>NC_079394.1:5225461-5825461 GCF_029220125.1 Pseudoliparis swirei
GCCTAAACTACGTATTGTTATTGAATACTGGACCGTCAGTGCATGAATAACCTTTAGAAACACATTATCTTTTGATCTGGCTACATATTGTTTTGCACTACAGGTACCCTTTAATGTGGTAAATGACTATTCTAGGTGGAAACGTCTGGTTTCTAATGAAATATCTCCATAGGTGTATAGAGGCCCATTTCCATCAACGATCACTCCAGTGTTCTAATGGTACATTGTGTTTGCTAATCGCCTTAGAAGACTAATGTCTGATTAGAAAACCCTTGTGCAAGTATGTTAGCACAGCTGAAAACAGTTATGCTGGTGATATAAGCTATACAACTGGCCTTCCTTTGAGCTTGAAGTTTGAAGAACAAAATTAATACTTCAAATATTAATCATTATTTCTAACCTTGTCAATGTCTTGACTATATTTTCTATTCAATTTTCAATTCATTTGAGAAATAAAAGTAAGTTTTCATGGAAGACACGAAATTGTCTGGATGACCCCAAACTTTTGAACGGTAGTGTATGTCGTGTAGTAAACCTAAGAACTGCTCACCAGGATGAAGGTATGCAGGACCCGGGTGATGCCGTTCGTGTAGTGACAGTCTGAATAGTCAGCCTCCTGCCAGTTTCCAGAGTCACAATGCCTGGAGGCTTTTTTCTGTCCAATACCTCCCTCCATAGACATGGAGGGGTAACGTAGCTGCAGGCAGTACTGGTGTGAGGTGATGCCTGCCAGAGTTCTGGGCCACCTGGGGATTAAAACCAGAGAAGAGTAAGATCTCTGGATCTTTACGCATGTACTAATAATGAGTGGAAGTGTAACTAACCTGAACTCCCCACGGTTGTTGACGACTTTATCCTCTGGACAGAAGGAGGCACTGTTCTCCAGCACCAATATTTCAACACTGCGAGATGCATTTCCCCGCCCAGTAGAAACCACACACTCCCACTCTCCCTTGGCCTCCACATGTACGTTGAATAGAATAAGCTCACTGGATAAAGAGGATAGAAACAGCTGAATTCAACGCATTATCGCCACATGCTCCATTGTGCGTCTGAATCATTTTAAGTTCATCAGATCACTTTTCTTTGCGCAATAATTAAAGGTTACACCTGCTTAAACAGAGACCGCATAGAGGACAAAAGAGAGCAGTCTGATTGCTAAAGTGCATGACGTTCCTGTACCTGGTGATGAAGGTGCAGTCGTGCAGCACACTGTTCTCCAGCTGGACACCCATCTCTGGGTCAGAGGTCACCAGCTGCCCGTTGTGACGCCAGTGTAAAGCGGTGATCTCGTCCACCAAGGTGGCGGTGCAATGGAAGGGCAGCCGGTCACCTTTGAAGACCACCTGGCGCTGGGACGGCAGGAGCAACAGGGTGTGCAGCTCCAGAGGACCGTCTGAGCAGCACAGCGGGAACAAGCCGAAGACACGACCGTTACTCATCGTCACTCCGAATAGTTTCTGCTGCTCTCTCATTACTCGACCTCAGCTCAATGTTTCCACAGGAGCCGTTATGAGTCTGCTGTTCTGGAGCAGATTAGATGCAGACACAGCACCAATTCCTAAATGCAACCCTGAGGATTAGTTGTCAACGCGGTTCACTGATATAGAAATGCGTCCCTGCCGAGCTTCTGGGATTTTAATCCCATTTGGTGGAGTGATATTTAAAAATACTGAGACGATCTCCTGTCATTGTTATTCACAGGCCAATGTTCCCTGAAACAAAGCGGGGAACCGTCTCGTTCATATGCCTCGCTCTCGCCAGGCTCTCACCACAGCTCAGCTGGCTTTCCCTTAGCCCTCGCAGGGGCTTCCCCTTCAGGCTCCTGGGATAGGCACACAGGGTTTCAACCCCCAGTCGGGCGGAACTGCTGCGAAAGAATCCCGGGACCCAACGCAAGCCGCAGTCACACGACAGGTAGTCGGAGTTGAAGTTCCTGGAGAGAGAAGGGATGGTCATTTTATCAATATGTTCCTTCTACCTGGCTCAGATAGGCTTTCACCTCTTCGTCATCTCGATGCTTGACAAACAAATATTTAATTCTCGTGTTGCAAATTTGTCAAATGACAACAAATGTGGAATTACAGCTGCACCCAAACACGACGTCCCAGATTATTGGCAGTGTAATGAAATCAAGCAAATGTTTGTTCAGATTTGAAATGTTTAAAGAGAGACTCATCTTCTATCTTCTTTATGGCTGTCTAGGAATTATGGGGTTTTCTTCTACAATTAATACATTGAGGAAATAATCCAAACTATGTGTCAAATAAATCAGCATTTCGAAATCCTCAGTTTTTCTTCAGACTTGAAACCGACGGTAAAATAAATATTAAGTTAAAATCAACATTATTTTGTCAAGAATATTTATTGTTATATTTACCTTCGCATTGAAAATGCGGAAGGTTATGTTTTGATCGCCGTGTATTTATTTATTTATTTATTTGTATGCGTGTTATTCGCATAACTCAAAAAGTATGAAACCGAATCGCATGAAATTTGGTGGGATGATTGGTTATTATCCGGGGACCATTTGATTAGATTTTGGGATCGATCGGGTCAAAGGTCAAGGTCATGGAAAGGTCAAAATCTTCTTTTGACCATAGCACGGTCAATTTTTATCCAATTGGCATGCAACTGATGCCAAAATGTTCATAATGCAATGCCCAATCTTGTGATATGCGAAGGTATGCGCTCTACCGAGTGCCCATTCTAGTCTTATATGGAATGGTTTGCCGTCAGAGCGAATTGGTTGAGGTTATAATGCCGACATTATCTAATACTCACACAAGCTTGAGCGACGGCAGCTCCTGAAACACTCCCGGGTCCATGGTCGATATGATGTTGCCAGAGAGATTCCTAGCAGTACACACAAGTAGATATTAACTCCATAGCTTCCCACTACGTAGAAAGTCAAATATTTTCATGAGCTCGGTCTCTTACAGTTTGGTGAGATTGGTTAACCCCTGGAACATGTCTGCAGCCAGGCAGCCAATGCGGTTGTTGGAAAGGTCGCTGAAAGTGAGAAAAGACAAAGGAATGTGTCGATTATTTCTGAATCCGGAGGACTCGTGAGTCACAGATTGTGATATCTCGACTCTTTCAATGTTGTTTTTGTGATATCAGATCAAACGCTACATATCCGACAAAGAAGGTAAAACCGTGCCTTTCCTAGTCTTGTATATAATCAAATAACTGAAGATTTTCCACAGCTAGAAAGCTTTCGAAAATTAAACATCAGCATGCGCACAGTCCCCGCCACTTTCTTTTATCTCTCCTCCATAAGACCCGGTAAAGGTTTATCACTGATGGGGTAGAAGCAGGGCCCCTGTCCCGCCGTCCACCTCCAAAGTGTGATGTATAGCCACAGCCAGAGAGGGATCTGCTCCGTTGCACCTCTGACACTACCCAGTCGAGAGCTGTCCAGAGCATATGTTTATCTCCCCCTGTTTGTTTTGAAAAGCCCCAGACCTTGCAGGGAAAACACAAGTAGGGGGAGGAGGGAAGGGGAGTCACGCGGTGCAGCGCCGACGACCGGCTCCGACCCACGCCACAAACAGACCTCGATGTCCAAAGGCACGGTGAGCGGGCAGCTTGTCACTTCTAGTGACGTGTGGGGAGAAACGCCGTGGCCAGGAGTTTCCCACCGTGATGGACGCGAGACACCAGAGATGACATGGCAGAGCCCCGGAGGATCGGCAGAAACACTTAGTGAAGGAGGCCTTTATTGTCACACTAACACCAGGAGCTCAATATAACACATGACATCTGCCAAGAGAAATGAGTTGATAGATGGGCCTGGCTCTTTCAGCAACTACTGTGAATAGTGCTCGTATGATTACCAAAAAAAACTACAATGTGCAACCATGGACGGATTAAGAAACCACGGGCCCCTGGGCCTGGACGTGTCAAGGCCCCCCCCCCACCCGCAAAAAAAAAAAAAAAAAAATGAAGTAAAACAAAAAAAATACAATTAAATGTAAAAAAATGTAAATATACTTTTTTTTTTAAACATCGCTAACAAAACAGTCCGTATGGAACAACGATACCGGAGCTGAGCAGACAACATAACGCGAATTATATGACCATGACATGAATGACTTAAGCCTAGCATATACCGGCTCTGGCGCATCGTGTCATATCATCATATCAATACAAAGTTAATAACAGCGACTTCACGCAGAGGCTCTGGCTTAGGGGCCCCCTGAGCTCACGGGCCCCTGGTGCCGGTAGGCTCGTTCAGTTATCCATCCCTCAGTAGGACTATTGGGGCCCTGTTACTGACATGAATGACTTAAGCCTAGCATATACTGGCTACGGCGCATCGTGTCATATCATCATATTCATATCAATACAATGTTAATAACAGCGACGTCACGCGCGGAGGCTCAGGCCCAGGGGCCCCCTGAGCTCATGGGCCCCTGGGCCTGGGCCCGGTAGGCCCGTTGGTTAATCCATCCCTGTGTGCAACATTCAAAGCACGTTTTTCTAATTTCTGTTAATATGTTTGCTGTATCAGAATCACGTTAGTGTCTACTTACAGTTTCCGAAGCTCAGAAAGACCCTGGAAGGCTCCAGGCATGATGGTGCTGATTAAGTTGTGCTTGAGGTCTCTGAGGAGAGAAAAGATATTAGGTTGATAAGAAAATGCTTCTCGGGATAATGATGAAATTGATATGTCAAAATTAATAGTGTGAGACATGTTGAGAGATAATACGTTCGCTTCCTCTTCCTACCAACACCTCTAAAGCTCACTATTTAACATATATACATTTTTTTTAATTTATCCAATCCAAAACCGAAATTTACAAACAATATTTTGCCATTTTTGTCACCTTTGAACAGGGCCAGGATAGAGGTTTCCCCTTGTCTCCAGTCTTACCGCTAAGCTAAGCTAAGCTAAGCTAACCCCCTGATGGCTGTTGCTCCAAACTTAACAGAGAGAGAGAGTGGTATCAATCATCTATGTTATTTACCTACATGTTTAACTATTTATTGAACACAGACTTCAAGACAAGGTTTCTCTAAGTTGAAGGGTGTGGACTGGAGACACATTTCCTAAACCTGGCTCCTCCAGTGGGACACAGCTTGCTATTTCTGCACACAGATAGGAAATCTTATCCCATCAGCCACCTGGGCCGGAGGTTAGCAAGATGCAGCTACTCAACAAAATTAGATATTGGCCAGATCTGAAATTGCCGGTCATTTTTCTTCTCCTTTGAAATTACTCTTCTTCTGATAATGTCGGCCATTACAAGGAATATGAATTCCTTGGCCATCCTTCAAATTTAATACTATCTGTTGCACTTTTCTCCCCTGTCTTCTCATTCCGCCCCCCCCCCCACCCCCCACCCATGTGTTTAACTATTCAGCAAGATGCCCCTCTCCATCAGCTAACCTGTATTTGATTTTGAACCCAAGACGTTTTTTTCTTATTGGTCAGGAGGGAATAGCGAGGTTCAAACAGGTCAAGAGCCGGATGGGTTTCGGCAGGACATACACTACCGTTCAAAAGTTTGGGGTCACTTAGAAATGTCTTTATTTTTCAAAGAAAAGCACTGTTTTGTCAATTAAGATAACATTAATCAAAAATACACACAATACATTGTTAATGTGGTAAATGACTATTCTAGGTGGAAACATCTGGTTTCTAATGAAATATCTCCAGAGGTGTATAGAGGCCCATTTCCATCAACTATCACTCCAGTGTTCTAATGGTACATTGTGTTTGCTAATTGCCTTAGAAGACTAATATCTGGTTAGAAAACCCTTGTGCAATTATGTTAGCACAGCTGAAAATAGTTATGCTGGTGATATAAGCTATACAACTGGCCTTCCTTTGAGCTTGAAGTTTGAAGAACAAAATTAATACTTCAAATATTAATCATTATTTCTAACCTTGTCAATATCTTGACGATATTTTCTATTCAATTTTCAATTCATTTGATAAATAAAAGTGAGTTTTCATGGAAGACACGAAATTGTCTGGATGACCCCCAACTTTTGAACGGTAGTGTATGTTGGTTCAACGTTGGCTGGAATGCGATGCATGTCCCTACAGCAGGCCTATTCAACTAGCGGCCCGCGGGCCGGATACGCCCCGTTTGAGTTTAACTCTGGCCCGCAAGACTGCCTGCAAATCAGTATAGCTTGGTAAGAAAAAATAAAACTGACGGACACGCCTCTTTTATACATTGAGACATCTAACCCAGAGCCATTGAGTTTCACTGTTGCCTCAACCAAACCTGTATGGTTACATCTTTATGTTACGCACCCGTGTTGGTTGCCGGTGTTACACCCCTCCTGGTTTTCAAACCTACTGGTTTCCCTATGAGTGCGTTGTGTTCTCTTCACATCTGCAGCGGGGCTCTGTCTCGCTCACCAGATTCGTCACACATTCACAAACATATTGCTGGAGATCTTTAAGCCACCGTTCATATCCATTTCGGCGATTACGATTGTATAAGTGAGCAGCGCATCACAGCCACGGATGAAGAAATACATTTTAGAAAAAATAAAAATAAAAAGATCGCCCGACCTGGTTTCGATCCCTTTCACGCAAAAGGAGTCTGCACTCAAAGACATGCAGTCTGTGTGCTGCACCACCAGATATTAGTTTCATCTCAAGTAATTTATATATTGATGCATTAAGTCACATTTCTTATGTTTTCATGAGAACAGTTTGGTTGAAGGGATCTAAAACAACTGGTTACCTTGAGCGGATATTTACACTTTGAAACATGTTTATAGTGATGTTTGTTCGCAACACTTTTGCCACACAATACCGACGCATTTTCGTGTGTGACTGTTTACCTGTGGAAATATTCATTACTGTTTTTCATTTTTAGCCATTATTTTATCAATATTCTGTGCGGCCCTCACACCCCCCGTGATTTTCTTATTCGGCCCACTTGCTACTGAAGTTGAATAGCCCTGCCCTACAGCATGAAAAAAAGCCTGCTGCCATTGGACTGGTCACAGAAGATGATTTAAAAAGTATCAACAGTGTGGCTGCATTTTTGTCTAATTCACTTTTACCCAAGAAGCCACTGTGGTAGGCGAGACCTCAGGGGACTTTCTGGTCCCTTTTCCCACCAAAATGATCTGTCACTGCTGCTCTGACCACGCTGCCTCACACCATATAGAACCTCAGGCATCGCTTAACCATTAGCTCGTCCGCTTTCCATGAGATGAGCTATTTTGATTAAACTAAGGCAGGAACATCGTTTTAGAAAATGGCTTCCAGTAAAGAATTAGAATGTGCAGCATTGCTGGGAGAGACTCAGAGATCAGGGGTTTTGCTGTTGGTTCACACACTAGCTGAGCCATCGCTCACATCTGCATTATAGATGGGAGACAGGTCATAATGATGGAGCAAAAGCAATCTGGCCAGTGGCCTCAGACGTAAAGGCTGAGGTCTGTTGTGTTTGTCTCAAAGAGACCCGGACAGCTCAGTGCAGCTCTTAGAGCGCATGCCAGCTTCTCACTTTGCAACAACTTCCATCCTAAATACTTCATACATTACATTTCCACCTATGATTCAGACAACAAAAATCAGCTTAGAACTATATGTATTTCACTAATCAAATGTGTGTGACAGAGGTAAATAATACTCTCCAATGTGTGTGTGTGTGTGTGTCACAATGTATGGGGCAGTCTTTGTGTGCCTATGCGTCCCACTATTAGTGAAACCTTTCTGGATGTCAGTAGCTGTATTGGATTTGCTGACCAGACAACAATACTGCAGTTTTACAGTCTGTCCCGGGGCTCATTAGTGCAGCGATGAGAGACGAGGCACTGCCCACTGTTTCCTCTCTCTGATGACCGTCACTCCCTCCCTGTTGGTTCTTTTCACACTCATACACACACACACACACACACACACACACACACACACACACACACACACACACACACATGCTTTTTGCTGAGTAAAACTGACTTTTATGTATACTGTAATAAATTATTAAGACAATCCTTCAAGTAAACAAGAACGCATGGACAGCAAATCCTGATGAGGGTACTAGATAACGATCTCACTTTCTGACCTCATGTCTAAAAAGACTAAAATGCGATTATTGGATTTAACTTGTTTCTCTTGTCACATTATCTATTGGTGGTATCCTGCTTTCACAGAAAGTCCACTCTCAAAGAAGTTTATGATCAACTGCATAATATTATGCAAAGTTGGTCATTGGCGTTTGCCTGTGTGACCTGTAAACAAGTAGGTTTGTCCTGACTCCTTATCTATAAGAATCTCATATACTGAAACTTACTGCATTCTTTTTCTTTGAAAAACTATCGTCCATTTCAATAAAAATAAATCCTGGACCAGATCTCAGATCCTATCTCTGTTTAAGGGAAGAGAGGCTCGAGGCTACATGAGCACAGTACAAGCATAACATGCCTGATCACCAATCAAACTGTTGGTGTTCGAGTTGCTTTGTGGGGAATGAAGACAACCGGCTTTGACATGAAAAAGAATGAGGGAAAAAAAGTTTATCTGTTTCTGCTGCTTTTATGTTGATTTTTTTTAATGTCCATCGGAAATTCTTCTATGTTCAAATTGATCAGTAAATGGTTGATTGATTCAGGAATATCTGTAATTTGTTGTCTATCAAACCCAGTGGTCCTCAAACTTTTTGTGTCGCGTCCCACTTCGGAGGAAGGAAGATGTTCACGCCCAAACAAAATTGTAACAACATGGTCCATGCTGAATTTGTATTGAAATAACAACTTTGCAACCACTTTCAATTAAACCAGATTTCTCCATCAGACAACAAATTAAAACATTTTCAATCGCTTTATTATTATACAACTACAGGTCTATCTGTGCAAAACAATAACTAAAATTAGGCAAAAAATAGCTTATTTTGGCTGCAATTTAACCTGTTTTGCACTGAATATCTTTTCAAGATAATAACAATTCAGTGCAACCTGTGAAAAACTAAACAAAACAAGTTAAAATATTTGGCAATAAAGAGTTTTACTGAGTTTTATACTGCATATCTTTTCAAAACAATAATAAGTAAAGTATATGTAATATGTAACATTCTCAATAAAGGTCTTGAAATAAAAGAATCAGCAATGCCTTGGCGCTCCACAGTTTGAGAACCACTGATCTAACCAGAAAGAACAAGCACACACAGGTGTGGATTGGTTGAGCTAATCTCAGGAGACATTGGGTAACACTCTTTGCCTGGACATTAGCGGTAAACTAACGCATAGTACAGGCATGATCCAAAATGGGAAAGCACACGTTGGTACACGCGACTGATAGTGACTAGTTTATGAGCACCTCAAACTTTATGAAGATAAACCTTTTTATAAAACCAGCCATTGATTTCCAATAAATAAACGAGTATCACAGATTAAACATTTCAAATTCCGACAGTCTGCTCCTTTATACCCGATTTGAGAGCTTACAGTGCCGTGTGTGCTTTGGCCTGAAGAGATTCAGCAGTCCACTTCTTCTGATACACTCTCTTATCACCCAGCTGGGGAATGTGGAGGAGCTCACCAGAGTCAACAGGACTTGAAGCACTCGCCAAGCGCTTACCCCGACACCTTAATCCAGGCTAAATCTCGCCTCCACTCTCAGATGTATCTCCAGCTTGAGTTCAGACGTACGGTCCAGTAGCTCCAGCAGGCCTCGTGCTCGGGCGATGACTTGTCGGTGTGCCCTCTGAAGTAGACGGCGCCCTCCCTGACAACAACTCCACAGCTGTGGCCTCGACACTGATGACAACAGCTGTCACCAAGCAACAGGATAATCGCGGCGACGAGAAATACTTCAAAGCTTCACGCTTTGCCGAGGATGAAAATAACAAAGTTGAAAAGGTTCAAAGTTGCAACTTGTATTCCCTTTTCATTATCTTCAGTAGGAGCATACTTCTTCAATCGGCTTCACGATACGTGTTGACACATTATTATTATTAGTTGTGCTTTGTAACCTTGGAAGTGCATTACTTCATCCTCATCGCCACATGCGGCCTGTGGGGTGGGCGCGCGACAGACTCCGGCTCGCCACCGGCCCAGAGGGGACCATCAGCGGCTGCCCCCCCCCCCCCCCCTATCAGGAGCACAGCGACAGGCTCTGGAGTGCTCCACGGACATTGTTTAGGCCATGGACCCGGAGGGAGCTGGGGGAATGGCCGCTCGTTACCGCCCGACTGGAATCAACGTTCTGTTCCTGGAGCTTGTAATGACATTACAGCGCCAATTTTTCATCCTTAAAAAAATCATATTTATATCTTGTTGCGAACGTAAATAACAAACTGCCTGAACACAGAAATAACTATATACACGACCGTTCAAAAGTTTGGGGTCACCCAGACAATTTCGTGTCTTCCATGAAAAATCACACTTTTATTTATCAAATGAATATAAAATGTAGTCAAGACATTGACAAGGTTAGAAATAATGATTAATATTTGAAGTATTAATTTTGTTCTACAAACTTCAAGCTCAAAGGAAGGCCAGTTGTATATCTTATATCACCAGCATAACTGTTTTCAGCTGTGCTAGCATAATTGCACAAGGGTTTTCAGACATTAGTCTTCTAAGGCGATTAGCAAACACAATGTACCATTAGAACACTGGCGTGATAGTTGATGGAAATGGGCCTCTATACACCTCTGGAGATATTTCATTAGAAACCAGACGTTTCCACCTAGAATAGTCATTTACCACATTAACAATGTATAGTGTGTATTTTTGATTAATGTTATCTTTATTGAAAAAACAGTGCTTTTCTTTGAAAAATAAAGACATTTCTAAGTGACCCCAAACTTTTGAACGTAGTGTATGTTGATAGAGGAATTAAAGGTTTGTTGGAAAAAAATAAAAAGCAAGGAGGGGGGGGGGGATAACTTGCACCGTGGTTCCTGACAGAGGTCGGCGGAGACCATTTTTGTGCAGCGTGTCATTTCCTGTCTGGTTGGCGTCTCGAGCAGAGGCCCTTGCTCGTTTATTTTTACAGTTTCCTTTTTCTCGTTTTTTTACTAGCTAGCTTTCCCCTGTAGGGAGGGGCAGGTGGGTTCGGGGTTTCAGGACAGCGAAATGGTCCCTGCGTATGGCCCCGCATACCCCACCTCCCTTCTCCTCAATACACTTGCTCACAATGGGGTCTCTGTAACACTGGCCCCAAACGTACTTCTGCCTTCCCCCCAAAACAGGAAACCGGGATCTGCCGAGCTCTTGTTTTTCTACTAATTTCCTGCTTTGCTGCCCCTTCCCCAGATTCTTTTTTTCTGGTTCCTCCCAGATGGGTTATAGCTAATTAACTTTCATCTGGAAACCAATTTCGTTGGTGCAGCCATGAAGGTAAGAGAGTAAAAACAAACTATTACATTCATAAAATTGTATTTGGATTACCATTTTACCCACACACTAAAGACTTCCTGTCAAATCTGGACAATCACCACCTCGTCATCCACTGCCAATACTGTGCTGTGGTTCAAACAAATAAGGCTCGGCTCATGACTGACAGTAACATAAACTGTGGACCCAACTGCACCGAAATAGCAATATACACTTATATTTGAAGTGTAAAATGTCCTAAATTGATTATATGTTTCTATGGCAAGACGAGTTGGAGATTATTCTGCCAAGGAAAACTCTGGAACCACGGACTGTTATTGACTTCAGTTCTGGCTTCTGGAGCGGCAGAGAGAAAGGGCCGATGCCCGACTTGGCAGCTTTGTTGATTTTCTTGAAATCTACCAGCATGCACAGCGGTCAGGAACAAAGAAAGCGTATGTTTTAATGGGACAGTCAAAGGCAGCGAAATGCCATTTCCTCTCTGTTGTTCCACTGATCTTCATCATATTTCTGAAATAATATTAATTATATTTGGTCAAAGTGAGTCATTTGATCTGAAAGACCTCAAAGCTTCACAGATCATCTTTTCCAATAAGTTACTAGACGTAGAATTGAAACAATGTACACATTATAACTGGGAAGGAAACAGGAACAAACGCCTTTCATTCATATCATCAGCGACTCGAGTCCGCGAGTGAATTTTCAGCCAGTAGGTGGACTACAGCATGTCGAGAGTGGGAAGGGGGAGGAACAGCGAGAGACCCTGTGAGCCGGGAGAGGGGAGATGCAAAAATAAAACAGAAAACAAACGGAAGTGGGGGGAAGTAAGTCTCGGGAAAGCTCAAGTTCCTCTGGAGGGAAAAATGCCATTGAAACCATATCAAGTTTGCCGAGTGAGAGTGCGAGAGAGAGTTACTGGCGTATAAAGCGTACAATTTGGTAATGGTCTTATGAGGGGGCTCACTCGCTGTTTCAATAAACCCCCAGAGCCACGACTGAGCTCGGCTCGCAATACAAACACACCCCGTTCCTTCAGTTTATCTGAAAGACACATCTGGAGTCTATCAACTCCGGCAGCACCCCCCTCTCTGTTTCCACTCTCCAGCACGCTTAACCCCTTCCTCACCCGCTCCACCCCTTAATGTCATGCGCTCTCATTCGGTGACTGTTGCCTAACTGGGGGCCACTCAATGGCGTGTGCAGGCAAAACATACGAACGTGAATGTTAATGTTTCTGCGAGGGAGAAATGAGACGTTCGATGAGCAACCTCCACAGCTGGCCTCAGCTCTCTTCAGAATGGCGGGCTACAATCTGAACCGTGTCTTTCCCAGACTGGTCTAGACAGGAGGGCTTCATGCCATGTCCTCACATTTTGACATGCTCAAACGCAGCCCACTTCGGCGTTGTTCCCACTCATCAAGGTGATTTGCTCAGCCTGTGTGGAAATAACCGTCAATCTCCCACGAAGAAAAACAAGCCCAGATTTATAGAAGACAAACTGCAGGAGTGTGCTTTCCCTCCCTCCCTCCTTCTCTCTCCCCAGCCACCATACCATCTTTAGCCATCTTGGCTCCACTTCCCCTGTGTCAGATGGTAAAGTTGTTTAAGTTGGACAACTTCCTAACCCCAGCCGCTCAGAATGGCAGAGGCGATTTCAAGGTTGGTTTCCGAGAGGCTGAGGCAGAGACCGAGTGGCCCGTCTCAACGTTTGTATCACAGATACTATCAAGTGAAAATGTAATGAATGAGCCGTAGCATTCGTAACCCTAATGTGATAATAGTGTGTACATTTCCTGTCACGCAGACATGCATACGCAACATCTGCACAGTATCAGACCCTGTGTGACTTTGGTCACCAGTTTCAGTGTAAACTTCCCTTAATTGTTTTTGCTCTACAAGCATGAATCACAAACAACTCCTTATTTCCTGCTGCTGAATGAGCTTATAAATCAAAATGAGTTTGTTTATATATTTCCTGCGCATACTCTTCTGTAGCGCAACAAAAGTAAAAATACAGTCATGTCAGCTAGATTCATATTGACGGGATTATTTTCAGACTCTTTTGTTGACAAACGGCTTTGAGCCTCTGACCAGTCCGAAGCACGAGCCTCACTCCTGCCTTGTAGGCCTCTTCACTGCAGGCGACCCGCTGCTCCCTCATCCATCATCACCGCTGCCCTCTGCTCTTCCCTCTGCTCCCACGCAAGCGGTGGGGTGAGCAGACCCTGTAATGAGTGCCCCTTGTGCCCCTTGTCCTGCCTGTCCTGTGTCCCATGGTGCAGTGGAGCCCAGTTGGACAAGAGCCAGACTGCCTCGACCCTCTCGTTGCTCATTATTCTCATTACCTCGCCTCAAATCAGTGCAGGACAGGCTGCTGGGATCTGTCCGCGACTCAGAAAGGGTCCCTTCTCGTTAGAGGAGCAGCCAACATCAGCACCCATCGGGAAGGGCGCGCAAAGAGGTGGAGGTGCTCAATCAGGTACACAGGTGCAGTATGGAAGGCTGGGTGTGGTGACTCGATTTACATAAAGCGGGCACCGCCACAAAAGTCAGGGATGATTCAACGTCTCAAAAGCTGGAAAAAAACGAGGTATTCCAAGATTCAAATGTAGCTGTTGGATTGCGAGCCGATTTAAAAGAGCTACAAAAACACAGTAGTCCAGCAAGAGGGCAAAAACAAACAAGGCTAAATTGCTCCTTTGCACTTGGGTGGTTTGGCGTGTTATGAAGGCAACAGCAGCGTAAAGGAGGTTTGTCCCAATGAAAGGGCCAACTGTGTAGATTGCTGCAGTGGAGGAGGGTGGCCCGCTCGGGAGCTGTATTCTCCGACGAACAACGGCAGATCAGACTGCATTCAACTCTGAATAGATGTCTGGTGCGAGCGTGTGGGTTTGAGTGTGCGTCTGCTGAGAGAGTTACCAGACCCATGTGTAAGGACTGGACAAGACGCGAGGGTGCCCATACTAGGAAGCACGCTCTGAGTTTCAGGACGCACTCGGAGTCACAACAGAGATGGGCCAAGGGTGAGAGTGTTGGTGTGCAGGAAGGGAGCAGACAGTGTTTATCCTTGTCACGTAGGGGAAGGGATGCAGTGTCATTCCCCCGATGTGTGTTTACTCGGGCCGAGTGGGCTGAACTTTGATTACAGCGCCGACCACATAATATGAGTAACTGTTCACAAGTGCTCCAAATGAGAAGCACATGTAGACGCTAAACTGGAAACAATGAGAGGACCTGAAGAGCGACGGCGGGCCGAAGAGACCAAACCAAGCTGAGATCTCACAGAACGAACAAAAAACGATCTAAAGCGTAAACCGACTTCTGGATTCATCCCTTCCACTGAAACGGTTCATTTAAATGTGGCATTTTTAACATCGGACGGCAATTTAATTTCAACCGTGAGCTCAGATGTAATTATAAGCTGCGCGGCGCTCAATTAAAGGTTGAAGACGTCAGAGTGAGTGAGCAGACCTCCGCCGCTGTGTGTCAGACAGCCAGCAGAAGCTGGAGCAGAGGAGGGAAATGAGGCCTGCGTGATTTATGTTTTGTACTCTCCTCACACCAGACACCTACACCTCCCTCTGTGGAGCACATCTGTGTGTGTGTGTGTGTGTGTGTGTGCTGTTTGTCTGCCTGTTCTGTGTCTTTCTCGCAGGTCTTTTCGCTATAAGGCTGGAGGACAGCTCCACCCTGTTGCCCCCTGCTAGTTTTATCACTGCTTCAGCTACAAGGGCCAGTTATTGCGTAAGCTCAGGTTACCCGAGCCACCTACCCTACGGCGCGACGGGGAAACCTGTCCGGCACTTACGAAAACAATCAACATCATCTCATTTTACGTCAAACATTTCAAGCTACAGATCTTCCTCGACTTTACTTTTACTACCGATGATTCTTCCACGCAGAGGGTCTCGGTGTGGCGTCTTCCCGTCAACAGCTTCATCCACGACTTTGGTGTCAAACATTCGAGGTGAGAGACGAGCATTTGACCGTGGAACTGTTCTACTCACCCATGGCGTTCGCATGCCAGACATAAAAAACGTACACTACCGTTCAAAAGTTTGGGGTCACTTAGAAATGTCTTTATTTTTCAAAGAAAAGCACTGTTTTTTCAATAAAGATAACATTAATCAAAAATACACACTATACATTGTTAATGTGGTAAATGACTATTCTAGGTGGAAACGTCTGGTTTCTAATGAAATATCTCCAGAGGTGTATAGAGGCCCATTTCCATCAACTATCACTCCAGTGTTCTAATGGTACATTGTGTTTGCTAATCGCCTTAGAAGACTAATATCTGATTAGAAAACCCTTGTGCAATTATGTTAGCACAGCTGAAAACAGTTATGCTGGTGATATAAACTTTACAACTGGCCTTCCTTTGAGCTTGAAGTTTGTAGAACAAAATTAATACTTCAAATATTAATCATCATTTCTAACCTTGTCGATGTCTTGACTATATTTTCTATTCAATTTTCAATTCATTTGATAAATAAAAGTGTGAGTTTTCATGGAAGACACGAAATTGTCTGGATGACCCCAAACTTTTGAACGGTAGTGTACATTTTAGCACATGTGACTTTTGTTCTCGACCGGCATGTCTGCTGTGAGCTCGAGCAGGTTGGTACTAACAAGCTAACAACTACAGCAAATGACCATATTTGTCTTGCTTTCAACATTTTTGAGAGGCTGGTTAGCTTCATGGGTGGCAGCCCTGAGTGGCATGTGGAACTAATATCCCTTCAGCGGACCCACCCCCTCTCTAACAAAATAAGTATGTCTGCCAGACTACAGTATCCAGACTGAAGTGGCTCCACGTGTGTTGTTAGCCACCAGGACGCTATAAAGCTTTACTGGGATGCTCTGTAAAACAACAACACCTTGGTGGGAAACTCATACTAACATGCTAACATGCTCACATGGCAATGCTGCCATGCTGATGCACAAGTGTGCTCGCTATCATGACATGCAAACAATTGCCGATTGGCACGTGTGCAAAGAAGATAGCGTGACCTTTTGACCTGGTGATGGTGCTAGATGAAGTTGGGAGATCACAAAATGAGTACAATTCAGCTTGATTGTAATTTATTTTGTATCTGTATCTCTATCTAACCAAATCCATCCTATATGTGTTGAACTACTTCAGTGAAAACCCAAAATGTCAACGTCATAGTGGCTCTAGATGTACAGGCAGGGGATCAACAAAGTCATGAGGATTCATCATGTATGGATGAACAGGGCAATCCATCTCATTACATGACATCACATGTCATTTAGCAGACGCTTTTATCCAAAGCGACTTACAATAAGTTCATTCAACCTAGAGTACAAACTAAGAACAACAAGAATATAGAAAGTAACATTTCCTCAACATAGTCGAACTACAAAAGTGCCATAAGTAAGAAAGTACCATAAGTAAGAGACATTTAACCCTCCTGTTACCTTTAGGGTCAATTTGACCCCATTCAATGTTTAATGTCGGTGTTCTTTGGGGTCAATTTGACCCCAGGCTGTTTTTCACTGTGTCAAACATATAAGAAATATCAACTTTTTTATATATTTAAAGGGCTATTTAGGTAGTCAACAAACAAACATAAAGTACCTCACACTTAAACTTGGAAAACAATATTAATTCTAATAATTTTCTGGAGGTTTTAATTGCTGGGGTCAAATTGACCCCGAGGGTAAAATATGTCAGTAAATATAAAGGCAACAGGAGGGTTAAGTGCCACTAAAGTGCTAATCTGTGTTTCAATCCAGATATAGTCGGAAAAGATGTCTCATATCTCATATTTGTTGAGATATTTCAGTCTGGAAGTATTCAACCAAATGACCGACAGACCGACACGTCCATCGTGTGGCTAAGAAGGAGCCGGGTGGTAAAGCGAGCTCTGTACTCTCTACTAGGAGGCAACAGTACCCACTAGGGTTCTTTTTCAGTTTGTCACCAGAACTGGTCCGATGCGAGGTTTTGGGGCAGGGATGTCTATGTGTACAGATTGTAAAGCACTCCGAGACAAATTTGTAATTTGTGAAATTGGGCTCTACAAATAAACTGAATTGAATTGAATTGAATTGAACTGCGGTGAATTCCTTTTCCTCGATCACCAGTCCCATACAGAGAGATTAGGATGCTACTAAGGAGGGCTAGAATATCTGCAACGCTGCCAACACACACCTCCTCCCAAAGCTATCTCTCTTATCTTGACCTGAGGAGTGGGGTTTACCTGATAATGAAGGCCTGGAGTGTAATTACATGAGCTTTTCAACATAACTCTCTGATAGCCAGTCTGAATGAATCATCCTCCCTGCTGGACAGAAGCCCATGATTGGATAGAATTGCATGGAGCTGCTCAGATCTCACTGATACTCTGTATTTCTCCACAAAGGCACTGAGGCTCACTTAAATAACAGCTTACACGTGAAGACATAAAATATGTCATATAGACAATAAAAAGTCGGCTACTCACAGTTTCTCCAAAGCGTAGAGTCCAAAGAAGGATCCATTTCTCAGAACTCGGATTTTGTTGTGGCTCAGTATCCTGTAAAAAAGAAACAATATTGTTTGAAATATTCCCACTCAGAATGAACTGAAGCACATTCTCTGGTGCTGAGTTAGTATCTTGGACATTGGCTTGACGGAGAGTTTAGGTTTAACCAAACACACAGCGAACGGGTCACAAGAGGATAAGAGCCAAGTGAAACGTCCACTTGGCGCTGCAGTCACACGCCATTATCCTGACCACAGACATTAGCTTAAGATGTTTCCAATTAATGTTAAATACCGACTGGAACATCAAGATTAGGAGGGAAGCTGCAATCTTGATAATCATTTTGCATACATCAAAAGGATGTCTTTCCACATCAAACAAACAGCGGCACAGGCCATGTTAATTATCCCTTTCCCTACCGGTGAATCACTTGGCTCTTTGGGCTCTTATCAGACCTGAAGGCAGAAGACCACGGGACACAATGGAACGACGGTGGAGATTGCTTTGTCTGGCTGGCGATCATGGGAAATGGATATTTTACAGTAATCACTTCGCTCTGAGGGACTTGCCATTGTCAAAGTCAGTTAGGTGAGACTTTTGCATGGAATTTTTAAAGGAATGGTTTGACTTTTTGGGAAAAACGTTCATTTGCTTTCTTGCCGACAGTTAGATGAGAAGGCTGACACCAACCAGGAAGCTTCAGCCAACAGGTGGGGAACAACTCCCCTGGCTTGGTCCACAAGTAAAACAAAGTAATCCAATAATATATGAAAGAGTAACTTGAAAATCGTCTTTGAGGATCTCCAGTGGTCTAACTGCCTTGCTGTCGTGATGTCGAGGTGGACTCAGGACCCCGTGACA
The DNA here is from genome assembly GCF_029220125.1 of Pseudoliparis swirei. Lineage (NCBI taxonomy): Eukaryota > Metazoa > Chordata > Actinopteri > Perciformes > Liparidae > Pseudoliparis > Pseudoliparis swirei. The sequence goes on from NC_079394.1 coordinate 5,244,134, forward strand.
TCACTGTTGGGTGTGTTTGCTGCTTTTCAGCTTCATATTAAGTTACTCTTGAACAACTTCTGCTGTGTCATTTCATGACCAAGACTCCGTTCATATTACTGACATGAACAGAACAGCATCCGTCCCCGTGTGTGAGTCCTCGTGGACGGCTGTCACATTCTAAAGCAGCCTCCTACCAAATATTGTGTTCTGGATACTGATTTACTCTGCCTGTTGCTATCTGTTGCTTTCTGTTGTCTTCAGTGTCTTTTTTAATATTTATCCTGCTTATTTGGAATCTTGTAAATTACGAGATTATGAGAGTGTACGAGTAACTGGAGTCAATTTACATGTATGTGCACATATACGTGGCCAATTAAGCCGATTCTGATTCTGATTCAAATACTCTGAAGAAATCATAACTGCTGCCTGGAATACATCCACTGGCAATGTTTTTATTTTTTATTCAGGGGGTGTGACGTTCCTATAGTTCAACAGAAATAGAAGGGAGGACGGTTGGGCCTACAGAGCACATGATGTTGGCACCAGAGGTTACATGGGGCATCCCATGTTCAATTTAGGCCACTAAAGTCCCTTTGTTCGGGATAAATATGATTTTCTGGAGGCAAGGTTCAATGTTGACACAACCATCCCTGTGGATCCACAGGCCTGCCGCAGTCCTCAGAGCAAGAGCTCGGGGTGCAGCGGGAGCCCTGCGCTGGCGACGGACCGCCATCATTAACACACCCTTCGGTTTCACATCGACTCCGCCTCTACCACATGGTGCTTATTGGGCTGGTTGCAACATTAAGTGTGTTCTTAATCGAGAGAGTGGAGCTGTGTGAACGCTTTTAAAAGTGGGAGCGGACTGTGGAACACTCTGTGAGATTTACAGATTCAGCAGCAGCAGTCGGCGCCCCCCACTCCCCGCTTCCTGCCACATCAATAAAAACATCGCCTTCAGCTCTGCACCTTCCAACTCACTTAATGACCAGATTTAATCATCCGGTCTTGGGAGGACAAAACCGGCCTGACTTACGTCTTCACTTCAGTAACTTTATTGACAGCCACAACTACCCGGAAGATTTGAGGACAGAAAATTTGCACACAAATGGAAAGCCAACATGGAAAGAAAATCTTCTGCTCCTGGACACCTCAGTGAATATATTCCTACAATTATCTTCTAAAATTAGAAACCAGAGAAATATATTTATAAACGGGGAGGCAATCAAGAGACGAGAGCTGCTCCACTGATAATGACTATAATACTGAAACCGAGGCCACTTTTACTGTTTTGCTTAGCATTTAAACCAAAATCATCTTTATTTTAGGATTTTCCTTGAAAATGTACATACAGCCTCATTTTTCAAACGTCAAGCCTCAGAACTTGACAGTCTTATTTATAGCTTCAGAAACTAAATTAAAAACATGTCATGTTCGCAAATCCACACTGAATTGTTGAAATAAATCACGGTTATTAAATCAAGACCTTTTTTAAAGTTAAGCGAGAGCAGAGTTAGTCATCTAGTGGCGTAATAAGTCTGTATTTGAACCACTGGGCCTTAAGGTGACTCACTTGACTTTGGGCACAGTATCTCTCATGTAAACTGAACGCAGCTCTGAGATGAAAGCTGCAGACGATCCGGAAGTGCCGGAATAATTCAATACAGATAGGAGAGGAGAGGAGAAAGTCACATCTGGTAAACAAGCACGCCATTTAATTCAATGCAGCCCGTTTTGACACAGATTGTTTGTGACATCGCTTATTAAGCGTAAACAAACAGTGTGCATCATTCTGATAAGTGCTGATATCAATGCATTTTTTTATTTTTAAATCCAAAAAATAAATCTAATTTTGAAGCGATTTGAATGTTGTCTTTCTTATAACCTATACTTATGTGTTTATGTATATCTTGTGTCCGTGCACATTTGGGAAAACAAAATGTCATGTGGTATCCTATCATAAAAATCCACATTTGTCTCAAGTTACGACATTTCAACACACCATATTTCAATTGGCTTGCTACTCTGTACACCAGTACTTGAAAGTTGACTTTCACAAATAAACAAAGACCACAAAATGCTCTGACTGAAAGCCTCCCACAGACAACAAAAGGCACAGATTTCCAGGAACGTAGGGGAGTTGCAGAGGCTGGGCACTACTGTATAGTCCCTGAAGCCTGATGTTTGGAGCACAGTTGTCGTGAAGGACATTGTTCTTTCATAAACAAAACAGAGAGTACAACTCGGAGGAAGAGAGAGAGAGAGAGAGAGAGGCAGAGCTCTGTAAACAGACAGAAATAGTCAGCGTTCCCATCAGGCTAAACAGGAAACCCGGCCAATTAGCTGTTTATTCAGAACCCGGTTTCAGAGGTCAGGGGTTGTAGTGAGAGCACTTCCCGGGCAGCCGTCACACAGATGAAGCCGTGTCTGGTGGCAGGTGATAGCCGAGGCATATACGAGTTCATCACTTCATCACTGGAGTATACAAAGGTTAACTGAGCTTCACAAGCAAAGAAGAGGAGTAGCTTCTTCATCATAGAGGTCCACTACATGGAGGCCGATAGCGTCTGCTCTGTGTTGCTATATTGAGGCCGTACTGTAACCTGTGGCTTCGTGTCCTTTTGCATAACGTGACAGATCAAATGGCAGATTGAATTAATCGGCTTTCAAGAGCAATAACTGGATGGCACACGGCACGACAGTGAGATAACTCAGTCCAGATTGAGGATGGCATCTCTCATTCACTTAACCCTTCACAGAGGCCTCTGAGAAATCAGACGGGCTAATTTAATCTATGAGAAAAAGAAGAAAAAAAACATCCAGGGCCACATGTCAGGCTCCAGGATCCCATTCACTCATTTCATCTAATTAATTTACATGAAGTTCAAACAGCAAGGAGGTCATATTAAAAGAGTTATAGGTCAAACAGAAGCTCAGACAGCAGCCCTTCCCCTCGTGTTAAACAGGGACACAGAAGACATGGGAAGCACATTTATATCACCACATCACGTCATGTGCTGCTGTGTTTTATATTGACGTGGAAAATGAATACAGAAAAAAGTCTCAAATTTCAGAATGCAATTGTGTTTTACTACAAAGGTTCAAAATATTAAATATATATATATATATATATCGATATGTGACATAAACCCAGAGTGCCCTTATTCATCGATAGGAAATCCTCCGCATCTCTGAACCCAGATGTTACCAGAGATCTATCCAAACAAATATGCTTTTCTCAAAGCAAACTTCATCTATTTGTGCAAACACATGCATATGAGAAATGCAATATCCTTTGTGTCAATTTCAATAAATGATTTATTAAATCAAAAGTATGACTGCGTTGACTATGCTTGATGTGTCCCTATCAAGGGCTCTAGCTCAGAAAGCTTCTGTTTTTCCCTGGTGCACGACAGAGTTTGAACAAATGAAACCGTACAAAGAGTCTTGTCGTTAACCACAGCGGCTCCTCCCTGCACCGTGTCACTCACTTTGTCGGTTCGCTCAATTTGTGCTTCCTAAACCCACAAAGCATCAAAGCCTCCGAGGGCCACACGGGGGGCAGGACAGCATGTCGCAAACCGTATTTGCTCCCTGATTTACTTCTGCTCTTCCCACTGACTCCTGACTGGAGGCAGTGTGGCTGTCAGCGCCGCCGCTCCCATAACGCGCACCACGCGCTGTGCGTAGGGCACCGAGTCCTGAGGGGGCACCAACAAAATAGGCAACTAAAAAAATCATCATAGTTATAACTAGAATGGGCACCCGGTAGAGCGCATACCGTCGCATATCACAAGATTGGGCATTGAATTATGAACATTTTGGCATTAGTTGCATGCCAATTGGATAAAAATTGACCGTGCTTTGGTAAAAAGAAGATGTTGACCTTTTCATGACCTTGACATTGACCTTTGACCCCATTGATCCCAAAATCTAATCAAATGGTCCCGGATAATAACCTATCATCCCACCAAATTTCATGCGATTCGGTTTAATACTTTTTGTGTTATGCGAATAACACGCATACAAATAAATAAATAAATACACGGCGATCAAAACATAACCTTCCGCATTTTCAATGCGAAGATAATAATTATAATGCCGATACTATTTCAGTATAGAAATATTCGGCACCTTTTAGGCATGTATATAACAAAACAGGCAGAACAAGAGAGATATTTAATTGTTCAAAACAAGTTACGATGCCCCCCCCCCCGCGCTCGCCGTGGGTGCCCTTTCCTATCTCAGGGGGGGGGCATCATGAAGGAGTTATGCTTAGGGCACCAACATGGCGAGCAGCGGCACTGGTCGCTGGAGCATACTTCTTCAGGTCTGGGGGAAGGCCGGATGTGTGTGTGTGTGTGTGTGTGTCTGTGTATGTGTGTGTACACATCTGTACCTGTGTGTGTGTACACATCTGTACCTGTGTGTGTTATGAACTCTAGCTGTCTGTGAAAGGCAGCTTGCTTCCTAGAGCTGCTTTTCGTTTCGGGGGTCATTGTCAACCAATAATTTCACAGAGGAATCATCTCTGTGGTGGAGTCGGGAAGGCTTGCTGTGTGGTGTACAGCAGGCAGCAGCTAATCACTCCTTTCAGCTCTCCAGATTGCAGCTTGGTGCAGAGGGAAAGACGGTCTGTCCTCACCACAGCTCGAATGCTGCAAACCCAAACTCAACAGGATGCCCCGTTTGCAGTCACCAAAGGTTTTGTTTTCATATCTTTGCGCCCTTCATCCCGTCTGCCGGCAACGCAACACTTAAATCGTGCGTGTGTTCGTAAGTGGGAAGCATGCAGGAAATGCTCCATCCTGGTTTGGCATTTCGGTCAGGCCATGAATGTGATACATCTGAGTGACAAGCGCTGATTCCACTTGGCCTCTGTTGCCCTCTAAGTATTCAGGCATGCTGGACTCTATCTACCGAGCTCTATGTAGCTGCAGCCCCTCCGCAGAAAACCACAAGCAGAATAGGAGTCTTTCGGATGGATTTATATTTAATAAGAATACATCTGCGGGCTAAACTGCCCGCTCTTATTACCTTCGCATTGAAAATGCGGAAGGTTATGTTTTGATCGCCGTGTATTTATTTATTTATTTATTTATGTATTTATTTATTTATTTATTTGTATGCGTGTTACTCGCATAACTAAAAAAGTATTAAACCGAATCTTATGAAATTTGGTGGGATGATTGGTTATTATCCGGGGACCATTTGATTAGATTTTGGGATCGATCGGGTCAAAGGTCAAGGTCATGAAAAGGTCAAAATCTTCTTTTTATCATAGCGCGGTCAATTTCTATCTAATTGGCATGCAACTAATGCCAACATTTTCATAATTCAATGCCCAATCTTGTGATATGCGAAGGTATGCGCTCTACCGAGTGCCCGTTCTAGTTACTTATGTATGATTCTTTTTTAATAATATCTACATTTCGTTTTCAATAGAGAGCATTTCTGCTGCATCAGCAGCAAGACCCCCTGGAGCTTCTGCAACGTGACTGGATGTTGGTCGTTGATGAAACGGTGTGCAGAGCGCTGATGAGATGCTTCGCCTCGTGTTCCAGCCCCGAGCGCTGATCGAGCGCCTCGAGGCCAACAGAGACAGAAGGACGTGAGTTCAGCGTAATGAAGAGAGTCAAAACTAGCCGATGGGCCACTGTGTAAACACCATTTCACTTCGGATAGGTCTCTTAGCCTCGAGGACCACACGCAAGGTGAAAGACAAGAACCCTTGAAAGAGATTGGGTCATGTGCCATAAATCCAGTCCCAAATCGTAGACCAATGGGAGCCACATAATGAGAGTGGTTTTCAATGAAAGTCTTAGAGCGTCCTTATTGAATTAAGCCTGGTTTAATTAGCATGCTGACTTGATAATGCACAAGCTGGTGTGTACAGCAGTGCTTAAGTTCATATAAATAAAAAAGAAAATAATTTAGCCTTGAGGGAATTTTCCTTCGGGGTAATTAAATTCTGCTGAAAGCAATACGATTATGTACTTTTACACAAACGGCGCAGCATTGTGCCGGAGCACTTTAATTTGTGTATCTTACAGCCGAGAACACTTTCATACCAAGCCTTCAGTGTTTTATTGCATTTTCCCTCTTCGCTTTCCATCGGAGCAGCTTTCCGCCCGCCAGAGTTGCTTTTCAAGTGTGCTGCGTGTTCAGAGAGGAGCACTAAGTGGACATGGCAGCGTTTCTCTTTACATACACATCACGGACACTGCAGTCGGAGTAATGAGGACAGACGGCGTGGATCAACACAATGTTGTGGTTGAACCAAATTGTTGGATTAAAAACAGTATTACTTAATTTGGCTGTTACCAACTTTTCCGAAGGCTGCTAACTTCATCCAAATGCCAGGTCTAATAGATCAGAAGCCATTTGGACACGGCAGTGCAGCTCAGGCTCAACAACACGGAGATGGCCTCAATCAAACAGCTTCATTTCAGGATGAGGGCACAACCATCAGAACGGATATAATAATCCTACCTGTGTTTTATGACCAGTGTTGCCAGGTCCGCGGTTTTCCCGCGGAATTGGGCTACTTTTGAAGTGTTGCCGCAGGTTGAATTTTTTGTCCGCTGGTTCAGGTAGACTTATTTTGCATGCAAATTACATGAATATCTTTAAATAAAAATCCATATTTTAAATGAAATAATTTATTTATACCCAAATCCTACCAAACTGACTCCAGATCAGCACGTACACACATGGACATGGACTTTAAAAGCAGTGTATATGGTTTGGCACAGGCATATTTTGAGTTCTGACATTGGTCTGGTTTTTGGGCTGGTTTTATTGGCTATTGGGCTGGTTTTGATTGGCCATTGGGCTGGTTTTGTCACACAGACCTGGCAACCCTGGTTATGACTCTGGTCTCTTGAAGCGTGGTTTAACTTAAAGGAATAGTTAGACATTTTGGTCAAATATATTTACTTTCATTCAAGATTTAGTTGAGAAGAACAACAGAATCCACAAGTCACTTTAGCCCCAGCCAAGAAACAGTCTGGGGTCATAACTTCCCATGAAACCGCAAATAGTTTTGACAGTTGGGTTTTTGTTCAGATTAAACGAGGGAGTTACGACGTGTTAACTAGAGAGTTTTACGGCTGCTGGTGGGAGGATGTAGTTACCCTTTTGTCTCTGCATTGTCATCCCTCAAAAATAATGGTGTATGGGGTCAAAGATGTGATGTGTGATATACAAATATTTGACCCAAGCCGAGTGGTAACCAGGCTTCAAAATGAACAACTTAGTGCAAGGTGCAACAATATTAAGTGTATTCTCATACACACGAGATATAATTGTATCTTTATAACTTTTAATGAGGGACCGTCGTCTTACACTTACACACAACCCCTCGCTGAGTCGGGCTCCCATGGCGACAGCCTCACAGCAGCAATTAGTGTGGACCTTCGTTAGTGGCTGAGGATTCTGGGTCATGTTATGTCACAGGATGCGTGTGTATGTGTGTGTGCCACTGGTATACATGGTGCATAGCTAATATTATAGAATTTCACAATCACTAATACAAGACTTTAAACACGTGTACATTATGTACACATTACAAACTACTTTTTCACTAAAGGTTAATACATTTATCGGTTTAGCCAATTAATTAGCGGAGAAAATAGGTTTTTCCTAACTATTAAAGAGCTAATGCACAACATACTTTAAATTATGTTTTAGACATTTATCATTTATATTGTTTGAGAGTTTTCACGGAGAGATTCTCCACTATATATATATATAATTTTAAAAAACGTTGCATTATTATGGCCATTATGTGGATGAAAACTTTGCAGCAAGGTTATTTTACAGAAAGCTGAGAAGTCATATCTGAAACCATTTTTAGTTTATTATAAGCAAAGGTGTTCCCATAAACCATGTCCGTGTGACGGTGAGGCAGTATGCACACCACTGGGACCCTGAGATGATGAATTACATTTTCATTCATTTTATAATATGAAAAGTATTCAATTTAACGACATTTCCAGTGATTTTCATCCGTGATTGTTGACAGTTTTTGCGTCAGGCTTCAAAAGCCGACATCAGTTGAACCCGACCCTCGTCTCTCAGTCCCTCTCTCGCTAATGGACACTTTTGCAGAGACAAGAAGAGGAAGGGTGAGGGAGGAGGAATGAAAGAGAGCGTAAGCAGAGAGATCTCTCAGACTGCGAGGTGGCTGTGTCATCTTTGTTACAATAAGTACTTCATAAGAGTCCTCCAGACTGCGGCCTGCCTGATTCAGCGTTTGGGTCCGTCCAAATAGCTTAACCCTTTCGCTGTAACAAGATGGAGAGCGCCGTGTCCCGGGAGCCCCTCGCAGGCTGAGCTTGTCCTCGCAGAGTCACGGCCCTGAGTGCAACAGGGAGACCAAATGTCCTCGAGCACAACGGGCACTTTAAGCAGCAAATGCATGTCAAGATGTGAATGTGCCCATTGTGCCCGGCCCACCGGAGGAGGGCTTGGAGCAGCCACCAGGGAACGCTGCCAAGCTACAAGCTCCATTTAGCGCCTGTCATGGAAAGGACCATCCATGGAATTGCACGCAAAATATTTATTTGCGTGGAATCATTCTCGTGAACCCCCGATTGAGCAATTCGGTCGTCGAACAAGGAGAGAGTGGAAGAGGTTGTTGTCGTCCACGTTAAGCGACGAATGAAGTAACTTGGTGAGTAATAGTACGTGGAGAATCTCTCATTGCTTTGGTTTATGATCATACTTTCCTGCCTTGAGGCTCGATAAGGGGAGTGACCTCCTGCATTGGATATGTGCAACCACTTATTATAGAGTACACTGCATTGTGCTTGGGTAACCAGGCTGGGCCAGGGAGTAAGGCCGTGTGGTTTGTGGTTGTGTGTGTGTGTGTGTGCCGATTTGTGACCTATCAGATTTATTTATACGGCGAGCGTGCACGTTTAACTCAATGTGTGCACGTGTGTGTGTGTGTGTGCACAAGCGGTCCAAAAAGTACTGGTCTAAAATTATAATCTGGGTTTTTTAAATGTCTCTAATTAGAGAGGAGAGGACTGCAGCCTATTTTGAGAGCTAAAGCACGCCCTTCCTATATGTGTGTGTGCAACAGACTCAGGGACTTAGAGACACACACACACACACACACACCCTCTGGAGCGGAAGGTCCACCGCTCGGCGTTTGTGTTTCATTGGGTTCTGCGAACAGGAGCTGTCCGTGAAGCGTGTTTCTGGGGCCATCTGTAAAGTTGGACAACCAGTGGACTTTAACGACGTATTGCTGCCATGAATATTGGCAAACAGAGAGCACGAGTTGAAATACCGCCGCCTCACTGTAAAGCTGTCATAAATGATTGTAATATTTAGAGTCAAAGACAAGTCAAGACAAAGCAAATTGGAAAGTGTATGGCTGGAGAGCAGGAACACAATAGTGTGTTTATTCACTGTCTAAAGTGTTTTTACACATTTAATGAGGCAATTTGGAGAATCGAGCCTTTTCAGACAGTGAGTGGAATGCGGTGCATGCCTGGCTGACATTGTCTCATTGTTCTGTCTCATAACCAGCCTCTGTCTCTCGCTCCTGAGCAAAGACTGCTGGGAAAATCGGACCGCTTTTACAAAAACTGGCATTAATCTTTCTCTCACGGTGTCTTTTAGAGCATCGGTGAAAGGGTTTTGTTTTTGTTTGTAGCTTATTGTATTTCTGTGTGATCGCAGTGTTTCGAGAATCACAATCAGTGCTCACATCGACCCACTCCTCATTACTGCATGTCAAAGAGTTTTAGAAACAGAGTTTAACAGAATTTATTAGACAATGAGTCATCTAATATAAAACGCTGGTAAACCAGCATGGTTTCCAAGGATTGACTTGATTTAGGCTAAAATAATAATTCATACTATATCTTCAAACGGTAGTTTACTCCATCAGCACGGATTTGAATAAAAGCGTGTTGCTTTATTTCACAACTGACAGTGTTCCTTTGATTGGGGCTGTAAGCAAACTCATCTTTATAAAAGGAACACTAGTTTACACTATAGTGACAGATCGTGTGGTTCTGTGACATTGATAGCATGCTAAAAATGTGAGGAAAAAAATATTTGTTGTTGGTTGTATTCCATGTTATTAGAGAATTAAAAGTATCCATAATTTATATTGATAAAGTAAAAACTAAATGGATATGTGAGTACCTTCGCAGCCAATGTTAAACTAGTTGTTAAAATATCTGTCTGTGATTGACTTGAGTCTTTAATTTATGATAAAATAAGTTACTTTATAGATGTCTAAAAGACGTTTAGCAATAAGCTAAGCAGAACGACTGGAAACAGGAGAAAACAGCTCTGTCCTCAGACTTATCCACCGGCAACTTTCAAATTGACTGAGTAACATGATGTATCTGTTTGATAAGAACACAAACCAAAATGTAAAAACAAGAAGTTGAGGTTGTACGAGTTCCCTCTGAGCCAGTCTTATGGTTCCTGACGTTATGCTTAGCTAACTGTCTCCTGGCTCAGGATTCTAAAAAGTGATTTTATTTTCTAGCTCTTGGAAAAAAAAACGTATCAAACATTCTACCAGAATATAAAACTATAATCTAGAAGGAGCTTAAGTGAACCCAAATAGTTCAAAATCATTCAAAGTCCTATGTACTTCCAGCCTCGCATAGCATAACCAGGATGGACAGAATTAACATAACTAAACTAAAATCTAATATTATTGTTTCCTCAATATTGATTTTAACAAAAACATTTCCCATAAGCGGGGGATGTCTGCGTGTCTGACATGAGCAGGTCGCTGTTAGCTCAGATATGTTAGCATCAGCTTGACATGAGCTAACGTGACGGCTAGGTAAACAAAGCTCAGTACCCGCATTGCAGTGCTGTTAATGACAGTTGCAGTTGCTTTGTATGCTGGCAACTTATTTGTCGTTAAACCTTTTTTTATTCTGAAGGTTTAAAATTCCTCACGTGCAAATGCTGTGTTGGATTCCAAGTCGTCTTAAAATACTGATAATCTCTGCGGTCCACTTTTTAAAGACTTATAAAAGAAAAGCTGAAGGAGAGTAATCACAAAGTAACTCAGGAGTCCTCAGATTACACTCGTAAACTCTTGAAATCCAGTAGATGACTGCACTATTATAATGTATTAGTTCTCAAGAGAAAGAATATCAGAAACACACACACACACACACACACACACACACACACACTGAAGCCACAGGCATTCCCACATAGACACCCATTATCTCCGTCTGTAGCCATGTGTTGTCGACGAGCAGGAACTTCGGGGGCCGCTGTGGTCAGACGCAGGGAGAGGGAAGTTAGCGCTGGCAAAGAAAAGTCAAAGTCAGGCATTTTTAGAGTCAGATAAGAAGAAAGCGGTGTGGAAGGAAAAACTAGAATAACAAAAAGCCACTTGGGGGTCGGAGATTACTATGACAACACAGCGCTCTGTTTCTGCTGCGTCTGGAAATATCGCAGCCTATAATCAACAAACACAAGGAGGCGATAAGTGAAATACACATTCATCCTCCATACGGGCGGGCAGCTGTACAGTACGGCCCAGGAGGTGATTGGAGATGTCCCGCTCGACTCGTGTTGACCTCCGAGGGCACGATGGAACCCAGGGCTTGTGTGGCATCGGCAGGTGCTGCAGCTGAGTATGAAGCCCGAAGTATCCCGTGTCAGGCCTTTGTTTGCTTTTTTGATTTATTGCTGACCGCTGCCCCACCTAACATGTGCAGAGGAGAGCCCGCTCCCCCTCCTCTCAACACCTTTCCCCACATAAATAAACCCTATCGCTGCAGGAATGCCTGGTAAACGCTCTCTACCGCTATTGGAATTCTCCGGACGCTGATAAGATGACTGTTTAGGACGTTTCATCGGCATACTCCCATCTCAACACGAATGCAAGGAGCCAACGTAAACCACCCACATATCTGAGGGCCCTTTGGTTTCCCTCCGCACGAGGGCCACAAGTGAGAGACCGAAGATGTGACTCAGAGAATACAATCGTGAAGAAAGGGTTAAGCGTATTGGAGCCAATCGATTCTACGGATGAGGTGAGAGACCTGTGAGTGAACACACAGAAGACTCAAATTCAGTAACCAACAGGTTACACAAGATCACACAGGAAACTGACAAATGTATGTTAAGCGTAAAGAAAAGGATTTCCTCTTCCTCACCAGAACATAAATAAACACATTCAACCTCTAAACCGATCCGGCGGCAGATTCAACTTTGTTGTGTAGTCGATGAGGGATGGGCCATAAGTCAATGTGATCATTTATTGTCTATCATTATAGATTACATCATATATTGCGATATTTAAATACCCAAACATATTGTCTAGAATTAGAATTACTAGTGGCGTCCATCATTTAATCTGAATGCAGGCAAGAAAGCTAATAACTGTATGAACTGTTGCTTTTAAGAGCGAGCCATTGCAGCCACAACCTCCCCGGGATGAATTAAATTTTTTACAACTTTTTATTGGTGACAGTGGCCCTTACTGATAAAATATGACTGCCCTAGTTGGAATATTTTCATCTTGAACACCTGACAACCAGCCAGCAGAGCCCACCTAGTGGGATCAAGTGCAACTGTGGAGGAAGCAACTGTCTTGCATTGCAGCTGTTTTGGGGGCGAGGGGGCATCAGGCCGAGGACCGGCATGCTGACCCCCCCCCACCCCGAGCATCTGTGCCCACTCATTCAGGCTGGCACCCACGGACTCAAAGCCATCAGCCACTGGAAATCATGGCAACCGAAGACGGCAAGGGAGAAGTATGATTTTGACGTTGGTAAAAAACCACCAGCTGTGAAACGCCAGCCTGTTCACGCACAGCCTGCCACTGTACGCTCCCTCGACGCGCCTGCTGCCCATTAAAACACAGCTGCTGGAATTATTGCCGTGTAGTTGGAGACTTAAGGGCTAATGTTTATGATAAATGTGTGCATCTTTATCACCGAAATAACAACGGTTCCTCTTTCACACGGAAGACTAACAATAATAGACGTGGAGAAATGCCTTGGAAGTGAAGATATGCGGCAACACTGCCGCCTCCTCCTCTTCCCTCTCACCCCAGTGTCGAAGATCTGTTATTCAGGGGCTGGGGAGTTTTCAGTCTCCAGGGGCACATCCCTCTGAACCGCCTGCCAAGCTTCTCCTCTCCCTCCTCCATCCTCTCTCTTGCTCTGCTCTCTTTCTTTGTTCCCTCTTCCTACTTCTCCGACTCCTCACGCTCAACTTTGTCCTTCTCTCCGGCCTCCTTTCAACTTCCGTCGTTTATTCCCGCTTGCCGCTCAACAACGGTACTTTTTCGCACTCTTATCTATTTCCCCCCTCTCTCTACCCTTCCGCTCCTCTTCCTCTCCCGGTGATCCAGCTCCTTTGCAGCCGTGCATAATTAGGCCTCAACACAAGCCTGCGCAGGCTCACATCTGGAAGGAGTTTGGACATGGCAGTTTCCGACCAAGACGACTAAATATTTAGGTTGAGAGTTACTGCGTGTGGACGAACTCGTGATAGAGGGGGTGGGAAGGGGAGAGAAACTGGGAGCTGGAGATAAAGAAGTCGGGAAAGTGGGCCAAGAAGGAGAGGAAGGCTAAGAAAAGCATGATGCATCATTAAACTAGTGATACGTGTGAGTTTATAAAAAATGGTGCAGTGTGAAATTTGACATGTAATCAAAGTGCCGCACAGGCATCGAGGAGCCAAAGGATGAGGAGATGATATCAGAGCGACTGGTTGCTCCTTTATGGCTGGCAAGAGCAACAAACAGCTCACTAATAGTTTGAATAAATAAATCCCTGGTGGGATTTCCCATGAGGCTGAGGGCCTCAGCTGGAATGTTCACAGGGGCCAGCTGTTGTGCATTACACGGAGCAGCCGGCCCCGGAAGCCCCGGGCCCGGTGTCCTCCAGGCCCTGGCCGACTCAGCATGGAGAGAGCATTCCTCCAGGCGGCCCCAGGAGACAGGGCAGCGAGGGCTGGCTGTCAGACCGAGGTGGCGGAGGGCACGGGGAACGCTCCCCTGCTGCACCTGGGATACTGTCCTCTGAACTGACTGAGGAATGTCAGGAAAAACACGAATATCAACACAACTTCTCACATTCCACATCTGGAGCTCATGTCATCAGCAACGATGGGAGCACGGGCGCTTGAGCAAATCTTCTGGAAAATGTACTTTCCAGACACCAGAGTTGCCGGGAAAGGTAAAGGTCAAATGGCGGATCGCGGGCGGAATTGACGGTTCCTCGTTCATAAGCCTCGTCAAAGAATGCTAAACATCTGCTCATAAAGAACTGAACCAAAATTAGTAGATGCAGGAATGGAAGATTATTTTCAATCACCTCGACCACTGCCACCCCAGCCTGTATTTTTCCCCTATGGTTTCCAGCAATGTGTTCTCCAGATGTTTATTCTGCCTTTATTAAGGAAGGAACATAAGACCCTATAAATGGACTGCTGGCTGGCTTTGGCTTTCCTGCGGCATAAATACCTTCCTTTACCTCATTTGCAGCAGGGCAGTTGAACACGCTTTTTTTAATTTCTTTTTTTTTACTGTGCCCATGTGCAGCTATAGTATTTCTCCCACCGTACAGAGATAGTAACACACTGTGGGAACGAGGAACTACTTCAGAAAGTCTGAGCAGCTGTGAAGAAAGTGAACCAAAGCACCACCCAAAAAGTGTTCCACTGATAGATTGCTGGTCCATCCATCATGAGAGATAGCATGTGTTTGTCCATGATGTGGCGGGTTGTGTCCAAACACTAAGAACAGTATTTAAAAAAAAAACATTAACACTAAACTACCCCAGAAACTTTGCTCTCCAGTTTTTTCCTCCTCGCCAGAAGGCGATGAGACAGGGTGTAACTGTACTAAAAGTCGGAGCCAAGCCACAAGTAAAGTACAGATATAAAATACTCAGAATGTGTTTTGTTTATTCTAGTTGTGTCGGGCCAAGTCAGCTGGACCATGTGCATATAGGGAGCTGAAGGTGCTGGTGGGAGAAAGAGGGAGCTGAGATCTGCCTCCGAGTCAAATATAAAGTGACAGAGTTGTGTCAAGGAGGCCGGGCCGTGTGATGGCTGCAGTCAGCCTGCCCTCCCACTGCTCTTCTTCATGTTTCACAGGGAGGCGATGCTCAGCCCTCCACCACAGAGTTAAATGACATCAAGATGTAAACTTCTGACCTAACACGCCGTATTACTGCAGCCAGTCCTCAATACAGTTAAACCGAAGGTTCAGAGTCATGGCTGTGTGGGTCTGATGGAAGCACGGTACCCTCACTTTGATTTATGCAACACACCATCACAACCCTGTGGCTCCTCAGCCAATTATAGTTCACACTTACCGTATCTATGCAAACAATTGACCATGATTCATTCATATTTTTTTCTTTAAAAAATCTTTAGGGGATATGATGGGATTCATGATCTCATTCCAGAGAACATACGACAGCATAATGCGTTCTGCTGTCATGTGTTGCCTGGTCATGTGATCTCACGCAGCCTGCAGGAACGTCACAAGACGCGCCGGGCGGATCATAAAACAGTGACACAACATCAGTTGAGTAAACTCACAGAGTGACGGTCCTGTTGGGCAGCAGCCCAGCATCCGGGGGTTCAGACAGCTCCTCTTTGCTGCAGCTGACCCGTCTCCCGAGCGCCTGGACGCCGTGCGTTTTGGAGCGCTCGTCCGTGCAGCTGCAGCCGCTGGAGGAGGCGAGAAACCCGGGACAAGCCTGGGAGAGCCTCGGCCCGGAGGCGGACAGCAGGAGCAGCATCAGTACCAGATGCCCCGGCAGCGGAGGGATGCCAACGCCGGGCGTAGACATTGTCCTTCGGCTGGATCTCACCTCAGCTGCTGCACCGCCGCCTCCAGTCATCCCATAGCTCCACCATGAAGCCCTTCGGAGGGTGGAAGTAGGGCGAGAGGAAACGAAGTGAACTCGGATGAGATCTCGAATGAATTGTACACTTAGAGACTTTGCGCTCGACAGCGGACACGCGTCATCCAGTCATTTCAGAAATATTCAGCACCCTTTGAAATTTCCAAGAGTGTCCCGTTATGTCATGGCAGCCCAGGCGCGCAACTTTCCTTGGTCCAAATGGAAGCTACACACTCAAGGGTCCATAAAAACGTCTTCAACTCCCATAAACAAGCGCAGTAGACTGACGCCAAAAGTTGGAAGTCGCGTGAATTACTTCTGTCTTTTGTGCATCACTGTGGAAAAGTAGCGCTATCTCCCTCTCTTTGCGTTAATCCAGCGGTTGAGGAGATTCTCATCTGTGCGGTCACCTCCAGATCATCTCCATGAAGAAGTACAGGAACAACAGTATATCCTCAAACTTGTGTGAGTTGTGTCGCGTCTTTTAAAAGCTGCTCTCAGTGTGTCCGCGGGATCCTCTCTGTCCCCGAGAAGCCTTCTCTAAAGCGCAATTTGAAATACATTAAAACCTGAGGGGGGG
This sequence comes from Pseudoliparis swirei, assembly GCF_029220125.1. NCBI lineage: Eukaryota > Metazoa > Chordata > Actinopteri > Perciformes > Liparidae > Pseudoliparis > Pseudoliparis swirei. Next base: position 5,260,568 of record NC_079394.1, read on the forward strand.
GGGGGGGGAACTGTTCGTTCGGACAAAAAGTGAGTTGGTCTCGATTGGCTTCTGTGTAATTCCCCAAAAAACGAGCGGTTTTGCCTGCTTGCCTCTGTCACACTCCAACTCACTGAGTTACTACCCCAAGTGCGCCCGGTCCGTCTGCGCCCCGCGGTCCTAGCGCCGACAGAGAGAGAGAGAGCGAGAGAGAGAGAGAGAGAGAGAGAGAGAGAGAGAGAGAGAGAGAGAGAGAGAGAGAGAGAGAGAGAGAGAGAGAGAGAGAGAGGAGAGAGAGAGAGAGAGAGAGAGGAGAGAGAGAGAGAGAGGAGAGAGAGAGAGAGAGAGAGAGAGAGAGGAGAGAGAGAGAGAGAGAGGAGAGAGAGAGGGAGAGGGAGACGAGAGAGAGGAGGGAGAGAGAGGAGAGAGAGAGAGAGAGAGAGAGGAGAGGAGAGAGGAGGGGAGGAGAGAGAGGGAGAGAGGGAGGAGAGAGAGAGAGGAGAGAGGAGAGGGAGAGAGAGAGAGAGAGGAGGGAGAGAGAGAGAGAGAGAGAGAGAGAGAGAGGAGGAGAGAGAGAGAGAGGAGGGAGGAGGAGGGAGAGAGAGGAGGAGAGAAAGAGGGAGGAGAGAGAGAGAGAGGAGAGAGAGGAGGGAGAGGAGGAGAGAGAGAGGAGAGAGAGAGAGGAGAGAGAGAGAGAGAAGAGAGAGAGAGGAGAGAGGAGAGGAGAGAGAGGAGAGAGGAGAGAGAGGAGAGAGAGGGAGGGAGAGAGAGAGAGGGAAGAGAGAGAGAGGGAGAGAGAGAGAAAGAGAGAGAGAGGGAAAGAGAGAGAGAGGGAAGGAGAGAGAGGGAGGGAGAGAGAGAGAGAGAGGGAGAGAGAGAGGGGGTTTCACATGGGACTCGGGTAAACCTGAAGTTACTCCACACATCTTCAAATTTCATGCCACAATTTTATGTTTTTTTGTTGGCCTATATTATATTGTAAAAAACAAACAAAAGAAACAACTTGTTTGTTGCAGCTTCAAAATCTCGAAGAGTAAAAATATGTTAATATATTTTGCATCTCTCTCTTTTGTAAGAGAATTAAGACGTATGACCTCATCATGATGTAACTCTTGGTTCGTTCAAGAGAAAGACTGGCAGTGGCCTGTAAACGCAACAACATGCAAACACTAACATGTCATAAAGAGAATAAAGCTTTGGAATAAAGACGAATATGATTATTTTGTGATGAAACATTGTGAACGTTTATAGGATTTACATTGTTTCAATGCCGTGTTGCTGTTGTTGTGTTGCTGATTTGACTTAATTGTCTTTTGACATCCAGGTTGTCGAAGACAAGAATATCTGGATTTCAATGTGCAGCTTCAATGGGAGAGCAAACTAGTTATGAATGAATGCTGAGGGTCTCGTGTGTGTTTCCACAGATCAAAGGAGGGGAAGTAAAGACTTTATAGATATGCTTCACTGGTTTCTATAATGTTGCAGAATACAGAAAGAGTCCCAGCAGCAGAGAACAGGTTGAACATGAACCTAAAATTAAACTGACCATTCATTACTGACCATGGTAACATTTTGATTGATGATTCACATTGGATTTTTAAATATTGAGTGATAATATAACTCAATATTTAATGAGTTATAGTGTCCTATAACTCATTTCCGGCCTAGAATCAATTATTTCATGTCCACTTGGGTGTAATAGCCATCAGCAGGTATACAAATGGCCTGAGAGATACTTTAAGATAAGTATTTCTATTAAAGATGGCCAGTCAGAGAGCAGTGAAAGCGGCCGTAACTCTTAATGCACATTCGCTTTTGCAGTTCTAACAAATTAATCTGCTGAACCATAAAAAGGACTCAAGCCCAATTCTAAGTGAACAGAGGTGTTCTTTGCTTATGTGCATTTTATATTGTAAAACATAATAGCAAGAACTCAAATATTATGTTGAAAGAATATATATTTTAATATAACATTTTCCCCACTGAAAGAATCCCGCTCATTCCCAAACAAAGACAGAGGATCATATAAACATCCACAAGCTCTCCTTTTCACATTTTTGCCTGTGTGTATATGGAAAGTTCCCAAAGTACCCGACTCCATGGATTTCTTTTTTTAAAATACTTGTTGATATACGAGAGGCCCTGGAGGACGCAGGCTGTAGTGATTCAAATCTGGAGAGCATTTCATAATATGGGAAAGCGAAGCAGGAAAGTATTTTTGAAAAGGGACTTTATGAAATTGGGCTTGACATGTGTTCACTGACATATCCCAACTGCATAATGGTCCACTGTGCTCTGACCCGCACAGTGGACCCCAGGTGTGTTATTCCTGTACATGATACTGTACACTGGAGTCAGCGTGATTATTGAAAGAAAGCACAAGGAGTGGAGGGGCGCCTGCTCAGCAACGAAACAGAGGGCTGTTTATCACATGGCTTCAAGTTCAACACCCCCCTCCAACCCCACAAAGCCCAAATCTCTCATCTAAAGAGCAAAGTTTCCATTTAAAACGTCACGTCCCGAACTGCACATTACATCAAATTGTAGTTAATGGAATCCAGACAAACTTTAATGTCGTTCCAACATTTTCTCTCCATGCACCCCGCAGCCTCAACTCGCTCCTTATGGGCCAAAGCAGGCAATCTCTCCTTCTCCCGGCTCCACATCTGGACCGCATTCCAGGTGGGGAATTGAGAAAGGGGAGAACGTGAGGAAGGAAAGGTGGAACGCAGAGAGGCTCAACGAGTAGGAACGAGGACATGTATTTGGGGGATATTATCCTGGAAGTTACGCAAGCTGTTGGGGGTGCATGACGACACCGTTGGCAGCGTGATGATGACCCTTCCTGTTGTCCTCCGGAGGCTGCAGCAGAACGATAGAAGCAACAGGACAATCAGAGATGGATGCAGCCAGAGTGAGGGCTGAGATGTGAGGCGAGTGTTTCTATCTGTGGATAAACAAAAGAAAACTTCCAGCCAGGAAGCAAACAACGGGCCCTCCTCTGTTTGTGAGTGTTTCTCGACCTCTAGTGGCGAAATCACACGAGCTCACGCGAGCTCACGCGAGCTCACACGAGCCGCCCTCTGAGACCAGTCGGTCCTGCGGTGAATGGTTCGGATTAAGGCTTTACTGGGACATTAAACCCACTTCCTCCACGGTTTACGAGGTTATCAAACCATAAAGTGGTGCCATATTTTCCTGCAGTAAATACCTTTGTCGATCATTAATAATTATTATCAGCAGGTAACGGCAGCAGTGGCAACCCTAACGCCGGTAACATTTAATCCAGAATATATATATATATATTGCAGCATTGGCTCTATGATGATATGTTTATAGTCACATCAATGTTATCCGCAGAGCCTCGGGCTTTACAATGTGCGCGCGCACGCACACGCACACACACACACACAATTGAAACATGTCATGCAGTCCAGTGTTTATGTATGCAGAGCAAATACATACTTTGTAATCTGTATCAAAGGCATCGCTCTATACTGTAATAACTACCAAAAAAACCACACTTGACATATTACATATTGAAATAAATGCAGTTGTTGACTGCATGTTTGTAGCAACTAATACATTACAATATAAAACAAAAATGGCTTTTTTATGCAAACATGAATTGTATTTGTGTCTATAAAATAATTATACAGCTTTTACAGGCACTTTTACAACTGGACCAATGCTGCCCTCTCTTGTCAGCAGAGTGAATCATGTGCATATGGTTTAAAGAGATCTTTGTGCAGTATGATTCTAGTTTAAATGCTGTTTCTTAGCACTCCATTCAACATGTAGAGGCCCTAAAAGACAACGCAGGTTAGAACTCAGCCTGCTTATGAGTTTCATAATTGCTCTTCAACTGTCAGATGTTGGTGACTTGTCAAACCGGTCGTGTAAGAACAGGGAGATGCACCGTCTGCTGTGAACGTTCACCAGCAGCCATGCAGAGGCTACCAAGTGTTCAGGTAATAGTGTCAATAAAAAATCAGCTCAAGAAAACAATAAAGTGGGAATCTGAACAGGAAGCAGATTGACGAACAACGTTGCGCAACTCCTGCTCAACAGAGAGATGTAGGTCATTTGTGTTGTTTCCAGTTTGCTTTGCTGGCTGCTGACTGACTGGTTCTGAGATTCTCAAACTTGAACATGCCTCCCTTTTGTTAAATTCAAAAGTGGCATCGATCTAAGCTGTGCTTCATGTCACACTGGAACCTTTTTCCATCAGTTCTGGAAATTTATCGGCAAAATAAGGAGGAAAATGATTGTTTGTCATTTTTATCTTGTGGGTATTTCAATCTTATAATTGCTAAAGTTTTACATTGATAAGTCATTTTGCTATACCAACACCTAATTTGAATAAATGTAAGATAATTAATATCTTCAAATAAATATAAACAACCACTTACTTTTAATTCATTTCATCTTTTACATTCTTTTTTTCTTAAAGCTTATGTACGGTTTGTCACCTCCAGCCGTTTTTAATATTAATGGAGATTGAGATGATTCAAAACTTTTGTTTTTCACTAATTTGTTTCACATGTCAACAACATAAGCTGCTTTGAAACAACACACTTGATGTAATGCGTGTCAGGCTGTGAACCAAGTCATTGGCCTGATGTTAGTCCTGCATGACGCAGACGTTTGTGTTCCAGCTGTGGACAATAGAGACATCTTAAAGCAGAAAGGGGCATTTGAGGTAAAGCACACATCTGCCGTAGCACGCACGAGTCAAACATCTGTCTGGAGAAGCACCAAGCCATGGCCCCGCTGTGTTGATGAGGCCTTAAGTCTTCATTAGACATCCGTGTGATCCTCTTGCACCGCTGTGAGGTGTGTCTGTGTCCTCGCTGTTGGCTCATTCACACGTTTTGATGACCAGTCCGTCATCACTGCACTCCCAAACTCGTGTTACCTCTTCTCTATGGACGCGTGATCCGTCCATGTAACCGTCTTGTTTGTGACAGAACAGATGTAAAACATGTTTCATTTAGTACTGTGATCATACTTTAAACTTTTATTATTAAAGTCGCTAAAGTGAAATTGTAAGAACTTCATTCTCTCCAATTTATAACATTGGTATTTTTTTTAAATACATGCATATAACAAATGAAATGCTGATTAAGATAAGTATAACACAACACCGTACATACCTCTTGTTCCGTTAGCTGTAGATCAAATTAACTTTTTACTCATAATAAATTAAATAAAAGTTGAGATTTGGGGGCCAACCCAGTAGTTGGGTCTCAGGTTTCCATCTATGAGAACGGTCCTCCGTTCTACACCAGTGCTGACAAAACAGACACCAGTAACAACGTACAACCTTTCCTCATGAAGTTTGCAATGCAATTAGTCTTCTAGCATTGCAACAAGTATTATTTGTCTGCCCATTTAACCCTCCTGTTAAATTCAAATGTACTAACATCTTTTACCCTTGGTGTCAATTTGACCCCAGCAATTAAAACCTCCAGAAAATTTGAATTAATATTGTTTCCCAAATTTAAATGTGAGGTACTTTTTGTTTGTTGACTACCTAAATAGCCCTTTAAATATAAAAAAAAGTTGATATTTCTTATGTTTGACAGTGAAAAACAGCCTGGGGTCAAATTGACCCCAAAGAACACCGATGCGTACAAGTTGTGTACAGGACATTGAAAACGTATTATCACGTGAATGTTATGCTTTCATAGTTGTCCAATAAATTAGGAAAAGTCAAGAAATATGAAGCAAAAAATAAGTATGTCAATATTTTTTTTTAGAGACGTTAAATATTGAATGGGGTGAATTTGACCCCAAAGATAATAGGAGGGTTTAAAATAAAAATTAAATTACACAGTAAGACAGATTTTTAACAATTCATCGTCATACATTGTAAGCGGGACCTCTTCACATCAGGAAGCGCACAGCTGGAACTCAACGCGCTGACGATGCAATCATTTATCTAATTAGTTCCACCTGTGTTTTACTGCTACGCGGCAACAACAGCTTGGCTGTTACAAAAGGCCAAGTCAACTCAAAAAGACGAGTCAAACATCTGCCATACTTGTAGAGCAAAGGGACAACAAACCTTTCTGGTTTGAAGTCGATAAAAATACTTTGACAGGGCAGACATCACCAACAAGTAAAGCGCCAGTAAGGATCTGGGAAGACACGTACGCTTCGGATCCCAACAGTCATAACCACAGAAGAAGCTTTAGGTTGTGCGATTTTATTAAGTGCCACAAGTAATGCGAACATTATAATCTCTCCGAATACTGCGTTAACTGGACAGGTGGAGTATCAATTATTTTCACACGACATGTCCTGTGCATACATTATGCATTTTAAATGGTCATTATAGAATACAGTTCAATCACAAAAACATCAAAAATAATTGTATATATTCAATTAATATTAAGTCCCCTCATTAACAAAACGAACCAGAAAATATGTATTTTTACATTATTTCTATGAAATTCTGCCTTCAAAAGAAATAGAAAAACGCGAGGGCTTTTGGCCTGACTAGCACAAAATTCACAAACTCCATTGTATCGGTAATAACTTGGACCCTCCTTCCCTTCTCTCTCTCATATGCACACACACAGATGCAGGAAAGCAAGCAGAAGCCACACTCCTGCATGTGAAGGCAAGCATCCAAACACACAGCCCCGTTTGTGTACAGTACATTTTGAAAATGGCATGCAGTGTGAGATTTTGGTCCCTTTTGTGTCTGCAGGCGATTCAAAGGATCTTCCAGATCCTCGGCGAGCCAGTCCTGTTCAGTTTCTCTAAAGCGTCGGCGTCATCTAAATCTGGCCTGAGCACAACGGGATGTGGCTCGAGTCCATGGCAGCTGTGCAGCATTAGAGCTAAGAATAATCTGAAGAGACCGGCGGACGGGTCGTATGAAAAACAAAGCCCCAATGCTTTATAAGAAAGGCAAGAAAGTTAATCATAATATTGCAAAGTATGGTTAAATGTGATCACAAAAATAAACATCCTCTGCCATTCCGTAGACTCGTGTCCACCTCCACGCCCCATCCCAAGGTCTGGAAGCGAGTCACATGGTGTGGGTCGTCCGGAGCGGGGTGGCGCTCATTGGCGCGGGGACACGGCGGCTTGAGGGGAGCTTCCTTGGCCTTGGTACCTCTCGCTGGCGTGCTTCTCACAGTACATCAGATCGCCGACGCAAAAGTGGCCTCTCATCTTGAGGTTAAGACCGCAATCTGTGCAAGTGTAGCACTCTGAATGGCGGAAGCGGTCGTCTCCTATGCGCACGGCCAGTGTGCTGCGAAGAGGCGGAACACGGGAGCGTCAGACGGCAATCCCAACGCACACTCAGATTTGGAAAAGTTAGCACCGATAAAACCCACGGTTACATTAGTGACAAGACGACACCGTCATTTGCATGTTTGTGTTCTAATGACACTTTCCTAGGATCAAATGTTTTGCCAATAGGACGATAACATTTTTACAATGCAGTGCAACTCTCAAACAGGTGACAATACAGATGACATCTGTACCATGACAATACACTTAAAACAAAACATTTGATCCGCTTCAGAATTAACTAAAACTGCCCCACTGTCACATTTATCTTCGTAATAATCTAAATTATAAACACTCAAGCATTCATAAAATATGACTTGTAGACTCATTTCAGTACATGAAATAACTAGATGTAATGGTCATAACCGGGTGTTATGGTGACATTATTTTAATAGCCCACCCAGCTTTAGTTCCTCCAGTGAACTTACGCAATGCTGGAGCCACATTTCTCACAGGTGTGATTTTTCTTGACTCCTCCCACTGATGTGCTTTGTTTGGGGACGTTGGGCGAAAGCTTCCCTGGGAACTGCAGCGCTGCCTCTGGAGTCGACACACACACACACACGCTAAGTGGGATGTTGGGACCTTCATCTCTGTTGAGCTCATCAATCAGTCTGCGTCTGCGTCAGCGCAGCTCGTTAACGTTTCCCACTCGTCGTCACAAGCTCATCACCCATGGGACGCGCTCCACGGCCGTTAACACGTCATGAAAGAATGTCCGTGCTATCTGGATGCACTTGTGCCGCCATTTATCAAAAGCAGAGGGCTGGGAAAAGGACATCGGATGCATTCCATGATGCGTCCACAATCTGAACTGTACACTGGAGAGCGTTCCTCTCCTCCTGCACAGCTGGTGGCCATATGGCAACAATGCACTTTTAACAGGGGTGACTTCGAAATGGAGGTGTATCCAAAACAATCGAGAGATATCATTCTACGTTGCATTTGACAGAATAACTGAATCCTGAGCAAAAGGGGTTAAGATAAAGATCCGTTTGAAATGTTAAAACAATTCATGCAATCCTGAGAAGCTTCCCCATAAAAACACATGAATGTACTCGTATCACACATTATGCAGGATAAAAACAGATTTTAAATTCACAGTATATGAATGAGAATAGTCGACTATAGATAGCAAATCTCTTTTTATCTGTGCCCATTAGTTCTAACCTTTCTCGTCAGCCTCCAGGACCTCTTGCAGCATTTTAAAGGTGTTGGACTGACGAGGCGCCGCGCGGGACTCCTTATTCTCCTGAATCATTTTGTACACCTCAGATTCCCTGTCGAACTTCTGCATGGTGAAGTCAGAGCTCGAACTGCTGTGGAAGGACCAAATATAAACGTTAAACGTTATCACGTTCCTGAAAGTCATGCCGTGACATCTCGGCGACGTGTTCAGCCGAAAATGTACATTTATGAAATAGTCGAGTCTGGCTTCACTGAATCCAGAGGAAAAGAAGAAAGAGGCGGCGGCTGGCTCCGAGACGTTGACCTCGACGCATCAAGTAGAGGCCAGACAGTATCCAACCTCACATCATTCCCCCAAACAGGACCCCATCATATCCCCGTACAAGAGCCACCGTTCCCGATATAGACTGCGACATCTTGGCAATATAGGAGCGGTTAAATATTTTCAGAAACCGTTGTCGTATCTTCTCGCCAGCCGGAGGATGATGATGGAATTGATGATGAAGAAAGGATCGCTCGAGAGACACTGCACTTTAAGAGTATATAGTTTATTCTCAAAGGTACAGGGCAGAAACAGACGTCCGGACCATCTGGAGATTCTCAGGATGCCGAATTGAGAGGAGTCTAATATTCATGTCTTCAGCTTCTCGTTACCCAACAGTCAGGAGACACTCATTGATCCGACCCTCAGGGTCCAATCAACAGAGAGGCAGAATCTCCACTCAGGCAGGTTTTTGTTTACACACCAGGTTGTTGTTTTGGACTACGTAGGTTCGAGCCCCAACTCGAGGCATGTCATATGATTCTTGAACCTTGAGCGCTGATTTGTAGGTTTCATATAAACTGATATACAGTAGATGAAAATATACTACACTGTCAGCGTAAATTAAATTAAGTCCCACTGGATGGCCGCATGATGGACAATAACGGACTTTAGCGTTGTAGCTTGAGCTGATGCTACTAAACAGCCACCAAATGACTTCCTGTCAATGAACAGGCGGAAAGAGGAAGCTTTCACCGACCACCAGGAAATGCTGACAGTTCATTAAACAACAGCGGCTCTCTTTACAAGCAACTTATTTATCCCTGGCCTGGTCTGGAGGAAAAGCATTTATTGTTCACAGCTTCAAATCACTGCTGAAGAAATGCATGCATTCAAATCCAGACCGCAAGTAAAAATAAAAAAAACGCCCACAAAGAATGTTCTCCTGTCAGCGTTTGTCTGGAGGAGCTGGTGAGCGTTCAGTAGGAACCGGTTGGCCCGGTACTCGAGCCAGGTGTGGTTTGATTTCTTCCACCTGTGCCTGCTGTTGTCACAAACAACCCATCTGCCCAAATATTTACTCTTTAGCCAACAGCTGTGAAGAATCTGCTCGGAGACAATGACCTAAACTTCCATCATGTGAACTGTTGTTGTGACTTAATATGTAAACCTTTCGGCTTCCCTTCACTAAGAGTTACAACGTTGTAAAGCTAACCAAAAAAATCAAGAAGCTCGACTGACGGATTTTTAACAAACAAGTTGTGTTGCGTCTCTACTCTTGTTCCCTGGATCTGAAATAAGTATATTGTATAAGCTTCATGTTGGCCGAGCAGGGGAGGAATAGTGGTGCTTTTTACACCATTAACCACTTTACTGGAAGAGATCGTTTGACAAATGAAGTCGCATCACATTTGGTTTCAAAGCCTTTGAAGTCGATGATATTTATGAACCGCAGACATGAGCCGACTTGTGTTCTCTAGTGATACTTGGCCAGATTTGTGCTGCGGCAATTTTCACATCTTGCTTGTTTTAGGCTTTTGACTTCAATCCGTCAAACACAAGCACACATGTGGGCGGCTGCAGCTCAAGGGGAGAGGGTTCGATCCCCACTCTCGCCATAGTTTGCAGGTTGAAGTGTCCTTGAGCAAAACACTGACCCCCCCAGTTGCTTCACAGCAGCCCACTGCTCCTACGGATGAGTTACATGCAGAGAACACATGTCAAATATGTAATATGACAATACAATAGGGTTTTCAGGTCAATTAAAACCTTGTGTCAGCGTCCCTATCATTATACGCTGCATGTAAAACGACATCTCACATGTTCATAAGCGTCACGCTTGGCCGTGTACGTGTATCGCTCCTGCCGGCATTTCAGCTCGAGGATTGCCGCCAAACGGACGTAGCTGAAACGGGAGATGGCAAACAGACAACGCACGACCGAGAGAAACGCTCAGCCCCGGTCCTCTGAATCACGAAACGAGGTTCAAATTGAAAACAGACCTCTAGCACGCCGTCCAAGTTCTCCACATGCTCAGCAGCTCCACCCTAAGCAACGCATTTCCATTTTCGCCTCGCTATCCATCCCTCTTGAAATTGCATTCTCACACCAAATGGAAGGAAAACAAAAACAGAAGTGAGGGGGAGAGGGGACGGCATGCATCTGAACTAGCAGTTGGGTGCACACACACACACACACACACACTGGCAGAGGAAGCATTTTCAAAACGTATCATGCATCAGTAGGTCATCTGAGAATTGTGCAGTACAATGTTGTAACATCTACACGATGTAGATGAATGTGTTTCCATGCACATAGCTGCAATGATCTAGTCGAAGCACATGAGCTTAGCCAAAACACATAAGATCACAACCAAACTTCAACCACATTTCTCAAACTGTGTAGTACAACAACTAAACCACAGCTGGGACATCCTGACGAAAGAAATCAAAATGACAACTGAAAATGACAAGACTCACCTCAAACGGAACAAAGAAAGAGAGCTCAGCTACTCTTTAGAGGAAGTGTCTCTGTATTGTAATGCTGTACAAGCGGAGAACAAAACCCTACATTAGATGCCCAACACGCACCTCTAGCTTCACCGGACGAGACGGAAAAACAAGAATCTTAACTGAAAGGTGTGCCTCTGGAGTAAAACTCATTGGCCATACGACATGAAGGGAGTGGACATATGGGTGTCACCGAGTCTGTGATTGGCTGTGGAGCAGCTGGGAGAGGCTGGGTGACTGAGGTGGGGGCTCAGACTGGAGGCCAATCAGGGGGGGGGGGGGGGGAGTACAAATATGGGGTGTTTTGATTACGACTGCAGTTGCTGACATGTCATATCACTAGCCGTGGTAATCCAGGGGAACTGGGGCCAAAGTCAACCATCCCGCGCTGTGAAAACACAGCGCCGGCAGAAGGAGTGGACACAGGGGATTGTGTGAGACTAAAAATATTTTTATTTCTGCAGAGAGAAGAAAAAAAAAAATGTTGGTGAGTGAATCCAAGAAATGGTCAGATGGCAACACCTGCCCGCTATGAGCTGTCAAATGACAGCTGCAGGACCTCAGAGGGGGCGAAACAGGAACAGCAAACTGGAGTGCAGGCAGGGGACACAATAGTGTTTCCCAAAGGCTGAAAGTTAATCTGTTGTTGTTGACTCAGAGTGCAGCTGCAAACCACTCAGAGCACCGGTGGTCAGCTGCGACACAGCAGTGAAGTCACAAGCTGACAAACAGTTGTGCACTACAGGAGTGCGTTGTGTATCAATCCATCGGCTCTTTCAACTGATTTTCCACACAGAACTTTTGAAAGGAAGAACAAGTATTACAAACATACAAAGGAATGTTTCCAGAAGAGATTTGCAACGAACGAGCTGAATTGCAAAAATGGGCAAAACGGAGCTGATCATAACTTCATGTAATACAGCTCAATATCCCTACAATGAAACATACCGTCAGCCTGATGGTGACCGCTTCATATGGAAACAGGGAGAGAGATCGACGTAACCATAGTGGAGGTGCAAGTAGATACCATTGTGTTGTTGGAAGAGATTATCACTTCCATATAATAATTCAGCAGTAAATACAGACTCAAACATTAACGGAATGCATTTTCTTTACGGAAGGCAGTTATTACTGAGCTTTTAGTGAAAGCTTCTTATATTGTTTTCCTTTGTGTATGAAATGATTATTCATTTAAAAGTCTTCTCCTAACCTACAAAGCCTTGATTGGTGATGCTCCATCATATCTTAAGGAGCTTGTAGTACCATGTTGCCCCACTAGAGAGCTGCCCCACTAAATGTGGGGCTACTTGTGGTTCCTAGAGTCTTAAAGAGTAGGATGGGAGCCAGAGCCTTCAGGCATCAAGCTCCTCTTCTATGGAACCAGCTTCACCTTCAGTCCGGGAGGCAGACCGTCACCTCATGGAGACTCAAGACATCCCTCTTTGATGATCTTACAGTTATAGGGCTGAATCAGGTTCACCTGGTCCTGCCCCTGGAGATGCTGCTATAGGCTGATAGGTTGCTGGGGGACGTTTTAGGATACACTGAGCACCTCTCTCCTCTTCTCTCTCCTTATGGATGAATCGTCATCTCTCCATTGCACATCATTAACTCTGCTTCCTCTCCGGAGTCTTTGTGACGTCTCATAGGGTCCATTGGACCTGGCTGGGTCTGATGCCATGGCGCTGCTGATGCCCCGCCCTCCTAGGTTTCTTCCCTTTTTTCTCCATGAAAAAGGTTTAATCTTCTTCTTGGGAGTTTTTCCTGATCCGAAGTGAGGTCCTGGGACAGGGATGTCGTATGTGTGCAGATTGTAAAGCACTCCGAGGCAAATTTGTGATGTTGGGCCATATAAAATAAACTGAATTGACCTATTGGCAAGGACCAGGACATGTGGATTTGTAGGCTTGAACCTGTGAGTGTAACTAACCCCTTCTGGCCTGCAGATGGCACTGAATGTCTTTCAACAACATACACACTTAGGACACCATCATGGTGCTGTCAACATGTGGACACTTTGGACTGTGCTTTACACTTCTGAAGAGTGACTGGTTTTATGAACTAAAGAAAGAGAACAATATATTGGTAGATCTGCACGTTGAGTATACTTTGGAATGTAAAAGCATGTGGTTGTTAGAATTCAAACATTTAATTGACGTATGTGTGTCTTTTTCCCCACTATTCCAATAGTTACAGTCCACACTGATACTCGGAATAGCTTGTTCATGATTCATTGCAAGAAAAGATTAGAGGTGTGTATCCATAGCAGACCATGGTGCTTTCGTCATATTGGTGTAAAATTGTGAGTGGCCTTTACCTGCGACGAGGGGACACGGGCACATCCTGATCAACGGGGCTGTGGGGCGAGTAGCGGCCCGGTGGGGTCGAGGTTCTGCTGGACACGGAATTATTCACGTAGTCTGAAGGGGAGAGGTCCTGTGGAGGAAGAGGGAAGCGTCAACAACAGAAAGAGACCGAGCGAGCATGAGCATCAAACATGCAGCAGCTGAAATCAAGTTTGTAGTTCAGAGTTGAAGAATCTATTGAGAACGGGTTTAAGTGCTGGACCATGAAAAAAAAAGTTCAATAAGAGCTCCAGTGTGATCTGTAGAGAAGCAGGAATTCACCAGCAGTAGTTTTGGATCGCGGCGACTCCAAGCAGCGTATTGGCACTGAACAGATGTAGCATCCTCGTTTCAAGCTCTAAATCTGAGGGGAATGCACCGTATGACTAGGATGAATAATTGAGATACTATTGCGAAGGATGTATTCTGTCGAGAGATTTATCCGTCGACTAAAATCAGCTACAGATGAATAAATACAGCATAGATCCATTTGACTTCTTCGTCATCGATGATTCGACTGAAATACTTTCAGTGAAGCATAAATAGACGTGTTCGGTGTGTGATTGTATGCGATGCCCTGTGGTCTCAACGCTTCTATTGCGCGAGTCACGCCCAACATTCCTCTGTCATTCCTGATCAGTCTCAACAGTCACAGCAACCAGCATCATCAGTGTTTCTCCTGATGACAGTCATATCGGAGCTCCAGCCCCTCAGCTGATGGATTGTGTGGCAACAAATATTTGGCACGGGAAAGAAAGAGCCAGCATGAACATCAATGGCTTCCAGATGTGCAAATCTCACAATTATTCATGGTAGTTATAAACACTGTCCATCGCCACGAAATGAGGAGACATTCCACACAGCCAGAACCTCTTAGAGCCAAACTGAACACTTGGAGTAATGTACAAACAATAGTGTAATTCAGGAAGGAAAGTGAAGTTATGAAGAGCGTTTGGCTTTTGACAGCAGAGGGCGCTGCACACCGACTGTACACAGGCTCATAAACTACGGTCTCAGCATAGGGCCAGTGACATCGTTTTATTAGAGCTGTTCTTAGCACAAACCAATAGGCAGGACGCACAGTTACAACACTGCAGGCAAAGGTTAATGTATTCAACTTTAATTACATCATAAATGTGCAGCTAGTGAAAGTGACCTCCGGCACATGTTTACACTAAACACCCGGCGCACCTGGACCAAGTCTGCGCAGCACATAACTCAACCCAGACACTTTTACTGTGAGGAATTCCAACAAACTAATTGTTTTTAACCACAATGCTGTCTGGCATCCAACCATGTCCACCTGCAATACTGACCACTGCCTGAGCACAGACAGCAGAGTCAAACACTGCAAACATTCAATCTAACAAAATGATTTGACGCAAAGTAAAATCCAAACGCGTTCATAACTCCCACTTTGCTGGGAATCAAATCTGTGACTTTATTTTAGAGCCGTGCAGGCCAGGAAAGCATCGAGTTTGAATCAAACGGCCCACAGACGGCTCAGGGAGGAGGACCGCTTCCAGTTGGACTCACTTGAGGTTTTTCTCCCTGAACCGTCACCAGCTGGCACCGGTGTTACACGGGCTCCATCCAACAGGGGGGGGGGGGGGCGTCTCCACCCATGTCTTTCAACTGGTACATGACAGAGTTGGTGCTGGAGCTCCATGCAGACAGTGGCACTGATTGAGTGAAAGATTTGCGTTTCCAATGCAAGCACCCGCTTCCAATTCAGAAACTCTTTGAACAACGTCTCTGTTCTCAATTGAATCCAATTGTCCTCCTTTTTCCTTAGCGAGTGGGCAGATTAGTGGTGCACGCCAGGAAGCCTTTACCAGAAGTAATCATTGGGAGGTCTCCTTGAGATTCCTCTCAGGAGAAACCAAGTAGGATAAACTCGGGATAACCACAGGCTCATATGCTTTATCGTCAGAGTTCAAGAATAGAGACATCCATGTCCTCTCCTGCTGTGAACCAATCACATACAGATACCTGATGGACATGCATGCTTTCTGTATTATTTCAGGAAGTCAGAGTGAAGCCACATAGTATCTGCAGATGGATTCACACTAATGCAAACCAAGCCTTTGTTATACAAGTATCTGGCTACTGAATGTCGATCGTCATGCTCACCAACAGCAGAAGAATTACAGATAATCACAACTGATCTATGAGACTCCAGAGGAATGCAATGAAGTAAAGAGAAACATAAAGGGAGGAGGGAGAGAGGAAACCAGCGCTCCACTGAGATGGTGAGATTCAGCTGTGAATGAGCTTGTCCTTATCAAGTGTTTTTTGTAGACGTGGTCTAGCAGAGCAGTTTCTCAAATCGCCATCATCCCAGTCTCCCGGCTTGTATAGCAGTAACATGCTGGTTTTTATGGCCTTAAACAGGGCTCCCCAAAACATCTGTTCTAAAATCATCACTGCTCCATTGTTAACCATCACACGGCTGATCGGAGAGCTACAATGCAGAACACACCTGGTCAGCTGCACCACTCGCATGCAAGAAGCACACAGGTGGCCGAGGAAAGGCCATGATGTTGTCTTGGTTGGGGGCGTGTTTCACAGATGGGAGAGACCACCAGAGAAAAGCTGCCAATTCTTCCCGTTTCCTCCGGCTGGCAAGAGGTATGCTGTGCCGTGCTCGAGCTGCATAGAGAATACCATATCCAACCCACAAGTCTGCCACTGTGAATCCATGCATCTTGACATTCACACATCACCGTTATGGGCTCAGAAAAACTCAATCAGCTTCTTTTTACTGTGGATGGGGTTAAGTTGGAAAAGGGTGATGTCACCTGTAACTTCCGTGATCCAATTAGGATTTCACAACATTTGAAACCAAATCCAGTATTGTGTTGTTTGCCAATGTTGCCAGGCCACCGTTAAACTCACCCACAGTCCTGGGAAAGAGTTGTTTTGTTAATAAAACCATCGAGTTTTTTCCAAACTTTAACTTTGCTTGTTGAGAGAGAAATGCTTCAATGAGGCTTTAATGTTGACATCTCAACGGCCTGCAGAATGCGAACAGCAAGACATCTGCAGCGAAGATGGCAGACGAGTTGTGGAAGGTCGTGTTGAAGGCTGCAGCTTATTTAACTTTCCATTTATCCATTTTGTATAACTGCTTTTTTCCTGGAAGGGGCAAGGGGGCTGGAACCTATCCCAGCATGCAGTGGGAGAGAAACAGGGTATGCCACGGATGTATGAAGAGAACAAGATGCAGTGTTTATTCCTATGAATGTTGCCCAGTGGCCCATGAAGTGCAAATGGCTCGGCTGTCTGAGGCTCATTCCCCTGAGGGGAGAGAAAACTCTTCATTTAGCCATTAGTGCATTTTACCAACTTTATAGAACCAATGATTTAAATTCTACAAAACTATTAGGGATACCGGCAATAAAACTCATTTTTACAATAAATTTCTTGTAAATGTTCCGTTTCTCCAAGAGCTTTTGTGGATGACTGAGCCTGAATATCATGATGATTTAAGTAAATGATTGATACAGTGCGATTGGCTTATGATCAGGAAAATGGCAGTTAAACTGTCAAAAGGACAATCCCTCCATCACAGGAACAAGCATGTGGCTCATTGCCCACGTCAAGACACAAACAGGAAATGGTGAAGCGCAGTGAGGGCAGCCGTTTCATATCAAGGCCCATGGGAGACGTAGAGGACAGTGCCAGTGGATGAGCCTTTAGTCTGGCTCCAAGCAAGCCCCTCATCATCATCATCATCATCATCATCATCGGCATTACCACCCTGCAGCTTCCATTACAGGGCACTGGCCAGCAGCACACAGGGCTGATGCCTTGGGGAGCTTTCATTTTGGGGCGCTTGATGCTGCCTTAAGAAAGTGGCAGAACTGTTGGCGGGGGGGGGGGCAGCAGACATCCTGGGCCGAGTAATAATCAGAGTGCTGTACAGCGTTTCCTATCCAGCCGTGTGCATCGGTGGAGGTCCCGAGCAGAGGCCCGAGGCTGACTGCAACCTACTCGTTATCCACCGTCACTGATGGACCCTGCCTTGTAATTATGTCTGAGCGATGGTGCATCACCGGGTCCATGTTCTGTAACAAATCAAACACGATTGTTCGACATCAAAAATCATTAACATGCTTCAGCTTGCTTCAATTGCCTCCCATCACACTGCAGCTGCTTTATGTAAAGCGTGACACTAAACGAGAGGACCACAAGACAAGTGGACGTAATACAGCTCCTATAGAGGCTGATTCAAGCTATTTTACAAGTGTGTTCAAGTACAACATTTACTATACGTAGGAGGGGATCTAGTTTTCCAACCTTCGGGCATGCTTAGCTGAACATAAAAAAATAGGGATGTAATATACTCTTCATATACAGTACCCAGTCCATACAGCACAATCGAGCTAAATCCTCTTATTGGCCCCGACTTACACTGCAGCATTCAATAACATGGAATAAAATGACGGATGTCTGTGATGCCAGTGCTAATACCTCCCCCCCTCTCAATTTGTTCACCATGGCCACACACACCGTCCGACTGCTGCAGACGTAAACCACATGTACAAGATTAGAGGCCAAAGAAGCAGCAGAGAGACGAAGACAACAGGATGACTGACGATACAGTAATTCCCTCTGAAAACTCAATGAAAACGCACATTGAAGAGTTTTCCAGGGGTTAGTTAGAGGGAATATTTTGAGAAAACAATCGGGTCAAAGTTTTTCTGAACCGTAATGCCACGATTGCTGCAGGTCAGCACACGATAAATATGAACCCAATTGAGTGCGTGTGAATTTTAAATGGCACCGAGATTTCTGAGAGAAGCCAAAGCCTTCTCGTGTGATCGTAGTGTCGGTGGTCAGAGGGAGACGCTCACATGGACACAGCCACCAAATGCCAACGACATGATGAGAAATGAATAAGAGGCTGAGGATTTATTTATCCACAAAGGGTGCTACAAGCAACACATTTCTCATCCCCATTAAATTCTCCACAAGGCCCCAACCAGAGAAGCTCATCAAGCTCATTAGACATCTGCAATTCATTAGGGCTGCACTGAACGCTCTGTGTTTCACGGTACTTATAATGTATAGTCACCAGGATGAGTCTTCTCAGTTACTTTTGAATGTTTTAACAGGTCACCGGTGGAAATCCCTCCATAAAAAGTGAATGCGCTCCAATGGTTAATGAGCCTCACAACAGCACAACTGCAGTAATTAGATAGAAACCACCTGGTACGTCTCACTCTGGTTTCAGAAGTACAGTAAATATACTTAGTAACAATACTGTGACTTACAATGCAATAAGATACTAATAAACTCATATTTTCATGGGAATTGCTGTGAATGGCTAAAACATCAATCTAGAATGTCAGCCATACATGCATTTATCGAGTCCGAGTGTAGTAGCTTAACAACTATGATTTATGACAAATAAATGCAGCATTAGAAACCATCACACTACTGTAAGTCTTGTCCTGTACATAACAAAGGGGATATACACTATGCCGACATGTCGGTTTTTGCTGGCATGAACACACAACAGGCAGTTATACATATCGTTTCCTTGACAACATCTGGAATGTTGACACACTGTTCGACGACCTTCGTAAACAGCGCCAACTAGTAAAAAGGCCCATCTCTCCTGGCCAACATTTCCCCATAAAACTTGCAGGGCTTAGTGTCTCCACGAGTGCAACCGGGGGCCGGAAAAAAGCTCAAAAGTGCCCCAGTTTGCTTTTCCACTCGAGGGGAAAGAACAACAAGGAGAGCTGATCCGTCAGTGGGGTCGAGGAGAGGCGTGCCGCCCGTGCACTGGCCACAATGGACCCCAAGCTCAACGCTACGAGTCCATGTGAAAAGGGCTCACACTGTCCAGTCACAGAGCTCACTGTGCAGAGAGGAGGAAGACGAAAACATCGCTCGACTGACCGCGGCCGGCACCGCTCCCCTGACACCGGCTTGGCACAGCGGCGGCCTGCCAAAGCAAACAGCCCAACTCATGTCAGCCCTGAAATACGACATCAGTCCAAGAAATCATCGTCAAGGAGGCGATACGCAAGTCTGTATTTAGGGATGGAGGAGAAGCCACCAAACAGGTGAGGTGCATTTATCTCAAATCCTGAAGATAAAGACTTTCTTATGAATTAAATCCTAAATAAACAGTGGTGCATTATAAAGTTTTACATTTTGACTCGATTCAAAAACATAAACTTAGTTCTATTCCTCCATGCCAAGTCTCCGTCGCTGCTCCAAAAGGGATGACCGCAGCTTTGCACTCCAGTCCACCACAACCTCCAGAATAGAGCAGGACATTGCCAGCGGCTGGCATGCAGGCTGCAAGGAGAGTAGTGGACAGACTATTGTAAGGGGTGGAGGATGTGTGGAAGGAGACTTACCCTGCCCTCTCTGGATAAAGAGATTGGTGACGCACGTCACACAGCCAAGGCCACAGCGCCCAGTTTAGCATAAAGAGGAACGGGTGTCACCCTGCAGGAGCTGGCCATCCTGCACGAGGAGTGATTTATAAAGAAACCCCCGATGCCAGCACAGGATCAGGCAGCCCACGAAGGCAACCCTCAAGAACCTCAGAGTGCAGCAACTGCAAAGCCAGACGTGGAGCCTGGTCCTAATGGCCCGGCGGTGGGTCACGTCTGGTTTGGGCTCTGCTCATCGCAGCAGAAATCTCATTGTGGTCATTCCTTGATATAAGCAGATGCTCCGAATCCAACGGTGGCCAGCCAGTTGAGATACAATCTCACGCCGGCTGCCAGGAGTCTAGGATGCCCTGTCTCCTTTTGTAATAGAGTAGATATTAAGGTGCATGAAAGCGACCGCATCGTGGCATGACAATACAGAACTACCAACTAATCATGTGGATCAATGCCACCTTATAAATCAATTGAACTGGAGGAAGATGGGCACTTAAAGCAGGATGAATGCTTCCTGCAAGAAGGACACCTTTTGATTAAAGGTCACTTTCCTGACTCAACAAGCTACCCTTCAGAGCTCTTGGATATGTACTGTATAGATTTCCTGAAAAACAGTCATTCAAGTGGCCGATTGCGTCTCGTTGTTATGGGAAAGGTCAATACAGACACTCGCCCCGAGAGGAAATGGTTTTACAGTCAAGTTTTAAAAGAAAGGTAATGACAAATACAAACATTGGACCACAAACAAGAATCTACTTTTTCCCCACAGACAGTCCACATGGACAGGGATGTAAAATATGGAGAATATGGCGACATTCTTCCATGAAGTGTATTCGAGCAAAATGCTTTTGTATATGAGAGACATGAAGTGCAGTAATCATTTTTAAACGTACAAATCAAATCTTACCAGCAACACACGTGTGACTAACTAAACTCCATGATGAGGCCCAAAGTACGCTGCTGTGTTTGAGGAGAATGTTGTGAGGCCTTAAGTACGGGTTGGGAATGTCATCAGGTTGGCTGGTGTCCACCCCGCTCAGCCCCATCTCTCCCAGCTCCCCATCACACAACGACGGGCCTTGTGACGCGAGGGAAAGAGCAGCACCAGTTCACCACAGCTTCTGCCATCACAGCCACCATTGTACACGGGCTTTTTCCCAGGATATCCAACACCCTGGAAAATGGTGGATCCTGTTGCGCATCCCACTCTCCTCACCCGGGGAGCCAAAACAAGGGTGGAAAAGCTTTTCTGAGAGGCTGATCACCTGATACAGCAGCACTCTACACCTCTCAGGCAGGACAGAGGCCCTTGTCATGGAGGCTCCAGATCTTAGCGCTCACTGGGCTGCTGTCATCCTGGCAGCATAACGCACCATGTACTCGTGAAGGGCCTCGGTCCCGGCCATTTCCCCAACGAGAAGCTCTGAAAGAACTCCACTCACTAATCACAGAACTGCGGCGGGAGGTTTGTCACCACTTTAAAGCCAGGGCAGACATCCCGTGGAGGATGGGGTCAGCCAAAACCCCAAAAATCTCATCCACTAGGCTGGATGATGGTAAACACTGAGGCCGTCAGGCATAGATGGCAGAGCAAGCACATCCAAGTCGGCTTTAAAAGACCAAAACAAGTCGGAAATGGTCGAGCAAAGCAGTGATTAAACATCTCGGATTATTTTCAAAACATGTAGTTTGATATCGATTCACCCATACCGAAGGAACAGCTAATGAGGCCAAGTTGATATTGGAGAAGAGGACGATGGAAGGAATGCAACATCTCCCAGAGGATATGGATTCCAACATCAGGAAAAAGAAAAAAATGTAAAAGAATGGGAGCGCAGGAGACTCCAGAAACACCACAACCACGCGACGCCGTGCGTTCATTCTCAAGGACGCGGACGGAGCCCTCAGCCGCAACACGGCTCCGAGTGTCTCGTTGTGCCAGTCAATACAAACAAAACAATATTATACAACTGTTACAGTAAAGCTATTTTACTTCCAGGTGTAAGAACTTGACACTAGACATCATCATCTTCAGTCTACCATCTGCCGTGGGTGTCGCCGTCCCATTGAACATGACATATCGCGCTCGTGTTCGTCGGATCACAGACACCCTGCACACCCTCCCTGCCCTGAAGGAGACGACGTGCTTTGTGGCTGCGCAGTCACAAGACTTTAGTTATTAGGCCCGACTGCTGGGCATTTCTAAAGACTATAATGCATAGTTGTCATGCCTGACAGAAGTGTTTTAGTTTGATAAACAAAAAAGTAATTACGGCACTCTCAAAAGCTCCAATTGAACCGCACTTAAATCTGGCTAGACTGGTTCATCTTTCTCCCAGTGAGAACGAGATCAACACGTCTCACGGGGCGGACGCCGCTGGGAGCAACATGGGCATCTGAATCCCGTTTGACATGTAAACATTGAGAATCACACATTCCGTTTCAAAACGAACCTCCTCAGCAAGCGGCCTCTTCCCAGGAACGATTCAATGCTTCAAAGTTCAAACCTCTGCATATTTATCCAACTTTATGTAAAGTCCAGTGGTGTAAAAATTGCTGAAATTCCTTGCGCCATTCCAAAAGGTCGTGCGTGTTTTCTCCTGCTCGGTCGTCTCACACGTCCTCGCAGTGGGAGCCACGCTTGAAATAGCTCGTGAAGAACTTTCCCACAACAATTTCTCCCTTTAACTTACTGAAGTATTTCCAGACGCAGAGTCCTCTTCTTGGCTTTGTTGTTGGAATGGTAAACAAGCACAGCATCGTGGAGTTGCCGTCTCATGATAACACACGTCTGGGTTTTACCACAGCTCATATTTCACTGCTCGTGATCCATTTACACAACTCAAGGTTTAGGCCATTGTTTTGACGGAAAGTATTATTATGTTTCCCTGAATGAAACGGCTCCAGATGGGTGTTCATCTTAATGTCAGATCCTTTCAAAGACTGACCTTTGGAGTTTATACACTCCCTGCTATAAAAATGTCAAACCTTCCGTTTCTGGCCTTTACCGTCATACAGTACACTTGAGCTCACAGATCTTTTGTTGGGCATCAGAGAGTAACAATTCAAGAGGAAAGGCGAAGAAGTCAGACGTGTTGTTCTTGCCGTGGAAATAAATACAGATCTACAGACGAGAGAACAACCTTCTGCTGTCCCGACTAAAGGAGCTGCAGCCCAAAACTGCAGCTACAGATGTATGGAGGATTAAGGGATAGTTAACATTCATCTCAAATGTGCATGTATTAGTTCAGTATACTGTACTCTTCCAAGACCCATATGATACAAAGGAAATACTCATGTAAAATTACTGGGCACCCCCTCCAGTCTGTCCCTTGGAAAAATTTGGCGTAGCAAATTTTTTTGCTTTTAGTCTTTGTTGTGAGATCCCACTAATAGAGTGACGGACTAGCAATATATTAGATTTGCATGAAAAATACATTTGCAGATTGAGAAGAGCGAACAGTTGTAGAAGTGTTGGATTAGAACTTAATCTATAAACTATTAAAGGTGTACAACAACAAATATGTTGAACGATAAAACCTCATGCAAGAACACGTTTTTTAAAAGTGATAATTAAAATGAATCTGAAGACCTTTCACAGACGCCTGGCAGAGTGCTTCGAACCCCACTTTGACCATCACTGATTTAAGTATGAAGTAACATATTTTTACAGCAGTGTTGGTAGGAAGACAGGAACACAACAATCTTTTGATTCTGGTTAGAGGACAACGTCATGTCACGCTCACCAAGAACCGCTTGCTTTAGCGGCTGGACGGTTAATGACGAAACAAGCCAAGCTGAAAACTTCAAAAGCAGCACTTTCAAAAGGAATGAATAGAGAATTTGTCTGGTTTAAGGAAACAGGAACCGACCTGTGACAGCGGTCTGGACAGCCCATGGCTCTTCTCCTCTGGAGACCACGGACGCAGCTGGACACTGCAACAGATAGATAACCGTACATGTGTGATTTCGGGGTCGGTAATATATTAAATGACAGACAAATCCCTCTGGGATGCTTTCCAATTGTTAATGTGGTACTGAAGGTATCCCTTTAACCCTCTGAAGCCAACAACCTGGAGAGGTTAAAAATTACACCATTTATCATAGACAGAATTCTGTAATAACAGAAATTATTAACTGTTTTTTCAAATGTCCCACAGTAAGACAACTAATAGGGCTATGCTGGGACATTTAGCTAAATCAATAAGCAGGACAATGTTAGATTCATTTTTACTTGAATTGAGTAATGTACAACCATGGTAGGTCCTCCATGGGGATCTGTACAAACACCGTTGATGTGACAGAATACTTTATTTTGAAGAAGGAAATGAAGCACAATTCCAAAGATGACTGCTGTATTAAAATAATAGATTGACGTACTGCTAAAATGTACTCATTATATTGTGCTGTCATCTTAATAGAACATAATGGTACATTAATAACACTTTACATTCTATTTATATTAAATACACGATGGACATCACGCAGCCTGGGCAGGAAGCTTCATCAATCCAGACGAGGAAGGGTATCCAAGTTTTAACTGACCTACTAAACTTGTCCAGGAGGAACTCTCATGACCATGCAGCGAGAGCGGTGCAGTGAACGTTCCACATTCTGCCTTTTGTTGACGTGAATGCAAAGGGTGGAATGTGATATCCTGTGCATAACCTTTGTTACTACAGTACAATCCCATGGTTCCACTTTGTTATGCCCAAACCTATTGACTTGGGGCCTGTTGTGGAGTCGAGAGAACTTGTCACAACCCTTTGTCCACATGCAAGCCTATTGAAGTAGTGAATGGATGGGTTTATGAGAAAACACCCACCTGTCCATCTGAAATGTAAAACTTAAAATACCTAAGGACTTCATCCTAGACCGTGTTCATGCTGAAAGGCTGACTGTCTCAAATGTAATTTGCAAGTAACCAGATCACATGAGAGACTCCAGACAGGATAATCCTTTGCTGTTGTTACTACATTGGTAAGTAGGGTAACAATGCAAGAGTGAACAAGCTGGCTGAAGGTTCAGTATCTGTCCAACAACAAAGAGTTCCTCGTCTGTGAAGTCTAAACTTTGTGGTCCAGAGTGGATTCTTCATGAAAGGAGATAAACTTGTTTCTGAGGCAGATAACGCCCGAGTCAAGCTAGTCATAAATAAATACGCATTTCAGTCAATTAGTTGGACTAATGTCTATCAGAAATGCATTGAAACTCAAATAGTTTCTGCATACTTCCACAACAGCAGATCAAGTAAGTTACCCCTTGTTAGTGGTCGGTGTCATCCTCTCACTCTTCCTATTTGGGGTAGAAAAAGGATCTGGAGAATACGGTCCAGGGGACAACGATGCAGGGCTGGAAATGGTGTACTCTTTGTAGTTCTGATTCTCATCTCTACTCACCATCACTGCCTCCTACAAAACATCACAGGAATGTTGTTATTACAGTATCACTTGAAAGTACCTTGATCTTTACCGATGCATTTTTCTCAAACTAACAAACGGCCTACGCGAGACACATAATAGAAAGGTCTGCAGACGATGGACTCGGTATCACTTTGCATTAGAGCGTTGGGATTCATTATGGTCTCCATCCAACACAGGAACAAGTACTAAATCCCCACAACGTCTTATATTGCTTCCATCTTGAGGACAGTGAATGAAGCAGATAGGTAACAAACAGTTGTGTCACACATGCATTAGTAGAAATCAAACAGCATTCCCTGTGTAGTCAAAACAAGACATTATCCACATAAAACAGGCCCCGAGCAAGCTGGAGAAAAGAGATGGAGCATGCTGCTCTGAGCATCAACTTGCCAGTTGATGCTCAGTAATCATGACAAACAGTCGACAGATTGAAGCTGCAACTCTGACCTGGAAGCGTCCGGTGAGCTGCTCAGGGGTGCTGATGCCGTTTGTCTGTCCAGGATTGGGAGGTTCAGGTCTTGAAAGACAGAAAACCACAGAGATCAAATGTCTGAACACTGATAATATCCAACGACACAAAGATGCAGTCTCTGGAGCATGGGGGATAAAGTCTGACCTCATCGCTGCTGAACTAAAAAAAGACAATCAACTCGGCAGCAAGGAAGTTTGTGTTGAATAAATAAGCAAGGCATTTAAAACTTGTTCAAGGGACATTCTGGACAAGCTGTTACAGACACAAGTAGGAAATATATTCAAGAATTTTCAAAAAAAAGTAATGACGAAATGAAGAAACTTTTAAAGTCTGTAAACAAAAAAACAAATATTTGACATCACTTTTGCTGACGTACTAGCAGGCATCCATCAGCATGTTCCCATGAATCTTAGAGACTCCTGCGGGAGAGGAATACTGCAGATTCTGTCCCTCTTTTTAAAATAGTATCCCGATGGATCTCATCTTTCCAACTCTTTTCCAGCTTTACTTTCTTAAATAGAACACATATTCTGAAAGCAACTCTATCACTGAATTTGGAGGGGGGAATCTGGCTACAAGTGCCAATTCAAACACACAGTGCCCCCCTGGCTGCGCGGCCAGAGGCCGACAGGCTTTTGGTTGAGCCCGGGGTAATGAAGCACACAGGAAGGCCTGGATGCCTGTGGTAAATCAGCCAGAAACACACCTCTTGTGGCCTGAGCTCCACATACCGAGTAGAAGAGATGAGAAGACAAAAACTGACACAGCCGCCATAAGACGAGTCTTCCCGTAGCAAGAAAGGCTTGAAAAACTAATTGTTTAAAGTTCTGCGATCAGATCTACTGTTCATACGTCCAACAGAACAAATAATGTGCTTCTGGTGAAAATGATAACTGTTACTTTATCAAAGAGATGCCAAACTGACATACATCAGCACGTGAAACCCTTTGCGGATACGAGCTGTGAACAGCTGTCATCAAGAAGACCTGCAGTTAAATTGCCTGAGGCAGATTCAAACATGTGCATTGTAAGACTACCTCTCCATTATGAGAACTAAAATAAGAAACAAGGTCATATTGACCAGAGTTCAACAGGATTCATATCCACAAAAAGCTAAAGTTGAAGACTTTGTGTCAGGCTGTGGTAAGTGTTTAGGACGAGGCGAGCCACGACGTGGGCGTCGTTTAATACTTCTCGTGCTCGGAGGAGTTAATGTTACCAAAGCAACACCTACATTTGTTTTTGACAGTTTCTGATTTTAAAATAAGTAAACAAAACCAAACAGAACTTATGAGTTAGTGTTGTGAATCGTTGATGAAATGAGATAATGATGCTAGCTGCAAGGTGCACACACACACACACCAGCAAAACCTGCATGCACAACACAGCTTCTCAGTATCGAAGAGGAACCATTATAGCCACGTGTTAAAACTACACCCACAAGGCGGAGATGGCCAACTCCATGAGAGCAACAAGATCTCAACTGCTCCGGTCAACATGACATCATCAGCCAGGGCAGCGATGGACAATGACGTCCAAACAAATAGCCGTAAACAAAGCCAGACGACAGCTTTCGGGGTCAGTGACAAGACAGTGACGCTGCAGTTGCTTTGTTATGTAGAAATAGCCCCAGTTAGCTAAAAGTAGGCCGAACATGTCGTTGAATGCGTCGACAATAAACCAGTGCCTCTGTGTACAGGAGATAATCCGTGTTAAAACAAGAGCCTGTGAGGTAGTTAAGTGCCTTGATGCTGAGGACCGCTGACAGTCAACAGAGCGGGATTAAAGACTTCAGGACTACACAGTGGCATTGTCCTGGGCAAGAAGTAATGGTGTTGTTTCTGGCTTGGTGGGAGACGTTCGGTCAGCAGGGAAAAATGCACTCGCAGGGACATCCAGGGAGGAAGTTATGTGAACGTACACGTGTGTGAGAGTGTGGCTACATGTTTGTGTCTGCAGAGTCTTTTCAGAGCAACAGTGACAATAAATGAGAATTCAGGGAAAACATTTAATCAAAATGCCAGCCAACAGCAAGCCTGGCTGAAAGGAAAACCTTTTAAGTCGCCAACTCCCCATCAACCAAACAAGGTCTTGGCAAATCTCAAAACAGGGTTTATAAGAAGGGAAGGGAACACGGTGGGTCTTGTACAAGCTGGCATTTCCCCTGATTACAATCACTGGCTGTCGTTTGTACAGTGCCCGCATGATGTTAAAACAATATAAATAAAGTTGGAAGCTGAGGCAACTGTGGTCTTAGCACAGACAAGTAGGGATATCCATATGGGGAATGATGCTGCAGAAGGTTACATGGGAATGTATGCATTGCATGTCTGTAAATTCAACATGTGCAGCCTAACACCGCATGTCAGCTTACCTCTCCACTGCAAGCTGCAGCTGAGCCTTTGAGTTCTTGATCTTGTTCTGGGCCTCCACGTTCAGCATGTCTGCCGTGTTTTCCCCATTGATCTCCAAGATAATGTCACCGGGTTGCAGATCAGCCTGCTCTGCCTTGCTGCCCCCGTTGACCTTTTGAACGGAAGAATGAGCCCCAGTTAGGTCCTCGTGGCCCCAGGTGCTGCTCTGAACATTACCCTCTATGGATGCCATCCTTCTGGCAAGTACAGACAGCTCTGTATATTTGGGCTGTGTGGACAATTTTTCAGTGAATGACAAAACGTTAATAAATGAGTAGATGAGAAAAGGTGTTGATGTTGCCTCAGAGGTTTCTAATGAACCAAAAATGCAACCGCCTCTACAACTCATAACCTTCACAGTGAAAACAATCCCATGCCACAGCGTTTCACACACATGGATCGAGAAAGTGCCGGTCCCCACCGGACAGATTCATGACACCCTCGGGGAGAAGTTATTAGTGTGACACGACTTGATGTTTGACTGGGCCTGACCTTTGCAGCCAGCCTCAGCGCACGTCAAAGCCAATGCTATACCGCCCCATCAGAGGGAATTCCACACTAATGGGCTGAAACATAACATTGCAGTCAGCGCTTTCAGCTTTGTTCCCGTCTCCAGCACACACAGGATTACTAAAGCAAAAAGTCAAAATGAGGAGGCTAATGCTCCTCAATGCCAAACTTCAGTGCATGTATGACATTTGCAACAAACTGTGCTCGCGTCACGATTAAAAACAGAGGCAATAAAACAAAGAATGCAAATCAAAACAAAGAAGAGCCACTCGGAGAGGATGAACGACCCCGTCTTACATCTCCAGAGGAAAATATGGATGCAAAAAGAGTAAGTAAGAAGGCAGAGGGGCAATGTCTGTGGGCCCACAGTAGTGCGTGCCTTTTATGATCAGGACACGCCTGGTTTCACATAAACTAAGAGCAGCCGGGGTTCTTTTCTAGGGATGGTGCCCGAGGGGAATGGAGGCAAGCTATCTTTCAGGCCAACAGGAATAAAAGAGGGCATCCATGTGGTCTCTGTGCCAAGTGCAAACCACTTAAGATGGCCAACTCTGTGGTTGCTGAACTGCTTGGGGGAGGGGGGGGGGGGTAACACAATCAGATTTATGATCAAGTAAGATTTCAAGAGGGGGCAAACATTAAATGCCTTTGAAGTCAAGGTCTGAGTGAAGTACTGGGACCCCGCCATGCTTCAGCAATACTTCTTCTTTTATGGTGTGAGGAGCTACTGGGGAAGTCTCACTGGTAAAAACGGGTGATGTCAGACCTGATTTGGGCAGAACTGGCATGCAGAAGGTTCCCGATGGCGTTTACAGCGCCGAGGTTTCCACTTCTTCGATTCCATCTCCCTGTGAATGGGAACTGACTGACGCACGTGGTAATGCACGAGAGCCAGCAAAGAAACACAAACCCACACTCTGGGATCAGGAACCCATCACCCCCCACCTCAACTTCCACTGTAATCAGTGGTTTCCTTCTTATGTAATCTACTTCCATTCTATTCCAACTGGTTCAGTAGTCAAGGAAATGGGTACGAAGCGGCCCTCAGACACAAACAAAGACCAGAAAAGAGACGTAGCGAGGAGGAAGTTGACTTGGCATGACATTGCAGGCTGCAAGAGGATATGATTTGATAGGCGTGACGAGGGTCAGCGACAAGGCGGCTTTTGACGAGTACCTTCGATACAGTTATGGCCTTCTTGAAGTCCCTTCCTCCAAATATCCTGAAGCCCCATGGTGAAGGACCGATAATGTTCACCGTCAGCGCCATTGAGTGATCAGGTCAGCACACGCGCGTCAAAACCCTGAGAAAAAAAGAGGGACACAGTGAGCATAAGAGTGAGAGTTTGTGTCCCATGTGGGACATTAATATGTGCATGTCAACATGTGTTTCTGCCCGCCAGACTTATTAGATCAACAGGTGAACATTTGCACGCTGCCTTTCATCTCCAGCAACAGTTCACTCCCACAGGCCTGAATCAGGGGGCTTCTTTGCTGACCGACATGGGACACATCCCTAAATCTGATTAATATTTTGCAATCGGCAATGTTGATTATTTTAATCTATCACAAAGCTACATAGCAGAATCAAAAGAGAGTCAAGGAAAAGCACCCCGAGATGTAGCTCTTTAAAATGACTGGTGAGGATTGAGCTTTCAAAATATTAAATTAGCTAAATCATAATTGTGATGCCAGTGTGTTGGGTGCTACCGTCTGTGGCATATATACAGTTCAGGCAGCTCTGGAACAGTTAATCTGTGTCGACGTACAACAATAATTGAAGAGAGTAAATAAATGTGAGGTGCTAAAAGCGAGGCTCTCTCAAGGATCATTGGCTATCAGGCTTCATGTTGCTTGACCAACGGCTCAAAACGCCCGAATGTGTTGAAGCTTTACTGCCAACAAGCTGCTCCAAGTCAACTCTTCCTCGATAGTGCGACATGAAGACGATGACAGGAGTCACAGCAAGATAAGATACTGAACGGCCCAAAACATGATACGAATATTGGCAATAAATACATTTCAATAAACCGATAAAAGTTAATTATCTGCCTCTGGTTTTGATCCAAGTTTCCAAAACTCACTGATAACATTTACAATATCTTCTACAATGTTACTGGGCCCAAGCAGGAGGAGAATGCGCCTCAAGACAGATAGTTATGCCGATGATGCTTTTTCCAAATTGGGATAACCTGCGATTTAATTGCCAGTTTACTCAGACCGCCCACAGCTGGAGATGAAGCTGGTCTATTGAAGGACGGCCCGTGGAGACACAAGAGCTCTGCGGCGTTCAGTGATGATGGGACGCACCTACAGGTCCGTAAACATCACATCAGCACAAAGCACACACACACACGCACAGCTGCTGCGCCTGACACAGCATTTATTTGAGCCACATGGTGTTATAGTAATATATAGGTGCACATGTAGACAATGACATAAGCTATTTTAAGTATAGATTATTCTGCACTCTTTACAAAAATTTTTTTAAAAAAAGGTCTACACCCAAACATTTTTAAATCATCTGTTGCTTAACTCAAACGAGGCTTCAACCTCTGAAAGTAAACGCAGGACTTAGACCCAATAGTGACCGTTGCTCTCTACAGACACACAATGCAGTGCTGGGTTTGTTTTTCGTGGTCATCAACTCAACACTGTAATGTTGACCTTTGGGCCTTATATTTGTTATCACCAGTCATAACCATTGTTTTAAAGTTCAGAGAACACTGCACACATTGAACTGAATAGATAGTGTCAAGTAATTACAGTCGCATCATGGTTTTGTAACTGAATACATACCATCACCATATCAGTTAATATTTAATGATCTCAAGACAAAGTTCAGGTTGACCTAAGCCACCGCTTACCAGACAAACTATATCGAGATATTGAATTGTTAAGAATCTAACTCAATGTCTATAAATAAAAGTGATAGGTCTGTCAATGATTGAGAGTTCAAAAAGTAAAAGTGGATGTAGAACAGCAGCCACATCACTCCTCTAGATCTCACTGGCCCATTCGCTCAGCTACACATTCCACAAGTGTTTGGGACACGCAGCGCCGACGCAGTAAGCCACAGTCTGGGCCAATTAGCATGAAACCAACGCTCACCATCATTAGGGTCTTTTAATTGCGATGGCCTCCAGAAGTAAGTGGAGTTGTAATAATGACAGGGAGCAGCCGCTCAAAGTTTCCCAGCCGCTGGGGGTGTCTGCTGCTACTCCTCTAGAGCCCCATGCTCAGTCCCTGCGTAAATGTTGCCCGTTAGCGTCATGAAAGCGGAGTGGTGGAGAATGTCAAAGTGAAAGGATGGTGAACATCTATGTGGCAAAGGGGACAAACGGCAGAGAAGAAAAACAACAATCTGTGGTGCTGGTGAGGATAAGTGGCTCATGGGATGTGCTTAATGGGGAACTGATGAGGTTTTAGGACTGCAATGCTGCTCACATAAAACAAAGTGCTGAACACGAAAACTCACCATCACACAAAAGTACTGTTGGGGAGCTAAAGGTGAATTATGTTCTGGTGGCATCTCGCTGCCTCCGCTGGCCACGCCAGGCAGGCAGCACAATGCAGCACACTGAAGAACTCGAGTCGTGAGCTCCTTTCTATTGTTCAGGTCAGCATCAGCCACACAGCCGGCCGCCAGCGTGAGGAGAATAGAAACTGGTACTACAAGGTGCATGGAGTGAAATACTCCAACATCCGGCGAACACAATGGACAGGTCTACGACGTACGTTCCGACATACCAACAAACGGCACGGTGACGAGTTTGAGCAGCATCCAAATTGTCTAGACAGTTTTATCCACTGGCTCAAGAACGCAGTTACAAGTTTAAATGGGTTCACCTAGCTCAATGTAATCTTGAATAGAACAGTATTATAGTGACATTGTATATTCAGTTTAGGTTAAAGTGTTTTAAGGAGGTGTCGATTCAACCGTTTGTCATTTTGAAGGCTTTAGAAGGCCGTGCTGTTGAGATGTATAGCAAGAGGTCAAAAGATATTTAGCTGGTCTAATCGTTGGTATATTTTCACCCCGGCCGATAAATGTTGAGGATTTACTGCTTTTCTTGGTCTTGTGATGTAAACCACATATCCAAATAGACATTTGGTCAGACAAAACAACTTAAGCTGTCCCAAATTTTGTGTCCACATAATATTATTTACGGTTATAATGTAATATACCTCCACAAATTTGTATTTACCGCATCTAACAAAGTGTTTTTGGCAGGTGGGCAGTGGACACGTCACCGCTGAACTGGAGCAGAGGATCACTCTGAAGCTACTGGTGTGTAATCACTGGGCTCCTTGTCGTGTTGCACACAAAGAACACTTTAGACTCAGTTTCCATAGGGGACATGTTCACCCTCTGGGGGAACTCGGAGCCAGCCATGTATGCTCTTTTTGTTAGAGGCCTTTTGGCATGGCCACATCTCTGGGAGATCGCCCCCACAGGCAAGAGAGATAGTGGAGGTATGAAGGGGAAGAGCAAGCCTCTCCGAATGTTGGCTTCAAGGCTCATTGCTCCAACACGCAGAGCCCCAAGCTGTATTTGCAAAAAAGCTTTCGACAATACACTTTGTAAATGACTGAAAGAACACCACAGTATCGGATAACACAATCGATTAGTGAAGCTAAAACAAATATGAACATTATATTACTAATGAGTTACATTCCTAATTTGACATAATAAATAAAAATTAAACAGTTTACTAATCACTCTTTGTTCAGGATATTATCGTCTCCATGGATTGTAAGTATTATTATTAGTCTGACTAGAAATGAGAAAAGACATAAATGGTACTCGGCTGATTCATGTGCAAGCTTTAATTTAGTGCGTTTACATAACCTAGCATGGCCGTAACACGCAGCTAGGAGCAGTTAGGGCTGAACAAGCAAAACCTGCCGACACAAGTCTGAAACTCTAATGTAGTGCGTTTTAATGACTCGCACCTGAGATTCATTAGCGCTGATCAGCGTGTCACCACAACACAGTGATAGCAACCAGTGGCCGTGTGGACCAGCATTGAACAGTTTAAAGAAGAATGAATTGGATGGAAAGAGCCGGCTAAACATGCAGAGTGAAAGGGGCCAGACTATAAATATGAGCGTCGCAGGAAACCGTTTCCATCACCGTGTTTAGCCAATCCGAAGAAATAACACGTCGTTATTCAAAGGAATGTAACATTTGGAAAAACAAGTTGCTACCATATGTACTGTAGTGCAACTCAAATATTCATCAACTGAAAAGGTATTAGATTCACTGTGAAGAACGCCGACTAAAGTAATAACATATTTGGCAGCCAAAGCTGACCACCACATCACGTTTTGACCGAGAGCGTTTCTCTTCTCCCTGAACTCAGGGCAGAAATCCCCCGGATTGAATGAACCAGCAAGGCGTCGCCAACATGCCAATGGTGAAAGAATGGCTGATGAACATACCAGACGCAGTGCGTCCCACTGGAAGCTCGGGCTGGGCTTTGACGCAAAGGCACACGCTCTCAGAGGATCCGCTGTGGCCGAGGGGGAATATTCCTGGGATGACTCAGACTCGTCTACGCTCTCGCTGGTGGCCATGCGTCAAGTTAAACTTTCCACAGCGGTTGGATGTTGACTCTATTCCGTGTGTCACGCGCTACACTGACAGGTCGGCACCTACCTGGACACACACACACACACTGACTTTAAAAAAGGAAAGGAATGCAATAGCGAGCCTCTCCCTGGACTGAGTGAAATAACATTCTGGGCATTCTCAAAAGTCACACCCATTTGGTCAGATCGCCGCAGTCGCTAGGGAGATGAGAAAATAATATCAAACAACATATGATGTCTCATAGGGTGTTGGTTGTCACGTTTCTGTACTGTCATATCTAGCGTGTATTGATGTGACATGAGTCATCAAAGTAATTATACACGTGTCTTTTGTGCGTTACTCCCAATTCAGTTTTAAGGGTGCACGCTCCCGTAGTTTCATGCGACAATGTTCTTAACAATTGTACACAATGGCATCACAAGACAATGAAACTGGTGGTGCGCTTCGCTCGTCTCCTTCTGCATAGTCATCATCTGGAGATCACGTTACTGCTGTTCACACTCTGCTGCTTGGCAATCAGACCAGTTCACCACATCCTCTGCATTCACAATTAGGTCCTCCTCACACGACGAGACACATCAACCGCCACTTTGTTCATTCCTCGCACGCTCTTAAAATACACTTTTGCAACGGTGCATCTCAGAGCTTTCAGTTTCAGTTTTTTCCTCAGACCCCTGAAACGTTTGTGTCGCACAAAGTTTGATGTAATGTGAAATAACGAACTGTGAAATATCCTGTGATGCCTCTGCTAAAACTGAAAAACAGATTACATTTTTTTTAAATGGAAATCCTTTCATCATTCAGACTTAACATGATACCAACTCCCTGCAAAACTTTAAACGTGTTCATCGCCAAGGAAGGCTGGCTGTTCTAGGCCTTGAACTAAAAAGGTAAACACAACATGTGCCTTACGTCAATTAAAACCTCCCAACTTCAAACTAATTCTCTTCTCCAGTTAAAAAGGTAACCAGTTTTCCCTGTTTTCTTGAAAAGCCACCGCTTTGCTCCATCCAAAATTACAGTGGGCTGTTTTTGGTTCCTGGATGGTTTTAGGTCCGTCGTATTAGAGCAACGCTACAGTTAACGTTCATATGAAAAAGCAAAGGCACCAGGAAACTAAGTGAGAGGAGGATGAAGTAGAGAATGTATTATAGAAGGTACACAAACAGTATCAATCATAATTGCAACACTTTTTTAAATCAATAGATAAGTCTCTCGGGTTTAATTACCCATTATAAATTCACAATAACTGCCAAAAAACATATCACATTAGATAACAGAAAATGATGCCTTGCAAAAAAATAAAAGTGAGATAAGGACAATCCTTCTGCCCCAACAAATAAAAGTGTAACCTCCTTGAGTTCTGATTACTTGAGCTGCATCACAAATCAAATGCAGTGTTTGATTGAGGACCCAATAACGCCATGTTAACTTACCAAGGAGAGTGCGGTGATTTCAGGTGTCCTCTTCTCCACTTGTTAGATATCGGCTCCTCGACGATACACTGAGCACACACCCAGCAGGCGACACTGGTCCCAGTTCAACTCTGGCTGAAACAACACCCGAGTCCAAAATGCGCGCAAAAAAAAGCAGAAAGCAGCGTTTTATT
This sequence comes from Pseudoliparis swirei, assembly GCF_029220125.1. Classification (NCBI taxonomy): domain Eukaryota; kingdom Metazoa; phylum Chordata; class Actinopteri; order Perciformes; family Liparidae; genus Pseudoliparis; species Pseudoliparis swirei. The sequence goes on from NC_079394.1 coordinate 5,296,600, forward strand.
TCGCACTGATGAAGCGCTGGTAGTCCCTCGTCTTCGTCTCTCTGCCGGTGTCTCATATGCGTTAAGGTGTTGGCACGTATGAACACCACCTGTGGCTGCATGCGCAGTGGAATTAGTGGGAAGAGCTCAGAGTGCCATGTGCTATTACCAAAATAAAAGGTGTGTCACAGGCAGCAACACTGGGCGTGTCGCATCAGAGAGGCGGTATGAGAGGAGGGTGCAGCGGTGATAATTGAGCCATTTATTCTAAAAAATAACTCTCGGGCTGCGTTTTGTGTCTGCGCGCGCCACCTGCTGACGGCGCGGCGCTCAGCAGCACGCGATCCAACCAGCGTAACCGGAAAGCGACGTCACAATTACTTGACGTTGGTCCATTAACTCGTGACGTCGGATAGTGTTAATTAAAGTTAACCAGCTGCACCTGGTGTCACAGGTGCACGTAGGTCGCTTATTAGATGATGAGACTTGACTCAATTACTCAACTCGAGCAAATAAATGTAGCAGGTGATTTCACTGAAGCATAAAATAGAATTAACTACTGCTACTTCATTTTTCCTTCAAAATCAATTCCCCTTGTTTTTGTAATTAAATGTATATCTCTCCTCAAGATAGTTTGTAATTTGGGTCATTCCTAGCATTCAGTGCCATTTAGGTCCCCAACACATTATATCATATATTTTGCATGTAAAAGGTCAAATGCTTATTTTTAAAAGCTTGGTTTTACATGTTTATTCCCCTCTACTATAAAACATCAATGTTATTTTCCCAGGATATTCAAAATGCTAAATAATTACTCTGATTTTAGCACAAGTAGGCCAAATTGCTGTGTCCCAAATCATGTTTGCTCAACTTCTCTAACGGATATAAACAAAGAAATCAAACAAATACAAACAAATTCTACATTTGTGTCACTGTTATGTAACCCTTTTATTGATATTCATCACAAAATAAAAAATAAAAATGGTAATTCATTTTTATTGATTAAAGTTTTTTAAAAAGTGTGTGTCCCCTGTTTTAATGTCCCCCCTGTTACTGTGATTTGAATCCCTCTGGACACGCCCCTTTACTATGCTACTATTTGTATGACTCAAGAAGAAGGATACATTTTAGGCGGGAAAATCATCTTCAAGAAGCAGAGTAAGTATGCACTCTTCCTTCAACAATTTTTTAATGTTTTTTACTAACTTAACTGTTGCGGTAAAGCATAACATGTCCACCCTGTTATGCTCATTTTTTGTGGAAACTGATCAAAATGTTTACATTTAGAAAAAAATGTGAATAAAGCTATCAAATATCTTTCTCTGATGTCACAAGTGCTAGCTTGATCATCATCAGACATGTAGCAATAGCCAAGTTTAGCATACAATGTCCACCCTGTTACCGTCCACCCTGTTACTATGTTTCACAGTAACAGGGTGGACATACAGTAAGGGGTTGTTAAAAGGCTAGATGATTAACTATTTCCAGCATGTGCTGTTATGTATTGTTTGTTTAATATGCATATATGTTATATATATATATATATATATATATATATATATTACATTATATATATATATATATATATATATATATATATTAAATTATATGATATCTAATGGTATGAATGTATTTATCAGGAAATGGCAGCGTTGTCTAATGCAGAAAAGCAGCGACGCTACAGGGCACGAAGGGATTCAGACAATGAAAGAAGGAAGCAGTACCTGGATAAAGAGAAGGCAAAGTGGAAGAAAGACAGAGAAGAAGGGAAAAAAAAGAAAGTGTCAGACCTCAGTGAAAGAGAAAGGAGAGAACAGAGAAAGAAGTGGCAAGAAAAGAAGAAAAAGCTTAGGGATAAAGCAAGAGCCAGCGTAATGACCACTCCACCTCGAAGTCGAGACAATGCAGCACAACAAGGGCCCTCAAGGTTAGAATAAAGTTATGGGTTAAATGATTTGCAGATTGTGTGTATCTGGATTTGAATTATCTTACATGATAAAGCAAACCATTTTGTGTTTCAGTGATTGTAAATTGTGACAATAAACTTTTTTTTGTGTTATAGGCAATACGTTGTTGGACGGAACAATGTCAGAAGGGGGAGAAGGAGGCTCCAGAACCAGATTGAAAAACTGGAGGCCACATTGTTTGGAGTTTCTTAGAGAAGCAACTGGGTTGCTGGCTAATGGAATAGATCGGTTGATGTATAGATGGAGAATGTTGGTACTACATATGTATTAACTGTTGAATATGTTCATGAATATTGTATTGGGTGGACTTTTATGGTTGAAGTTTGGAGTATACGTATTTGTCAGGGCCTGGGGATGCGGGCGGGTGGGCTGTTATTGTTAATTATAATAATTCTTGTTAGTATTCTTGGTAAAATGAAATGTAATTAAATAATATATAATATAACATTTTGACACCATTAATTAAATGTAGCCTAATGTTTAAGGATTTATGTTCTTAATTAAATATGTTATTGTATTCACTGATACAAGTCCTCCCTGTTACGTCCGTTTCTCTTGTGTCCACCCTGTTACCTGTGTTTCTTTTTATAATAATTAAATGAAATGAACAAATATGACCCATGTCTTTGTAGTCCTTTGCAGGAATGATTTGACAAAATTAATTTACTAAAACATGCGGCCACATTCCAATTAAATTATGTTTTATTCTAAAACAAATGGGTTGAACTTACATTGTGCCTCAAAATAGTAGTATTTTTCGAAATAATGCATTTTTAAAAATGTTTTGTTAAATTATTTTGACAGGTTAAGTAAGGAACATTTCAGCTGTTAGATAATTAACATTTATAATGATTGTGTAGTCAAAACACTTTTTCATAGACATGACAATGTCTGTAACAGGGTGGACGTTTTGCCTCGTTTGCATCCGATTATTAGGTCACAATTATTTAAACATAATATCCTGAGCTTGACCAAAACCTTTTTCTTATACTTTAACAAGCCATCATTCAGATTAAATAGAAAAAAACATGGAAAATTATGTTTTTTTATTTTTGATCAACCTAGCTGAAATGGCACCGAATGCTAGGAATGACTCATTTATGTCCTTAAACTCATATTCTCAAATGTTTATCAGAGACAACGTAGCTCCACTTTAAATGAACATAATCATTTCACAATAAAATACATATTAAATCAATGGAACACGAAAGAGATTATTAATGAATCTCCTTTTTTCACACTTCTTAGATTTCATATATATGTCCAAGGTGATCAACACCCTTGTCTTTACGTAGAGAAGGACGATGCTGTCGTTGAATGTTTTTTGATTTTATTGTGAAGCTGAGCTGACATTCTCTCAGTCGTTCCTGCTCATCAGCATCATACTGTGTGTTGAATTATATATGACAAGCATTTTACCAAATGACAAGCTAATTTCAGTATCACTCTGTAATGTTTAATGAAAAAAATTACGTACCATACATATGCAATACATTGTTTTATAATCAAATATATATTATACTTTCAATTTGATAAAAGGTCTGTACAATCATGAATATTCATATAAAATTGCAAAACTTATCAATGGTTGCACTGATACAAACATAACTGAATTTAGAAATAGTCAAATGGATAATGTTAATCCTAACATTGTCTAAGCAGAAAGAAATGAGCTGGGATTGTTAAATGGATCATTTAAAAGTGAAAGGTCAGATTTGGCACATATAGCTTTACTTAAAATACTTCCAAAGATCATTCAACCATTTGCTTTAGAATCTCTTTCTCCATTTTTTACTTTGAGAGTTATTCAATGCAGCTGATCTACAATTTACAGCGGTTTGACATTCAATTTCAGAGCAAAGCAACTTCTCTTAGCACATTACATGATAAGTTACTTTAACCATTTTCATTCCACTTCACGGCTTGAGAGAGATCCACAAATAAGCCAAATATTCTTTAATGAATAACTTGCTTGTGAAGACAGTACACACATTAATTATATTTGCTCGTGAAAGGCTGTAAACTTCTCTTGGCATGTCCGAGCCCTCGCTGAGCTTTACTTTGAGCACATACGTTCATGTGGTTTCCTCAAACTTGTCCATGGTATTTTCAGAGATCTGAAAGAAAATCTGAGTAAGATATTTGAAGGAAACGATCAATCGCAGTGCCTGAAACATGTGCCATCCTATTTCACTCATTCTCAGCAGTGGTTTGTGACGGCGCAGTGGTGACACCGAAGGCAGCGTCATACTTGTGCCAGGACCTCAGGAGGAGCAGCACTGGTCACTGGGAAGGAATGCAAATGTCCTGCAGCTGCAAATAGTTGTGGAACAAAAAAGTCCATTCTTTGCATCCGAAACAGTATCATCAGCATTCATTCTTTCCTCTCAAATGGTGCGTGTGTGTGTGAAAACACTCTCCAAGACTCAGTGGCACACACACACACACACACATGCACATATGCAGGGAGGTGAGGTGAGAAACCACTCATTGTCCCTGCCTTCCCCTCTGTTCTGGAAAACAGAGTGAACATGCAGGTCTGACTAGGTTTGGGAGTGTGGTGGGTGTGATGGGACGAAGAAAGGCTAGAGTGTCATAGAGGGATCTGTTGGAGAGAGCCGGGTGAGTGGTCAGTTAAGCTCTTATGAGTCCAGGTGGATGCGGGCAATCAGGAAGTGAGGAGATCAAAAAGGTGCCACGTAATTCCCTGGAAAAGTCCCAAAAGCACGAGTCCGTTCTGACGTACCTACAAAGAACAGAGCACACTGGTCACACAACAGAAACACACGAATGTGTGCATTTATTCTCCCCCAAAAAATGCAATGAATGCAATGTGTCATGATGTCCACTAGAGGGAGGACTTGTTTTGACATTGCACCAATATAGGCAAACTTTTTTTTCCGCTGTCATTTATTAAATGATTTCTTACACTGCATTGTGACTCTTACTCTTATATTTTATACATGTCTTATTCCATGCATTGCCCTTTGTCTGTTGGTGTTTTATGCAAAGCGTAGAATTGCCTTGATGCTGAAATATGCTAAATATAAAACGATATATGGAGCAACTGGTGGGCCAGTGTCTTTCAATAACACCAGACAAGGGATTATATTTTAGGATATTGATGTTCCATCTCTCCAGCAGAGGCGTCAAAACTGTTCTGGTTTTTGCTCCTCTTCAATTTTTCTCTTGTTTTCATATTTTGATATTGAGGAAATGGTTTATTTACTTTGATTTAGACATTAATCATTCCTTACCTACAAACCAGCCATCATCGCATTTCTCCATCACTCTCACAACGTCTCCTTCTCTGAGCTCCAACTCATCTGAATTCTGTGGTTTGTAGTTGTAAACAGCTTTATATCTAAAATAGAGATCAATAAAATAAAAAATAAATGTAAAACACAAATGTCGTACGCCACAAATTCACCAAAGCTGCCAAAATGTGGACAAATACAAATTTGTAGCCGTACGGTTGGCATTGCACCACTGTCGAATCCGGGTTGTTTGGCACTTGTGTTTGTGGCAGGGAGTTAGCGTGTGCATTAAATCGAGCAGCCTGGTTTGGGATCGCACTCTGGAAGAAATAGAAACCTCACATCAGGACTTATGAAATAAAGAATAATAAACAACAGTCCTATAAACACAAATAGTGACACCACATGCAGTGACTCTCTCAGGCAGTGCGGTGAAAGCAGACCTGTGGGGGGCCAGTGTATCTGGGAGACGTGTTGGCTGTGGAAGCTCCTGCTCTGTGTGCGGCCGCCGATGGCTGAGTGGAAGGTGACGCGGCTCTCGCCCCCGAGCTGTGGTCAGCGGAGTGCGTCCCGGTCCAGTGGCTGTTCTGGTTGCCGAGTGAAGCGTTTTTGCAGGGCCACCGATTGGCCGTTTCTTTGGCTACGGGCGACTGGGTGGGGGAGCGCGACTGTGAAACTGGGCTGCCATAAGGCACAGGGGAGGATGGCTTCAGTGGGGAGTGCTCAGGTTTGGGGCTGAGGGAGGTGGGGGTGAGAGGGGACAACGGTGACCGCGGGCAGGGTGAGTGTAGCGGACGCCCTGGACTCTGAGGTGCGGGGGAGCCTGAAGACAGAGGGCCTGGTGGGAAGTCATCAGTCGAGAATCTGGTGCGGGGCATCTTGTTGACCTGGACATAACTGGCCGGGAAGATGCCGCTGCGGGTGGTCCCAGAGATCCTCCCTTCTAACCACTTCTCGTCAACACGCCTGCTTATATTGATCGTCTCACCCTGAAGGAAATAATAGAATTTAGAAAGTTAGATATTACACAGAGAACTAGAATGGGCACTCGGTAGAGCGCATACCTTCGCATATCACAAGATTGGGCATTGAATTATGAACATTTTGGCATTAGTTGCATGACAATTGGATAAAAATTGACCGTGCTATGGTAAAAAGAAGATTTTGACCGATCCATGACCTTGACCTTTGACCCGATTGATCCCAAAATCTAATCAAATGGGATAATAACCAATCATCCCACCAAATTGCATGCGATTTAATAAGATGTTGACCTTTTCATGACCTTGACCTTTGACCCGATCAATCCCAAAATCTAATCAAATGGTCCCCGGATAATAACCAATCATCCCACCAAATTTCATGCGATTCGGTTTAAAACTTTTTTTGTTATGCGAATAACACGCATACAAATAAATAAATAAATAAATACACGGCGATCAAAACATAACCTTCCGCATTTTCAATCCGAAGGTAATAACAAATTATCCAATGAAATGTGTTTGTATATGGCCTATACAATTGTATCATGCCAGTAATATGCAAACCTTCTCACTGCAACACATGTGTACATGCTCTTACAGTTTTTGTGTAGATTAAAGAAACATATACCCTCTTGATCATTAAACTTTAGCTAACCAGCTGCTGGTAGCTTCCCATTTAGCATACAGACATTGGGAGTAGTATCAATCTTCCCATTTCACTGTTAATAAGATTTTTTTTTAAATACATGTGGGCCAATACAAAAGTGAAGAGAAAGCTCCTTTATCATTGTTCCAGCAGCACTGCAACTGCGATACTCACTTTCCGAAAAGGAAGTTCCACAGGTAGGTCAGCGTTGAAGTTAAACAGAGCCACGGCTTCCCCGTAGTCCAACACCTGCAGAGTGGGGGACTTAATAGGCGTCGGCTTCTCGGAAGGAAGCAGAATCTATAGAAGACGGTGGAAAGAATTTTAAGCGAGTAATCACAGGGTTTAGATAACCGGCACAAAGCAGGACACGAAGAAACTCACCTCCACATAGGATGTGGGGAAAATGCCAGCTCTTCCGTGATGCTCTCCTTCAAACCAGTTGGCATCGACCTGCCTGTGGATGTAAACAATGTCGCCTTTCTGCAGCATGAGCTCCCTGAATAAAGGAATAAGATAAGATCATTCTTAACACTAACACAGTAATACTAAAACAGTAAGAATCTACAGTAAGATGATTATTTCGAATGTGCATCATGAAGAGAATTTAGTCTCCAGATTTGACAAATCTGATGTTGGAGCTATAACATGGATGGAAATGGCCTTTCTATCATTTCAGCTCTGTAACTCACTTGGGGGACTGAGCCTGGAAATTGAACTTGGCTCGCGCTGCTTTCATCTGGAAAAACAAACATTAATGCAGCGTTTAGGTAAGATTTGTAGAGATGTACGAACAACTCAGAATAAGTCAGATCACAAAAAAATATGTCACTTAAACCCACATAACAAAATGGATTTGAACATGTCAAGCCTTCAAGGAAACAAGAAAACCTGAGCAACATACCCTTTTCTCTTCTTTCTTGGTTGGGAGCTCCATGGTGTCATTTGCAGGGGAAAGACGATCTACTGGAGAAGTGAAGTAACAGCGGTGTGAGTGGAGTCTAAAACATGCAACTCTTTTGTTCAGCAAATGTTTGTTTTTGGATGTGTTCCTATGTAAAAGCAATCACGGCCCTAAAAGCAACATGAATTCAAAACGGATCTTGGAAATGTTGAGGCTGGCTCTACTCGGGACTAATTTCCAGGAAAAACAATAGGATTAAGCTAATCTTTAATCAGGTCTTCCGAGTTCCACTTCCTATTATGGTGGGCTTCCTCTCCAACCCTCTACAGCACCTTCTAATTCTTGAGGGAAAAAACTACAACAACTTTCCGTGTTCACATCAGCTTCATCGAAAATGTGAAATACCAGAGCACAAAGACAATAGTGGCAATGAAAGAGAACGACGGGACCTTCGATTAGATTACTGAAATCATCAAATATATGCTGCTTGATTAAATGAGTGGCTCGTACATTGAAGGTGCTCATGCATTGTGTTGGGTTCAAAGAAGGGCCAAACACGATCAACTCAAGAACAGTATAATAATACATAATATAAACATCTTAGAATGAATGTGGCACAGCCAAAAGAGGAGAAAGTCCATGTTTACCATAAGTGGGAGCAGATGTCAGGGATGTGCCAACAGGGTGATGGACAGGCGGCCTTGCTGCCGATGAATTGCTGAAAAAGTAAAAGAAAAGTAGAATGTAATGTTTATATTACTGTCACTGTGTCCTCCAAACAAGGGGGTGAGGAAAGGTCTGATGACGTCAAGGTACAGGCAAATACACACACACACACACAGTTCAAATGTGCTCGAGGACAGTGTGTGTGTGTGTGTGTGTGTGTGTGTGTGTGTGTGTGTGTGTGTGTGTGTGTGTGTGTGTGTGTGTGTGTGTGTGTGTGTGTAACGACTTCCCCACCTTCATCCTTCATAGTAGTACTCATCCTGCCTGCCTGCTTAATTAACACTCCTGTCATTCCAGATCCTGTCATCCTCACCTGATTGTCCCTCATTCCCTTCACCTGGCCCTCACGCCTGTCTCACCTGCCTCTGATCACCTCGTTAGTCCCTCATTCCCTTCACCTGGTCCTCACCTGCAGCCCATCCCCTCATTAGCCTCTCACTATTTAGCTCCCTCACTTCCACTTCCTCTGCCAGATTATCTTGTGTGTCATTGCCAAACTCTCCAGCGAATTCCCAAATATTAATTCTGATCTGCCCGTTACGACCTTGTTTGCCTGCCCCCTTTTTGGACGAACCACCCAGTTTTGACCCTGCCTGAATCACCAAATAAAGATCCTCCTCCTGCATTCCTTTCTACGTGTCGTGCTTACAGTGTGTGTGTGTGAGTGTATGATTGGCCTATTCCTGCAGATTCACTGGACAACACATCTGCTGTTTTTTGACACTAAATAGAAAATCTTAATAATGAGACAGTTCGAAGGTCATGCAGATGATACCGTGTGACTCATGGTGTCATCTCGTTTAGGTCTTGATAAGTGAGTCTAGTTCTTTCTGGGTTAATAATGAATCGAAAACCAAAAGATTGCTGCCTGGCCTCCTCTGAAGTCATTTGCATATTTTCGGACGGTGTTGTATGACAGTACTTGCCGCTGGACTCATATACAACTTGCCATATAACAGGAAACATCCCCAAAAAATTCGATTTCTTGCTGCGGTTTGTTTTAATTTCACATGTCCTTAGCAACAGGCTCTTTAGTAGAAAGCCCCTCCCCCCTCCCACCATGCCAGAAAAGGTCAAACCATGAACTCAACTTAACAAACTACAGCGAGAATCGAGCAGGAGAGCATTACGCACATGGAGAGATTGTGGAATGCTGCCTGCTGTTTGGAGCAACAAATATGTACTTAAACCTGTTAAACTTCAACAGCTTTCAAACAGGATCCAGCACATAGAGTCACCTGATCAACTAACAAAACAGATACCCTGCAGAGTATCAATGGTCCTGCTGTCCAATCACAGCGCTGGCTTTCTTAAAACAGCAGGAAGCAATGGCCAGTTACTCCCACCTGATGAAGCAATGTCAGGGTGGATTAAGAGGCTTGTGCTCAGGGGGGGTCTGTTATGTGGGGATTGTGCCAGGCCTTCATATTACCCTGTGCCTCTATTATACAATCCACATATTGAAAATAACACCACAATATCATTTATTTTGTTAACATTAAAACTGCTTTCTTGACATATATATCACTGAACTCTTGTTAGTGAACACATTGCATCACTGTAGGTCACATGGCCACAGCTTTGTGCAAAATTAAGTAAAAGGCAAAAAAACGCCAAGCAACACATAGTATTCCTCGTCAGCATTAAAAGCTCTGAATATATACTTAAACAGTATTATAGATGTGTGTTAGAACACATAGAGTTAAATCTATATTTGAGTGAAATTCACCATTACATAATACAACATATAGGGACAAGTTTGATGTGGAAGAACACTTTTAGTGGTTTCTATTGGAGAACAAGCCCTCTCAAATGATACACATAATCCACATTGCTTTCTTAAGTAACTGACCTGTAGTATGGAGTCTCAGTCTTTGGAGCAGTTACCGGATCCCCGCCTCTGGCCTCCTGAAAGCAGAGTGAACATTAAACACAGTTTGCTCGCTGCAGCCTTCTGTGTCTCACAGCTCAGAGGAAATCTCCCAACAACTCAGACAAAGTCGAGGTGCAGACCGCTCCCGCAGGAGCAAGAAATCCCCTGGGTCCTATCCTCCCCGGCTAACAACAACACCATTCCTGATCGGTCTGAGCTGCCAGTGATTTCAGTCTAATCACAACCTATGAAGCAGATGTAATCACACGAGAATCAGGAGCCAGCTCAAGAATCCAAATCTTTTTTTCGGCATGGGTCACGTCCAAGTTGCTTGGGGATTTGCAAAGGGAAGTTCTTTTCTTCACAGCATGATCAAAAGATACGATTGAAAGGACATTTTTGCAAAAAGAAAAAAAAATTGGCAGACACATTTTCATTTGTGGGGGGCAATTTGCAGGCAGGCGATTAACATAGCAGATCAGTCCAAGAGCAAGGCAGGCAGGCGATTCCAGGGCTGTCATCCGGGTCACAGAGGGGGAAACAACATGACGTGGCCAGCAAGCTAGCAAGCAGTGAGGGCCTCACTGAGACTCAGAGCCTTCATTGAGAGGGGGGGGGAGTGAAGGTGAGGGGGGGTGAGAGTTCTGCTAGGTTGGGCGTTGGGGATGCTTTAGCAGAGAGAGGCGGGAGGGGGGCTCAGTACCTCACCCCGGCCTCGATGCTGCTTCTTCTGGGAAAGACTCCTCTCCAGGCCCTGGATCTCCGAGTCCAGCTCAGCCTCAAACCGACTCAGCTCAGTGACGAGACTGGCCTGAGCCCGAGCAATGATGGAGTTGGAATGGCAAAATTAAAACACCAATACAGTGCACTAACACAACGTTGGAGCTACTGGTGTCCCTTTTTAAATGATTTGAAAAGACAAAACCTCAGTAGAGTGAATTCAGAAATACAAATTCTGTGAGAGCAGCTCACCTCAATTGATGGGGACTTTGCCGTGTCAGGTTGTTTCTTCGGAGATACATGAACCTAAGGACAGAAAAAGAAAATGACAACATTGAACAGAAGTTTCACCACCTAAACTTAATCCAGCCATGCTGCCACCATGCCCCTTCTGTTTAGGAATTTAAAGGGATTGGGGACCAACTGAACAGTTTGCAGCACAAAGATTTGAACCAAATCTGACAGCAATACTACCGTTTCTATCGAGGGTTAGGAGATATCTCTTTTTTATCATGGTCATTTCTAATGCAGTGGATGGAGAAGCAATTGAAAGTAGCCAATTAAAAGTAAAAAACAAAAACAAAATTTCAATGACGGATTGCAAGCTGGATTTCAAGATGCCAGCAGAGATGTAAGGAAACACCCACATGTTCCTTTCATATTATAATAAACTTGATTTCACGACGTGGCCGATACCACTTTCACCCTCTCTTTACAAAGACTTAACACCGAGGGAGCAGCTGATTCAATCAAACATGACTTTAAAAGGCTCTGCTGGCGAGAACCCCGGACCCTCGTCTCCAATCTCCTTTCTTTTTGTAAAAACCTTGGCTGGACGTGCCCCTGTGAACGCCAAGGCCTTTCCCTCAGCTGGGAGTCCTCCTCACTACACAGCCACACACTGTTCTGTCGCTGTGGAGCCGCACAACACCCGATATGGTCCGCAAGCTGGTTTTCTAAACGCCGTCCGGGGGATAGAACGTAGGCCGCTGTCACGAAGAGGAAATGAAATAAGTCTCCGTGCTGTGAGCCGTTATCCACCACAAGAGGTTAATGCCATAATTCGGATCACAAGACACCTCAGCTCCCGTGGGGGAGTGGACACAAAGAATCCTTTTCTTCACAAGCGCAGACACAAGGCACAAAATGCACCAGATCTGGGACATTGTCGCAAGAGCCATTCAAAAAAGAAGAAAAAAGAAAACCTGGAGACTCCCGCTCTATAACTCACCAGAGGTGTTTGAACACAGTGACGCGTACAGTCGGCTGCACACTCCATTACAGCAGCTGGACAGTGCAGAATACACAAGGCAATAAATAACAACCCCGGACTTAAATAAATAGGAGTGTCCCCAGCTGGTAAATCATAGACTTCCAGCACAATACCTGATAGAAACGTCAACAGAGACAAAGTCTTTTCTAGTTTGAAGTACTGAATGAATGAATGTTGGATCCTCAGAATAAGAGAAAAAGCCCATCTGGTGGTAAGCAGCTGGCAAACTGAAATGACCACACTCACAAGTTACCTCGCGTGAGAAGACGAAATGTGAGGATAATAGGCTTAGTCCTGAAAGAAAAGGTGCCCATCCTCAAACGTCAAACCCATTCTTCATCCTCCACTAAGAAAACTGTGCAAGACCACACACATCATTCCAGTGATTAGAGACGGCAACAATAGTGGATAAATCTAGAAGTTAAAAGGATTTTTTTTTGTTTCTGCTCGTGTGGCATTACAGCCGATTCTTAAACGATGACTGAGGTTGTTACCTGGCTGTAGATTCCTGAGGTGCTGCTCTTCCCAGGCTCAAAGTCGAATATGCTCCTCGGTTCAGGGGGCTGCTTTCCCGGGTCTGATACCTTATCTACATCCTCGCTCCTGAAACATAACACCCCGACACGCACACCACGGACAGCAGCTAAATCACGGCTTCATTGTCAGTGCCTGTAGCAACAAATCCAAACTTGTCTGTCCCACACATTTCCCCTCCCCTGTTCTTGGCCTTTTCGATTGGTATTCACATAAGACGCCACCTGCAATGCTTATCTGCTGTGAGGAAGAACTTCATATTGGTTGAAATAGCCTCTACTAGTACTTGAAAAGTAAAAAAGAAAACCTCAGTACACTGTTGAATCTCCTCTATTGCTCAACATTTAAAACAATGTGAAGGTGCACATGGATTCATGTCATTTCTTGTATCTTTAAAGCAGTTGTGATGCATGGAAAGGGAACTTTTGAACACTATAGCTGTCTGGTCTATTCTTTACGTATGTAATATTATTTTATCTGCGCTTGTAGTTAAAACCATATCTGTAAGTTTGCATATTTGATCTAATCTCCGAGAAGTAACTGTGAAAAGGAAGGCTAGTTATTTCCATCTTTTACCAGTCTTTGTGCCAAGATATGCTCCCTGGCTGCCGGCCATTACTACATATTTAGGCATGTTTAGAGTACAGAGGAGAGAGTGTTAACACTCTTCTCGGCTGTGTCTTTGCAAGAAAGCGAGTAAGCACATTTCCTAAACGTCGTACTGTTCCTTTAAGTCTGACTGCCGCCTTTGTGCCACCCTGTGTCCAGTGACCCCAAAGCTGGGACATCCAACCAGTGTAAACTCACCAGTCCGGTAGAGCTCCATGAGGCGTCAGTCTGAAGAGGTTCTTGTCTGCTTCATTACTTTCCTCCGTGTTGGCAGAGAGCTGGAGGCCTGCAGATCAGAGCACATCATTCTGAAGTCAAAACTGATCTGGAACAGGACGGGAACACAATGTGGACTTTGGTGGATTCACTTACGTTCGGCCGACCGCCGCTCCGAATCCTCCAGATCGGATTCTGGTAAACGACGACAGAGAGACTTTTTTAGTTTATCTAGATAAATGAACCCAAATATATTTGTTATCTATTTGCCATGCTCTTGTACTCCTTAACAATATGGCTGGATTTGTCTTAGAGTGAGTCAGTCTTATGAATATTTTAAATCCTTTACTAAGGTAACATGTAAAATGTCCCAGTGTAAAGGTTCTCTGATACAATTAAATCAAACATAACTCTCTTCCGCCTCACATCCTTCATTACAGAATTCAAAACTGCTCTTAAACCCATCACGTTGACTACAATAACTACATCTTATTCGTCATAGATTTCAACTCATCGTGCGGCTCTGCTTTGTTGCCTGTTATGTGCATATACTGTTGACTTTTATTACACATTATATATGATATGGCATGAAAGGTGCCATCAAATAAAAATGTATGAATGAAGGAGAGCGGGCTGGAATCGGAGAGAGAGCGCGATGTAGACCGGATCTGCAGCAAATAAATAAAAGACAACAGTGTCTCTGTGCTGGGGGGTACCACCCGCGGTAACACGCACGTGTTACACCTGTATTTGTCTTCTACCAAAGCTCATCTGAAGCGCCTCAGTGAGTTCTTTGCTAACTTTGTAGCAGTACTCCTCGGTGCTTTGAAATCCAATATCGTTTAAGAACACAAATCACGTGCAGAGAGCTGAAATATTCCTCTAAAACAAAACTCATCCAGAGCGATCCACCAAAACCACCTGGGTGCAATGACGTTGACATTAACCACACGAATAACATGGAATGTGCTTCTATTAAGCAACACGTACCAAATGAATAGCTAGATTTAGGAGGGGCTGAGGTAAGAAGCTGGATTGTTGTCATAGTTAATAAGTAGAGATGAGATAAGGCGCTTTCACCATGTCTTATTGAGCTCCTGCAATAATCTCTTTGCTGGATCACCTATTTAGTACCTGACACTGGCAGAGAGGAATTTACTCTGGTATTGTGTTTGTCAGAGGAGGAGGAGGAGGAGGAGGAGGAGTGTGCTTACCCTCTGGCTTCTTGTGAATCTGTCTGAACATGCTCTTGTACCAGTCTCTGGGCTTGTTCACACTCTGGTAAAGTAAAAGAAGAGGTAAGGGTGCAGAGGTTAAACACATCTGGTGAATTAGACTCAGACAAATGCAACACTGTTGGATTTAGCCAGGAACTTAAAAATGTTGTTTACAGCAAAAAATATAAATGAATATAATTTAATGTTGTTTCATCAAACAGTAAATTCCGCGTCTTTGTCTTACTGATCTGGAGGCAATGGGCATCCCAGTTTCATCCACTGGACCGATTCCCGAGAACTTGATCAGCCTCTCCTCCCGGGTGGGAGTCCAGCTACGGGTTGAAGTGGATGAGCCCTGGTCACCGTTGGACAGGCCACCTGGGTTACAATCACAACCACGCGATGTTGTGGTGAAGTATACAGCCATTGATCTGGTTTTAAACCCTCTCACATCACAGGAAACCAGTCCAACATATCGGGCACCACTTTACACGTCAACTGACATGTCAGCTGCTTCGAGTTCAGCTTCCTTCAGTGGTTGCTCCTCAACTAATATTTCATCTGCATTTATGTTCTCTTTGAACAACATGTTCACTCGTCCACGTTTTAACTGATACCACAATTTATCAGGTGTTACATTAAATACATATTTTAATTTAATTCAGTGGCATTTCAACATCTTTCAGTTTTATATTTAACTTTCTACATTATCTACAACGTTAGAATAGCTCAACTTTTCAGCAGTGAGCACACAAATGTGCCAGTTAATTTAGACATGCATATGTGTTTACTTCCTGAAAACTTGAGATGTGCAGCAAGACACTTGTGTTATGTGTAGATTTAAAAATAAGAAGAAATAAATATCCATACCATGCAACTGTGAGGGGCCATAGTAAGATCCAAAGCTGAGGGTTGTTGGTCCACTTCCATTCACATCTGACAACTGAAAAAGAAAAGAACTAGAATGGGCACTCGGTAGAGCGCATACCTTCACATAGCACAAGATTGGGCATTGAATTATGAACATGTTGGCATTAGTTGCATGCCAATTGGATACAAATTGACCGTGCTTTTGTAAAAAGAAGATGTTGACCTTTTCATGACCTTGACATTGACCTTTGACCCGATCGATCCCAAAATCTAATCAAATGGTCCCCGGATAATAACCAATCATCCCACCAAATTGCATGCGATTCGGTTTAATACTTTTTGAGTTATGCGAGTAACACGCATACAAATAAATAAATAAATACACAGCGATCAAAACATTACCTTCCGCATTTTCAATGCGAAGGTAATGATGTCAGTATATTAGTAATACAACCACTTAGTGGCATGTAACTGACAAGTGCAACAGTGATGGCTTCAACACCAGGCTGAACGTACAGTCTGTGATGCATCGCTTCTCCACAAGGGGGAGCTATTGTTTACTGAATTCCCTGAACTCTATTGTTATTAACACAGCCTCCAGGAAATTACTGTGCATACCTTGTGCTCTCCAAATGGCAATCCTGCGGAGCGAAAAGGACTCACGGGAGGCGGAGGGAGTCCAGGAGAGATGACCACCTCGTGGGTCAGCTCCGGAGACGTTAGTATTTGCTGACCTGATGAAACTCCAGGCTCCCCGGAGAAGATAACCCGGGAGCCATTTGGATCGCCGACCACTTCCGCATTTTGCTAAACAAAAAGGAAATGAGAAGTGTTGATGTACGGAAACAAGTGTGCACTCTGCCCCTCTCGTGTCCTCACCCGTTTGACACCGCTCTCTACGGGAGGCCGTGTGAACGTATTCGCGGCCCGAGCTATCCTCCAGAGAATAACTGGCCTCAGTGGGGGAGCCACTGACTAAAAAGGCCCCTAATTTATTTAAAGCAGGACCAGTGGGAAGTGGTGTTCCACCCACTTCATCATCTCTCTTGCCGCGATTTCAGAAAGGCCTCATTCAAAGTGTAGAGTGGGGGCACTGGAACAGGAGAGAGGACCATTATGAGCCCATTAACTCCCTATTCACCGGGCCTTCCTATTCTCCAGCCGAGCGGGGTCACAGAGGTCGGGGAAGGGGCCGTTGATGTCAACTTCAAAGTCCAGCAGGGCTCGCGGTGGTCTTGCGGTCGCCATAGTGATGTGTTTTACGTCCCTCGTCCGCGATGACGAGTCCAGCGCTTCTATTGGAACGCTTGAATCGGGTGCTTTTGGTTCTCCCTGCGAGGTTCCTGGGGGTCATGGGAACGCCCTTAACGCGAGAACTGCTATCTGACCCAAAGGCACGATGTGGTGAACCTCATCTGCCTCCTGGATTGTGTGGGTTTAATGTACTTATTCAAGACAACGTCATTTGTTAAGCTGTTGTAAAATTCAATACTTTGCATAATTACAAAAAGATGTCTTTACCTGCGACTGCATGTGATCTGTTATGGTCCTTGTGTGACAGATGTGAAAATATTGTGTCCAGCATCAAAAGTACCTGCAAAGACATGAAACATGGAAATAGTTACATGATAGTACACTTCAGTTTTCTAGAGGGATTGCAATAGTTTTATCAAAAAAATAAGCTATGTTTAAAAAAATAAAATAAGTGAAATTGAATAACACCTTCAGATGCTGATATGATGTCATCAGATCAAGATGAGGTTTTTGTTCTTAAACTCATTTCTACAGCAAACTAGTTTTTTCAAATGTGCAGTCAGCTATAAATAACTTTATGTGTGTTGTATTGTTATCCCTTAAATTTGAGTTCTGATTCTTCCAACCGGCTCTTTTTTGTAACCCTTTGAGTGATGAGTTGTGTCATAAATCACATGTTTCAACCAGGCAGACTGGATAACTCTTCCATTATCCCCTCCCACCAGTATTCCAAAGAGGGAAAGTTAGCGTCACCCACTTTTCTTTTTTACTCAGGAAAAGCACACTGTAAAACGAATGTGACTCACAGGCCTGCTTCACTCTTCCCAGTCATACAATACCATAATAATCTGGATTTAAGGGGTTGGCTGATGGAGAAGGTCGGCTACTGAAAGTGGAGACCAGCTTCCAATCAATTGCACCTCAGAAAAACAGATTAGGCCGTGCTGTTTCAACATCGAAGGCCGGGGGGGAAATGAGAGGAAAGCCATTTCCGCTCCTGTATGCGGCGGCAGGCACCTCTCATCTCCAGTGGCTAAATGGCCCATAATAACATTGTAGGCATAGAAACCACAGCCATGTACAGCCCTCTGCAGAACAACGCTGCTCGGTGAAGTCTTTGTGCACTTGGACTTGTGAAAACTTATCTTCTCTCGTCTTATCTCGGGGGAAAGACAAAACAGACTGTAAACAAACACGAAGGTTAATATATGGCTACTTGTTCCTGTTCTGACGCAAGGGAAAGTAATGACCGAGTGGGCCGGGCTACTTACTACTGGCTGAGAGCTGCCCAACAGAATTTGCACAAACAATTTTTCCATGTGGCATTTGCAGTTAATCCTGTTACCTTAGGGTCAATTTGACCCCATTCAATGTTTAACCCACCTGTTGCCTTTATATTTACTGACATATTTTACTCTCGGGGTCAATTTGACCCCAGCAATTAAAACCTCCAGAAAATTATTAGAATTATTATTGTTTTCCAAGTTTAAGTGTGAGGTACTTTTATGTTTGTTTGTTGACTACCTAAATAGCCCTTTAAATATATAAAAAAGTTGATATTTCTTATACGTTTGACACAGTGAAAAACAGCCTGGGGTCAAATTGACCCCAAAGAACACCGACATTAAACATTGAATGGGGTCAAATTGACCCTAAAGGTAACAGGAGGGTTAAGCAATATAGTATATAATCCTCGTGGTCAATTCCAAGAAAAATAGACACACTCCGTGTCTCTGTGTACAAGATTAGGACGTATAGCACAGAGCGCACACCCTGATAGAATCAATGCTCCAGTTTCCAGACGATGTAATCATCCCCCAATAAACTGCCTTACATAACGGGAGAAAATGGCAACCGGAAGATTGTATCTCCAACGCCATTAAGATGACTTATCAACCTCAGCCAGACGATTATCCGTCCAGCAACACTGCAAACAAGCTACATTTACAAGTGATGGCTGAAGTAATCTCATTTACAATGTGTTTGACATGCTGGTTCTTACGTCCACCAGATCTCTGCACAGCAGGCTGCACGTTAACGGCCCCACCACACCGACAAACTACATGAGTAATGCGTTGGTGTTTTGAATGAGTGCTGTTTCCACACATTTCTTTTATACAGAAATGTGGAAGAGCAAAGTAGCTTCTTTTTCAAGACTGTTGCCTTTTTCCATACCCATGCATTTCATAGTCGACGCTGCTAATTGAAAACTAGAAACAGATATGTTAATAAAATGAAGAATTGAATAGCGTGCACCGCCAATACGTTGGGGGACTCACAAGAGGCAGGTTAAGAATAAATAAAGGTACAAAATAAAGTAGCAGAGACAGAAATATTCTAACGTTTATTCTCGCTCCAAAAGGATCATACATTTCACATGACTCAACTCAATAGCATCTTTTTGGCAGATGTGTTGTTATTATCAAATATAAATGTGTCGAAATATTCATTTGTATTATTTAGATGACTAAAAAGTTCCAATTCCATCAGAGGCCCAGCAGACGGAGAAGCCCGGCTTTATCCCCGTCTCATCCTGATGAGTAAGCTCATGTCATAACAATGTCTCTGTGTTTCATTTCTCTGAGGAGTTGAATCAAACAGGGGAATACTCCAACGCTGCACGCGTCGCGTCTAGAGCACCAAAAACAATCCTACCTAATAAGGAAAAATCTGCGTTGATATCCAGCAAATCCCCGTCCCCTAAGGCCGGCTCTCCCAATGCATTCTTATATAATTACCGAGACTCAACAACGGAGGCAGCTACAAGTTTTAACATAGATACAGCTTTTCAAACTGGTGGTGTGTGACTGTGTTGATGTCATCTTTCTGAGATGTCTAAACTGCATGGCTCTCGTATTAGTTGAACCCCTGCTAAGTGAGAGGTCCATTATCACCACGGGATCCCTTCTGGGATGGAAGGAAGAACTGAGCCATAAAAGGTCCATGCGCTTCTCGGCTGAGAATGAGATGATGTCCTGCATTTTATATTTACGGCTTACTGCGGAGTGTTGGATTTGATTTACATTTAGTCAGACACAGGGCAACTGAGGACATACACAATGAAAATCTGGGGATTCTAGTGGCCCCCGAGAAACTCCTCCGCACAGAGCCAGATGTTAAACTCTTGAACTGATCTAAAACATGAAGTCTAACAGCTTCACAACGTAATCAAATCAGCATTTGTGTTGCATATAACAAAAATAAAACTAAATAAAAAGTTACATTCGTGAGGCTTTGTTCTTCCTTCTTTTTGTACCCATACGGAGTGGATGAGGAACCCGACTATTCTGTGAAGTTGCTGAGCCAAAGCAGACCCACTCAGCAGCTCCGAGGTCAGTGACCCTTACCACACCCCTGATTCCTGTGAATCACGATGGGAGGTTTCCACAGCCGGGAATAGCAACACACCAGTTTTGCAATGGTGACACTATTGCAGAAAAGAAATTGGCAAATGTTAAGAATTTATGAAAAAAACTAAAGCTTTCACTCCACAGTTATCATTCAGTGTCACAGCGACGGATGACCAGTAAACCTGCTGGGAGGTCAGCATTCCTCAACAATCATCAGTCATCAAAAGTCTGTCTTCTAATGTTCTCTTTCCTCAATCAAAGAATGCAACTGGGTCTTTTTGAGAAGACGCTGACCTCCGACGACCTCCTCCTCGACACACAACGCTTCTTGGCCGTCAAGGTGGCAACACCTCATGAACAACCGTCACAACGTTGACCTGTGAACTTGTGCAATCTGTTGGCACACCGTCAGGAAAGTAATGATTCGCGGTCAGAGGGCAAATCACGTTCTCCATAAATCTGCAGCGACGGTGGAGAATGTGTCAGTAATGAGCGGAGACAATGACTGAAAGTCCCGAGAGTTAAATAAAACAAATTAAACTGTCACTCCTGAACCGATGCCCATTCAGGAGCACCGGTGTTGTGCTCTGCTTCTGTGTGCAGGGTTCTGAGGAGAAATGCAGAGTTAATCATTGACTCCATAAGGTGCAGGAACTGCTGCACATGAACGGATCTGAGTACCACTCACATAAATGAAGGACGCCAGCCCAAATACGAGCTCAATATTTGCTGAAGGTGGTCATTTTGTTTGGGTGAGCTCTGAGCTGCGTTAAACATGACCTTAACCCTCCTGTTACCTTCAAATTTACTAACATCTTTTACCCTTTTTTGACCACAGCAATTAAAACCTCCAGAAAATGAATATTGTTTCCCAAGTTTAAGTGTCAGGTACTTTTTGTTTGTTTGTTGACTACCTAAATAGACCTTTAAATAAATAAATAAATTGATATTCCTTATATGTTTTACACAGTAAAAAACAGCCTGGGGTCAAATTGAGTTGTGTACAGGACATTGAAAACATATCATCATGTGAATTTTATGTTTTCCCCGTTGTCCCCAATAAATTAGGAAAAGTCATGAAATAGGAAGCAAAAAAAAAATGTTAATCATTCTTTTAGAGACGTTAAACATTAAATGGGGTCAAATTGACCCCGAAGGTAATAGGAGGGTTAAGCACTCTGCTCGTACAATCTTCAAGTGTTATTTCCTCGGTATTTACTGACCACAAACCGACCAACAGAGGAGTAAAGTCTGACCGCCGGTTCGCACAAACACAAAGTCACCGCAGCGCAACCGGTTGCATCATCAGGGTCGTAAACCAGAATAAATCCTACCTTCACAAGTGGTGAGAAGGTAATCACGAGCACATTTGGCGAATAAATAAAGTGGGCATTTACTTGTAAACAAATTAAGTGAGTCACTCTGCAGTTATGTTCGATGCTCGAGGTCCTCTGAGGCCGATCACGCAACAATGCTGCCCTTCTGCAACGTAGCAGATGTGCGGCCCCTACAAGGTCCTGGAGCCGCGGGTTTATGATTTGTAGTTATTGGGGGATGCAGACATTTATCAGTCGGGAAGTATTTCACCTCCTTGTATGGTGCTCCTCCAGTCAGCGCAACGGGAGGAGTCAGGATGTGTGCTTCTTGTCAATGGAGAGGCGATGTGCTCCCAGGAGGAGCTGCGAAGCAATAAATAACAAACCAACGCCGAGCTGAAGTTTATCAGATTTGTCCTTACAACAAACACACTTTGTATCATTCAAGGTAAGTCCATATTTGGTTGGATTTTGTTCAAGTGAGAGTGTAATACAATGTGTCAGACAAAGCATGGAAAAACACACACGCAAATCACGGTAAGGACTGAAGAATCGGACAAATCCTCATGCCTGTCATTTGGCATCTTCAAAGCTGAGTGCAGCCTGTGCACTCAAAGAATCTGTTTAAAAAGCAGAACCCCCGCAAAGCAGCGGGCCCGGACTCCGTCTCCCCCTCCACCCTGAAGCACTGTGCTGACCAGCTGTCTCCGGTGATCACCGACATCTTCAACACATGCCTGCAGACATGCCACGCTCCAGCCTGCTTTCAAGGCTCCCACCATCATCCCCCCCCCAAAACCCAAGATCACAGGACTCAATGACTACAGGCCCGCCGCCTGACCTCTGTGGTCATGCCCTGCAGTTCGCCTACAGAGCCGACAGGTCTGCAGAGGATGCAGTCAACATGGGCCTTCACTGCATCCTCCAGCACCTGGACTCCCGAGGAACATACGCCAGGATCCTGTTTGTGGACTTCAGCTCTGCCTTCAATTCCATCATTTCCCCCCCTCTGCTGTTCTCCCTGTACCCAACAGCTGCACCTCCAGTCACCAATGACACCACCCTCATTGGACTCATCTCTGGCGGGGGCAGACCCGCCCAGGTGGGAGACTGACCACCTGGTGACCTCATCCTGTGTGACTCCCCGTCGGCTGTGGAGTCCCCTACGCCCTGGGCTCCATCATCTCCCAGGACCTCAAGTGGGAGCTGAACATCGCCCATCACCAAGAAGGCCCAGCAGAGGATGTTCTTCCTGAGGCAGCTGAGGAAATTCAACCTGCCAGGGAAGATGATGGTACAGTTCTACACGCCCATCGTTGAGTCCATCATCTGCTCCTCCATCACCGGCTGCAGAGCATCATCCGCTCGGCCGAGAGGGTCGGCTGCAATCTGCCTTCCTCCAGGTCCTGTTCACTTCCAGGTCACTGAAGGGCCAGAAAGATTGTCGCCACCCCTCCCACCTGACACTCCTGTTCGAGAGTCCTCCTCTCGAGGGAGGCTGCATCATATGACCCACCACTCCCTCCCACACCACCAGTTTTTTTTCCGGGGGGGTCGGTCGGGCTCATCCCCGGACTGACTGACTGTCACCCCAGGACTACCACCTCTTCTTCCACCTTCCTCTCTCCTCCTTCTTCCCGCTGATTGTTGTTTGTCATGTCCAAATGTTGCACCTTCCACCAAAAAAATAAACCTGTTTCTGATTCTGATTCTGATTCTGAAATGACTCATTGGATGAACTCAATTAAATTGTTGGCAGGTTTTCCATCCAATAATTATATGCAACTCCAACTCAAATTTAGCACATCAGTGCAATAAAATGTAATTAAGTTAGTCCAACTCATTTGTATCAAATACATCTCAAATAAAATAACGATATTCATTAAATTAAATTAATTTGTGTTTGTCCAACTCAAAATATAAACTAACAAACAAACAAAATATGCAAACTCCACACAAAAGGAACACCCCAACTGGGAATTGAACCCACAGACCTTTGGCTTAGAGGCGACAGTGTTAGCCACTACACCACCGTGCAGCCCTGAAAGTGTCTTCACCTCATTCAAACAACTGATTTTCAGATGGCGCATGCGCAAAGGGTAGTCCCCAATGAAACACATTTATTTTGAGTTAATATGCGCACCACCTAAATAAATCTAATAAATGAAAGTATTCATACATTTTGTGTTACACCCATTCAATATAAATATCTTCGTTTTGTAATTGATTTATTTAAATGTATCAAACAATATTTCAATGTGTCACCTCGAAGAAGGGCTTGAATCGTTTTTTTGAGTGTGGATATGAGGACTGGCAGCTGGAGCCTCGGGAATATCACAAAGGGAATCACAGCCGGCCGTGCTAATCCCCCTGACAGTAAGGGGAGCCACCAGAGATGACTGGACGGTCCAGCTTCCAGGCCATTACCCCTGAAGTCCACAGCAGGATGGGAAAGCAAAATGATTTCCTTGAACTCTCTGGAGCTCTGGCTGCAAAGCGACGAGGGATGGCGTGTTGGGAAACACAGCCCACGGTGCCTTTTCCCTCCCTCTGGGCTCCGGCTGTAACTCACAGCTGCTTTTGGCCTCCGCTTGCCAAAGAGCTCGGTCGGTTAACTCCCACAAGTTTCAACATCAAAACGGCACACATCACATGGGTCGACATGTTTTCATGTGCAGATCTGCAGCGCTAATCCCGTGGAGCAGCCGAGAGCAGTCAGACAGGTTGCTCGACCTTTAAAAGACACACGTTGCTACAGTCTCAACGTTTAGGATCACTTCCTGTGCTTTCAATAGGTGCCTCCATGAGGAAGAGTGTGCTCACCTTCAATTCGCAGCTCTTACTGTCCGACCGTGAGCCACGCTGCAGACCCTCCCTGGTGGTTCTCTCTCTCACTAATGAGACCAACCAGGACACACAATATCTCTCTCTCTCTCTCTCTCAGCCTTTGCTCTGCCTGGTTCCGTGGAGGACTTCCCGGTTGACAGGCATCGCCATAGCAACCCACTTTGGCTCCCTGTTCAAAAGCCACCCTTGGGCTCTTGGCTTGTCAGTCTGGGGGTCACCTCCTTCAGTGAAGCAGCCCTATTGTTGTGATGAGGTGATATTTCACAGCGCAGGGTTAACCAAAGGGGAAAGCAAACAGTTCATCACCTCCATCGCCCAGACACTGCCCAGTGACTCCACAACACCCACTCCCAACTGCGTCCCTCCCAATCCTCCCTCTGCTATTGTCTTTGTGTGTGTGTGTGTGTGTGTGTGTGTGTGTGTTTTATTTGTGTGGGTGCAAAGGCCAGATCTCTGGCATGAAGGAAGAATAGGAGCTCTTGTTCCAGGAGCTCTGGAAGTGTATCACTCATTACTCTGCACACCAGTCCACCACCGACAGCACTATTCTCTCTCTCTTCAAATTAGGTGATGCCGTATCTGCACAGATACAGATACGACGTCCAGCAGGACGGTTGTGTAAATCACGGCGCAAGAAAACAGGGGGACTGTTGCTCCTGCACACAATACTTTCCCAAATAAGACCAGGGAATCCCGTTTGCCTGCAGTTCTCGCCAACGAACAGTACCAGTGCAACACCTGAAACCCACAGTGTGCTGACAGGCTTGCTTTGACTGAGTTGTGAGAGATCCAGTCACCTGCTCCCAACACAATCAGCTTATAGCTCATATGCACTTTGGGTTATAGCAATAAACTGAACAGGACACGGACGATGTCTCTCTGTGTGTCGGCCATTTCCAACTTGAAATTGAAGGACTTTGTTCTTTTTTAATAATTCATTGGTCCGGCCTGGTAGAATGAAACTCAGGGCGCATATCCATTTACACTGTCCTATCGAACAGGGTTGATTTTGCCAGATTGTTGAGCCGTCGATCGTGAGGGGCGAGCTGGGCGAGGTGGAGGCTTCAGGTGGAGGTTTCCCCTCATGATCCGTGTCCGGATTCTCACCCCGCTGTGAACCCATCTGAGACTGTCACTAAATGAGGTAACCACGCAAGAGGCGATTGCAGCCTTGGCCTGGGACCTGACACCTCTCCCCACACTAAATGCTTGTTCACTTTTGGCTCCGTCTCTTCGCTAAACGAACAAGGCCTCACCAACGCCGGCTCCCTTTTTTTGAACAACAGAGAAACAACAGGAGGGGAGAGGCATGATGTTTGACCTGAGTCCCTCTGCAGACCGTTACCGGGCTGCGACGTGCCAGGATGTTACGGCAGAAGCTTATTTAAAAAGCCCGATAGACAAAGATTCCAGCGAGTAAATAAACCGTGACATCAATCTGTTACGTAATCAAAAACGACGTCACTTACTCTGAAGAAACCAGAGACAGCAGGGCTGTGAGAGAGTTCTCATCATAAGGGGTGAGTCTCCAGGTAAACAAGCATCAACATGACGATGCAGGGCAGATAAAGAGGTCCGGACATCATCCATTGACTTCATATAAGTTGTGCTCTGACGTAGCGCTTGCTGAATATGTCTAGGAACATTGTTTTATTTGAGTGGTAAACTACATTATTTTGAGCCGTGGCTCTGGCTCACAGTGCTGGTTGACGAAGACAACGAAATGGGAGAGGTTTGGTGAATAACAAATGCATTCAGTACATTTCTAACAGGGAAATATTCACACACTCAAATAGTTCTGACCAAAACAAAAACTAGAACACAGAAGGAGGCCGCTTTGGGACCGAGGTCTGATGATCTTCTGGACCACAGACAGTAAAAGGTTGGTCTGCTGTAGTCAAGTCCTCCTCATAGCCGCCCTTCTCCATATAAATGCTAAACTGTTGCTCAACAACTGAGAAAGGAATATAAATAAATCATGTCACAACATTTACAGAGCAAAGCAGAACAGGCCTGACTTGTTTGTCTCAGTGGTTTATATCGATAACGGCATGATGCTCAAATCAGAGGCAGCTTCCTTTCCATTAAAAAAAAGTCAACACCACCTAAACTACCAAGTAATCACATGACAGAAGCTACAAAAAACTCATTTTCTCTTGACTTGTGAATATTCCCTTCCATAACATACGAACCCTTGAGAAGCGTCAGTAAGTTATACAGTACTTACAGGCAGGCTGTAGCAGTGAGCTCTCCTCAGTGCAGCGTGAGAGAGGAAGTGAATGAGAAAGAAGGAGGGAATCGCTGCTGCTCTACTCTCTCTCTCTCTTTCTCTCACTCTCTCCCTCCCTTTTTTCTCCTCTCTTCCTCCGGCCAACAGGGTGTCTTTTATCTTCGGTGAATGATTCAGCGTGGGTCTGAATGTTTGACTGAGCGTCCGTAGGCGTGTGCATGTGTGTGTCTGTGTGTGAGCATACACTTTAAAGCTCATCAGGGAGAAGCCACTCAGTAATAGTTTCCATCCACAGCTGGAAATAATAGAGATTCCCATACAGGCGCAGTGGGACCGCCCTCCAGTGTTTTACATGCAAGGGAAGAGGAGGCCATTTCCATCGCCATCTCAATAAATAGGCCCGAGTGACACACACATTACAATAACATGGTCGATTCATTGAATTGGACCTCTGAATGATTCAGATCAGACAGTTTCAGGTGTTTTATGTGAGATCGAGGTGGTTCTACTGCCCACCTGGCACTTTGCTAGATTCATCTTTGCATTCAAGAAAGAGTATTTAGAAGTGGATTTATCAGCACAAATGCATACACACATATGCAAAGGCCAACACACACACACAGTTGAGGGTCTTCGTAAAGTCTCAGTGTTTCCATGTTCTGTTCCAGCCCTACTCACCCAGTATGAGGAAAGCCTTGCAGCAAAGCCAAGAGAAGTTGTGCTACCGCGCTGCTTGTAAAGTCCACGGTGTCGTCAGAAGATCAGTCGTATGTAACGAGTGAAAAGCGTCTGCTAAGCTCCCGAGAGGTTTATCTTTCTGTTACCACTCCCATTTCCCCTTGTCCTGAGATATTGGTCTGCAGACGTCTGCTGGATTCCTGAGTGCAGAAGCAGAAGTCTCAGTTTTGCTATACAAGATAAATATTTAACGGGTTGGCTGCAAGATCAGCAACCAAAGGTCACACCTCTCTCTTCCTCTGGAGTCCGTCTCCACGGTGGACCCAGAACCCAGACGATGACCACATCACACTCCACAGTGTCACCGTGAACTACTTTCAGGGGAATCACAGTCCAGATGAAAAAAACAAGCTTTAAATAGATTTGGAGAGAAACAATTAGCAGTTGCAATTTGTTTTTATATATTTTTTTGATAGTGTATCTAATATAAGTGAATGGATTCTTCCTTCTGGCTGATGTTGTTTATTTGTGTGTCTACATTAGAATCCATATCCTGTTTTCACAAATATGCACTTTGCCAAACATCTGGTCTCCTGCACTGGATATTCACATAATAGGCAGTGGCACACTGCCCCCTAGTGGGCCGGACAAGAACTGTGAGGAGTTTATATTTTACCATGAAGACAGATGTCGCTAAAGTCAAAGAAATGCCATCAAGCACAAAATATCATCAGAATCACTCAAAATGTGATTTCACCCCAAAATTAAACTGAAGAACCTGAATTGACATTAATCCAGATTTATCGTAGACACATTGTCAACCGATATCAATAATACAAGTGGAATATTTTCACTGTTGTGATTAATTATAGTAGTCTCAGAACAATGCATCATTTCATCATATTGAATTGAATAATAAATGCATCGCAGAATTTCCACCAACACAATAAGCAAAGTAATGTCATTTTTGGAATGCTTCCATTTGTGTAAAACGTGACCTCTGCTACTAGTTCTCATTGTTTTCACTTGTTTTTCACAGTCATGTAGATAATATCTGTCAAACAATATAAACAAGTCACACACAAAAACAAGCAAGCTGCAAAACAATCTCTGACATTGTTTGTGGCCACTAGACATTGAATGTTATCTGGAGGGATTTCCATGACTGAAACTTGTGTGCATCTCATGAGACACGGGATGATTGCATCTGCAAAATAATCTGTGTGTCAAACAGGTGAGATCCAACATCAAAGTCTTTTAACTTTAACTGTTGGCTTGAAGTGATTAATGAGTAAATTAATTCATCTGTTAAGTAAACAAAAGGAAATCCCAAGAAATATGAGTCCTGTGCCAATAAGTGAAATAATTATAGGGACTGCAGATGTAAACTAGTTTCATGATGCAACATTCAACAATATATATAATTGTAATACAATTGTAACATAATATAATACATTCCCTTTTATTATAGCTGAAGATGTATTAGGGGGTGGGGGGTGGGTGTCACCAACAGTGGGAGGTGGGTACATTTACATTTTGTATGTGTGTGTGTATGTACTAGGGAATATGCAAGTATGTGTATATATATATATATCAATATGCATGCAGGTTTTTGCATGTATACCCGTATTTATATATATATATTCCTTTTGTTGTTGTTGTTGTTGTTATGTTTATGTTTTTGTCTGAGTACCATTGTGTACGTACAATGTGTACAGATCTTCCTTTGCATGTGCATATCTCGAAAACCAATAAAAGATTTGATCACAAAAAAACTAGTTTCATTATCGCGTAAATCATCACTTTTATCTTTCGAGATAAATGTTTTGAATGGGAAGTGATGCCATGAGCTGCAGATAAACAGACCATGGTGGTAGAGAACGGGTGACAAAAGCAATGCTGAAGATCTGAATGTGATATGAAGTGGAACCTCAGATGAACTCAGAAGCACCAACTGGAAAGACTGGTTGAGTTCAGACTGAAGGAGAATGGGGTGGAGGAGGATCGTGTCGATCTGAGACTAAAATAATAACTAGCAGCAACAAAGAAATGCACAGTTTCCAAATGTGATAGCAAGAACATGATCATGTGGCAACAGACAGGTGGAACTGAAGAGTGAACTCCCTCAATCAGCTGGTTGAGAAGGATCATAAATATGAAGGATGTGGTCTTTCTGATTGAACTCTGGCTCAGTTACAAAACATTTAGTGATGATGGTGGAAATTTGTTAGTTTGGAAAGTGGGCAGCAGGGAAAGGACTCAAACACTGATGAGGTTTTGAGTCCAAAAAGGCAGACAGGAAGAAGCAGGCACAGCCCCACAAACAGACAGGAAGACACAGCACAGCGGAGCTGGTCTATGAAGAGACAGAGTAATTAAGGGAGAGCAACAGGTGAGGAGGAGGTCAGGTGACAGCAGGGCTAACGAGGGCCAGGTGAGGGCTAACGAGGGCCAACGAGGGCCAGGTGAGGGCAGGGCAGAAGATCAAAGCTGGCAAAGAAAACACGAGGCAGAGGAAAAACAGGTGCATTTGATCCTCAAGGTCAAATTCAAACACATTAAATGTAATTTCTTTTAATGATTAAGATTTTACAGCTATATCTATAATAATGAAACTTGGACAGCTTGTTGCACTTTCACATTCGAGGAATCTATTGAAGATATACTGCATGATTTATGCAAATTATAATAATTATAAATATAAAGAGTGTATTCTTAGGTGTGGAGACATCAGTTTTCTTTATTCATTTAATCATATTTTAATAATCTTTGTTAAGGCACCTGATGCAACCTGAGCAATAAGTGACTGTATACTTTCAACAGCGTGTTTTATGTCATGTGCTAGTTTTGAATTCATTTTCAAAAATTCCAAATCAGTCTTTGCAAACTGTGTAATGTGCACTTATCTGACAAGATGCTCTTATTTTGAGCTTCACAGTTCATTCTTGACAAAACTCAAGGTCAACTTGTTTTTATCAGATTTTCTCTTCAACGAAAATCTCATTGAATAACAGTTAACAGTTGTATCAATTCAATAAGCAAATAAACACCAAACATTAAGGAATGTGTATCACATAGACACACACATTGTATGATAAATATCATAACAATTTTGAAAATAAGAATATAATAGACAATTGTGTGATAGACCATTATACATTTTATTGAATCATAATTTTACAATCAAATATTTTTTTTTTTTATTATTATAATTTTTCTTTTGACAAAAATAAAGAATATTTCATATTTACAACACCAGGGAGGCAACATACCCTGTGACTGTACAGTACATTACACTTTATGCTCAACTGAGTGCAAATCAATTATTTGCATTGATTGTCTCCGCCAAAAAGTCACACGCTGGCCTTCATCCATATCTAACAATCACATTAAAAGTGCAGTAAAGTTTCAAACATTCGTTCACATTAGCAGCTCATATGACCAGCTCAACATCTCAGGACGTCTCAGTTCACACATGCTGTACAACATTTGCTTATGACGGACGATGGAGTTGAATGACGTCTGCTAAAGGCTGCTGGCTCAGCTTCCATGGGGCGACATTACGTTGCTCCTCAAAGAGTTTTCTTTGCCACCGTCACTCAGCAGCTTTTCCCGCCGAGCAGCACAGACACACACCTCAAATACCGTCCACTGAGGGAGCGCCGATCTTGAATCGGCACAGCGGGCAGGTGCCAAACTGCCGGAAGACTCTGGAGGCGCACTGGTTGCATAAACACCGGTGGCCGCAAGACAGAGTGACTCTGGCCTGCTTATCCATGCACACCACACAGTCCTTCACGCTGCCTCTACCTGCCATGCAATCAAAGGAATCACAATTACAAGACATCCGGGATAGGTGCTGTCTGGTTAAACATGTGTAAAACACATCTGGGAGACATCTGGTTGAAAGGACTCTTTCTTACCTGCTGGGTCTTTGGTCCCAAATGAGATGCGGTCATCCCCGTTTCCATGGAGGCTTGAGACAGGAATCAAACGGTTGTGTTTGTCAGCATCGAGTGAGGTCAGGTGTTTAGGTGCAGGACAGGACCGTCTGGTCTGAAATAGCTCCCTTTGCTCTGAGCCTGCAGCAAAGAGGATTACATCATTTCATGTTTCAAAAACAATAACACTAACTTGACCTTGTCCGCACATGTGAAAGAAACAAGAACAGGAACGACTCGTGACACAGAAAGCAACACACCATTGTTATGTAAACATACCCAGGAGGGAAACGGCGCATGTCTGTCCGTAGATGTCGATCATGACCCACAGCGGGCGGCTGAGATCCACTCCCGTCAGCAGCCGGTGCTTCTTGAAGTTGGCGCTCCTGACGAAAACAGAGCCTCTTCCAGAGAGCCAGAACTCCAGCTCTGAGCCTGCTGGGCAGTGGGATTCGCCCACTGGGGCAGCCCAGTGCCCGTGGCCGTCAGTGAGGTTGGGGATGGCCATGTTGGGCAGGGGCAGAGCTCGGTCCGAGGGCGGCACGTTGGTGAAGCCCACACGCAGAGCTCCTTGCCATCTGATCGAGTCTTTCTCAACCCTCAGGCGAATCCTCTCCCGGACCTTTACCGGGCGGCTGCCGAACACCAGGCCGTTCTCGAACGTGGTCCCCGTCCTCTCTGCTAGTCGACCCCCGCGGCTCAAGGTGACCATGTCTCCCACAGCCACAGGGTGGAAGGTCAAAGGGCCGAGGCAGGACCGGCCACACCTGTGTGACGTCTCCGACCGGACAACTGCGGAGGAGCAAAAACACGGTTATTATTCTTGATGCGGGATCCAGGTTTCTTAACACCATCTTTATCATGGAGATAACATTACGACCAAACGGTCTAACAGGATGTTAGTTAATCATTCACTTTATTTCAGTGGGAAAGTTTATTCTGAATGAGATTGTGAGACAATTGAAAAACAGTCGTGACAAAAGTAAAACACACGTGCTTTCACTGAAGAGCGAGATGAGTCATACACTTCGAATGCTTTTAAGTAAACGCTGTATCCAATCATAAACCAGTTCAATTGGACAAAGGAGGAGTAAATAATTAACGCATAGAAGCAATATAAAGCCCTTCACTCACCGCTGAGCATTTCCGATAAATCGTGTAGTTTACTCCTCTCCATTATTGCGTATTTTAAAACAAATGATAGAGATCCTTGATTCCCACATTTGAATTTTTCAAGTGCTCTTCCTCCTTTGCTAATCATCTGTTTTACAGCATTTATCAATGTGCTCCTACATTAAAACTCACCTAATCTGATTTCTAACATTAATCATCACTTAAGTGGACTTGAAGTTGTGACTTGAAAAAAATGGAAAATAGGGATGTTTTCATGATGCACTTATAAGTACAAAATAAAAACCTGAACCGATCAAATATTTTTATCCGAAAGAAGAAAAAAAGTGCCATAAAAGAGTTTGAAAAAATGTGTTAGTAATAATATACAATTCATATAAAACTGACTTTATATTAATTCTGACTTCTAAAAAGTACCTTGACAAAGTGTGTTTGGAACAGAGGATCTTATTGAGATGTAAAGCGGTATTGTAAATTGCATATTAAGTCACGATTAAAAAAACTGAATGAATATCTCACCAGAGGTCCCGTTGTCTCCCTCTTTCTCCATTTGAAGAGGCTCACAGGACTTCACTTGGCGTCTGTGTCTGTATCTTGGTGCTCTCGTCTGTGTCTTGGTGCTCTCGTCTGTGTCTTGGTGCTCTCGTCTGTATCTTGGTGCTCTCGTCTGTGTCTTGGTGCTCTCGTCTGTATCTTGGTGCTCTCGTCTGTGTCTTGGTGCTCTCGTCTGTATCTTGGTGCTCTCGTCTGTGTCTTGGTGCTCTCGTCTGTGTCTTGGTGCTCTCGTCTGTATCTTGGTGCTCTCGTCTGTATCTTGGTGCTCTCGTCTGTATCTTGGTGCTCTCGTCTGTATCTTGGTGCTCTCGTCTGTGTCTTGGTGCTCTCGTCTGTGTCTTGGTGCTCTCGTCTGTGTCTTGGTGCTCTCGTCTGTATCTTGGTGCTCTCGTCTGTATCTTGATGCTCTCGTCTGTGTCTTGGTAGAATGTCGTGAAGTAAAAGTGTTGGCTGCCTTTTTAAACACAGCATGTGACTCTTCAAAACTCAAACATGCCTCATGATGAAAGTGAAAGTAGGAGGAGTCAGTCAGGGATAGTACCTTTGATAGCACGATAGTACCTTTGATAGTACCTTTGATAGCAGATTGCAAACACTTTGTTTTGGTTTTGGTATTTGATTAAATCTGTCTATTTTAGTGCAAAAATACAAACATATAACTAACGAGATGTCTTGACCTTTGTGATTGTTGTAGAGCAGATGTTTATTATCATAGGAAATGCACAATTAACCCAGATTGTCATTTTCTTAATGTGTATTTGATGTTGCAGATAATATGTTGTCACTGCATGTAGGGGACCTTTTAAATTGTATTTAACTTGCTCTAATGTTTCAGTTTACTGTACTTGATTGTGTTTTTGAAAAAGTGGCTGGAAAAGTCCCATTGTTCAAAGAATCATGGAAAATTCCACCAACATATTAAACACCAATTTGAGGGACGCACCTTGGCTTTGTCGCCCTCTAGCAGACACGCGCCTTGTCGTTTCCTTCATCCTCATTGGTTCGCAGCCACGACCACGTGTCAGGATGAGGCCGTGGCTGGAACTCATCAGTGATGTCATCCCTCTTGGAAACTTACTAGCTCTCCACTAACAATGACCAACAATCACGTGCATTGCATCAGAAATTCCCAACTTCCTGTCAGCTGAGCCACGCTGCAGGCCACATCTAACAAGCCCACATAAATATGTGAAACACGTTGTTACCTTCGCATTGAAAATGCGGAAGGTTATGTTTTGATCGCCGTGTATTTATTTATTTATTTATTTGTATGCGTGTTATTCGCATAACACAAAAAGTATTAAACCGAATCGCATGAAATTTGGTGGGATGATTGGTTATTATCCGGGGACCATTTGATTAGATTTTGGGATTGATCGGGTCAAAGGTCAAGGTCATGAAAAGGTCAAAGTCTTCTTTTTACCATAGCACGGTACATTTTTATCCAATTGGCATGCAACTAATGCCAAAATGTTCA
Source organism: Pseudoliparis swirei (assembly GCF_029220125.1). NCBI lineage: Eukaryota > Metazoa > Chordata > Actinopteri > Perciformes > Liparidae > Pseudoliparis > Pseudoliparis swirei. The sequence goes on from NC_079394.1 coordinate 5,331,153, forward strand.
TAATTCAATGCCCAATCTTGTGAAATGCGAAGGTATGCGCTCTACCGAGTGCCCATTCTAGTTATGAATGTGAACTACTTTCAGGGGAATCACAGTCCAGATGAAAAAAACAATCTTTAAATAGATTTGGAGAGAAACAATTATCAGTTGCAATTTGTTTTTATATATTTTTTTGATAATGTATCTAATATAAGTGAATGGATCCTTCCTTCTGGCTGATGTTGTTTATTTGTGTGTCTACATTAGAATCCATATCCTGTTTTCACAAATATGCACTTTGCCAAACATCTGGTCTCCTGCACTGGATATTCACATAATAGGCAGTGGCACACTGCCCCCTAGTGGGCCGGACAAGAACTGTGTGGAGTTTATATTTCACCATGAAGACAGATGTCGCTAAAGTCAAAGAAATGCCATCAAGCACAAAATATCATCAGAATCACTCAAAATGTGATTTCACCCCAAAATTAAACTGAAGAACCTTAATTGACATGAATCTAGATTTATCGTAGACACATTGTCAAGCGATATCAATAATACAAGTGGAATATTTGCACTGTTGTGATTAATTATAGTAGTCTCAGAACAATGCATAATTTCATCATATTGAATTGAATAATAAATGCATCGCAGAATTTCCACCAACACAATAAGCAAAGTAATGTCATTTTTGGAATGCTTCCATTTGTGTAAAACGTGACCTCTGCTACTAGTTCTCATTGTTCTCACTTGTTTTTCACAGTCATGCAGATAATATCTGTCAAACAATATAAACAAGTCACACACAAAAACAAGCAAGCTGCAAAACAATCTCTGACATTGTTTGTGGCCACTAGACATTGAATGTTATCTGGAGGGATTTCCATGACTGAAACTTGTGTGCATCTCATGAGACACGGGATGATTGCATCTGCAAAATAATCTGTGTCAAACAGGTGAGATCCAACATTAAAGTCTTTTAACTTTAACTGTTGGCTTGCAGTGATTAAAGAGTAAATTAATTCATCTGTTAAGTAAACAAAAGGAAATCCCAAGAAATATGAGTCCTGTGCCAATAAGTGAAATAATTATAGGGACTGCAGATGTAAACTAGTTTCATTATGACGGCTTTAAGCAACATTCAACAATATATAAAATTGTAATACAATTGTAGCATAATATAATACATTCCCTTTTATAATAGCTGAAGATGTATTAGGGGGTGGGGGGTGGGTGTCACCAACAGTGGGAGGGGGGTACATTTACATTTTGTATGTGTGTGTGTATGAACTAGGGTTTGCAAGTATGTGTTTTTTATATATGTCAATATGCATGCAGGTTTTTACATGTATACCCATATTTATATATTCCTTTTTTTGTTGTTGTTATTTTTATGTTTTTGTCTGAGTACCATTGTGTACGGACAATGTGTCCAGATTTTCCTTTGCATGTGCATATCTCGAAAACCAATAAAAGATTTGATCACAAAAAAACTAGTTTCATTATCGCGCAAATCATCACTTTTATCTTTCGAGATTAATGTTTTGAATGGGAAGTGATGCCATGAGCTGCAGATAAACAGACCATGGTGGTAGAGAACGGGTGACAAAAGCAATGCTGAAGATCTGAATGTGATATGAAGTGGAACCTCAGATGAACTCAGAAGCACCAACTGGGAAGACTGGTTGAGTTCAGACTGAAGGAGAATGGGGTGGAGGAGGATCGTGTCGATCTGAGACTAAAATAATAACTAGCAGCAACAAAGAAATGCACAGTTTCCAAATGTGACAGCAAGAACATGATCATGTGGCAACAGACAGGTGGAACAGACGAGTGAACTCCCTCAATCAGCTGGTTGAGAAGGATCATAAATATGAAGGATGTGGTCTTTCTGATTGAACTCTGGCTCAGTTACAAAACATTTAGTGATGATGGTGCTAATTTGTTACTTTGGAAAGCGGGCAGCAGGGAAAGGACTCAAACACTGATGAGGTGTTGAGTCCAAAAAGGCAGAAAGGAAGAAGCAGGCACAGCCCCACAAACAGACAGGAAGACACAGCACAGCGGAGCTGGTCTATGAAGAGACAGAGTAATTAAGGGAGAGCAACAGGTGAGGAGGAGGTCAGGTGACAGCAGGGCTAACGAGGGCCAGGTGAGGGCTAACGAGGGCCAACGAGGGCCAGGTGAGGGCAGGGCAGAAGATCAAAGCTGGCAACGAAAACACGAGGCAGAGGAAAAACAGGTGCATTTGAACCTCAAGGTCAAATTCAAACAAATTAAATGTAATTTCTTTTAATGATTAAGATTTTACAGCTATATCTATAATAATGAAACTTGGACAGCTTGTTGCACTTTCACATTCGAGGAATCTATTGAAGATATGCTGCATGATTTATGCAAATTATAATAATTCTAAATATAAAGAGTGTATTCTTAGGTGTGGAGACATCAGTTTTCTTTATTCATTTAATCATATTTTAATAATCTTTGTTAAGGCACCTGATGCAACCTGAGCAATAAGTGACTGTGTAGAGACTGTAGATGTATAAATGAAAGGAAACTGAGAGCCATACAAGGGGAGGGGTGGGATGGGGAAAAAGTTGTGTGTAATGTTTTTGTTTTGTTTGGTCTTGTTTTTTTTTCTTGTTTTTTTTCTTTTTTCTTTTTTCGTTTGTTTGTTTTGTTTTCATATTATGTAAAAAAAAAAAAAAAAAAACATCATCCTTGTGTGGTGATTTCCACAGGATTATACATTTGTGTATTTTCCTTTGTAGAGTAGTGTTTTCAACATAACAATCTGTAGGTGCTATTCCACTGTGGATGTTCTGTGGGGCAACATTTTTGTTAATAAAAAAAAAATCTTTAAAAAAATAAATAAGTGACTGTATACTTTCAACAGCGTGTTTTATGTCATGTGCTTGTTTTGAATTCATTTTCAAAAATTCCAAATCAGTCTTTGCAAACTGTGTAATGTGCACTTATCTGACAAGATGCTCTTATTTTGAGCTTCACAGTTCATTCTTGACAAAACTCAAGGTCAACTTGTTTTTATCAGATTTTCTCTTAAACGAAAATCTCATTGAATAACAGTTAACAGTTGTATCAATTCAATAAGCAAATAAACACCAAACATTAAGGAATGTGTATCACATAGACACACACATTGTATGATAAATATCATAACAATTTTGAAAATAAGAATATAATAGACAATTGTGTGATAGACATACATTTTATTGAATCATAATTTTACAATCAAATAATATTTTTAAAAAATTATTATTATAATTTTTCTTTTGACAAAAATAAAGAATATTTCATATTTACAACACCAGGGAGGCAACATACCCTGTGACTGTACAGTACATTACACTTTATGCTCAACTGAGTGCAAATCATTATTTGCATTGATTGTCTCAGCCAAAAAGTCACACGCTGGCCTTCATCCATATCTAACAATCACATTAAAAGTGCAGTAAAGTTTCAAACATTCGTTCACATTAGCAGCTCATATGACCAGCTCAACATCTCAGGACGTCTCAGTTCACACATGCTGTACAACATTTGCTTATGACGGACGATGGAGTTGAATGACGTCTGCTAAAGGCTGCTGGCTCAGCTTCCATGGGGCGACATTACGTTGCTCCTCAAAGAGTTTTCTTTGCCACCGTCACTCAGCAGCTTTTCCCGCCGAGCAGCGCAGACACACACCTCAAATACCGTCCACTGAGGGAGCGCCGATCTTGAATCGGCACAGCGGGCAGGTGCCAAACTGCCGGAAGACTCTGGAGGCGCACTGGGTGCATAAACACCGGTGGCCGCAAGACAGAGTGACTCTGGCCTGCTTATCCATGCACACCACACAGTCCTTCACGCTGCCTCTACCTGCCATGCAATCAAAGGAATCACAATCACAAGACATCCGGGATAGGTGCTGTCTGGTTAAACATGTGTAAAACACATCTGGGAGACATCTGGTTGAAAGGACTCTTTCTTACCTGCTGGGTCTTTGGTCCCAAATGAGATGCGGTCATCCCCGTTTCCATGGAGGCTTGAGACAGGAATCAAACGGTTGTGTTTGTCAGCATCGAGTGAGGTCAGGTGTTTAGGTGCAGGACAGGACCGTCTGGTCTGAAATAGCTCCCTTTGCTCTGAGCCTGCAGCAAAGAGGATTACATCATTTCATGTTTCAAAAACAATAACACTAACTTGACCTTGTCCGCACATGTGAAAGAAACAAGAACAGGAACGACTCGTGACACAGAAAGCAACACACCATTGTTATGTAAACATACCCAGGAGGGAAACGGCGCATGTCTGTCCGTAGATGTCGATCATGACCCACAGCGGGCGGCTGAGATCCACTCCCGTCAGCAGCCGGTGCTTCTTGAAGTTGGCGCTCCTGACGAAAACAGAGCCTCTTCCAGAGAGCCAGAACTCCAGCTCTGAGCCTGCTGGGCAGTGGGATTCGCCCACTGGGGCAGCCCAGTGCCCGTGGCCGTCAGTGAGGTTGGGGATGGCCATGTTGGGCAGGGGCAGAGCTCGGTCCGAGGGCGGCACGTTGGTGAAGCCCACACGCAGAGCTCCTTGCCATCTGATCGAGTCTTTCTCAACCCTCAGGCGAATCCTCTCCCGGACCTTTACCGGGCGGCTGCCGAACACCAGGCCGTTCTCGAACGTGGTCCCCGTCCTCTCTGCTAGTCGACCCCCGCGGCTCAAGGTGACCATGTCTCCCACAGCCACAGGGTGGAAGGTCAAAGGGCCGAGGCAGGACCGGCCACACCTGTGTGACGTCTCCGACCGGACAACTGCGGAGGAGCAAAAACACGGTTATTATTCTTGATGCGGGATCCAGGTTTCTTAACACCATCTTTATCATGGAGATAACATTACGACCAAACGGTCTAACAGGATGTTAGTTAATCATTCACTTTATTTCAGTGGGAAAGTTTATTCTGAATGAGATTGTGAGACAATTGAAAAACAGTCGTGACAAAAGTAACACACACGTGCTTTCACTGAAGAGCGAGATGAGTCATACACTTCGAATGCTTTTAAGTAAACGCTGTATCCAATCATAAACCAGTTCAATTGGACAAAGGAGGAGTAAATAATTAACGCATAGAAGCAATATAAAGCCCTTCACTCACCGCTGAGCATTTCCGATAAATCGTGTAGTTTACTCCTCTCCATTATTGCGTATTTTAAAACAAATGATAGAGATCCTTGATTCCCACATATGAATTTTTCAAGTGCTCTTCCTCCTTTGCTAATCATCTGTTTTACAGCATTTATCAACGTGCTCCTACTTTAAAACTCACCTAATCTGATTTCTAACATTAATCAACACTTAAGTGGACTTGAAGTTGTGACTTGAAAAAAATGGAAAATAGGGATGTTTTCATGATGCACTTATAAGTACAAAATAAAAACCTGAACCTATAAAATATTTTTATCCGAAAGAAGACAAAAAGTGCCATAAAAGAGTTTGAAAAAATGTGTTAGTAATAATATACAATTCATATAAAACTGACTTTATATTAATTCTGACTTCTAAAAAGTACCTTGACAAAGTGTGTTTGGAACAGAGGATCTTATTGAGATGTAAAGCGGTATTGTAAATTGCATATTAAGTCACGATTTAAAAAACTGAATGAATATCTCACCAGAGGTCCCGTTGTCTCCCTCTTTCTCCATTTGAAGAGGCTCACAGGACTTCACTTGGCGTCTGTGTCTGTATCTTGGTGCTCTCGTCTGTGTCTTGGTGCTCTCGTCTGTATCTTGGTGCTCTCGTCTGTATCTTGGTGCTCTCGTCTGTGTCTTGATGCTCTCGTCTATATCTGATGCTCTCGTCTGTATCTTGGTGGGATGTCGTGAAGTAAAAGTGTTGGCTGCCTTTTTAAACACAGCATGTGACTCTTCAAAACTCAAACATGCCTCATGATGAAAGTGAGAGTAGGAGGAGTCAGTCAGGGATAGTACCTTTGATAGCACGCATGCAGAGTGCAAACACTTTGTTTTGGTTTTGGTATTTGATTAAATCTGTCTATTTTAGTGCAAAAATACAAACATATAACTAACGAGATGTCTTGACCTTTGTGATTGTTGTAGAGCAGATGTTTATTATCATAGGAAATGCACAATTAACCCAGATTGTCATTTTCTTAATGTGTATTTGATGTTGCAGATAATATATTGTCACTGCATGTAGGGGACCTTTTAAATTGTATTTAACTTGCTCTAATGTTTCAGTTTACTGTACTTGATTGTGTTTTTGAAAAAGTGGCTGGGAAAGTCCCATTGTTCAAAGAATCATGGAAAATTCCACCAACATATTAGACACCAATTTGAGGGACGCACCTTGACTTTGTCGCCCTCTAGCAGACACGCGCCTTGTCATTTCCTTCATCCTCATTGGTTCGCAGCCACGACCACGTGTCAGGATGAGGCCGTGGCTGGAACTCATCAGTGATGTCATCCCTCTTGGAAACTTACTAGCTCTCCACTAACAATGACCAACAATCACGTGCATTGCATCAGAAATTCCCAACTTCCCGTCAGCTGAGCCACGCTGCAGGCCACATCTAACAAGCCCACATAAATATGTGAAACACGTTGTTACCTTCGCATTGAAAATGCGGAAGGTTGTGTTTTGATCGCCGTGTATTTATTACCTTCGCATTGAAAATGCGGAAGGTTATGTTTTGATCGCCGTGTATTTATTTATTTATTTATTTATTACCTTCGCATTGAAAATGCCGGAAGGTTATGTTTTGATCGCCGTGTATTTATTTATTTATTTATTGATTTATTTGTATGCGTGTTATTCGCAAAACTCAAAAAGTATTGAACCGAATCGCATGAAATTTGGTGGGATGATTGTTTATTATCCGGGGACCAGTTGATTAGATTTTGGGATCGATCGGGTCAAAGGTCAAGGTCAAGGTCATGAACAGGTCACAATCTTTTTTTTACCATAGCACGATACATTTTTGTCCAATTGGCATGCAACTAATGCCAAAATGTTCAGAATTCAATGCCCAATCTTGTGATATGCGAAGGTATGCGCTCTACGGAGTGCCCATTCTAGTTTATTTATTTATTTGTATGCGTGTTACTCGCATAACACAAAAAATATTAAACCGAATCGCATGAAATTCGGTGGGATGATTGGTTATTATCCGGGGACCATTTGATTAGATTTTGGGATCAATCGGGTCAAAGGTCAAGGTCATGAAAAGGTCAAAATCTTCTTTTTACCATAGCACGGTCAATTTGTATCCAATTGGCATACAACTAATGCCAAAATGTTCATAATTCAATGCCCAATCTTGTGATATGCGAAGGTATGCGCTCTACCGAGTGCCCGTTCTAGTTTATTTATGTGTATGCGTGTTACTCGCATAACTCAAAAAGTATTAAACCGAATCGCATGAAATCTGGTGGGATGATTGGTTATTATCCGGGGACCATTTGATTAGATTTTGGGATCGATCGGGTCAAGGGTCAATGTCAAGGTCATGAAAAGGTCAACATCTTATTTTTACCATAGCACGGTAAATTTTTATCCAATTGGCATGCAACTAATGCCAAAATGTTCATAATTCAATGCCCAATCTTGTGATATGCGAAGGTATGTGCTCTACTGAGTGCCCATTCTAGTTATGAATGTGATGTGGAGATTACGTCCGGAAGTGTTTGAGTCTCCTCATTTATATTCTTATAATATAAGAAAATAATATCCTCTATACATCTGGTAGTTAAAATATGTTAAACGTTGCTACAAAAGGTAAATAATGTACCCACCCCAATTCATAAAGCATAACAGTAACTCATATATTATGAACATTTGTATGACCAACTCTGCCAATAGAGTTCAAACAAGACATAATAAAAGAATCACAACATTATTGCCGTTAATATGGTGGGAAATAAAATGTAATCAAGCACAATAAAACCTCAAATTCTGTCTTCATATTTAATGGTGGTGGATAGTCGCAATGCTTCAGATTTAGATTTTATATATATTTGAAGATATCTTTGCTTTTACTGATTACATCCAAAGTATTGCATGTGAGGGGAAAAAAACATGGATAACACGATAACAGAATAGTGTTTCACCTGACCTGAAGTGGTACATACTGTATGTTTATTGTGTTACATTTGGGTTATTGTGTTCTGTTATGTTCAACATAACAATATATTGTGTTTCCAGAAATAAACCCGGGAAAAGAGCTGCCCTCCTCCTTCTGCTCCTCCTCCTCCAGGCTCAGCTGCCTCTGCTTCACCACACTTGGTCAGACATGGCAGGCCATCAAAAAATCAACTTGTTCCCACTCCACCTGTTCAAAACACTATTAATCTGCTGCCTTCCAATAAAAGGCTTGGCTCCCAGCGAGGAGCCAATAGAGAGGCATGAAAGCTGTGAGACCCAGGCCAATCCCAGGCCGCATTCTAATGTGGCCTATCTTTATCAAGGTGCCACTCCATTTCCAGATACTGCTTATTTATGACCTCCGAGGAGAGAGCCGGCAGGAGGCATGTGTCTTCAGGAGAACGCTACACATCGGTGACCGCAGGGCTCGCCTGAGGCGTCAGACATGGGATTATCACAGACCACACTGTGGCTGAGGAGAGGTGAAGGAAAAGAGTGAAGGGTGTATCTGCTTTTTCTGATGTGGAAGCAATTTAAGCAAACACCAGGGACTTTGTTAAAATTGCTATCAGTGTTCTTAAATATTTGAATATCTGGAGACGGCGAGCGCGATCCCAGATCCAAGACATCGGCGGCGGGTGAGCGAACTCCTTGCGGGCCCCTCGGAGGTCTTTTCCTGCCGGGATCGTGTTGGATGTGTGACTGAGACCTGCAGGCAGAGGAACAGTGCTTCCCATGGATCCAAACATCCAGGGCTCTTTTCTGTTTAACAACAGCCTGAACCAATTCCCCTCGGATCTCAAGGCCCCGGTGTGTCAGTACTCGGTGCCCAACTCTTTCTACAAGCTCAACCCGGCCCTGAACAGCCAGCTGCAGGCGGGGACGCCTCACGGCATCAGCGACATCCTGAGCCGCTCCATGTTGGGGATGGGCTCCACGGGCACCACCACCCTGCTGTCCGGATACGCCACCATGGGGGGGTTCAGCCCCTCCGTCACCAGCACGTCCATGTACTATAACCGGGACTACAACCCCGCCCTGGGCGGCTTCTCCAAGCCTGGCGCCGAGTGCCCCATGAAGGGTCGCAGCATGAACTGCTGGGCGGAGAGCGGCTGTGACTGGAGAGGAGGGAGGCAGCAGTGCACCAACAGTGAGTGTCAGTACTGCAGCACAGACACGTTTACACTTCCCTGTGTGGGTCTCTGAGGAATCAACACGATGTGTCCTCTTGGGTTGCCAGTCTTTTTTTATTTTTTTTATTTTTTGCTAAAGATGACAAATTCAATGTAATCAGAAAAGATACAGAAATATTAATAATATACAACATCCAATAGGATGTATAATTTAATAATTTGAATATCTTTAGTTTGTATCGTTTTAAAAACTCAATAATGCTTAGATTATTTAAGATAATATTACAAATGTTTTAAAAAATGGATGTATGTTAAGTGTACATTTTAAAAGTAATTTCTTAAGGTTTTAATCAAAAAGGAAGAAAAAAACAAGGACGTAAAGCGCTTGATGAGGGTGCATTTGTAATGTCACATCAAACATCTAAAAAAAGTCCTTTTATATATATTATGTGGATGATACAACTTTTTATTGGTGAAATGAAATGTCTATTATACTATATCTATATTCAAACACATTGTTTCTAATTTGAGGATGGACTAAAAACAATAATTATGAAACTGTCGGAACACAAATATGTGATAATTATGTTTTTACCGGCTATGCGGAGAACAATAATGTCGCACCCAAAGTATTTCAGTGGGTAAATGTCACTTCGATGTTTTTTCTTAAGTATTGTTTCCTCCTCTGATCTGTTCAGGTAGCGGTCCTCTGGGGGAGATGACAGGCAGGAAGAAACACACCAGACCAACATTTAGTGGACATCAGATATTCGCTCTGGAGAAAACATTCGAGCAGACAAAGTACTTGGCCGGGCCGGAGAGAGCGAGACTGGCTTACTCTCTGGGCATGACTGAATCTCAAGTCAAGGTAAAGATAAATAATACCATGTTACAGCCTCACAATGAGTATATATATATATAAAGGAGATTATATATTATATATAAGTTATCTTATATATATATATATATATATATATATATATATATATATATGGTCTGTGTGTGTGTGTGTGTGTGTGTGTGTGAGAGAGTGTAGGCCAAAGGTGAACAAAAGTTGAACTACATATTTGTAAAAGGAGTTTATATACCATCCATCATACATGGTTCATTGAGGACGACCATAACATGTTTATGAATAGGATCCAGGGCCTCCTCGTCCACAGACAGTGACCCCCCCCCCCCCCCCTGTCGCGTATCCAGGTGTGGTTTCAGAACCGACGCACCAAGTGGAGGAAGAAGAGCGCCTCGGAGCCGAGCTCCACGCAGGCGGGGCAGGGCGGCGAGGCCTCGGAGAACGAGGTGGAGGACGAGGAGTACAACAAGCCTCTGGACCCCGACTCGGACGACGATAAGATCCGACTGCTGCTGCGCAAACACCACCGGGCCTTCTCCGTGCTGCGCCTCGGGCCGCACGTCTGACACGCTGCCCCGGAATGTCACCCGACGCGCGCGCGCGCTTCTCCGCAGACCTGCATGGCGCGATGAAAGTCATCCGTTTGTAATACGCAGTGGAATCACTCAAGCATGTTCAGGAGAGGCCATTTGTATTCATATCATCACATGTAGACACACAGGCTGTAAACATGAAGCGACAGAGACGTTTACTTTTGTATGTTACTGTATCTCTGGCCTGTTCAATGTTACACTGGTGTGTGTGTGCGTGTGTGTGTGTGTGTGTGTGTGTGTGTGTGTGTGTGTGTGTGTGTGTGTGTGTGGGGGGGGTATCATATAAACATCCTTTTGTAAAAAATCTATTAAAATAACATTATACAAACTGTGCATGATGCTATCGGTAATAATACTAATTAAAAAAGAGTAACCTGAAGTTTTTTATTTATTCTTTTTTTTTCGAACAGCTAAAGTTATTATTTTGTGTTTATTTAAATTTTCTAAATAAAGTGCCACAAGCAAACACCATTATTAACCCAGTATACATGCACCTATTTGAAGGGAATTTACTTTTGAAATGGAATTATTTGCAATGTAATCTTATTCAAAAGGCATCGTGGTATTGTAGGCAATATGGGTTTATGGCTTTAGCCCAGATGTTATTTATTATATAATATATTACGATTTTTATTCAGCAAAATGCTTAAATTAAATGTTGACTAAAATAACTGCAAGTTGGCAGCTTTGTCTTTCGTTATTGTATACTTGCTTTTGTATTTGCAAAGCTGTGTAATAAATTCTTGACAATAATTTATCAGCTTGAGCAATGGCTCAAGTTTCATTATTTGCCGTCAAGTGAAAGTTAAGAATGAAACTGCAAGCAAAAAGGTGCTAACGATAAAGACAGGTACAAAGGTCAAAGGTTAAATCCTGTGTGATTTACCAACGTGATACGGCTTAATTAAAGACGACCCGCTTCAAGATGAAATCAATAGCAGCCGCCCTGCTCATTCCCCATACAGGCTCAGTGGGCTTGACCCCCCCCCCCCCCACGGTACAGACGGCAGGCCAGACAATCCTGTTGAAGACAAAAGGGCCGTTCGTATCACACTTTGCCAATTTTGTAATTATGTAAATGATGCTCAAGTCCACATTGGAGCTACGGACATACAAATAACCAACATTGATTAAGCATTATATAATCTTTGTGATTTGGTAATTTTCAGAATGCAGTCCATGTTTTTTTATTGTCCGTCCAACCTGCTGCCATCTGACCGTTGAATCAACCAAAGCATGAAATGCAATAAAGGATAGAATCAGTCTCTCGATTCGTCGATGTTTGAAGACTTTCACTGTGAGCAAGAAGTCCTAAATAGTCCGCTCGTTGCAGCTTTAGAGGGCAGCCTCAACACCTCCTCGGTTTTAAAGGACATTTTTCTTCTGCCACAAAATGAGCGCAGCTTCACTCCTGGTTGGTTTCGGTGGGAAATGGATGCCGAACACGGACGCATAGTTTGCTTAGTGCGGGGTCAATGTCCATGTTGCATTGCTCTGAGCTATATTTATTAAATCCGGCTGACAAAAAGTCAGCAAGAGTGAGATTTCACAATCTTTATCTCAATATAACTAACTAGAACGTGCAATAATGGAAATAGTCGTGTTTGTTTGACTTTAGGATGCTCGTCAGGAACCATGCGTCTTTTCTCGGAAACAGATAAATACCAGCGTGCAATACATAACCCAACCATTCCGGTTCATCAGCTTAACCCTCCTGTCGCCTTCGGGTCAATTTGACCCGATTCAATGTTTAATGTCGGTGTTCTTTCGGGAGTCAACAAACAAACATAAAGTACCTCACACTTAAACTTGGAAAACAATATTAATTCTAATAATTTTCTGGAGATTTTAATAGCTGGGGTCATATTGACCTCAAGGGTAAAATATGTTAGTAAATATAAAGGTAACAGGAGGGTTAAACATTGAATCGGGTCAAATTGACCCGAAGGCAACACAAGGGTTAAAAGGGGAAATAAGGTGCATGATCTTGTCTTTGAAATAGTATTTCCCGAAAGAGTCGTGACTGAAATATGCTGTCGAGCGACTGCTGGGTTATTCCCAAGAGCCAAAGCTTTCATTTTCAAAACGTGTTGCAACATATCTGCATGTACAGTTCTGGTAAAGCCAATAACCAGTGAGACATTTATGAGGATAATATTTTATTTACAAAAATGAAATATGACAATGTAGTGTTCGACCAGAGTTAATCTGAATGCAATACTGGCCTCATAGTGCACTCCAACACTCAACTCCTACAAGGGTATTACTTAAAAACTCTTGCATCCCCACACACACACCCACACACAGACACACTCACACACACACACTCACTCACACACCACTGTTTGTTATCGTTATGGTGAGTACACACATGACAGACGGTCCAAACCTCATCTTAATATCTGTGAATTTATGTATGAAAAGTATTTTGTAAGTGCATCGAGGGTGGGCTGTTCCACCAAGATGTGTAGAACAACAACAAAAAAGTTTACATTAAAATACATGTCAGCTGGGATCGGCTCCAGCTGAGGGATAATAATGTATCACAAATCACAAACAGATTTCAAATGTTCTAAATTGGTCATTAATAATGACAGATCCAAAAAATAAATCTAAATAATTCACAACTCAAAAATATTACACAGCACACATATGAAGTAGAGACTATGAATTAACAAAACAAAACAAATAAATTCAATTGGAAACATCCAACACTCATAAAGTACAGGAGGGAGTATCACGTGAGGCCGACAGTATCATTCATTTGGAAATGAATTTGGTTTTCAAAGAAAACTTTCTCTGAGTGAGGACGGACTAAATGAAAATAAAGAGAAGTATAGGTTATAGGTTGTGGAATAAAGCACTTTGTATTGACATACAGTCGTACTTAAGACTATAAGCAGAAGAACTTCAGCTTGGACAGGGTGGAACACGCTGCTGCCGTGAGATATGAATATAGTTGTCTGTTTGTTGTTGTTTTTAAAATGTTACTGGCTTGTTGTGCCGTCTACTGTCATTGCGACATCATATGCTGTACATCTATTAAAATCAATTCTTGAAGGGATGTTGTGATGTAATGAAGAGATATGTGACAGCCGCAGTAGCTACAAGTACGTAGAATACGTCGTCAGCGAGATAAAAATTGTGTTTTATCTATACAATCTGACCAAACTGTGATGCCCTCTGAGGCAAATTTATATTGCAGGTAAAACTGGTTACACAGCTTTCCTCAACAAAGTTTCCCTAGCAACCAACTTTAAAGAAAATCTCAGAACTAGAAATGGCGTAAAATAAAAGCATACGCACATAGTCAGTGGGACTGGTCCAGCACTTGATATTAGAGATCCTCTATTTTATTATTTCCATTATTCTATATTATTGTTGTTCGTAATGTTGAGCTAAACGTTATCGACAGCGGTTTCATGATACTGGATTCTGAATTTAAATGCTAATTGAAAACCTCTTGAGTGGAAGCTATTCAGACTGACTGAGGACATCAACTCAAATATATTGGGCCAATAGGGAATGAGTACATTTGTGGGGGAGGGGGGGGGGGGTGGGTTGTCTGACGCTGCCTGTAAGAAAAAGGCATTGTGAAGAAAGAAAACAGTTAAAACTAGAATGGGCACTCGGTAGAGCGCATACCTTCGCATATCACAAGATTGGGCATTGAATTATGAACATTCTGGCATTAGTTGCATGCCAATTGGATATAAATTGACCGTGCTATGGTAAAAAGATTTTGACCTTTCCATGACCTTGACCTTGACCTTTGACCCGATCGATCCCAAAATCTAATCAAATGGCCCCCGGATAATAACCAATCATTCCACCAAATTTCATGCGATTCGGTTTAAAACTTTTTTTTGTTATGCGAATAACACGCATACAAATAAATACACGGCGATCAAAACATAACCTTCCGCATTTTTTATGCGAAGGTAATCAGGAAAAAGTAACAATGTTTTGCATGTAAAGGGACGCACAGTGACACACTTCAGTCTTTACATCAGTTCTTTTTCTCCACGGTTGCGGGCAGGAATATTGGGATCATTCTCAGTGATGCTGAGCATTCTGGTCACTTGATTTAATATCTGAGAGTGAGGAGATAATCTGGAAAACTGCCCCAGAAATCCAAACCAGCTGCTGATGAACCAGTGATCGTGTCACTTGGGCTGTGAGACAGGCAGACGTGAGACTCCAGGGATGTGAGGACGGGCTTTTCACAGCGGGTACGAGCTGAATCCAGACCTGCTGCTGCTGGGTGGGTGGAGAGACACACACACACACACACACACACACAACAAAAATACAGGAATGAGAATAGTGCTGGGGGTCTATTCAACCAATGAGATCATGCTTCTTTCCTTTCAGAGTAATTCACAGTGCAGTGTGTGGGACAGAGTGTCTTGCTGACAGGGATTATAAATGAGTCTACCCCATTATATGATTATTAATACCAAGCCAGAGCCAAATGAAAGTTATTCAAAGCACCTCCCCAACCAAGGAGCTAACCAATCCCATGCGATCACCAAATTAATCTGTTATTTAACCCCTCTATTTAATGCGGTTACTTTAAGATGTATAATGTTTTACACTGCAATGTCAGATCTTCTTACATCTTTACTAAAAATATAGCCTGAGAAACACAGAAATACTGCTGTTCTGGAATGAACTTGTTCCGTGTCTCAAAAGGTCCAACGCAAAGGGAAAAGTGGGCTGGTCGCCGGATCTTCTAAGTCCCTTCATCGCATCGACTCATTATTTTGAAGCCCGCTGAAGAAGGAGACTCATGAAAAAGCAGTCCTTCCCTAAAAAGACAAATTAAAACGGCGAGACAACAAAAATCATGGCCGTAAAAATGCCAATACGCTGTCCGGCGCAATTCATGTCTCTCCGGCCGACGATCCAGATGGTAATTAATGAAAAGAGGGCCAGCGATGCACTTAGTGCGTCGCCACCAGAGTGACGGCGGAGAGGATCGGATAGACATAGATCAGTGGACGGCGCCGATCGCTCGCGGTCCGACTACAAAGGAGCGCTCGTGTCCCGCAGGCACTTCATCTTAGTTCATATCCAGACTCCAATGGGCGAGCCGGGGTTATGGCTCCCTGGGGAGCTGAGCCAGATTACTGTGATCGCTCTCACACACTGAATCCTCCCCTCTGGAATCGCCACACACACACACACACACACACACACACACACACACACACACACACACACACACACACACACACACGTGGACGTGCTGGACAGTTTAAACAAACTCACTGGCACACGCTCTTACCATTGACAAGCATCCGAGTCAATGGCCATTTGTCTTCAGTAAGAAGAACAAGAAAACCGGCTGCAAGAGAAACCAGAGTTACTCTCCATTGTGTGTGTTGCCTGCACATGAGTCACGTTGTTGAAACCGTTACCTTGTGGTCTCCCATACACACATTAGGGCCCACTGTGTTGTAGACGACGCTCTTCTCACCGGCATCGCCCTGAGAAGAGGAATAGTCTTTTAGTAACTCAGGAAATACGATGTGGCATTAAACTTAAAAGCTTACATCTATAATTTATTTCAGTTGAGATTGGGCTGTTGTCCGTCATCTGCTTGGCTGAGTGTTGTTAGATGTTGAACTACATGATAATATAACGACCAGGCCCAAACATTTACTTCAGCCATATGGGATCTGTAGTGCATTCGGTGTGCATAACTCAAGCTGTGTATTCTGAATATCCTCTCTGACTATCAGCATTACACTCTGCACTATATTATATTTATACCTGCACTGTCTACCATGTTTATACTGGATGTAGCTTAGCGGATTTATTCACACTGTTAAGACTAATAATACTTTCCAAACTAATATATATATATATATATGTGTATTCATACTCCGTAATATTGCATATTTAATCTGGTTTATTCTCTTAACATTAGGCTGCACTTACTGCTTTTTGCACTTCTGGTTTGATGCTAAACTGAATTTTATTGTCTTAGTTCCTGTAATAAAGTTGAATCTAATCTAATTTACTATCAGTGACACTGATAGTAATGATTGTAAATGATAGTAATGATTGTAAATGAAAGTAAGTCCAGTAGCTGGCACACATTTCAGCTTTTGCCGAACAGGGTTTAGTTTCAGTGAAATACCCGTTTGATGTTGCATTTTATGTTTTCATTCTTTTAATATTAGCGGTGAACAGAAATACACTTCAATACAAGAACAGTACTGTTTTTCAAATTTATTTACTCACTCTCACAGAAAACATATTATACATGAAGCCATTTAGCGCAATTTTGTTTGCTTGAAATATTTTTTTAAATCTGCAATTTCAGCCGTTTCATGAAACTATTGTTAGCTTTATTGGCGTTACAGCTGAAAATCAATGGTCACCGGCTACAAATCGCCTGTTTTGTCTCAGCGATATTCAATCAATGTGTTGAGGTAAATCTGTCACTGTAACGTTCCCCGTGACAAGCTTGACGCAGCAGCAGTAATTATGGGGCGTAAGGCCGAGGAAGATAAGGGATGTAAAGATGTAGACGCTTCATTTGGATGTAATAATGCAACCTATGATTAGCATTTAAGATAAATTACACTTATCTTAAAATGAAGTCGCTAGCCATGTGAGAATGTAAATATTGTTTGAACAATGGTCGAACGGTCCACCGGTCACTGAGGCTTATCTGACAACCAATAACCGCTTGGGAAGTTGCCCTCCTTCATTAAACTGTGTATATATAAGCCTTTTATCAGAGAATATCTCCTGCACTTTGTGTGAAATGACGGCTAAAACTGCAGAAAGTGAATCATTTCAGTTTGAAACACCACGATGGAAGCTTTGGCTGACCTTGTGGACGAGTTCGTGGGCGGTGTGCGACACGAGGACACGGTCGCACCAGGCAGGACAGCGGGTGTTCATGTACTGGGTCGGTTTGGTGGACTCCTCACTGTAGGGGTAGCTGAGAGAGAGAGAGAGAGAGAGGGAGAGGGAGAGAGAGAGAGAGGGGGAGAGAGAGAGAGAGGGAGAGAGAGAGGAGAGAGAGGAGAGAGAGAGAGGAGAGAGAGGAGAGGAGAGGAGGGGAGAGAGAGGAGAGGAGAGAGGGAGAGAGAGGGGAGAGAGGGAGAGAGAGAGAGAAGAGAGAGAGAGAGAGAGAGAGGAGAGAGAGAGAGGAGAGAGAGAGAGAGGGGGGGGGAGAGAGAGAGAGAGAGAGAGAGAGAGGAGAGAGAGAGGGAGAGAGGGAGAGGGAGAGAGAGAGAGGGAGAGAGAGGGAGAGAGAGAGAGAGAGAGAGATTTGGTCTAGGTGTCTTTATTTTTCATTCAGGTTACAGTTATACTGTTCATCAAAAAACTTAAAAAACTAAATCATGCAAATACAAACAAGCATCAACAAGAAAAACATTAGTAAAGAAAACAACTCATAAGCATCTCCTCTGACTGAACACAGGACATCCTTTAGCGCCCAAAAGGTCACAAACATTTGATCTCAATACAGTCTCCTGAACTGGGATAACCTCATTAAACTCGCCAATATGTGTCTCGTTTTTTATGTTTTTAATGATACGGCTCCTCCCCCACTTGGTGATTTTATGAAACAAAAAACACAGAGTAGCAGACAAACTAGATCTGTGGAGAGAGGCGACTGCGTCATCCCATTTAGGAGGAGTTCTTTTAGTCAGTCTGCATTTTCAGTAAAAGCAGGACAGCTCTGGAATGCCCTGCCTCTGAATATACGCACTAGCAGAACGTTTTACTCTTTTAAACACGGCCTGAAGAACTGGCTTTTTACCAGTCAGATGTGTGAGCATGAACTGTGACTCCCTCCTCAGTGATTGTGTTAATAATTGTTGTTTTTATGTCTGTTTTTTAATTATTAATTTATTTATTTTCAATGATTTTGGTAGGAGGCCAGTGTCTTATCGTAACCTGTATGCTTATTGCTTTTTTATTATGTTAATGTGTTAACCTCTTTCTCCTTTAGTGAAGGCTGTAACATCTGGCCACAGGGACCAAAGCTGACATTTAGCCTTAGCTGACGTTAACACATTTACCCATGGGTTGATTAATGCAGGGATCTCAAGTGTCACGCATTGAGCGTGACAGTCACGCATTTCGGTCTTACGTCACGCACTCCCGCCACACATCGTATTTCTCACGCTGGAAAAACTCTTGGCTATTTAATGTTTTAATGTGCCGCAGCGCGCAAACATGAGCTGGCCGCGCTACCCTCACCGTGGAGGAATCAAGCGCTCCCCTGGAGTTCTGCTGTGAGGTGCCACTTATCAGCCAATCAAAAAAAAGAAATGGGCTCCACAATAGCCAATCAGAAAAAAACGTATCTGTTTTATCTGGGTAAGATTTAATCCAGCAACCAATGAAAATAAAGCATCCTGGAATAGACATGTCACTCTTGCCCGTCTTCAAAACTTGAGAGCCCTGTTAATGTGTACGGTCCCTTTACAAATAAATGAAATGAAAATGAAAGTTCTGTTTTGTTTATGAGTTGGTAAAAACCAAACTCCACCCTGAGCCGAGCGGTCAGAGAGAGAGAGAGAGAGATGTGTTGAAGGGATAGCAACGGAGGTGGAGAGTTTACACACAGCGTGTTGCAGCGTGTCGCTCCGTTACCTCGGTGGAAACATGATGTCCTCTTCCTTAATAACATCTTGAAAGGCTGCGACTTCTTTGTCATACTTCAACAGCTGAGGGAAACAGGCCATTACTGATTAGCCCTGCAGGGAAATCTCAACGCATTAAAAAACCGACGTGATGTGAGCGAGTGGAACTTAAGCGTGGGTGAAAACCCGGTTTACTGTCAAAGATATCGCCGTTGTGTTCACCTCAGACTTCTTGTATTTACCCTACTGTCATTCATATGACTGTAATTCTGCTGATAGGCCCTAATCTAACATGTGTAAAGACATGCCAGATAGTTGCTAAGCAGCCTGGTGAAAGGTCGCCGTCCTCACCGCTCTGCCGTCGTCCTCTCTGAAAACCGCCTGGTGCCGGTAGGCAAACCGCTTCTCCTCAATGTGGAGCAGCACCTGTTGGCGGAGATGAAAGCAGGTGGACGTGGACGCAGCAGCGAAAAACAAAATCGGTCCGTCGTCGTCACAGAACTGGTCGATTCACCTGGTGGTCGTTGTCCTTTTCTTCGCAGATGATCTTCTCCACTTCATCGCTGCATTCCTTCTTCACGGTCTGCACGTCTGCCACGATGGACAGATGCTGCTCACAGAAAAGCACAAAAACAAGAAGCGGGTCGATGTCAGTGTGCCGGGCGGACGCACATCCTCATCGTCTGAGCTTCCGTAAAAATAAAAAATAAAGAAAGAAAAAGGTGTTTTATACCTGGACCAGACTGAGTGTGTCCAGACGGAAGTTGAAATCTCCAAACAGGATGAAAGGCAGAGGAGTGTAACGGCTATCTGATATCCTGGAAGGAAATAGCACTGTATTGCACAGATGTGTACACACATTCACATGAATATCATATGATCGTGAGAGAATATTCCATTCAAGGGTGATGGTTGTTGTATATTCCTGAAATATCCTGTTTACAGGGTTCGTACACATGTTGACCAATGGATTTCCAGGACTTTTCCATGACTTAAAACCAAATTTCCATGACCAAACTGAAATCTCGGTGTATACATGAACATTTTTTGAAAATGTAGTATTCAAACAAGGAAAATTACAAAGCATACAATATACCTTAAATGAAACAAGTGAATGAGAGACAATAGTTTGATTAAAACAATAAACATTTTTTATACATGTTTATTCTTAGAAACACTTATATAAATGTTTATTCTTTTAATCAAACTATTATCCTTTTGTGCAAAACCACCTGTTTGGACTTGGCGTACGCCGGCTTATTTTTTGAGTGTCTTCCTTTCAAAAACATATGAATTATTTTAAACTCGACGTAAATAAACATGTGAATATAACACATTTCCATGACTTTTCCAAACCTTTTGCGATTTAAGTATTTTCCATGACTTCTCCAGGCCTGGAAACTACCATTTTAAAATTCCATGACTTTTCCAGGTTTTCCATGACCGTACGAACCCTGTGTTTACATGACGGCATGAACCAAGGATGCTACAACATACTCCAATCACAGTCGAGCAAGGAGTCCTAATGGTTGTAATTTGGCTTGGACTCGGTGTTTGACACATTTTACAGTCCTATTTTTCATTTTTCGTAGTTGCGTGCAGGTGGAAGCCTGACCTGTTGACGACATATCTGAGAGCGTTTTCGCGGTTGGCTGAGTAAACGGACGGACTGGAGTTGCAGGCGACGAGGTTGGAAGCGTCGTGGAACAGGTGCACGTTGACCAGGTCCAGACCTCTGAAGGACAGACACACAGACACCATGTGGGGGGGTATGTGGCAGCTGGAGAAGGAAACAGGAAACAATGCGATAATAACACCAAAGCCTGACATCTGATCGGTGAGTGTGACTGTCTGTGTGTGTTCTAACTTTGGGTGTCACTCACAAGGAGCTTTCTTATCGGCGAGCGCGCCGGTGTTAAGGCCGAGTCCACAAGCGAGCACGTTTGCCTATTGTGCCGAGGGTTCGCTCTTTTTCTTTGGCTGTCACTGGAAAACAATTAATGTGCATCCAACAAAGGCCGACTGGGTTGACTCACAGCATGATCTTGTGGCACACAGATTGTGGGCTCCTTTTGTGTCATTAGCCACAGGTGGCAACCTAGCAGAGCAAATAGTGACTACAGTTCCCAGGAAACACGACAGCTGTAGCAGCAGATTTATCCTGCTTCAATTCAGAGCCATGTTGAGCTTAATTTAGCACAAATGGTTTAAAAAGTGCGACTGTTCTTACGCAGAAATGCGTTTGCAGTCAAGTACCATTCAGTGTGCGCTCTGGGTCGGCAGCAGGGCGCCACGCTGCAGCCGCTGTGCACATGAAATAGTTGATACGTTTTATTCGGAGGGTTTATTCGCCAAACTACGTGAAGACATTTCAAAGTTGTTGCGACAACGCATACGACTCGTACGACTCTAAAAAGCATGCGCATATCTGTCTGTGGGGTGACAGTGGAATATTTTAACTGATGACATCAAAGAAAGTAGAAATCTGGTGATATTCAAGAACATTTTTAAAGACATGACTCTGGAGAAGTATAGACGCAACAGCATTGATGAAGCATCATAAGTAACGCTAATGGGGACAAGTTCTTGAATTTCTGGTTTGTTTGTTTTGTTTTATGTATACACTACCGTTCAAAAGTTTGGGGTCACTTAGAAATGTCTTTATTTTTCAAAGAAAAGCACTGTTTTTTCAATAAAGATAACATTAATCAAAAATACACACTATACATTGTTAATGTGGTAAATGACTATTCTAGGTGGAAACGTCTGGTTTCTAATGAAATATCTCCAGAGGTGTATAGAGGCCCATTTCCATCAACGATCACTCCAGTGTTCTAATGGTACATTGTGTTTGCTAATCGCCTTAGAAGACTAATGTCTGATTAGAAAACCCTTGTGCAATTATGCTAGCACAGCTGAAAACAGTTATGCTGGTGATATAAGCTATACAACTGGCCTTCCTTTGAGCTTGAAGTTTGAAGAACAAAATTAATACTTCAAATATTAATCATTATTTCTAACCTTGTCGATGTCTTGACTATATTTTCGATTCAATTTTCAATTCATTTGATAAATAAAAGTGAGTTTTCATGGAAGACACGAAATTGTCTGGATGACCCCAAACTTTTGAACGGTAGTGTATATATGTATGTATGTATGTATATGTATATATATGTGTATGTGTATATGGTTCTTTGAAATAATTTATTTTTTTGGAGAAATCATAGGTTAGGGCACTTATAAGCTAGATAGCTTCAGCGTTGACCCTTTCGGTCAGCCACTTTCTTCTTTTGTTTTATTCTGATTGTTCTATATTTTGCTGATTGAAATAAACTCAACTCAAAAACTGGTGATGGGGAACTGACGGTGTGAGTTTGAACCACTGAGTGAGTCGTTGTTTCTGAATGTAGTGAGAGCTCAGCCACACTGTGAGTTGGACCAGCAGAACTAATAAATAAACTTTAAAGGCTGCTGTGTGATCCACTGTTAATGCAGAAATATAAATAAAAAGCTGGTTTGAATAAAGAAATCTCAAATTAAGGTATGAAAATTCTATTTTTTTTTTTTTTAAATACCTGGCCCACTGGGGTTGGAAACACAAAGAAAACCCGACGAATAAATCATTCATGATCTTCTTTTCTTCATTTACTGTTTTAACTTTGACAGCTGTTGTTTTAAACAAGGTTTTTTTTAAATAAATGTATGTACCGAGGGCCAACAAGAGATACACACTGGCTTTCAAACCTGTTAGAGCAAACCAACCTGCTTGGTCAAAAGAGACCTTATTTACCCAAAATGTTTTTTTTACAATAACTGGAATTCCCCGAAGTCGAGTCCACCTTGACTTTTTGGAATGAAATCAAGGTACGGGTCGTGCTCAGTACGTACTGGTTGTGTATAATCCAGCGGGTCCTCATGAAGCCCTTTCTGGACCACTTGAACTGCAACAGAGACAAATGAGAGAGAGTCACTCAACAGCAGGAGGCCCTTGAAGGGCCAAACTGATCATTATTGATTCTTTCACATAATTTGTCTCATGGACAGCCCCGACTGCCCCCGTGGACTCATTTGTCCCGGCATCTCCCTTTGGCCCTCACGTACCCCTCCCCACACACACACACACACACACTCTCTCTCTCTCTCTCTCTCTCTCTCTCACACACACACACATATACATGTGCACACTCATACATACTCACATCAGGCCAGAAATTCTTTGGGAATTTTTCTTTCTCCACTGTGGTGACCCCGTCCAGAGAGCCCACGTGCTTGTTTTGTCCTGACACTGCTTTAAAATCCTTAACTGTGTGGGTGGGAGAGAGAGAGAGACGGGTGGAGGAGGGGGTATGACATGTAAAAGAGTGAGAAAACATGCAAACAGAAATCAATAAACTGGTGTTAACCTCATCAGAGCGGCGTACGTGATGAGGGGATCTATAAGCAAGCCATTAGACGCTGTTTGGTGGACAACAATCGGCTTGGGCCACACGGCGAGTGGCAGCTGCGGGATGTTTATGGTTCTTCCATAAGCTTTTCTGAGGAGCTTTTTCACGCCTAACGTGACTGGACTATGCAGCAGGAAAATAACGGCTCCACTTTGAATTCAGGTTCTTTGCAAATATGTGGCCGGGAAGGGGGGGCCGTCGCACTTTCATCATACGAATAGAAATGTCCTGAAGATCCTGATCAACACATTACAAGAATCTTGCCAATCATATGTAAGATCGCTCCCACTACATTGAGAGTGTAAGACTTTACGGAAACAGTACAGGATGCAAGGAGAATGGTTTATGTTGAGACTTTGAATTATCTCGCAAATAATACAATTATGAATAAATCATTGTAAACGTCATGCATAAGGAGTAGAGATGCACCAATGATCATTTGTTCGATACTCACTCAAATAGTTGGATCAGGTATCGGTGACGAGAGGCTGTTATCGGATTCCATTATTTCAATAAATGACACTTCTGTACATTTACATCTGTGTCTTCATTTATTACATTTTGTCTGACAAAGTTTAGAAAGCCATGTTTAAGTCAAGCCCGATGTCGCCTTGCACATTAGAAACATTATCACAGTCACTTCCACACAGGGAAGTATCTTATTAACATCTTATTATTGCTGGAGATCCTGGTAAACTCAACACTTTACTCAGCACTTTACTTTGTTTTCTCCTTGTATATTTAGTATTAGTATTTAGTTTTTAGTTTTTTAGTATTTAGTTTTGTGTTATATAATTATTTTTATTAATGCTCTGATGTGCACCGCTGCAGTGATTTTTTAAATTTCCCCACTGTGGGATGAATAAAGGT
The DNA here is from genome assembly GCF_029220125.1 of Pseudoliparis swirei. Taxonomy (NCBI): domain Eukaryota; kingdom Metazoa; phylum Chordata; class Actinopteri; order Perciformes; family Liparidae; genus Pseudoliparis; species Pseudoliparis swirei. The sequence continues at coordinate 5,355,799 of NC_079394.1, forward strand.
ATATATCATATCATATCATATCATTATGTAAACACAATACTCGACATCGGCAGATAATAGGGAACAAAGTTGTTACCGTTAAAATCATACTGGTAGATGTTTTTCAGTGTCTTGTGTATGAAGTACAAGCTCCCCAAAGCCTGCGGAGGGACAGGAATAAAGAACAGAAGCGTTACAACAACCAAAGAAGTTAAATTATGTGATGAGATTACTCTGCCAAATAAAGGTGAGAACTACTCTTTTAATGTCGTTGCAGACACTTTCTGCATAACACAGAAGAAAATCCCTTGAGTCCAACAAAGGTGCCTGGAATCGAGCCTTACATATTCCCATTTTCAATATTGCAGCATTAAACTTCATCAAACTATGGTATTTAATAGTTTTAACTGGAACATGTGAGCTCCTTCTGATCCATTTAGTTTCCACAAATAAACTTAAACATCATCTTCTCAACTCGACGGCTGAGGTGATGAATCGAATTGTTCATTTCCCCATCATGTGAGCCTCGTATTGAACAATCCACAGTATATATTGTTACTCTGCCCGAAGACACATGAAATTTTAAAGAATAGAGACGTTCAAAGTGAACACACACACACACACACACAACTGCACAACACATCCACAGACTCCGCCCCCCCCCCCCCACCCTCACTCATACACACACTTCAGCACCCAATCATCCTTGACATGGGGCTGACAATTTTTAATGTACTAACTGCCTGCTCCACTGATCTGATTTATCATGCCCTGTGAGATCAATAAAGACAGAAAATTAAAACAATTTAAAAGGTATTAAGCAGTAGGCCTGCTGCCTGCCAACGCTGCCACTGTGACTGTGGGGGCCGAAGAGAAATCAGCCGGCGCTCAGAGGGCTCGGGGCGTGACGGACCACTGTGCACTCACAAACATCCAGCCGGAGCATGAGAGATCTCTCCCTGAAGAGATCATTTATCATCAGTGCCAAAGTCATCCTCATTTAATAAAATGGAAGTGTCTCTGTGGTCGGCTCCGGCGAGCGGCAATTAGTGACCAACATGTCCAACTACGCTTGAGTCATGGAGCCTGATGGGGTCGGGAGCTTAAAGCTCAAACTAACTAAAAATAACGTTTCTGGAAAGCAAGTAGGACAAATTCTAATTTCAGTTCACAATCAAAATTATGATTTTTAGGAGGAGGATTTGATGACTCTTTTCTGATTATTAGCTCAGGAGAACTGTTCTATATTTCTCCTTGTTTATGTTGGATCTCTCTCTCTCTCACACACACACACACACACACACTCAAACTCAGATACACATTCTCCTCCACATACTCTGCCAAACACCGATCTTCATCAATCAGGTTTGTGCACAGTTTAATAAAAAAATATTGACTTACAAGTGATTTTTTATCAAAACACCATTTATACTGGGAATGCATGCAAGTCGGCCCCCTCTACTCCTGCAGCCCCTCTGAAAGGAGAACCCCCCCCCCACCCCAAACTCTCTCTTGGCCATATAACTGATGATCCGCAGCCGGGGGGAAACAAATTGAAAATCAATGCGGGTGGCACCGACGAAATGAGAATGAGGCATTCGGAGGGGTGGGGGTGGGGGGGGGTCTGCAGACCTCTCAGGGCAAACAGTGGAGGGTGCGAACACTCCAGCGCAAGGGAAACTTAGTCCCGGCTGTCTTCCAACAACCCCCTCACACTTTATTTATCGTGCACCAATGGGCTGGGATCAATAGTTTTAATCTAGAGTTAAATGTATTGACTTTGGCCTGTCTCGCCCACACCTGGCCATTGACTTTCTCCTCTTTAGTTCACACACCTTCAGTCTACAGATGCAGCCATTGACCCCTACTGTCACACGTCCAGTGTCGGGGTAACACATGGGAGGAGCAAGGGTTAATAGTTTATGAAATGCTCAGCCACTTTTCATAACCCCCGGTTGCTCCCGAATTTCAGACAAACTAATACCGACGAACCCGTTATGAGGAACTCATAACACAAGTTCAATTTCAGAGAAAGGACTGAAAAGTTGCTTGAGGCCACTAAAAGAAAAAAGAAAAAAGAAAAGAAAGTTGGAGGCAAGAATCGGCTTTTGTGATTGAGGGTGAGCCTCGAGACCGGAGCCCCACACACACTCGTCAGACGACGATTACAACATTGTTTCATGCTATATCCTTAAGATATATGCCCCCCCTTACATAGACCTGTGGTACGTCTGAGATTGATACCCAATTCATAAACAACAACATCCTCTCACACATCACGAATCTGCACTGATACTTCCGATTGTGTAATATTTCAAGTTTTTTTTCTTCTCTTATCTTCGTCAAGAATGTAAAACAATTGAACACGGAGGACATTCTTGGTTTGATCAGAACATCTCATGATAGCTCTGCCACTCATTCTAAAAAACAACTTCCTGATAATAACAATGAAAATATTAATTTATTACACTCTGGTGTTCTTTGTTATGGGATTAGATTGTTTTATTGATTTTATTTCATTGTACTCTAATCTCACCGACAACGTTTTTTCATGTCTGTTATATATATTTTTTTCTTTACTTTTCTGCTAAAATTCTATAACATGTATTTACACATTTTCTACTGAGGCCTATGCATATGGAGGACTTAAAATGACTTAAGTATAAATAAATAAATAATTAAATGCATGAATAAATATAGGAATAAATAAATGTTTAAAGAAATAAATAAATACAAGAATAAATGTATAAAAAAATAAATAAAAACAGAAATTACTAAATATAAGTTATAACTCAACAGGACATCATTAAATATATGTATTTCTTCATTTATTTATGTCTCTATTTATGTGTCCACACGTATTTCTTCATTTATTTATGTGTGACATTTACGTGTCCGTATATTCAAATGAGCTGGGGCGGTCCGAACCTCTGTCTAAAGCATGATTGGTCACAGGAGTGTAATGCACCCGGTGTCATTTATTTCTTTATTCTTGTATTCATTCATGCATTTATTTATTTATTTATTTATACTTAAGTCATTTTAAGTCCTCCATATATGCACACGTTTCTAAAGCGTTGACCAGCAACCAGCCTCCGACTCCCTCTGAGCACTAACATGGAGGAGGGCTCCACCTGGTGGAGCACATGTGAACTGCTCTGACTACGACGTCCGTGTGTTTCTTACCGTGAATCTGTCTTCTGCTTGGAACTGGTTGTCCACATAGATGCAGACCCTGTCAAAGTCTTTCATTTCCTCACTGGACTCAATGTTCCTGGAACCAACAGAGCGATCATTAAGCAACGGAGCGAAACACGTTGTTCCCTCTGAGCTGAAGAGGTTCGTCAATTAATTGATTAGATTTAAGTTTTTATTTTTTTACTGATTCTAGCTTTTGAAATATGAATGTTTGTTAGTTTTCTTCATCTTCCGTGAATATAAACTGAATATCCTTGGGTTCTGGAATGTTCCGTGGCCAAAAAACTAACTATTTTCACTGTTTTTATAATCTATAGATTAAACAATTAAACAATGAATGGAGAAAATAACCAGGAAGATAAATCAATAATGAAAAATAACTGCTGTAGCCCTATTTGACAGCAAGACAAATTTTAAAAAACAAAAAGACGTGATTATAGCAAACACACAGTGAACAACACACATGACTTTACTGAGCAACACGGATAATGAGCGGCACATAAGTCGTACCGGAAGAAGTGTTGGGCGTGGCCCATGTTGGCCATGTAGTCCTTTCCTCCCACCTCCTGGAAGTGCAGGGCGATGAACTGCGGCTTGTGGCTGTGGATAGTCTGAAAGGAAGCAGCACAAACAGGGCGTAGTCTACAAGTTTGACAATAGAGTCATGTGGTTTCAGGGGGTCAACAGTGAAGGGAACGATCCATTAGGGCTCGTGTGGTGAGGCTTTGTTGTCAGTGTTGATACAAAGATCCGTTTTCCAGAAGAACATGGAGCGGTTCTGTGTGTTGGGATGTCCCCAATGTAATGGGGCCAGAAGCCTACAAATAAACATCTGTAACAGAGTTGTTTTTTACCTGAACTGCACCAGACTGTCCACAACCAGTAAGAGAGACACTGCCTGGGATGAGTGGTGATACTAAATTAAACATTGATTTATTAATGCATGTCAACTTACCTTATACAATTCTTGTAACCACTCATTTTGAATGTCACCCACCTATAAAATGACAAATAGAAAAAAATGTAAGGCAGGCGATGTTACTTGAACAACTCGTCTGAAATCCAATACTAAACCTGCATTCACTGATTTGTTTGGGCGCCTGGGGGCAACGAGCTGTAAACACAGAACTGAAATAGTATCACATTGTTCAGATGTTATGGCTAAAGTGTTAGAAACAAGTTATGTATTCATCATGTGTGCGCCAGAGGATATTGTGTATTTATTAGCACACATTTACAGCTACTCATCACTTCCTTCTCCTCGGAACACGTCTGTTCATCCTCACGTTTCCGTTAGCAACGTGGCTACAACAACAGCTATTGCACACAACGGGTCGGTATCCATATACTGAGCTGCAAACTGCTGGAGCATCACTGGATATCTTTGTATACAATTGTTGTTTTTTTAAAGAAAAAAATATTCCTGCTTCTTAAAAGTGAATATTTTGGAATATCTTCGAGTTTTGGACAAAAAGTTATATTTTGCACTTCATCTTGGTTGATTGAAAACACTGATAGGTATTTTTCACACTTTTCTGATATTTTATAGGTGAAATAGCTTATCGATTAATCAAATATAGACAGCTTAATCGACAATGAAATTATTATATATTGGCTGCTAATTCCAGCCCTAATACATAATACAGTATACAGTACAATACTGTAAAAATACACTGGTTAAAGAAGCTGAAGCATTTTAGCTGACAGTGTAAAGTTAACTATCTATGGCTACTGGTTCGTCTCCAGCATGTTTTATTCCTCACAACATTATCTTCAAGAGTGACAACCCACCAGGAGCCCAACGTGTTCATCGGAGTGCCTCCTTTCACTTTACCCATATTCATTTATCCCTTGTTAAAACAAAAATATTGATTAGAGAAGCTTTACTTATTGGGTCACACTTCAACTGCAAAAAAAAAATAGCCTGTTATGATGTTTCATAGAATGTATATTTGTGTTATAATACATTTACATGTAATAATAATATCCGACACGAATAATTATCATAGTGTCTGACTAACATTACAGCAGGTTAAAAGGAATCCAGGAAGTCATCAATCAAAGAAAGGAAACGCTGAGCTATAATTAACTCTGAGTAGATGAAAAATAAAACAATAAAGGTTGTCTGGAGGTATTATCTTGTGCGTTCCAGGATGTAGACTCATTCAAGTGGCGGCTCCTGTTATAATCTAGCCAGCGTCCACACATCCTCTCTGACTGTCAGTGTAATATTTCATGGCCCCTTGACAGCTGGGTACATACTGTTAAACACGGATGACGAAAGCATGCGGATGAACCCTTAAACAGAGCAACCTGTCCAACAAGATGGGGGCCGACTGTTTCCTGCTTGGAGCCACAGGTAGAACGCCTTGTGAAGCTTTGGACTGATAAATAAGATAAGATAAGAGATAAGATGTTCCTTTATTAGTCCCACAGTGGGGACATTATAGGATCACAGCAGCGGGTGCACATTAGAGCATTAGGAAATATAAATGATAAAAATAAAACACAATAACAATACTAAATACTAAATATACAGAGGAAACACAATATGATAGATAGATAGAGAGATATATACTTTATTAATCCCCAAGGGTAAATTTGTCGTAACAGTAGCAGCACCAATAAACTAAACACACAAGAATAAAAAATTAAATATTAAACAAAATATTAAAAACAGGGATGAAAGATATAGATGTATACAAGAAGTATACAAGTAAAATATAAAATAAAATATATATGTATATATACAACATATATGCATGCACAATACTAATGATAAATATATATAAATATATACACAAGGCAGCGACCGAAGTGAATTTCCAGCAGGTTAAATAATGAATTTAATATATTTAAATGTTTATATTTATTAATATTACTTGTGATATCTATTGTGTAATAATTACATGGATGTTTCATGACTAATTAAATCAATTGTGTGAAAAGCTTGGTCTTGGAAAGTACACATTGTTAGTCTGTCTGTGTGTGTGATGAATTTAATGTGCATTTAAAGCCCAAGTACACAGTGGGTGTGACGAAAATCCCTCCCAACTCCGCCTAAGTAAAAATAATAACGTGTTAACCTCACAGTGACTCTGACGTTAAAAGCTTCTTGATATTCATCCCAGAATTTATTTTTATTTTCTCAGAAATTTGCTTTTTTGAGACCATAAGCAGTACATCAGCAACTTGTCCTAAACTCATTTGAATGTCCTCGTCCTTTCTTATACATCCGCTTCAGAATTGCTCCCGTCGCAAAGTAAAAGACAACCTTCTGCAGCGCCAGTTGCATTCATCCCTGCTGAGCAATGGCTTTGCATCGTGTATTTGCATGGCAGGGTGGCAGCCGCAGCTCAGCGATAATAACCAGACGGACTCCTCTCATCAATGTAGCCACTAACACAGTCATGAACAACACCGTTGACTCTGTCCGCTGACTCTGATTCCTTCATACACTCCCGTTCAAAAGTTTGGGGTCACCCAGACAATTTCGTGTCTTCCATGAAAAATAACACTTTTATTTATCAAATGAATAGAAAATGTAGTCAAGACATTGACAAGGTTAGAAATAATGATTAATATTTGAAGTATTAATTTTGTTCTACAAACTTCAAGCTCAAAGGAAGGCCAGTTGTATAGCTTATATCACCAGCATAACTGTTTTCAGCTGTGCTAACATAATTGCACAAGGGTTTTCTAATCAGATATTAGTCTTCTAAGGTGATTAGCAAACACAATGTACCATTAGAACACTGGAGTGATCGTTGCTGTAAATGGGCCTCTATACACCTATGGAGATATTTCATTAGAAACCAGACATTTCCACCTTGAATATTAATTTACCACATTAACAATGTATAGTGTGTATTTCTGATTAATGTTATCTTGATTGAAAAAACAGTGCTTTTCTTTGAAAAATAAAGACATTTCTAAGTGACCCCAAACTTTTGAACGGTAGTGTATATACAGGACTGTCTCAGAAAATTAGAATATTGTGATGAAGTTCTTTATTTTCTGCAATGCAATTAAAAAAACAAAAATGTCATGCATTCTGGATTCATTACAAATCAACTGAAATATTGCAAGCCTTTTATTCTGATTTATTGCTGATTATGGCTTACAGCTTAAGAAAACTCAAATATCCTATCTCTAAATATTAGAATATCATGAAAAAGTATACTAGTAGGGTATTAAACAAATCACTTGAATTGTCTAATTAACTCGAAACACCTGCAAGGGTTTCCTGAGCCTTGACAAACACTCAGCTGTTATAAATCTTTTTTTTACTTGGTCTGAGGAAATATTAAAATTTTATGAGATAGGATTTTAGAGTTTTCTTAAGCTGTAAGCCATAATCAGCAATATAAAAAAAAATAAAAGGCTTGCAATATTTCAGTTGATTTGTAATGAATCCAGAATGCATGACATTTTTGTTTTTTTAATTGCATTACAGAAAATAAAGAACTTCATCACAATATTCTAATTTTCTGAGACAGTCCTGTATATCTATATATGTGTTAGAGATAAAGTTCATACATCAATTATACTCGCAATGCTTATCACGAGTCAGAGAAACACGTTCGAAACGAGAGGAAAACCTGAAACAATCCACCAACCAAACAAACAAACACGTCTGTGGGGAACTCGTAGCCCTGAGACCGGGAACGATGAACAAGAGCGATCTTAAACAAGCTTCCCCAGCAGCTCTGTTTAAAGAAGCTGTGAGCTGACATGAATCCAGCGTGATGAGAAGGTTAATGCTTTGTTAAAGCTGTCGGATAATTAAAGAAATTGTCTGAAATGTGTATTTGTCATGAATGTGTCCCAACAACTGATGCCTTATGCTCTTATTATAATTTGTCCTATGGATTTATTTGCATACAGGGAAGCGTTGTGTAACAATTCATATATTCAATGCATCTGGGTCTATAGTCATTACACAAGCGTCCAGGTCCAAGTATCCAGGATACTGCCGTGGTGTGCCATTGAAATGTTGCTTATGCAAGAGTAGCAGACTGTCTCCCCGGATCACGCTCTGACAAGACGCTCGGCTGGTCCCAGTTCTGTAAAGCAATATAAATCACCCTGTGATGTGCTTCAGGTCTTACTCCAAAGGCTGGGTGAACATTAAGGACTGTTTATGGAAATAGGGGACCTAAATTAGTAGAAAAGTTCAAGTCCCCCGGGGAAGATACTCATCTGTTTACATATCTCTCACAGTGGGATCCGACATGTTTAAATTTGAGCCAGATCTGGAAACAGGAAACATGGAAACGGAGCCAAATTTCGATGACTGTGAGAGTCCTCCCTACAATGTCTAAAGGTGTGTGAACCCAGCAGAGGCCCAACAAGAACATGCATTGTTTCGAATAGTTCAAATACAGTGTAATCTTTTTAATCCTTTAAAAAGTGTGTTTACATTATTTCTAAGATTCAGACATTCAAGACTAGGCCATACACTCAAATTTAGATTACATTATACAGGTATATATGTATATATGTATAATATATAATACTACTATAAACTGACTGTAAACAGGCCCTCCCTGTATTTCAACAGGGATTGATTGTACATGTGTTGTTGGGGGGGGGGGGGGGGGGTTACACCAAATAGACAGGTTCAATAAGATACGAAAAGTGACTAACGGTAATTGTTCTAAATAATCTGTTTATGTTTTTATTATAACTTTTCAGTGTGTTAAACAAACCCCTTTGCAAAAGGTAATGACTGAAAACACGTTGCATGTCGGGTCAGTAGGTTTTCCTCGCCGGGCCTTCAGTTCACGGCCTCTGACGTCACAGCAGAAGTCTCTACTCTCCTCAGGTCGCGGGCCGGTCACGTGGGGTCCGAAAGTGTCGCATCCCGCGAGTAAATCGTGTTGCTGAGGTCAATTTAAGCGTGTGGCTTTTCTTTCAATCATATTACGCGGGCGAACACTATTCAGGACGTGCTGCTGGCAGCCGACTGAGAAACCATAAGATACGAGAGTGCAACATGCGCATAAAGCGAGAGGTCGTGAAGCATTACGCATGGGTCAATCCTCTGGCCGTGTGGTCGTAATGGTCTACTCACGTTGTCAAAGAGTGACCCGACGTTCGCGGTGACGAGCAGCACATCCGTGAACGCTTCCATGTTGACGAGTCCCCTTCGCCGCGGGTTCGAGGGAACTCCGAGGCGTCTCCGAGTGACGCGCGTGCCGGCAGGCCTCGCGGGGGGACTTTGGCTTACCTTACCGCGACTTACTGAGTCGCGTGCACTACCGCTCTAAATAATGCACCAGCGTATCATTGGCGTATCATCGTCTCGGGTCGGGGGCAGGAGCCGCAGCGGCGCTCATGGTCCGGCCGAGGAGCAGCGAGTGAGTTGAGCAGCCCTCGCGCGTGGCTTTGCGCCTCCTCCCTCCTCCTCCTCCTCCTTCCTCCTCCTTCCTCCTCCTCCCTCCTCCTCCTCCTCCCTCCTCCTCCTCCTCCGTTAATTGGACTGGTCGCTTCTTAGGGGGCTTAAACCGGCATGGCCGCGGAGCGAGCGGCTCCACTCCGGTGCTCCGCCTCCGCCCATTACTGCGAGCAGCTTTATCACCACTGAGCCAACGTGTAATCGTCCACTCAGCTTAATTGTTATAACCGCAACATAAACCCCCCATTGAATACTGTTCTAATGCAATAATAATACGTAAGATAAGATCATATAAAAGGCCATAAAGAATACTTTAACAATAGCAGAGGACATTCAACTGAACTCAAATGACTCACATTCTAGTCTCAACAGGAAGTTATTCATTGCCTCTCCATGAAACTCTTCTTTCAATGAAATATCATTTTTCTGAGAAGTTTGCGTTCCCTTTAATTCTCCCTCCTTGCTGTTGTGCAACCTCACAACTACATAACAAGAGGGGTCTTATCTATGTGTGTCTTGGTGTGTGCTCATCAGTAATCACTGATATTACTGTTGTGTCACGACTCAAAAAACAGGACCCAAAAGCACGACTCCAATGTTCAGGGCAATCAAAAGGATTTATAAAAGAAACAGAAAATCACAGCTATGCTGGAAAAAGACTTGAACAAAGTACAAAACAAAATCACAACTATGCAGGAAAAGTAAACCAGGACAAAAGACTACAGACAAGAGACAAGACGATCTGACACAAGACACAGGTGAGACACAGGCTTAAAATACATGAGGAAATGGGGAACAGGTGGACACAATCAGGGGTGGAGCAGACAATCACACTAACGAGGAAACACCGGGGCAGGAAATAAAGTTTCTGAAATGAGAGAGGACAGATACTACAAAATAAAAGCGGACATGGAAAACAGGACTTAAACCTCAAACTTAACACAACCGACGAAACATGACATGTTGCACACATTGCAAAGACTGTAGAGCTTTATCAGTGGGACTTTAGCTTTACGTGCATGACCTTCAGGTTAGTCTTGTTCTCTATAAGAACAACCTCCAGTCATCACAAGTCAGCCCAATATGTTACAACACAGCTACAAAAGCCGTCTCTACCCAGTGAAGCATGGAGCTTTAAAGGTCGTATTTGAAGTCAGTGGATCTGTGCCATCCAGCAGTCTGTCTTCCAGCCCAGGGGAAGGCACAGCCTGCTGGGGGGCCACACACCGGCTCTCCATAGTGCTGCGAGTGAGCTGTTCAACCACGGCAGGCTTTTTCACAGCCAACCGTTTGAGCTCCTCCCCTGAGCACTGTGTGCTTTCCTCTCCAACGACAACAGATCCGTTTGAGACTATTGCGACAGAGCCGCGAAAGAATGCTGCAACGTCCATCACCGGTTTAGAAACAAAGAGAGTTAAAGGGGAAACCTCTCTGAAAGGACATAGGCAGTGTATTGCAGCCAGGAGGAGAGGCCGGGGTTTGGGATAAAGACGGTGAAAAAGAATCAGCAGCATAGAGCCAAGGAAAGAGATACGATTTGGACTGAATCCTAAGTACATTGTACAAAATATACAATATATATATAAATAATAAAGCTTTCAACCCTCATGCAAGGCTGCATTATAGTAGCTTGATGCTCATTGGACAATAAGTCAGCCAGGAAATGGTACCAGAGTCGAGGCCAATGACAAGAATAGCACAGAAAAGCAGCAGGAAGAAATCCTAAAAATAGTAATACCAAATGAAAAATGATGTTTATGGAAAACTTTTGCTTGTGAAAGAAAAATATTTCACAATTAAATTAGATACTTAGTATTGACTGAAATATGTTAAACAATGCATAACAGATATTGAGTATTTGGTGTTATTTGCAGGACATTGGACTTCAATGTCAAATATTTAGCAGTGAGACATGTTTAAATTTGAATTGAATGCTTCATCAAATAAGTATTTCATACTACACAATGTATTGCCCTTAAAATACTCTTTAAGTTACTCAAGTGTATATAAATTATTCTACACATCCACCTGCATGTCGAGGGGCTTCTGGCTTCATGTGCTGCTGTATATTTACCGAGTGCCTGAATTAGAGGGAAACAAACATAATGACCAGTGGGAGGAGCACAAAAAAAACACAAGTCAAAAGGTCGAGTCACATTTTTGAACATTTATTTTGATGAACAGATTGAACACAACCCAAATGACTCCATCTGATAATAGTACACTCGAGGAACGAGGGCCTCAGGGGGACACCTCCTCAACTCCAGCCTCACGGGGGCCCAGACGACTGTACAGAAGCTCTCCTTGAAGAGGCTGCCAGGCGGGAGAAGATCACTGATGGAGAGGGCGGGACTAGAGACAATGGCTTTTAGAGTTCACTTCAAATAAATCTGCATGAGCAGGAAGCAAACTGTGAACATGATGGCTGTTAGGGATTGTGTTAGTAGGATTATGCATCAGCTAATTATCGTAACAATATTTTAGTCAGGACACCCGTTGCGATGGTCATAAGTCACAACCTGTGTGCAATGGGGCGATGATAAAAAGCATCCCTACATTCTTTCTGAATGCACTTTAAACCATTCACCTTCAGTTATGCTTCATTATTTGCTTTAACATCGAGGAATATCTGCATAAATACATAAACCTCCATCCGAGTAAGTGCGGGTGAACTATTTCAATTTCACAATGTGAGAATTTCCATGGAAGAAACAGAAACAAACAACATAGAGAGAACGTCTGAAATGCAACTACAGTGACAAATTATTTTGATACAAGTCTTAATGTAAAACACAAAGCTTAAAATACAAGTTTTTTTCTCTTGGAAAAAGCCCATAAAAATATCTGTAATGTAACAAAATCTGGCGTTGAGCCCCAAATCACAGGCACAACCCAGTCATGCAAATCTCCCACTCAGTCACAGGTTTTAGGATGAGAACAAACTGGTTTTCATCTCAAATAACTGCGATGTCCCACGTATATTCAGCTCTGTGACTTTAACACAGTGTGATACAAACATGACGGTTAAATGAAAAAGCTGAAACTACCAAACAAAGACAGTGACTCAATGATAGATAATACTACACATTTCCCCACAAAAGACTGCTTACAAGGAAGATGCCGGTCCTTTCCTGCGCACCGTATTCTCATTCTAATGCAAGCGTGGCTTCAGTCGAGCAACTCCAGCAGAGGGGAGCAGACTCCGAATGACCCGCAACAAGGAACGCAAACTGAACAGGCCCGCCCGAGGCAGCCAAATGGAGTACTGTTGACATCAGAGAGATGTTTTCCAGTCCAAGAGCTCCTATAGCGAGGGAGCACTGCTGACTGCTTTGAGTCAGAGGTGCCCGAGTGGGTCTCTGGTCCAGTCCACCTCCACACAGGTCCTTCAGGAGCGACTGCGGTCTTCTTGCGTGCCCACCAGCATTTTACTGTACAGCTTCTGCTGCTCTTCTTTGAAGGTATCTTTTACCTTTCCTCTCTTCAGTCCTCCGTCCCTACAAAAGAGTTGGAAAAAAGTGACGACAATTAAGCGATTATTACAAATGTTATGACACAGCAACAGACATGATATGCAGTGTAGATGGCAATACATTTTATATTATTACTCCTACTCAGGCACATACACCCCTAGTGGTGCTCAAGCACCTGCCCTTTTGATAGCTAGATATATACTTTATTAATCCCCAAGGGGAAATTTTTCATCACAGTAGCAGCACCAATAAACTAAACACACGAGAATACAATATAAAATATAAAAAACAGGGGTGAAAGATATAGATGTATACAAGTAAAATATAAAATACAAAATGAAGTGTATATATATGTTTATAAAATGAAACATATATGTATATACAGGACTGTCTCAGAAAATTAGAATATTGTGATAAAGTTCTTTATTTTCTGTAATGCAAATAAAAAAACAAAAATGTCATGATTCTGATCATTTCAAAATCAACTGAAATATTGCAAGCTTTTATTCTTTTAATATTGCTGATTATGGCTTACAGCTTAAAAACTCTAAAATCCTATCTCATAAAATTTTAATATTTCCTCAGACCAAGTAAAAAAAAAGATTTATAACAGCTGAGTGTTTGTCAAGGCTCAGGAAACCCTTGCAGGTGATTGGTGTTCATTAGACAATTCAAGTGATTTGTTTAATACCCTACTAGTATACTTTTTCATGATATTCTAATATTTAGAGATAGGATATTTGAGTTTTCTTAAGCTATATATACACACACACAAACAAATATAATACAATGACTGTGCAAAGTATACAAAGTAAAATATAAAATACAAAATAAAATATATATGTATATATATATACAACATATATGCATACACAATACAATACTAATGACTGCAGTTTAAAATTAAATATAAAAATATTAAATATAGACAGAGTGTGCAAAATGCAAAGTGTGTGTATGTGTGTAGTGTAAATGAAAATGAAATGTGTGAAGTGCAGATCAACATAGTGTAAATATGAAGTTATTATTACAGTCCTGGATGAGAAAACTGCCCCTTTTTCTGGAGACAAATTGTTTCCTCACTAATCAGTATTTAATAAAACATACTTTCTCTGTCATCAATTCTTTCCAAATGTATTTTGATATCTGATGGGGCATTTCTTTTATTTTTTTAACATGAGTACCCGTTAGCCAATCAGAACTCTTGTGCTGTCGTTGCCATGTAATAATTCATATTTATTCATAAGCAAAATGTAAGCTAGCCGTCTAATCCTGCCAAGAGGAAACGCAGGTCGAGGACCGCAGAATTAGTGTAATGCTGATTATGTTTCAGAATTTTTTTGGGCGATGGGTGCCCTTTTTTTGGGTTTGAGCACCTGCCCCCCAAAATGTCTGTGCACGTGCCTGCTACTACTATTATAGTGTTTACTTTACTACTTTATGTTTACTTTACAGAAGCTTACACTGAACAGCAAACTGCATAATTACTGCAAAAAATACACAGCTCAGTCTAAGCAGTCACGCTACATTAATACAATAATGCAGATTGATTTAATTGCGGTATGTCAGCACGCACAAAAGCAGGGCCTTGGAAACAGACACTGAAACATTAATGCAGCCATAAACAATCTTATTAGATACAACGATAAAAAGGCTCTATCATATAAAGCTGTTTCTAATAATTGTCATTGATGGGGAGATAAGATGAGAATATTAGACCAAATTAAAATATTGAAAAGATTGTGATTAATACCATAACAGATAATAGCAGTGACTTGTTGCCTGCAATCCCATATATTCTGAAAGAGCTTCAAATTGTTGCAAACTGGTGGCTGCAGTAACATTTCAAATAAAAATGTCAAAGGAAAGGAATGATGAGTTCCATAAGTAGTCATCTCATCAGATATGCAAAAAAAGGCCGACATATTTTCATTAATATCTTACTGTAGGCTAATACTAATATTAATGTTATTTGTTAGGTGTTCAAAAAGCTGGGCAGGAACAAGCTGGTAAAAAAGGGAGCCATACAGATGTTCAATTCAGTTTATTTATTTGTAAATGTTTTATTTATTACCATAATAGATAAATATACCAGTATCGTATCGTACTTGTGGTATTGTATCGGATTCTGGTATCATATCCTAAGTATCGTGACATTTATTTTAGGTATCATATCCTAAGTATCGTGTATCGTGACATTTATGGCAGGTATCATATCCTAAGTATAATGTTGGTATCGTGGTATCGTATTGAGCTGAATGGGCGTTCTTACCACAGGAGGTCGACCAGTCCGCCTTGCCTGGCGATGGCTGCCTTCACACGATTGGCAAACTGGGAAGCATCCTCACCCTCCTGGTGGAGAAGATTTAAATAAATGTAACAAAGGTAAACAAGTGGTCATAAGAGAAAAATAAAAACACTTGGCTATTATGAACTATAGAAAAAGAAGTAAAAAACAATTTTCATTGGATTGAATAAACAATTGCGTTGTTCATGTTTATGGATCATCAATCATAGACAGATGATTTGTCGGGCAGCCTCGAGTTAACAATGGAGTCTCACCTCTCTCGACATGGGAGGAAGGTACCACACACTGCAGACGATGGCCCAGCTGCTCATCATACGCAAAAGGTAGCTGACCATTCCAAACTTGCTGCTGTTCCAGAAGGCGTCTCCAAATCGGGGGTCATACTGTGAGGATCAAACAGAACGAATGATAGACACCAGTGTAATGTTTAACAAACTGTTAAAAAAGAATGTTCATGGTTCAAACAAAGACTCACCTTAATGGCTACAGGGTAGACTGTGGCACCAATCTCAAAACTGCCCTTCTTAAACATCATAACTGATGTGTTGTTAATGCAGGTACCTGAGAATGTAGAAGAGCCAGAGACAAACACATCAGACTGGGCCTTTTTCAGAAATGTCTTCATGCATGGAGCTTGAATGACGATTGAACAAACTCACCTTCTGGGAAAATGAGAATAGGCAGTTTAGATTTATCTTCCACATGGTCACTTAATCTGCAATACAAGGTGTGTGTAGGTTATCATTAAAACTGTCTTCCAGATTCTGAAGACACAGAATTAGACATCACATATGAACAATTTAGCAACATGAACTAGAAAAGCGAGATTTTGGTTACACAAGTTATATGAAAAAAACTCCAACAGATTGACACTCAAATACAAAATATATTTTTGAATGTTGTGTGTGTGTATATATACAGGACTGTCTCAGAAAATTAGAATATTGTGATGAAGTTCTTTATTTTCTGTAATGCAATTAAAAAAACAAAAACGTCATGCATTCTGGATTCATTACAAATCAACTGAAATATTGCAAGCCTTTTATTCTGATTTATTGCTGATTATGGTTTACAGCTTAAGAAAACTCAAATATCCTATCTCTAAATATTAGAATATCATGAAAAAGTATACTAGTAGGGTATTAAACAAATCACTTGAATTGTCTAATTAACTCGAAACACCTGCAAGGGTTTCCTGAGCCTTGACAAACACTCAGCTGTTATAAATCTTTTTTTTACTTGGTCTGAGGAAATATTAAAATTTTATAAGATAGGATTTTAGAGTTTTCTTAAGCTGTAAGCCATAATCAGCAATATTAAAAGAATAAAAGGCTTGCAATATTTCAGTTGATTTGTAATGAATCCAGAATGCATGACATTTTTGTTTTTTTAATTGCATTACAGAAAATAAAGAACTTTATCACAATATTCTAATTTTCTGAGACAGTCCTGTATATATATATATATATTCTGAGGGGTAAACATGTAATAACTAAAGATGTAATACAAACGACGGTTGCAATGCTACCTTTTGGCCACCAGATGTCTGTCTTTGACTTCCGAGCGTTCGAACCAAATGTGTGGGCAGGCCTTGACCATGGACCTCTGAATGACCCCCATCAAGCCACCTTGGATTTGCCCAACCTGACGACACAAACACAAACGCTGTTCCGACCGACAGTCAGCCGCCACGGAAAAAGTGACGAGTGTCAACGTTTCTGTCGGTTCCTGCCGAGCAGCCGTGTGATGACGTTACGTGTCGTGCATTACCATAGCATAGCAGCCATCGCTGGCCAGGATGATGACGTCAATAGGTGAAGTGTGGTTGGCGACACAGATGCCTCCATTCTTGGGTTTATTCTCACTGGAACGGTTGGACAGAAAGACAGTTAGGCTGCGTCTCGAGCTGCAACAATGTCAGCAGGTGTCAAAATACACCGATAGTGCACAAAATGACAATGAACAAAGCTACGCAAGTGTTTTATATTCTCCGTTAAAATATGGGTCTACTACAACATAATAAATATGTAAAAGGGTTTGACCCCCAGAGCGTGCAGGACATGAACCTACATATTCCAAAGATAGTTACACTATCAAAAAGAGAGAGAACAACACTTCCTGTCACGGTGTGACCTGTGTACTTTTAGCCCGAGAGAAGAGAGGAGTGCATGTTATGACACGCCAGGTCTTCAGTGCAGACATTCAGAAGGAATGAGCACTACTTATTTACCAGTAGAGACTTCTTCATAATGGTGTCTCTTGTCTGTCGTATAAATTGTTATGGATAACAATATTTTTGATTCTATGTATCCCCAGTGTGTCACATGCAAGTGACAATAAAATATCTTGAATCTGTTATTAACCCTTGTGTTGCCTTCGGGTCAATTTGACCCGATTCAATGTTTCACCCCTCCTGTCGCCTTCGGGTCAATATGACCCGATTCAATGTTTAACCCTCCTGTTACCTTTATATTTACTAACATATTTTACCCTTGAGGTCAATATGACCCCAGCTATTAAAATCTCCAGAAAATTATTAGAATTAATACTGTTTTCCAAGTTTAAGTGTGAGGTACTTTATGTTTGTTTGTTGACTCCCGAAAGAACACCGACATTAAACATTGAATCGGGTCAAAATGACCCGAAGGCGACAGGAGGGTTAAATATCGAATCGGGTCAAAATGACCCGAAGGCAACACAAGGGTTAAAAGGACAATATTTCAGATTATTTTAAGTGTCCATTACTTTTCTAATTCATAATACTGCACATTAATGACACGGAAAATCTAAATCCTCGTGCAAATAAGAATCTAGGAGTATTTTCATAATCTCACTAACAAAATTCCTTTGCTCTGTATCTCAGATGTAGTTATAACACATTCAGTCAAGCCTGCAGTCACCAAACACCACACCAGTTGTTCTTAACTACAGTTGATGGGCAAATACATAAAGCATCAACTTCCTCCTCCACATCCTGCTGCATGTGCCCATCCTCTCTACACAAGCTCCATTTATTATTTCATCTGCCGTTCCTCTTAAATTCTAACGCTGCGAGTTCAAACACAACATCACAGCCTGCAACACGCACTTTGATCATAACACAGCTGAACCATCTTAATGCCAGTCATACGAGTGTTTGAAGTAAACAAGAACGCTGTAGTCCTCATCAGTACTGCTGGTAATACAAGGATAAACACTTAAATGAAGTCTGAGTGCAATCAACCAATTACTTGAGGGAACGACCATCTTCAAGAACAGCTCACGCTTCCAACTAATTAATTGTATGGGTATCTTCAACTAAGTCATAACCTGCTGTAAATTCACTTTGGTCACTGCCTTGTGTATATATTTTATTTCCTCTGTATATTTAGTATTGTTATCGTGTTTTATTTGTATCTTTTATTAATGCTCTAATGTGGACCGATGCTGTAATCCTGAAATTTCCCCTCTGTGGGACTAATAAAGGAATATCTAATCTCATCTAATCTAAAGAAAGAGTTGGTCAGAAAAAAACCCGGATGAAATAAAAAAAGACCACCTCATTAGTAAAGTAGAACATAATATTTCCAAATAAAAACAATGACTCATGTATACAAAAGGTTTATGGCTGAAAACACAAAAATACCTAGAAGATCCAGAACAAGTGGGAATTGGAATTATACATTATAATTGAAGATCATTTATTTGTGTGAAAAAGAACCTTGTGTGGCATTTTGTTGGAGAAACTGGGTAAAAATAGGAGACAAATGAACAATAATAAAAAGGGTTCTGGAAAAGCATTAAAGAAGGAAATCATAAAATACATGAGTGTCTGTCTCCTTTGATCAACTGTTATTTGTGTTAGGCTCTATACCGAAAGTTATATGTGGCACGGATCTGAGGTATATACTGCAGATACTTTTATTGATTGCCAAATGATATGAACTGTGAACTGGAAGGATGCAAAACCAGTATCTTCACACTTTTATACGAAGGTGGACTTTTGGTACATTGAACAGCCGTGTTTAACCGAGTGGGTTGTTGTAACAAAACTGTTAGTAATAGAAGTGTTATTATATGTCTTACACTACCGTTCAAAAGTTTGGGGTCACTTAGAAAGGTCTTTATTTTTCAAAGAAAAGCACTGTTTTTTCAAAAAAGATAACATTAAATTAATCAAAAATACACACTATACATTGTTAATGTGGTAAATGACTATTCTAGGTGGAAACGTCTGGTTTCTAATGAAATATCTCCATAGGTGTATAGAGGCCCATTTCCATCAACTATCACTCCAGTGTTCTAATGGTACATTGTGTTTGCTAATCGCCTTAGAAGACTAATGTCTGATTAGAAAACCCGTGCAATTATGTTAGCACAGCTGAAAACAGTTATGCTGGTGATATAAGCTATACAACTGGCCTTCCTTTGAGCTTGAAGTTTGAAGAACAAAATTAATACTTCAAATATTAATCATTATTTCTAACCTTGTCAATGTCTTGACTACATTTTATATTCATTTGATAAATAAAAGTGTGATTTTTCATGGAAGACACGAAATTGTCTGGGTGATCCCAAACTTTTGAACGGTAGTGTACTTTTGTGGCATGTTTTGCTTTGTTAAAAATAGAACGTTTTATAAAAATCCCTAATGAGTGTAGCTGGACTGAGCGTGCCACAGCTGTGTGTACAGACACCGGGGTTCATGTGCCTGCTGCATGAGGATGAATGCAGACGGTCTAACCTCGGGCTCGCTCCCTTTCATGCAGACACTCCGCGTGCTAACACGCCCGGGTTTCTCTTCTCCAAAGAGAACTCAGTCGTCATTATGTAACATCACATAGACCCGTTTCCTGTCACAGCACGGGCATTGCTGCAGATCATATTTGAGAAAGAAGAAGAACTGGACCATGTGAAGAATATGAGCAGTGTTTGAGTGGCTTGGGTTTTTAATAAATAAGATAATCCTATGTTGATCGTGCAGTGGGGACATTTACAGGATCGGGGTTATTATTTTCTACAAATGTATGAGGTCTAAAAAAAAAAACAGTCGCTTAGGTAACTTCAGCTCACATGTTCATGTCATTTGGAAAGCTACGAGTTGCAACATGCTTTCTCTTAAAAATTTCTCCTCGTGTCACATTTATCTGGAAATAGGATTTGCCAAAATCTCAATTCTTTAGAACATCGAATTTCAAGATTACATTTATACTATTGAGCCAACTTTTTGTTTGTTTGCGAAATGTATTTACTTCCACAACAGTGAACATGTGAGTACGAGTATGAGAGGTGTGTCCAAATTAAACGGGATGTTTGTGATGTCAATCGTCAACGGTGACTCTGCCACATTATTGTAACCGACTTTTAAGGCTTTTGAAGAGCATTAACTAAATGCTAGACATGTGGCTACATGTGATAAGTTATTACGCAAGAGGAAAACAACAACAACTAGAATGGGCACTCGGTAGAGCGCATACCTTCTCATATCACAAGATTGGGCATTGAATTATGAACATTTTGGCATTAGTTGCATGCCAATTGGATATAAATTGACCGCGCTATGGCAAAAAGAAGATGTTGACCTTTCCATGACCTTGACCTTTGACCCGATCGATCCCAAAATCTAATCAAATGGTCCCCGGATAATAACCAATCATCCCACCAAATTTCATGCGATTCGGTTTAAATAATACGCATACAAATAAATAAATAAATAAATACACGGCGATCAAAACATTACCTTCCGCATTTTCAATGCGAAGGTAACAAAAATGTCAGCGAGAACTTGAGACATATTATTAAAAAAGGCAGGAAAAAAAGAGGAATTTACCAAAACGTTCAGCAACTGCAGGAAAACACTGAAGCAGCAGTGTTAAAAAAACTAAACAGAAGCGCAAATCAACTAGCAGCACCTGACCTGCGAACCTTTATTAGACGGATCAGCTGATGACAGAGTCATCGAACTGGGTATTGTCGGAACATGGCAAAGAACCTCCATGTAAGGAGGAAAACATTGCATATTATTGTGGCTTATTAGCCCCCCAACTGTCATTGTGTATGGTTTAAGGAAGCCAGCCTCGCTCCTATGACTCATTGTATTGCGTCCATTATTTCCGCTGACGTCATAACCACAAGTCATGATCCGACCTGATTAGATCACCTGTCTGTGTGTTTGCTCCCACATGTGCGTCATCTTTCCTTTTACACAATATTTCTGATGGGGATTGTTTTCTAGGAAGTCCACTACTGCAGTGTTCAAATAATACAGTCATACGAGGAGTCAGAAGAAGACCATTTGAATCGGAGTTTATACCCAATTAAAGTTAGTGGTCGGGGCGAAGGTCCCTTACCTGTCGTGGTAGGTTATGATGGCAGTCAGAGCTCTGACACAGATTCTGTAGCACATCAAATGAACTTTCTGACTGAGGAAGTTTTTTAACCTGCAAAAAAAGGGCAAACGAAAGCATGATGTACTTTGAGCGCAAGACGGCAAATCGATTCATTTTGGATGATTTAAAAACACATCGGCCGTCTTACCTTCCATTTGGCAGCAGCCCAATAACACATGTGAGGAACACAAGGAGGCCGACGCCAGTGAAGGCAAGCGTCACCCTGAAACACAAACAGGTCGGTCACACACAACTCAGGGTTCTTACACATTTTGAGCGATGAATGTCCATGACCAAACTGAAATCTCGGTAAAAACATGAACAATTTAGAACATTGTGCGTATTGAGAGCGTACGCCGGCTTATATTTTGAGCGTTTTTCTTTAAAAAACATATTAATTATTTCAAACTCGCCGTAAATGAACATGTGATTATAACAAATTTCCATGACTTTTCCAAAACTTTTATGATTTAAGTTTTTTTCCATGACTTTTCCATGACTTTAAACCAAATGTCCATGACCAAACTGAAATCTCGGTAAAACATGAACAATTTAGAACATTGTGCGTATTGAGAGCGTACGCCGGCTTATATTTTGAGCGTTTTTCTTTAAAAAAACATATTAATTATTTCAAACTCGCCGTAAATGAACATGTGATTGTAACAAATTTCCATGACTTTTCCAAAACTTTTATGATTTAAGTTTTTTTCCATGACTTTTCCAGGCCTGGAAATGACCATTTTAAAATTCCATGACGTTTCCAGGTTTTCCCTGACAACTCTATAATGGGGAATATGTTAACAAGCAACATCACTTCTGTAAAACACAGATTGGAGCATTCCACTTTTTGGGTTTCACACATTTAAACTAATTAGTATTTTACTGGCATTTAAACGCAAGCCTTATACATAAAAGTTCTCCTTCTCACCACTCAACAGGTAAAAGTCATGAGGGAGCGAGGTTCTGGTTATAAATCAACATGTTCACACTCCTCTGCCACCCCTCCTGGAACACAGACTTGCAGGAGGGCATATTAGGAGATGATAAACCCGGCCAACAGGCTGCCTTAATCTGGATGAACCAATCATCCAGGTTGGAGAAGGTGATGATTACATTGGACATGGATTAGAACAAATCTAGGGAGGTGATGTCTTCGAGCTTATGAGTAAGACATGTCCCTATTCAACGAGACAAGAACGAGAAAATCCATAAACTGAATGGAAGACTTGAACGAGGTCCGTCTGTGCCACGGTGGCCTGATTGGTTTTCCCCACTGGTAATTGGAAGTGAGCCAGTCAGACTTGGTACAGAGTTACTGTCCCTGTGACCCTGGATGAGGAACTCCCTCTCCAACTCACTGCGTGTGCCAACACGTAGTGGAACTTTTGTGTTCAGTAGACGCAATCCACACGCAGTCTGCCCAAATCTATTCATTCCCATAAGTAGGATGCAGACTAAATTGCCTGTGAATGTGTAGGCCAGCCCTGCACTGGACCCTACTTCTTGTTGAATGCATGCTGGGATTGCGTGTGGCTCCTGTGACCACAGGTCATTGCTCTTTGGCCGCTCTGGCTGTGTTTTTGTTGGCTATCCTTCAAACGTCCATGCGCAGTTGGCATAATTCAACTGTGACTCAAGAGTCACACCGCCTCACTGGGTCGATTTGTACGGGACGCAGACAAAGATACTGTCCAGTGTAACGATGTTGAATCGCTGCATTGGGTGGATGAACTAAACTGTTTTTTTTTCTTTACAGGTTATTATTATATTACGGTTTATTAATCAAAACCAAAAGCAGAATTTAGTTCAACACAAAAAACACATTGATGTGGAGGACATGCATTATCTGCTGCGAATGGATTCAAGAGCAGAGTTTTAGTAAGAGGAGCTAGAACTGACTGACACTGGCGTACTTGTCCAACTCTTCCTGCCATGTCCTCCTACTTCACTCGTGGATACCAACTGCCGATTACAGCCGGCGGCTGCTCACAGTCCTCGTGCCGTCTGTGATTCTACATCCGATAAGGTTTTTGCGATAATTAGACCGGTGTTTATCTTGATCGATGGGCAAAACTGCTCGATATGGTTACTAGAACTCAGGTGCACGTACTCCTACAACAAAAAGAGGTTTTCAGGGAGATTATTCAACAACAAAAGAAGAGCTTCAAATGTTTGGTTGAAATGATAATGGATTCGACGAACAATCGTCCGGACGACATGTTAAAGGAATTGCAAGATCTCAAAACGAGTATTCAAAGCACCCAGAAGGAAATGGATGACCTGAAATCAGCCAGCGTGGATCAGCTGGCCGTGTGCGATAGAAAACAACCGAACATCCAGGAGAAATAACCTTGTTATTGATGGACTGGTAGAAACTGAAAACGAAGGATGGGCTGAGGTGGAGGTTCAGATACGTCGATTAAAAAATAAAATACTAAAGTTTGGGAGCAACCGTGAGTTGTAGCTGGAGTGCACACATCGAACGGGACCAGACCGGTCGTCGTCGAGTTCCTTCGATACGAGGACAAAGTAGCTGCTCTTCAGAATGCTAGACGCCTAAAAGAAACTAACATTTTTATCAGCGAGGACTTTACGGAGGCTGTCGGCCAGAAGAGGAGGGATCTCATGCCAGTCATGAGGGCAGCGCGTGAGACGGGGGAGATTGCTCATCTCTCACATGACAGACCGAGAACACATCCTCCCAGAAGACAACGACGCGGTGAGAAGACCACAAACCCTGTGAATGAGTAGAGTCATTAAGCCATACTCCTGCCATCTAACTTTTTATTGCTCAGTGGTATTTTTTCTATGGGCTGAAGAAATCTTAATATCCCAGCCTGCTGATAGCTCATGTAAACATCTGTAGCTTCGAAAAATAAGATCCATGAATTAAGTTGTATGATGCAACTAAACACAATTAGATCCCTCATTTGAAAACACAGAACTAGCGGTTGATGGATACACACTGTTCAGGAAAGACCGGAACAGATATGGGGGAGGCGTGCCTCTTTATGACCAGAATAACATTCCAGTAAAAGTGTGAGGTGATTTAATGATGTGTGAGATAGGCACTGTGGCTACAAGTTCACCTGCCGCAAACCAAACCTATACTTGTGGGTTGCTGCTATAGGCCACCGAGTGGAGTGCAGATATGTCAATATATGTCATGCTTAGACTCCATTTGTGAAATGTTGGATAACTCTAGGGATGAAAACTGTGAAGGGTTTTTTGTTTTACCTAATAGCGCTTCAAGGAAAACTAAAGTCCCGAAAGCAGCCTGTAGGATAACACGAAAGGTCATACACACTTTCCCAAGAAGTATCTTTTGTGGAGGATGTAAAGAAGGCCAACGGTCAATAGTGTGTCAAGAGGATTTGGCCACTCAGTATATTCACGGAATTATTTACGGAAATTTTCTGATAAACATGCGCCATTTAAAATAACAACTGTTAAGGGAAAATGTGCCCCATGGGTCAGTAGATTTAAAAGCACTCGAGTCATGATGCCCCGGAATGAGGAAAAAATAGCCACTGAAACATCTGGTTTACTGTCTGATAGGAAAACATACTGTAAATTAAGAAATCACGTAACTAAACTGAGCAGATGGAAAAAGAGAGAGTATTACCAAGTTAAATTAATGACTCAAAGAATGACGGGAAACAAATATGGAAAGTATTAATGATATAATGGGTAGGTCCTCACATAATAAATAATGCTACTTTCCTCACTAAACCAGTAGAGATTGCCAATTACTTTAATAATTACTTCATGAGTAAAGTTGATCAGAAAGAACTTGATACAAAGTAATGGCTCCTCCTCATGCACAATAATTGAGAATTCTATGATGACGGATAAAATATGACAATTTGATTTTGTGCAGGATACTTCCCCTGATGGAGATAATGTTGTTGTCTCTGCCTAATGATAAACTGGCTGGTGTAGAGCATCACGATGGTAAACGGATTCGCTTCTGATCACATGTCTACTCCAATTTGTCACATCTTCAACAAATGCTCAATGTACGGTGTATGCCAAAAGGTGTGGAAAGTGGCGACGGTGGTTCCAATACCAAAGGTCAAGAAATCCGCCTTCACATGTGCAAATAGCCGTCCAATTAGTATACTCACCATTTTGAACAAATTATTAAAGAAAATCGTTTTCAAACAAATGCTGAATTATTGTATTCCCGTATAAACTCATTACTAGTTCCTCAGCATGCATAGACAGTTTCACTCAACAGCAACTTCCCTTGCCCAGCTAAGTGATGACTGGCTGATACAGACGGACAATAAAAAAATGGTCGGCACAGTCTTGCTTGGCTTAAGTACTGCATTTGATGCAATAGACCATGATAACGGAAATTTAAAGTTGTGGATTCAGCATTATTATCTCTCTGAGAGATCAAAAGTCTTCATAATATATTTTACTTAGACTGTAGATATATAGGTTCCACAAGGGGGGTTAGGGGCTTAGCCCTCTTACTTTTTATCTCCTTTGCTTTTTTTTGTCAATTAATGCCAAAATGGTAATGTATGCAGATGACAACACTGAATAAATATGCTTCGAACAGACCACCATTCTGAATCAGGATCTGGAGAGAGTGTTTGATTGGGTGAAAGTGAACAAACTAGCCCTGAACATGTCTAGAACTAAGAGTATTGTGTTTGGCTCAAGGAATATGCTCACTGGTCACTCACAGCTTCACCCGTCAATGGCAGGCTCGGCTATAGAACAGGTCAAGAAAGGCGTAGGACCAACAACCAGTCGTTGTCAGTCGTGGCAACATTGACGCATCAAATGGGTATGGGTGGGGGGGGGGTGGGGCCTTGACCAGAGCTTTGCGCTTGCTTATTTAACGTTCTCTATTGTTTGTCAGGTGTTACAGTCCTTGGTCTTTGTCACCTGCTATACTGTCCATTCATATGGTCAGCAGCTGCTAAGAAGGACATAAATAAACTACAACTGGTTCAAAACCAAGAATTTGTCATTCAAAAAAACAATTAAAAAGGCGAATCTCAGGCCATTAACCACTTGGCATTCTCCATCACTTTTGTAGTCATCTGATCTTTCTTTGTAAAAAATACTGATGTCCTGCACAATATACATCCTAGTCCTCGACTGTACTTTATTTTGTATTATTCTGTTTGTACTATTTTTAAACTGTTTGTTTCACATGTTTTGCATGTGACACTTTGTCCTTTCTGTGGACCCCAGGAGGATTAGGGGCCTCTAAGGCGTCAGCTAATGGGCATCTAGTTAAAAAACTAAACTACTTGTACATGTGTGAAGTATCCATGGGCTTTGTCTCAATGTGTGTGCAGAGGTTACCCAATATAATATAAAACTAGAATGGGCACTCGGTAGAGTGCATAGCTTCGCATATCACAAGATTGGGCATTGAATTATGAACATTTTGGCATTAGTTGCCAATTGGATAAAAATTGACCGTGCTATGGTAAAAAGAAGATTTTGACCTTTCCATGACCTTGACCTTTGACCCGATTGATCCCAAAATCTAATCAAATGGTCCCCGGATAATAACCAATCATCCCACCAAATTTCATGCGATTCAAGAAAAGTTTGACCTTTTCATGACCTTGACCTTTGACCCGATCAATCCCACAATCTAATCAAATGGTCCCCGGACAGTAACCAATCATCCCACGAAATTTCATGCGATTCGGTTTAAAACTTTTTTTGTTATGCGAATAACACGCATACAAATAAATAAATACACGGCGATCAAAACATTACCTTCCGCATTTTCAATGCGAAGGTAACAATGTCTGTGTTGGAGGTACGGCTAATACCTGAGAGGCAGCAGGAAGCTGTAGCGGATCAGCAGGCCCAGCCCCCAGAGGACGGTCAGCCTCAGGCTGATGTAGTGGAAGTTGTTGTTGCTGCGGGTCAGCAGATTCCAGGACTCCAACTCCTCAGCAGAGAACCGCTTGGTCACCTCGTCGTCCATGATGCTCGCCACTCCTCGCCGAGCGAAATAGAAGATGTCAGACATCTCAAACTCGGGGGCCGAGTTCAGATCTCTGTTGCTGCCGCGCCGCCGGATCTCTTTGATCTCCTCCTCCAAGGAGGTGGGCTCCTTGGCAATGATGGCTGGAACAGTTCAGAGAGAAAAGAAGTCAGAAATACTCGTCTCTAAAACAAATGCACCGATCGAACATGCGCGCAGTTAGCTTACTTACCATTCGAGTAGGGTTTGTACAAGAGGTGATTGTTTTCTTTCGCTCCTCTCTCTATCCTTAGCGTGGCCCACTACAATGAAGACAGAAATGTTTGTGAGAATACACAGATCTTCAGGATGCTCAACTTTCTTCATTAACAAATTAAACAACCACAATTGCTCACACATCAAACTGTTGTTTATTGTGAATCTGAAACACAACGACATAAAACATTTAGAAAAGGAAACACGGCCACGATGTAACAAGTTTATGTAGCAACCAACTGACGCTGTAAGCTACTCGTGGTAATATCGATCTTTTTCAAATGCAACATACATATTTTACCTTTGAGAACCAGTTCTCAATTTGATTTTATTAAGTTGGGAAAGCAATGTTTAAGTCAAGCCTGATGTGGCCGTCCTTACACATAAAAGATTGATCCCAGTTTCTGTACACAGTGAGGCAAACAGCTTATTAATGAGTAACTGGTATTTGATCAGTACTCAGCGTCTGCCAATATCCAAAGCTCAACTCTCTGTATTGTTACCCGGACTGAAAGGACGGGTTGGTGCATCACTAACTGAGAGGCACGGAAAGGAAACAGTGTTCTAGCTGTAGGACGAGGAGAGGGGGAGATCAGGAAACTCCAGACTGGGAGCCGTTGGATACGTTTCCCTCTCAGAACATAGTTCATACCACAGCACAGTGGGACGTCCAAGATTTAAGTGCACCAAAAAAGAATAGTGTCATAAAGTTAAAAGCATGATTGTAAGTATTCTCAAACACGGTAATAGTAGGCGGCCAGGCAAGTTGAAAACACTGGAATTTGCTTGAGGCACTGGCAAAAAAAAAAAAAGAGTGACATTTCTTGCAGAAGTCATGCTGTTAAAAACATGTATCTCTAAATCAAATTATTTTCAAATTTATGTAGACGCACACTTTTTATGACTTTGGGACAATTTTGTGAGCAACTATGTTTCAGACACACGACGACAGCCAACCGTCTAAACAAGCAGACGATTTGAAGACTAATTGCATTAAGCCGACAGCAGTGGTTTCTGCATTTGATGAATTGCTGCATCAAATGCTTGCATTATAAGTCATAATTACTCAAATCAAATGAGAACACAAATTATTAGCATGTCAACCATTCGTTTTGCTTTTCTATTACAGCTGGGGTACCTTTAAATCTTGTCGTGACAAGTTGAAATACTAAATCGTATTCACAAGCAGCTGCAGGTGACAAGATCCTTTGGCTGGAGAGAGGAGCCCAGGGAGCAGGAACAAAACAGAGCAAATCCATCACGATAGCATGTGGCTCCAGAGCTGCATGCCAACAAGGTGTTTACCTCGTTTCATACAGTACAGGTGAGGGACTGCACCACAATTAACTTGAGCTTAAGTGAGCAGAAGCACTTTGTCACAGCGATGGGCTCGCGGCAACACAAACTAATGTTGAGCAACAAATTGCAAAAACAAAATGCCACTGCATGCGAGATCCTGGTTGTACACCTAATCAAGCCATTGACTAGCTTTGTTCTAATTCTTTTTTTGAATTCAAAAAGCCTGCAATGGAAACCTTTGCAAGATGACTCTGTATGTCTTGACTTTGCTGGTCGGCCGTTTACTCCACCTGGGTGTCTTCTCTTGTCGTTCAACTGTTTGCAAGTTATATATTTCATTTAGTCTGTATGCTTTTACGTTGTGTCTCTGACATGTTTTTATTCTGTCCATTTTAACATTGTTCTCCCTTATTTTATTTGCTTTGTCTGTCGATTGTAATCTTATGTTTTTAGGTTTGTTCGTAACATCAGCATCACTGGGACTACAGATGAAAAATAGCCTCTTGGCTAACTCTGGCACATTTACTGAAATGTTTTCATCAATGTGCACTGTCCCTTATAAACCATTATTAAAAATAAATTAAAAAATGACGCATTCAAATAGTACAAACCAAAAAACATTGCTCCAGGTTCGCAGTCTTTACTGCATCTGTCCGTTGACCTTTTCTCTGTGTCTCTTGGTAGTTTCGGCAATCATGAGCTAAGAACATCTCCTGTATCTCCCGCTGGACCATTTATTTCTGGCACAAGACCTTCTCTCAGGGGTCAGACTGGTAAGTGACGACCGCTTTTACTTGTGAAGATACACGAGAGAAACCAGAAGGAGTAAAACTGGAGTCTAATGGTAAATCTTAAACTGGGCCTCATTGCACAATGCAGCTGATGCATTACCGACATCACTGGTTACTCAAACTCATTTCTAGAACGTAAATACTGCATGTCAGTAATATTACAGGCTGTCGGCGCAAACAAGTCTGTACCAACGGTTTCATCAGTTACATAACATGGGGAGAATGGCCCTGCGGCTGTTGTGTTAATCTGTATCTGACTGATACGATGGCCACTGGTTGGATGCTAAAGACAAGCGTCACACCTGAAGCTGACCAATGTCCTGAAATTCACATGTGCTGCCGGCAATTATTTTATTTTTTACTTACTCTTACTCAACCAACTACATCCCTTAAAAGTGTCATTGTATACAGGTAACTACTTTCCAGAGCCGAAATGACAGTTTAACTGTAAATGTTCCTTCAGGGCGGACAGAACGAACGGCAAAAGCAAACACAGCTCATCCTTTAAGAACTGATATGACAACTTTTACTATAAATGGTTTGTTGAACCACAGGGTGTTTTAAACCTGGAGACACACTTCAATGCGTATACCGTGCTTGCGCTCCATCTCAGCTTCAAAAGTAATCGAATGACGATGAACACAAAACCTCAAACTACAGTTAAAACCGTGTCCTCGTTTCTTTAAATTAACAGGAAATAGTGAGCCACGATGCAGCAAGCCTTACCTCAAAGAGCTTTAATAAGGTTTTCATGTAAAGACGTCGGATGCCAAAGGACAGCCCGAAGATGGCCGGCACGATGATGAAGACCAACAGCAGGGTGAACCACACGGTCAAGGAGATGCCCAGCAGGATACACACCAAGTTGTCGAACGGGTTGAAAAAGAGCTCCATCTTGTCCAGTTGTGGGGGTGTGGGGGGGGGGGGGGGATGCAATCTATTAAACTGTTCAAAATAGAGGGCAAAGCAGATGGCAGCGGACGACAGCACTTCACCTCCTAGCCCCAAGTGGCCCTTGTCTTTTGTCAGAAAAAGGCCTTCATCAAGATAACTAGGGGATGGAGCTCCTCAAATTGAATATTAAATCAATACAAGTAGAAGTGGCCAGTTTGTCGTTGCCCTCTTGGGCAATATCAACGAAT
Source organism: Pseudoliparis swirei (assembly GCF_029220125.1). Classification (NCBI taxonomy): domain Eukaryota; kingdom Metazoa; phylum Chordata; class Actinopteri; order Perciformes; family Liparidae; genus Pseudoliparis; species Pseudoliparis swirei. The sequence continues at coordinate 5,386,980 of NC_079394.1, forward strand.
TGCATCATGTTCACCATCAATCAGCTGAACCTCAGTTGAACTCAATCCCAGGAAAGGGAATGTAAAGTCTTCAACAGCAACGACGCTGCAATAAAGTTGGTTCCTTTTGAATACAGATGTCCTTTGCTTTCTTAGCGAAAACCTCCCGTTGCTGACAGGAATGTAAACAATGAAGTGGGCCCAGCAGGTGGTTCCCTTGCGGTGAAGATCCGGGGGCTCCGCAGCAACACGGACCTGCAAAGACGGACAAACAAACCATCAGGGCGAGTCACCCCACGGCAACATGTCCCCCGCGACCCGAGAACACGTCTCGAGATGCATTCAAGTACCACACGCGTCTCCATCCTCTGAACGGTATGCATTTTAAATACCAGTACGCGAAGTTGGCGCGAGTCTCTGGCTTCTCTGAGAATAAATAGACACTTGTGAGGTATCCCACGGACCAGATAAGTTAATACAATGTCGTTACTGTTATCTGCCACAAAGCAGAGCCCTCGTGAGAGGCCTGATGGTGCTAACGAGAGTAACACCACCCTGGGTTAGCTCGGCTCGTCGCCACCAGCAGTTAACGGGGCTCACGTAGCAGCAACAAAGACAGTTAGCTAGCAGACGAGCGCGAGCGCAGCGAGTAGCGGGTCTCGAGACCGCTTCACCCACGCGGATCATTTAGCGTCTCCGGTTAGCTTGTGGCCTCCCGGCTAACGCCCCCACCCCGACCACTGTGCGCCACCTCGTCCAGCTAGCTCGAGCCCAGACCTCGAGAGCACCGTCCGGGCGGAACGTTACGCGAAGTGCCGAGTTTACCGTTTTTTTTCACAGCTTGGCTGCGTGTAGTGAAGCGAGTCCGACGTAACGCGCCGTCGTTTAATTGGGATAATAGCGAACTAACCTGTCGTGTCCTCGCGTCCCTGCGCCGGTACAGTAAGGCTCCGCTGGTGAATCGTTTGTCTTTGTCTTGCGGACTGTAGCCAAACTCCACCCGGAGAACAGCATGGGCAGAAAACGGGAGGCTCGCTGCTGGCGATGTGTGAGGAACGACCGGCCCTCGGCTCGCCGTACTCTGTTCTACCCCGACACCTGCTGGCCGAGAGGATGTACTGCAGGGACAGTTACAACTACACGTGTACACTAGTGTGCATACGTGCAAGTTATTCACGTAGTCGGTGTGACATTCACCGAGCTGTGTGGCCAGACTGTGAACCCAGACACCAGGGCGTTAGATGTTACGACGTGTGTGGCATTTCCACAAGTAATACGTAGAAATAGTGGTTAATTATTCCGTGGCGGAAAATATTGTTTCCACTGAGCAACGGAGATAAGCCACGCCCCCTCACCGAAAACGCGATTAAACCACAAATAGTCGTGCGAGTAAAGCGTCGTCAGTTCTGTTTTTGATAGAGTTCATACACATGTTGACCAATGAATTGCAACATGTGTATGAACCCGTGCACATTTCTTCCTTTTTTATAGTCGCCACACCACATGCACGTTGTTTGATGAAAGCAGACGGGTCTCTGTGTGTCAGTGGGCTTTCCTTCATGTCTGCAATCAATGTTGAAAAATAACTTTTCACTTCTGGCATCTTTTCTTTCTTTTTTTTAAGACGACGGTCTTGACGACACTCTGTGAGCGCTGCCCCCTTGTACTCAATGCCTGCAGACAGCATGACATGGAGCGGCGCTAAATCGTATTGTTTTTCACGTACGGATAACTTGTAAGTATCGATCCACCGTGCAGCGTGACAGCAGTAGATGTAGCGGGCTGACATTCAATCGAACCCGAACCCCCCAAACGCTGTCGACATCGTAACGCTGATTGGCTAAGACTCCACACGTCCCATCAAAGATGTTTTATTGAGAAGATGACCACATCGCATTTTCTCCGGTCTGACTGCAATCTCAACGCCAGCGGGCCAGCTGGCATTAAGGGTAGGCACGTTTTTTTTCCAATAAATAATACTTCTTCAATGCTTACATCAGTAAAAACAAAAGGGCCACAGTGAGGATAGCTATCTTACATATAGGAAAGCAAAGCAAAAAAACCCAGATAAGATCTGTTGCATAGTCACAAGAGGTACATGAAGTTGCTTATAATTAGATCGAACAAACACTTTAAACTAAAGAGTGAGACACCAATTCTGGAAAACTTTTTTATTTGCACATTTACATCCATGTACACTCTTGTCAAGTAATCTCTAATAAGAGAAATGAAAACAGTTCTGACATTTGGCACATCATTCAACCTTCTAATCATGAATTAACATGCCTAGTCCAATATAAGGGAAACCTCAGTTATGTTATGTTTCATATTTATAGATAGGGTATTTCAATATAATATGATAGCTACTATAAAAACAAACAAGTTCAACATCCATTACACTTGTAATGGATGACAAGTTCCAAACGTGGACATTTTGTCAACATCCCAACCTACCACAAGTTCTTCCAGGAGATTCAGTCCTCCATTGCTCTGACAAGCCTCAAGCATTGCTCTCCAGGAGAGATTCAAAGTCTGGGGAGCAAACAATTTTGTGTTTGATATTCCCTAATACAGTCAAGTTGCCTGTTCTTCCCTCCGAATTAATAGAGACCAACTCCTGAGAAGACATGGGGGGTTAGAAGGGGGGGAAAAGCATGTCAGAAATGTTATTAATTGAAATTATTGGCCTGTAAAAGAGACACTGAAAAACACCAGTTGCGCTAAAAAAAGCTACAGTATGGCAATGAGACACATCAACACTGGGATCACACCTGAAGAAAGGCGCACGATGTTCCGAGAGACACATCAAGTGTCACTTGTCCGAGTATGAGCTGGACGCGGCCAGACTTCCGAACCAGCAGCTTCCCCACGAGACCCTCCCGCAGGTCTTTCAGATTGCAGTGGTTGTCTTCAGCTTCCTCCTCCTGTTGAAAGTCACAACATGACTTGCACACATTACCAGAAGACCATCATGTGTTTACATGTAGACGACAACTATATTCACCTGAGATTCTGTTTTCAGAAGCACAGACTGTCCATCCTCCGACTGCACCTCCGTTTTCACCGGCCTGTGCTCCTGAGTTGGAGGCTGTCCGGGCAGCGTGTCGGGCATCTGCATGAAGAACATCTCCTCGCCTTTACTCAGACTCCATCGATGCAGCAGCTCGGGAAGAACTTCAGGCTCAGGGAGAGGAGGGGGCCTGAAAGCTCCTTCAGACTTCTTTACTTCAGTTTCCTCTTGCTCCCGTTTTACTTTAGAGAGATAAAGTGTATTTTGAGAGAGCAGCTTTGTGGACAACATGCTTATTATTGATGTCCTGCTTTCACAAACTAACCTACATATTGACTTGGAAATTGCTACACAGATACAATACCTTCTAGTTTTATCTTGTTACTATCCACTGCATCTTCCATAGATTCACCATCCTCCTCTTCGTCTTCCTCCTCCTCTTTCTCAATTTTAAGAGTATCGTTACTAAATTCCCCCGTGAATCCCCATCCCGATACAGCAAGAGGAAGCTGAACAGGGCAGTTCCTTCGCTCACTCCTCAGGAGGGGGTCGTCTATAAACTGAAAGAATGCAATGGAGAAAAGGTGAGTTCAAGCAAAATATGAAATAAAGCTACCAAGAGGAACTGATTTTGGTGGTCCCTATGGACAAAAGCTGTAGTATTTCAGATACTAGCGCTCAGACTGCAAGTTCAAGGCGGCAGTAACGCCGGTTTTGTGTCTGTCTGGTTGGATGTTTGCTGCCACAATGTAATAAACAGACCATTTAATAACCAATCGAGTTCCTCACAGAAACTTTTATGAAGACGACAACCAAGGGACTTACAGTATCTCGCTCTAGCTTGGCAAGTATCTCTTTGGTTTCTTCCTCCGTCTCTCGCTTTTCCTTTTTAATATTGATGATGGGTGAAGGTCCCACGCTGGGAGCTTCTCTCTCATTTTCATAACTACCTGTGTATGATAGAGGGAGATAATTCAACCAAGACAAGAAACAATCAAGCATGTGTATTATAGACAAACTACAGCAGTATACAGAGTGGTCATCCAGCTGAACTCTTACCTTTCTTTTTTACCATCAACTCTGCCGGCCCCTGCTCAAAAATAGAGTGAGACTGGATGACCTCTGGGCGACCTCGGCCCCTGCCTCTATCTCTCGGACCCCGACCTCGGCCTATATCCCTCCTGTTTCTCCTCTGCCCGCCTTCTGTTTTGGTTCTGTCGTGACAAAATAACATTATTGGCCAACAGTCAACAAGATAATTGAATCCATGTTATTTATCAGACATCTGTTTTTTCGTTTTGAACAGTTGAGAACTTACTCTTCTTTAACTTTCCTGCCAATAATGTTGGGTGTAAAGGTTTTCTAAAAAAAGAAAAATACAAAAACAATACTTAAGAACGGAAAAAAGGAATCCTGAACCATGATTCTTCCCAACAGTGAGATAGAGCGCCGTACCTTCTTGACTCCTCCCAGGGTGAGGTCTCTTGACCGCATTGAGGGGAGACGGCCAGTGGAGATGGCAGTGGGGGGGCGACGGCCCATCAGCACCCCTACACCGCTCCCTCCAGGGGTCGGCACACGTTGAGCACTGGCATCACCAGAGCTTGAATCAGCCATCCTAGATTGGAGACGCATGGCAAAAGAAATAAAGACCGTGGACATGATGTGAATGATATTCTTTACTGAATTATTGTTTTAGAGTGGATAGAGGAACAGACGGAGATATTCTGACTTATTATGCAATGACAAGTATTCCGTTACTTAACTAATAATGGACAGCAAGTATAATGCATTTAATTTGTCTGGCAATTGGTGTTTTTTTCTGAGCAGCATATTTAATTGCACTATATTGAATAAATACACATTTTTAACAGTTAAACATAGACGAGATTGACTTAAGAGTGCTCTGCTTAAGTAACCTGCACATGCTGGCAAATCGGTTCAGGAAATAAATAAATATCCTATCATATTATAGTTTCATTTACAGCATTTATATTGATTAGTGTTATTCTGAACGAAGGAAGAAGTTATTTCTCCGAAATGGGCCTCTGCTCTGTTACAACAGTTAAGAATTTAATTTAGCGATACAAACAACTTACAGCTATTGTAACTAATCAAGTCAGTGATCACTTTAAACACCTTTGTATCACGTAATATTGAATGATACGATATTACGTCACGACAAAAATGCAGTAACACGTGGCCACGTTACAACACGAGTACAAGGACACAACAAGTAATATTGCACTTTAAACGTTGTCAAGAGTAACTTTCGACGCGATATGCTTCCCAGGATACTTACGTTATGATTTACTCGGATGTCCCAATTCAAAACCACGTCCTAAGGTGTGAGAGAAGAGTCATTACAAGTTGTGTTATGCTAGAGCTGCTTCTGACTCGGCATGATGCACGGCGCCATGACACTTCCGCAGTGTCATCACCCTGCGCGTTCACGCGGATCAAGTCTGCGCAGGAAAACCCGCGTGAACGTAAAACTGAAAAACAATTCAGTTATCGTATGAATATTTATTATAATGATCACGGTTTTAGATCATTTCTTATTTCTTTTTTTTTACTGATGCTCACGGCTCACTATTTAATGCCCTGAATACACGCTTTGAGATGAATTATTCTTCAGCTGCGAGCCATATGCGCATAGGCAACTGTAGTAAAGACTACATACTAGGCCAATATAATGTGAATGAATAGAGCTCATATGCCCCGTTAAAAGTCAGGCAAAAAATGTAAACAGTACAACACAGTGCCATTATATAATAATATACAGTAGAGTAATAACATACACAGTGCCAACAATAAAGTATAAAGAGGCAAAGGTCCTGCAGTTTGGTGCGGAATGAGCAGAGTAGGGTAGTAGCTTATTATTTTCACTATATCTGTGTTTTTATAGGTTCAATATTTATTCATAGTGGTCTGAGCTCACTTGAGACTAACACCAACATTGTATTCATAAGCTAAAGTCACACCATTTTGTAAATGAGTTATTCTCTGGTTGTCCATGCAGGTTTTTATTAAAGTTTTTGGTTTGGGCCAAATGTATGTGTGACTATTGGTGCTATTGGCAGCACACATTAAACGTATGATGACATAAGAAGCATTAATCTGCTCGTCTCCATCAGCATCAGCAGCAGCATTTAAGATAAACTTGAAGCTATATCTACTCCTACAAGACAATATAGTTTCATATCACAATATCATTAGAATTTACTGTAGATATATTGAACTATTATTGTATTTTATAACAATATAATTTGCATAATTAGTCATGTGTGACCTATATATTCCGTAATATTGGTCATCTTGGCAAATGGACTGAATAGTTTGTGTATATATCACAATTGAAAATCCAATAATGCAAAGCCCTGATGAATAAATTGCTCATGTTATGCTCATAAATATGACACCAGCATACTAAATGTGTGCATAATTTGATGTAAATAAATGCAAATATTATGCTTGTACGTCTGTAAAGTGCAAGTCTTTTTAGGATCGAGGATGGCCGGCCAAAGGAACAACAAGGAGAGATTAATCCCGGCTTTAGGGTGGTTCTGACTTTTTTTCAATGCTCCAGGTCACTCCAAACCGGTGTGTCTGGTCCTGCTGATAATGCATGGACATTAGGGTTTGTGTCCTGATACAGGGGGCGGGTAGTGATGGATACATCCACCAAACTTTAACAAAAATCCACATGTTTAGGCATCATTGAAATACAAAGGTTATTTTCCTCTTCAAAGATATTACAAATGGTTTATGGAAATATATGGAGCCGAATTCTCTTCTGAGCACACAGCCCTTAACAAACCGTCTATTCCCACCTCTGGAGCTCAGAGGGTCATTTGGGTCGTGGCAGACTGTCGTGGCATGACTAACGATGGATGATTGCAGTTTAATTACACTCTTAGGGTTTCACTTTTATCTGGCTGGCTGGAAATAAATGAAGCTTTTCAAAACTGCACCGTCTGTGGAATTATAAATATCTTTGTCATTTTTTTAAACTCAAATAGTATGTGTTTGTGAAAGGACTGCACTCACACTATGAGTTTATCCTTTTGTTATTTGTCTTTATTATACGACCATATCCATTGTTGTCGCAGCAGATTATAGCTCTTAATCTGGGATGGGTCTCTTTAATCTTTCTGAATGAATGAAGTTGTCCCCATGAGGTTAAACCAAAAACAGCCCTCCAAAAATAAAGGGAAATCTGCTTACTTTGGATTTACACACTGGCATCCCCCGCCTCCGTTTGGCCTGTGGAGTTAGTCCATATGGCATAACAGTTGGCACATGTATATTTTGGAGGTCTTGATGGAGCTGCGTGTAATTTACTAGGACAGCACTGAGTATAATCTCTTCTGCATGCGCAGCAGCCAGTGGAGTGTGTTCACAAATGATCCATGTTTTTCCCTCACAGCCCCCATGTCGATAATGTCTCATATCTGAGAGGTGACATGTATGCCAGTGGTCAGCCTACATTAGTGTGCGTGGAGTTAATGCTTCAGGGTGTATTGCTGGCTGGCGAGAGCATGATGCTGACTAACTCACTTCTCTGAGTGCTCACACTCCAGTTTCAACATTCTCATGGCTTGATTAGTTTAGGGTTTAATTAATCTTGTGTGGCTGCATTTTGGAGTGAAGTAAACATCATCCTGAAGAGCCCAGGGCAAAATGAGACTGGGAGGGGGGGGGGGGTGAAATGGATGGGGGAGGTTAGAGTGTTTGTGTGAAACGGAGAGTGAGAGAGAAACAGACTGTGAGGGGAGCCTGTGTGTTCGTTTCACCTCCTATTCATTTTTTTCTGCTGGGATATATCGTCGACTGCAGCAGACGAGGCAAGAAGATAGTAGAATTCTACCTGGCTGTAATTTTCTCCCATCACCATCTAACAATTCGAGCCTCAAGCGAGTGAGTATCAGCTTACTTATCGATGATTGCAGTGCTCAGAAGATAGATTTATTATATTTATTCCCAGTGTACGAAGCTGTGGAGATCAGACGACCTTATCGCACGTTTCATTTGTGCATTCCTCAAGTCTGGGACGCAAAGTCAGACGAATACAGTAGTTGGGATGTTAATGCATGAGTTTTTATTTACACGTTGATACAAATGCGCATGTGTGATGACATTTACTCACAACTTTGGACATTTATTACAACCCACCAATGCCATTTCACACCAGACTGCGAGTATATTTCATACAGCAGGATTTACTGCTTCATGTCATGCTCATTTTCCTAAATATTAATGGTTAGTTTAATTGTGCAAGAGGGTTGTTGTTTCAAACTGTATTAGTGGCACACTATCTCTGTTTAACCGCGTATTAATTGAACTTTGAATATTGCATTTCTGTGCTTTGGCTATTTCAATCTCTTTAGTTGAAAACATGCATGAGAGATTCTGCCTTTTCTCCTCCCTGGTGCAACATCTAAACGTGTAAAGTGTTCTCCTCGGAGGAGAATATGACTTTGAAGCACAGAGTTGCTTTCTGTGCCCTGCTCCATATGCACCAACACAGCAGCTGCTTTCATGATGCTACATCACAGAGATAACAGCTAGAGGAAAGGAATGTAACTCAGCACTAACAGCCCAAATACACACTTCCAAATGATTATGATTTATGATGATCGTCCCTGCTATAATGACGAGACCCAGTTGGTTGATTTGGAACAATTGCTATCAAAGATGATTCTGCAGCAGATCTAATCACATTTATTTGATTACAGGCTGTATATAAAGCAGAGAGTGTGTGTCTGGTGGGGAAACCTGCGTTTGAACTGTGTTCACGTGTGTGCGATGGCACAGTGGAACACACACACACACACACACACACACACACACACACACACACACACACACACACACACACACACACACACACACACACACACACACACACACACACACACACACACACATACACAGAGACATATGGCCTTTGGCAACTCGTCCTGTGAGAATCTCCTCTTGCTCCACTTTCTATCCCTGAAACAGACTCCGTGTTTAGAAACGAGAACGGCAGCTGGAAAATGGATGCGTGGAAACACACGTGCGTGATGCAACAGCCCTGTCTCCCGGTGCCTGCGCGTGAACGAGCTACCGCGCGCGCGCATTTCACAGTTCGCAGGTTTAATGAGCTGCTGCAGCCCGTCCATCACACTGACTGGAGAACACCTTAACAGACCCCTCCGTCAGACGACGACACTGCGCCAGGCATATGGAGGAGCACACAGGCAACAACGAGAGCGTGCTGCTGTGATTGTTTGGACTATTGCTCCAGTTATTTTGAGGCACATCTGTGATTTATCATTTTGCTCAGTGGGAGTGAGTTGAATGAAGCAGGTGTGGAGATGCTGCAGAAATAAGGAGAGCATGCTTTTTACTAAATCCATTATCAACACAGGAGGAGATGATTGCAATGATCCATTTAAGATGGGGGAGCATTACAAGCAATATGCAGACAAACAGGGATGCCCGTTGTGCACATGCTGCAGAGACTTACCATCAGTTCATGACAGGGATGGTGACCGTTAGTCATATACTGACACTGCCTCTCCAATAGATTGCAGCCGGCCCAACGCTCAAGGCTGTGTGTAGCGGTCCGGATCGAATCGCTGATGGGAAACTAAAGGAAATATGATCATACATCACCTGTGGCTGATAGGTACTTCAATCTCCAAAACAGTGTCAAATCTGCTGCAAGATTTCCCTCGAGCTGCAATCAGTTCACTTCACACAGCACCGTTTTTTAAAGACAGGCGCCCTCCAGCCAGGAGGAAAAGGTGTTTAAAAAGTTACATTCGGTTTAAATTGTTGCTGGCGGGCGCAGCAGCGTTTTTTGTTTGAGTCCCCCTTCACTGAGAATCAGAAGATTGAAGGAGGCTGCAGACACCGGGTTGCTGGGAGACTGCTGTCGGTGGATTACGAAATGCATGTGTGGAGTTGTGTAATGATGGGAAATGTCAGTTGGGGGCGAGGAAAGGGGGGGGAGGGGGTGAATTGGATTCTGCCTGAGGTCAATTCAGACGTGGTGTTTCTGCTGCACGGTGTCCACTTTGTCGATCTAAATGACATCATCTCTCCCAGCGTGTTGCCTCCTTCACCAGCAGCGTGTCACCGTGATTGCACTCTGGTCTAATTATCCTCCTTTACCTCTCGGTTTAATGGCAGTGACAGAAATGGACGCCCCTCTCGCCACCCCCTGCAACATCCAGATCTGTGATGTGACCTGTGACTCCTTCCGCATCATGTGGGACATGAGCCCCGAGGACGGTGCCAGAGCAACACACTTCTTCATCGACCTGAGCCGCAAAGAGAGCAGGGACCCCAACCGCTTCAAACACAGGGTCTGATCATCTGAAACTGCTGTCCCACCCTCTGTCCCTTCCCCTCTCCTTTCCCTGGATGTGTCTGTTTATGCCGTCTGTGTTCAAACTCCAGATGCACAACAATCAACTTTCAACATCGGGATGGTGAAGAAGTCCACCTTTCGCTGTATGCTTTGCTTAAATTATAGCAGAGAGCATAAATGAGGCCGGGAAACATGCATTTTATTGAGGTCAAGCTGGTTTAACCGCCGTATGATATTCTGCATTACTCTGGACACAGAGAACAGAGGTCGCGCCCTTTCAGTTCTAATACAGTCGAATAAGAAAAATGAGTGCAGTCAACAGCTTCAGGCCGCGGTGACTCACTTGTTCATTTCTTCCTCTTAAAATGGACAAAAACTGACAAATGTTCCCGTGTTTGTCAGGTACTATTCATATCAAGCAGTGAACATAGAGCATTTAGCTGCTACGATCTCCAGCATGTATAACACATATTGTCACGTGTTATACAGATATGTATGTTTACCGATTTATTTTGATCAGTGGAAGCACCATTGCCCAGGGAATGGCACATTATGTGCGTGGTTCAGATTCAAATAATTTTAATAGATTTCCAGGACATTTTTAATAGACATTGATGTTCCCCTGCAGATGAACAATAATGATTAGGCGACCCTCTCACTTTTCATCGAGTTCCACCGGGCCAATTTCATAATGACCAAATGTCAACATAAATAATGGAAATCCCATTTGCTTCAACTGTACTTTGCGTTGTAGCTAATTAGCAAATGTTAGCATGTTTACATGCTAAACTAAGGTGCTGAACATAGTAAACATGTTACCTGCTTACCTTCAGCATGTTAGCGTTGTCATTGTGAGCAATTTAACATGCGTATATTAGCATTTAGTAAGTACAGCCTAGCCAAAACGGTAGCATGGATACAGACTCTTAGTCTTGTTTCAATATTGCTAAAAGAAAGATTTGATCTTTTTACCTTCGCATTGAAAATGCGGAAGGTTATGTTTTGATCGCCGTGTATTTATTTATTTGTATGTGTGTTACTCGCATAACTCAAAAAGTATTAAACCGAATCGCATGAAATTTGGTGGGATGATTGGTTATTATCCGGGGACCATTTGATTAGATTTTGGGATCAATCGGGTCAAAGGTCAAGGTCATGAAAAGGTCAACATCTTCTTTTTACCATAGCGCGGTCAATTTTCATCCAATTGGCATGCAACTAATGCCAAAATGTTCATAATTCAATGCCCAATCTTGTGATATGTGAAGGTATGCGCTCTACTGAGTGCCCGTTCTAGTTTACACATGTTATAGGCCAACACATGAATAATGTTGTTAGCATTAGATTGATACATTTGGTCTCTAAATAGAGCTTCATTAGCTAAAGTTAAACATTTATGGTCTTCGTAAAAGCAAAAGCATGGCCTATTAATGCAGTGGATAATTCAAAAGCTCAGTGCTTTTATGAAGTCAAGGCAGGGATCGATCTGAGAGAGTGGTTCCTGAGTGCGAGACAGTCTCTCTGACGCACTAACAGGCAAAAACAAACTTGCATCAGAGATGTTGTCATGGATATATGGACCTCTGAGCCTTAGGTAATGAGCTGTGCTTCTTAGAGGTCTTGGCCAAAACAAAGCTGCTGATTTGATGAGATGTGTCTTCGTTACAGCAGCGTGGGCTTGAAGTGGAATATAATGCTCACAGGGCAAACTGTCAGGAGGGATATGGCTGACTAAACAATAGCTTTCATGTTTGTTTTGAAATGTAAATTAAACACACAGCGGCCCGTTGGCCTTGCATCCTGTCCCTGACTTCAATTCCTTTCTTCCGTGTCCTCCAGGACGTGCCGACCAAGCTGGTGGCCAAGGCGGTCCCCCTCCCCATGGCGGTGAGGGGCCACTGGTTCCTCAGCCCGCGGACGTTGTACTGCGTCGCTGTCCAAACTGCAGTCCGGCAGCCGGACGGCGACTACCTGGTTTCAGAGTGGAGCCAGGTGGTGGAGTTCTGTACCGGGGGTATGACATAACATGCCTGTAACATAGGGTGACCAGATTTGAGTTTGTGAAAAAGAGGACACTAAGTCGCGGGCGGGGGGCGGGGGGGTATATAGTGTATAGCAATGGTGAAGTATCGTACCAAAGACTCAAAATGGTCGTATTTGGAGGATAATTATCGTGTATCCGGCAACACTGAGATCGGCCGACCAATGACTGTTCTCTCTACAGTCAGAGCTCGCGCAAGAAGGTGGAACGTAAGGGAGATACCATTTCCAAAACTTGTAAGGGTAACTAGTTTGTGAAAGACCCAGAGAAACACAAATATCCGACGAAGCAAAATCCCGGACGTTCTTGGAATCCCTGCCGGACGCATTTTTTAGGTCTCAAAAAGAGGACATGTCCGGGGAAAAGAGGACGCCCGGTCACCCTATGTAACACTAATAATGTATTGTATAGATTATGAGAGCGGGAATCAAAGTAATACGATACATCTTGCAGACTACGCCATGGAACACTTGCAGCAGCTTCTTGACAAGGCCAAGGGCGCTGCGGGGAGGCTGCTAAAGTTCTCTGTGTTTTATCGCAACCAGCACCCAGACTACTTCGACCAAGTCAGGTCAGTGCTGCATACTCATCTCTTCATCGTGTATATAAAGCAATTCCAGCGACAGTTAAACCACTCCAAAGTTTTTTATGGTAAGTTAGAAGCTATTGCACACTTTTTCTTTTTAGCTTAGCTCAGCTCAAAGGCTGAAAACAAAGGGGGAACGGCTTGTTCGCTCCAATGGTAACTAAATCTGCCACAAGCACCTCTAGAGCTCACTGGTTGCCTCAAGGCTCCAGGAGGTTGCTAAGCCAGTGCTCCCAGTGAAGACATTAACCGCTGTGAAACTGCAATTGTTTTACATATTGGTTTTGAGACGATTAAAGGCGAAGCGTTGAGATGCAGATTGCAACCAACCGAAACCAGTCTGCAAACTCCTTCCTTTCCAAGACTAATGTGCGCCTGGGAATGCATAACCATGGTAACGCAGCAGCACGCTATGTAAATATGAAGGTCTCTTTCTGAGCTTATGAAAAATTCAACAATTCTGAGTTTCAGGTGATTACACACTAAAACTAGAACGGGCACTCGGTAGAGCGCATACCTTCGCATATCACAAGATTGGGCATTGAATTATGAACATTGTGGCATTATTTGCATGCCAATTGGATAGAAATTGACCGCGCTATGGTAAAAAGAAGATGTTGACCTTTTCATGACCTTGACCTTGACCTTTGACCCGATCGATCCCGACATCTAATCAAATGGTCCCCGGATAATAACCAATCATCCCACCAAATTGCATGCGATTCAAGAAGATGTTGACCTTTTCATGACCTTGACCTTTGACCCGATCGACCCCAAAATCTAATCAAATAGTCCCCGGATAACAACCAATCATCCCACCAAATTTCATGCGATTCGGTTTAATACTTTTTGAGTTATGCGAGTAACACACATACAAATAAATGAATAAATAAATACACGGCGATCAAAATATAACCTTCCGCATTTTCAATGCGAAGGTAAACATAGTATTAGAATATTCTCTTCCAATTATGTGAATAGATCCCCCTTAATGCTCCACCCCGTGTCTTTAAACAAACGTAGGCTATAGATGCTGCTAGTCTGATTCTGTTGTTTGAATAGTCGGGTTATCAGCTTCCAGTCTTTGTGCTAAGCTAAGTCGGCCGCTCGCTGGAGCTTCATATTAGCTTTCAGAGTGGTATTGGATTTTCCCAAAAAAGTATAAAATGTGAAGTATAAAACTCCTTTATTTGTCTTCATATTTTGGATCAGGAGGGAATGTGGAGGCCTGATGCGTCCAGCCCTGAAAGACATCAGTGGGAGTCATGGTTCTCCCATCAATGGCAAGCTGCATGGAGTCTTCTTCAGCTGCAACACGGAGTTCGATACGGGCCTCCCTCCCAGAGACTCTCCTTACGGCCCCTTGCGTTTCCAGATCCCAGCCGGACACCTGCTGAACCCCAACACCTCCCTGTACTTTGCAGACTTCTACTGCATGTACACTGCCTACCACTACGTGGTGCTGGTGCTGGCCCCGGTCGGCTCGGAGGGAGATACCTTCTGTCGCACTCGTCTCCCTACGCTGGACTTGACCTCCAACCCCTTCCTGACATACACTGCCCCCCAGAGGCCGGGGGAGGAGCCTCTGTACTACCACGCCAGCGACGTCATCCTCGAAGTGCTTTTCTCAGAGTCGGTTGCATTGGATCAGGGCAGCGTGGAGCAGATCAGCGGACACCACCAGCTTATGAGTCTGACGACAGCCAACGCCAAGAAGGACCCCAGCTGCAAAGTGTGCAACATCAGCGTGGGGCGCTGAGTGGGATGCAGGACGGCCCAGGGAGTGTGAGAGTCTGCAATATTGAAAGACAAGTGTTGCACAAGACAAAACATTCGAGACCATCGTGTGTCGGTCACAACGCATTGGAACCCGCCCACCTCGCGGGGTGCGTGCATGCTGCTACCCCTCTTCCCTTCTGCATGGACTAGTTTAGTGAGTATTAAATAGAAGACTTTTACAATGTGTATTGCAGAACTTCATCACAGCTGGAACTAGAACGGGCACTCGGTAGAGCGCATACCTTCGCATATCACAAGATTGGGCATTGAATTATGAACATTTTGGCATTAGTTGCATGCCAATTGGACAAAAATGTATCGTATGGTAAAAAAAGAGTTTGACCTTTCCATGACCTTGACCTTGACCTTTGACCCGATTGATCCCAAAATCTAATCAAATGGTCCCCGGATAATAACCAATCATCCCACCAAATTTCATGCGATTCAAGAACATTTTGACCTGTTCATGACCTTTGACCTTGACCTTTGACCCGATCGATCCCAAAATCTAATCAACTGGTTCCCGGATAATAAACAATCATCCCACCAAATTTCATGCGATTCGGTTCAATACTTTTTGAGTTCTCCGAAAGATTTTGACCTGTTCATGACCTTTGACCTTTGACCCGATCGATCCCAAAATCTCATCAACTGGTCCCCGGATAATAAACAATCATCCCACCAAATTTCATGCGATTCGGTTCAATACTTTTTGAGTTTTGCGAATAACACACATACAAATAAATAAATAAATAAATAAATACACGGCGATCAATACATAACCTTCCGGCATTTTCAATGCGAAGGTAATAAATAAATACACGGCGATCAAAACATAACCTTCCGCATTTTCAATGCGAAGGTAACCAGTAAGCGTCCATCCATGGCTGCTGAACAAAGAGTTACAGACATGATAGGCTTTAGATTGCTAGGAAAATATCTGCTCCTTGTTTGTTGAGTCATCGGTGCTTTCTGGTGTCTGCGTGTCATTTCACAAACGTCTTTTCCATCTTTCAAATTTAGATTTTTTTCCCTTAGGATGTGATTGATAAAAAAAAATGTTATGTGGTTTCTCTTAAAGAAATTAGTGTTTGATACAACCTGAACATGCAAACGCGAGAAGCATGTCTCTTTTAAAACATAACAGGTCATAACAAAATATATTATTTCTTGTGATTTCTCTAAAAACTAAAATGCTGCCAAATGTTCTTTTTTTTTTTTTAAACAAATATTTCTTATTGCCAAATGTGAAATATCGATGCTACTTTGCAGCTTTAACTCCAGTCGTCATTGTAGAGTTATGAGTTATTTTTAAATTGTAGCTCAGACTTCTGCAGACATATATGTTGCAATGTGACAGTGAGAGGGGGAAACGTGCATCTCAAAGTTCTCTACAATCAGTATCTGACAGCGAGCCTCTGCTCTGCAAACGGGGCAGAGCTAAGATTAGCTTCAGTGTATGTTTGTCACTGCCCAATAACCTTTGACCTAGATGGAACTCTCAGAAATGCCTAAAGGGAAAGGGATCCCGTCTCTGGTGCACGACAGTAATGCATGTGGCCAGAATGTAGGACATGACGAGAGAAAAAACAAAGGCTCCCCGAACATAAACTGAATGAGAGAAAACTAGGAAAGAAAATTAAATGCAAAAATCGGTTTTAAAGACTTTTTATACAAAGCACTTACTATGATGTCATGAACATTTATGAAAATTAATTCAAATGTAATTAAAAAAAAAATCCACCTCATCTTTATCCAACACTATTTTTTTCCGTCTGATAAACATCTCGATCATTCTGAGCTGAAGTCATGCCCTTTCACCTAGACTCTGCCCGCAACAGAGATGTGAGCTCACGCACACAGCGATGCTGTAATTCTGCCTGTTGTTATTGTCCCAAAAAGGCTCGCTATGGCCTCCTGGTAAATAACGTAAACAGAATTCAATCTTCCTTTTGGCATCTAGCACTTTCGGAATGGCTATGTCGAATTCGAAGACGTCCGTCTGAGGCCCTCCGAAGCGTTTCTGCAGGTACGTACAGGCCACGTCTCTGGAGCTCAGCCACGAGTCAAAAGTGATGCGTAATTGCACTTCCTTCTGGAAACCCAGGTTCTTGACTCGCACGGTACCTTGAAGGGCCTGTTCCGTAACACTGCAGTTCTCCAGGAGAACCATGCTCTCCGCCAGCTTGGCGCGAAAGGCCTGGAAATCGGCAGACGGCTGCGGGAAGCCCAGGATGAGCCGTGTCCCTGGGCAGCAGGTGCTGACGGTGCAGCTGTAGCCGTCCTCCGTCATGCTCCCCAAACCCCGCAGCGACGGCAGGAGGTCGAGGTCAGACTGCTCATCTTTATCAGAAAACACTCGCACTGCCGTTAAAGACAATCCCCGCGAGTCGGCGAAAACCACGCGTCTGTTTTTGATCGGGAGGAAAACGTCGTCGTCGTCGTCGTACAAGTCATCAAAGGGAGACGAGAGAGGGTGGGTCAGAACGGCTCGGCTTAAGATGTCAGAGGATAGCCGATCTGAAACTGGAGGACGGATGCAAGGGCGCTGCGGCTTCAGGATGGGAACCCACACATGAGGACACAGTTGTTTACGTTGGTTCAAGCACAGCCGGACGGCGATCTCCGCAAGTCCTGCCGACTGGGCCATCGACCTGAGGCCGACCATGGGCAGCAGGCTGGAGACAGAAAAACAGGGATTAAACTAGAATGGGCACTCGGTAGATCGCATACCATCGCATATCACAAGATTGGGCATTGAGTTATGAACATGTTGGCATTAGTTGCATGCCAATTGGATAGAAATTGACCGTGCTATGGTAAAAAGAAGATTTTTACCTTTTCATGACCTTGACCTTTGACCCGATCAATCCCAACATCTAATCAAATGGTCCCCGGATAATAACCAATCATCCCACCAAATTTCATGTGATTCGGTTTAATACTTTTTGAGTTATGCGAGTAACACGCATAGAAATAAATTAATAAATACACGGCGATCAAAACATAGAGACTGCTGTTAAATTGCATCAAATAATGCAGAAGAAGATTAAGGGTCATACTAAAATGTGATAAATACAATTAATCCTATTGATTTTGTCATAATTGAAGAAGTGATGCCTGGTAATGCGTCCCACATCACAATCCCTGCACATGTAGTTTGCTTACGTTCTTCTGCTGGACGTCTCCATACCGGTAGTCTGGAGTTGAGTGATTGGAGTTCTAGAAAATAGGAAACAAAGTGGTATTACAATATAGGGAATATTGATAAAGATTTAAAACTCATTGATGCAATACATCAACAGAAAAACCTCAAATATGCATTTGAAATCTTACTAACAAACTCTGTAGTCTCAGTCCTCCCGTTGCCGGCCGGAAAATCGTGCACAGGATCCTATTTTTGGACCTCCGCTCGGGTGTCATGTTGTCCACTCCACCTTCTCCACTCTCCTGACCAATCAGCGACGCATTCTGGTTTTGTATAACGCCGTTTCAGAACCGGTTATGGCAGAGTTCAGATCATTTAACTTCCACTTTTATTCTGTATTTGACTGTCAAGAAAAACTCGGGTTATTGTAAAATACAATGTTTTGGTGTGAAGATACATCGGTACGGTTGCCTCAACTCGACTAGACAATTGAATAGCAGTGTACTGTATGTAATCCTCCTCGACTCTGCATTGTGGAAACTATTCTAGTCATCGAAGGCTTTATTCTCAGACTTGTTAGTGGACACAGACGCCTAGTAACCCTAACCCCATAGGACACTTAGTGGACTTAAAAATGACTCAGCATGCTCAGTCACCAAACTGAGGAAGCTGTTAACCCTCCTTTTACCTTAAAATCTACTAATATCTTTTACCCTATAACCTCCAGAAAATTATTAGAATTTATATTGTTTAGCAAGTTTAAGTGTCAGGTACTTTGTTTGTTGACTACCTAAATAGCCTTTTAAATAAATAAAAAATACACAACCAAAACCAATGTTTGTAAAATGTTGATGTTTACCTTCGCATTGAAAATGCGGAAGGTCATGTTTTGATCGCCGTGTATTTATTTATTTATTTGTATGCGTGTGACTCGCATAACACAAAAAGTATTAAACCGAATCGCATGAAATTTGGTGGGATGATTGGTTATTACCCGGGGACCATTTGATTCGATTTTGGGATCGATCGGGTCAAAGGTCAAGGTCATGAAAAGGCCAAAATCTTCATTTTACCATAGCACGGTCAATTTTTATCCAATTGGCATGCAACTAATGCCAAAATGTTCATAATTCAATGCCCAATCTTGTGATATGTGAAGGTATGCGCTCTACCGAGTGCCCATTCTAGTTTAATGTGTTTTACACGGTGAAAAACATCCTGGGTCAAATTGACCCTCAAAGAACACGGATGCGTACAAGTTGTGTACAGGACATTGAAAACATAACATCATATGAATTTTGTGTTTACCCAGTTGTCCCCAATTAATTAGGAAAGTCATGAAATGCGAAGCAAAAACAATGATGTCAATCATTTTTTTAGAGATGTTAAAAATTGAATGGGGTCAAATTGACCCCAAAGGTAATAAATAGGAGGGTTAAGGAATCAAGCCAAGTACTTGTGCACATATTGAGTTACATGAAACCACAGTACCACAACACGGTGGTACTGTGGTGACTGAAGACTTGGTAAGAAGGGGCTGCACTGGTAAAGAGTTGACTAATTAAGACCAGACAGATGAACGGGGTAAAGCAATGATGTTGGGGGAAGGGTACTGCATTTAAGAAATAATAAAAAAAAATGCTTTTGTAAACCGTCAATCATTTACAAGTACATTTATTTTTCTCAAATCCACATTTTCACGGTCTAAAAGAACAGAATAGCATTAAAGTATTGCAGATGCATCTCTGTATATTCAGGATTCTGTATCAGCTCAATCAGAGTGGTTCAGTTTCTTGAAGCTGGCGCTCCCTCCGTCCCTTATTAGCTCCGAAATATGGGCAATTTGTGTGAAGGCAAACAAGAAGCACTGATTGCTCCCTTTGAGACTCTTACATAACAATGCCATTTCAACAATTACATCTCACACCATATGTCATTTCAGGGCAAAACTTTTTAAAACACATGCAAAAGAAACTTCAAATGAAGAGATGCACAGAAGTTATCTGACAACTAACAGGATTAATATTATTTATGACAGTAATTCATATAAGTGTGAATGTCATTTAAGAAATAATGAACAAAGGAAACCATGTTTTTTTCAAACATGCCCATATGCACTATGACGCCAAGCAAACGGATGACATTTCACCCATGGGTGCATCTCGTGACTGAGCCGGAGAGGAGGAAGTCTGACAATGCGAGTCATCTGGGTGGAACAACAGAATCAATGAGCAGACTAGTTGTGACATTATTAAAAAGATCCTAAAATAACTTCACAGCACTCAAAACGCTGCTGTGGTGAGGAGGGTTCATTCCTCACCAAGCACCAACAAAACAAACTTATATTTGGTGTTATTTAAGAGTTACATGACTGGAAGATATAGTGCAAAAAATGTCCTTGTTTGTGTCCCACGAGTTAGTCCGTAATCCAGAGTGAAGAAGATGAAGTGCAAATCCAGATGTAATCTCTGCCGGTTAATGTACCGCTTATGTTACAAACGTAGGCCATTGCTCATGTTCTGACCTCCTGGAGCGCAAAACATCCAAACCAACAGACGGACCTGGAACAACCAAAGTTACATCGTGTTAATCGTAGTTCAGTGAAATGACAAATCTGCCTTATCGTCAACATATTTTGGTTCTTGAGACGTTTCTTGTTACCAGGTGATAATGAACACTGCAATAAAAACAGAGAGCTAAAAAGAAATCCAGATATCAGTGCAAAGCAGTTGCTTATGTAAGATCTGCAGGAATGAACTAGCAGATATCAGTGCTGGAGGTTGAGGGCGGTGTTGAGTCACTGAGAACGATGACAGTCAGACCAACTCGCCGTTACTTACCTCGACGTTCAGATTAACTGCACGGCTCCAATTGAAACAAGCGGCGCTATAGTTCGATACCTCATCAGATGTTGAGAGCCCTCTTCAAGATCTACAGCATACTCTCTGATTGAAGAGAAAGAGTGGAGATTATATCAGTTTTTTCAGTATCTATGCAGAACAACTTTATAGTACTGAATGTGAAAAGGTGACACTGCCACCTAGTGGGGCTTAAAAACAGTGACGCGTATAATGTACCTCTGATCGTCTGTTTCAGGCTCAACCAAGATGTTCTCCTGTTTCTCCTTCACTCGTAGAAACACAAAGGAGTCCAGGCAGGGCTCAGGGACTGGGATTAGAGTACAACACAATGATTTAGTGGGATGGAAATGTCAGACCGAGTACCACCATGCTACAGGAAGTTCAGGCACAAATCATTCTCGACTAAACTAGAACGGGCACTCGGTAGAGCGCATACCTTTGCATATCACAAGATGTGGCATTGAATTATGAACATTTTGGCATGCGCTATGGTAAAAAGAAGATTTTGACCTTTTCACGACCTTGACCTTGACCTTTGACCCGATCAATCCCAAAATCTAATCAAATGGTCCCCGGATAATAACCAATCATCCCACCAAATTTCATGCGATTCGGTTTAATACTTTTTGAGTTATGCGAGTAACACACAGACAAATAAATAAATAAATACATGGCGATCAAAACATAACCTTCCGCATTTTCAATGCGAAGGTAACAAATATAAAAGAGAGCAGGACAGTAAAAATGAAGAAAATAAAAGCAAGATTGTACCCGCTTTGAGCATATCCACTGTCTGCAGGTTGGGGGGCATGCGCTTTAGTGCTATAGCCTTCAGGTAGGTTTCTGTGTTGGCATAGTACCTGTGTGCCAGATGAACACGTGTCACAAAAACCTCGGAATAAACAAACAGCTCCAACCTCGCTGGGTAATACTCACTCTTTGGCGAACGCAAACTCTTCAGGTGAAAGCAGGGACGGATCTCCCTCGCCCCGAGACTTTTCCTTCTCCAGGACATGCGGGAAAAACTTTTCAATCTACACCATACGTGGCACAAAGATCATGCGATTATCTCAAAGGGCACGAAGTGAAATGAGAGCTTTAGTGTGCACGGTTATATTGTTGACCTTACTGACCTTCTGCAGACGGGCGCGCAGGTAGCTGCTGAGAACAAAGCGAATCCGGTCTATTTCCATGCGATGGATGCTGGCCTTCGTGTCGCCTTTCTTCACCCGCTGCAAATTGGCTTCCTGTTGGAGGAAAAGATCAGGAAACCATGAGGAGTTAACATCTGATGATCTATTTTGTAACATTTCCTGACAATTATGATGTCAACAATTGACAGAATACAATTAAGGCTGGAATGCAACTAAATACTTTCATGTACATTTTAGGGAAAGTACTCGAGTATATGAAATGTGTTACACTTTATACTTCCAAACCACAACAGAGGCACATATTGTGTTTTTTACATTGTATTACTTCCTTTTTAGGGCTTAAGAGGACATCATTTACTTTTCCACCAATGCATAACAATCGATGCTGACAGCCCAGTGCTGTTGTGACATTTCCAAATGTGGATAAAATCACAAACAGACAAACAAACTAGAACGGGCACTCGGTAGAGCGCATACCTTCGCATATCACAAGATTGGGCATTGAATTATGAACATTTTGGTATTAGTTGCATGCCAATTGGATACAAATTGACCGAGCTATGGTAAAAATAAGATGTTGACCTTTTCGTGACCTTGACCCTTGACCCGATCGATCCCAAAATCTAATCAAATGGTCCCCGGATAATAACCAATCATCCCACCACATTTCATGCGATTAGGTTTAATACTTTTTGACTTATGCGAATAACACGCACGCACGCATACAAATACACGGCGATCAAAACATAACCTTCCGCATTTTGAATGCGAAGGTAACAAACAGACCACAGAGCCGGAAGTACCCCGCTTAGTTTACCATGTGACTCAGCTGCTCCATCACACACTCCACCACCTCAGACTTGTTCTCCAGCAGCTCCGGGGAGAACTTCTCGTTCAGCCAAGCCTGCGAGGGGCACAGAGGAGACGGCTGTGAGGACACGGCGGACTCACGAGGGTCCGCGACGCGCTGTGTCTCCTTCTAACGAGCCCGGGGTGAAGTTGATCACGTCCTCTCACTTCTTCCAGCTTGGCGATCAGCTCGGCCGGGGTCATGACGTCCTCCTGGGTGTCATCGTGGTTGACGTCGCTGCCGTCATCAGACAAAGCGTCCGACATAGTGTGTTTTCTTTTGCGAAGCGAACAGACAAAATGCGGCGTTTAAGCGAAACGCTGAGTCTACAGGGGAGTTTTAAATGTGACGCGACTCTAACGGGGCAGTTTAGAAAAGTATCGCGAAGAGACAAACACCAGCTACACCGCAGCGGACATTTACTGGAGGAACTGCTTGTTTATTCCCGCCACTGCAACAAATCTCGCGAGAACGAGCGAAGTTAAGTGTTTCCCTACGTAAGGTCTGTAAGGACAGGTTCCTTGCGTGCTGTGTGGTGTGTGTACCGTCGATAGACGTTTAAAGAGAACAATGGGCATATATCTTGGAATGCTTTACCTTATAGACAGTAAGGCTTTCTAACATGATCGTTGGGGTCATCTTCTGTAGGAGATTGATTTAAACAGCCTAAAAATACCGCTGCCTGAGTCTAAATTCAGGGCTGTACACTTGATCTACCAATAGCGAGAGTATATAGTGTATTACTTTACATTACATGTATTTTAGCAGAGTAATATTCACTATATACACTATTTTGAAAGTGTAATGATTGTTCAACAAATTACATTTCCACGTAATTATAATTTGATGAATGAAAAATATGTTCAGCTGATGACCACAGTCATTTGTTTTGAATATTTAAACCCACACATGGAAAAAAAGATTCAGAACATGGAAACCGCTTTCCCACGAAGAAACCCCAAAGCAACGTGGCATCTCTCCTCTGCAGAATCACCCATATGTATTTAACAGAAAAGCATCAACTGCTTGCTTTGTTCCAGCTGTCTTCTTTCAAACAACGCTGCGGCCTGCAGCAGAATCTCATTAGTCTGATTTCCTCTTTGTTTCCCACCTCATTGCTCTTGCCTCAAGATTTTCCGTTATTGTCATCAGTAGGCCTACTGACGTTCAGGAATGCACAGTCTCTGTATGTTCCTCTGGGCTTATCTGTGCTTCATCAGACACGCAGGGTGTGAACCGGGTCGCACCATAATCAGGAGAGCTACTGTCATATAAAGCAGAGTCACCATTGCCACAGCCACCACATGTCCAGAAGAAAAGTTTAGGTGAATGCAGTGCAATGTTTTCAGCATGGTTCAGATTATTGGCAACATGACTAATCGCTTATTTCAGAAAAAGGTTAGTTTCTGCTGTTTGAATTGCTGTGCAGAATGAAAAACATGAAAACACAGGCTTGTTCGATTAAAGTTTCCTTGGCTCTCAAAATCCATGAAACTGCTCTCTTCAGTCAGTCCCAACTTGAGAAATACTGAGGCAGTGTGTTCAAAGGGTGAGCGCCCTCCTCAGCTCGGATTGCATGCACAGTGATGTTCCTGACCTCTGGATCTTCTTGCAGGTCTTGCTTCTCATTATCTGGTCTCGGTGGCCATTCACTTTTTGACCGCAATTGAAATCTCAATAGGTCTGCATCTGTCTCTGGAACTCTGACCTGATGGACCATCGATTCAATGTCCGCCGTTGTGGCCATTGGATCCTCAGGGAACCTCAGTAAGGCACCGATGAGTGTATTGGTGAGGTCAGGTCCTTGCAATAATTGTCTGTTCAACACCACATCCTGAAAAGAAGCAGTGCAGTCAAAGAGGACACACATTTTATTTTTCTCCGCATGGTACACCGCACGATGAGGAACGTAGGGGACCCTGCAGTCATCACGGTCAAGCTGCTCCTCGGGAACTTCAACGACGTAGCTTTTATCCAGTATGCTTTTATGCTTTTTTTTTAACACTTTCTTTTTCGTCTTTTCACCACAGATAGAACACATATATACGTAAATGAAAAACAAATGATAACCACAGCAAATACAAATAAATAAATAAAAAGGGATCTGGTTTGCTCTGTCCTCTCAAAAGCTAAATATAAAGATAAATCCGGAGAAACATTCAAGTGTTCTTATCTTGTGTTATTGTTGACGTGTAAACATTGTCTCACGGCCTTGCTCCCCTTGAGCTGTCTCCATCTTGGTGGTCTCATTCTTTGCAGGTCCACTAAACATCCAGGCCAGGACAGACTTCACAGCATACGGCCCATCATTCTGACTATTAATTAAGTGCCACGGCTCCATTGCCTTTGAGTTACTACCTCCAAGGAGAAGGCCTACATCAGCGTCAATGTGTGGTCAGGTTACTTCATGCACATGAGGCCACTTTTGCAGATGTTGTTGAATTGGAATGTTTTCCTTTTGAGCCGGGATACTTGTTGGAACATGAAGCACTTGTTGGAAGACTTAAGAAAACATGAGAACACCAGGACACACATGGATAACTCCATTAAGCAGCCATATTGGGCAAAGTGCACGTCGCTACCATGCTGGACGATGGACACAGGAAGTGAAGAAACACAATGAGTAGGTAGATAAAAACAGGCTCACTTTGACCCTAACAAGGATCATAGGGGCATCTTAATATATTAACATGTTCTATTTTTTTAAATATATATATATATAAATATATCACTATATATATATATATAGTGATTTATATTATACAAATATATTTATGATATTTATATTGTATATTTATATTAGATGGTATTTATATATCATATTATACTGAATATTAATATATATATATATTAATATACTGAATTGAATGAATAAGATATCCTTATTATTTCAGTATTGGAATAAATGTTACATATTTAACTACATATTTTACATATTTAAGTAGAAATGTGTGTTTGATAATTTTTTTTTGCATTAAGTCAAAGGCTACTGGTGTGTTTGCTGAAATTGATTGGATGGCTCTACAAAAAATAATTCCACCAGCCGCCACTGATCAGAGGACCATTGTGGTGGCTGGAGCTTGATTACGCTCAGCTGTGGAGGTGTGTGGGGGCGTGGCTCAGGGGACAGGTGCTGGGAAGATGCCTGATTGGCCTCAGCTGGAAGGAATCAGGGTAATTGTCTCTCTCTCCTATTTCAGCTGCAAGGGAGATGGAGGGACAAGACCGGCAGAGCAGAGCGACAAATAAAGTATCATGTCAAACGTCACAACAAGTGTGCTCATTCCTTGGTGCTGGGGGGGAAAACACTGGGATTATGACCAGTGTTGTTACAACCATCTACGAGGGACTCTGGCTGACCACACACTTCTGATTAAGAGCAAAAAGGCTGGAGTGGGGAGGGTTGTCAACCCTATATTCAAATCAAGAAATTACCCTAGTGAGTGGATTAATTGAGTCGCGACCCGACCCCGGAATAAGCGGATGAAAATGGATGGATGGATGGATGGATAATGTACACTACATACTCCAGGACGGTAGGTGGCGCTCTTCGCTTGAAAGATGGACTCCAGTGTTTAACATTTATTTGTTCCTTCCCAATGACCATTACATATACACGTATGGTGCTTATCTGGCCCCTCGTGGTTAAGCTTGACAATTAAAGAGTTAAACCATTACCAAATAACTTAAATTCAAAGAGCCATCAACTGAATCCAATATCAAACATTCATCAACACTTAAAATCCTCTGGTTTTCTTGTACATTACTTCAGGTCATAATGATACGTTCGACCTCACACATTAGTGCCTTGTTGTCCGTGAGGGTCTGTTCTCTCACGAGGGTAGACCGATTTTGCATGCAAATTACATGAATATCTTTAAATAAAAATCCATATTTTAAATGAAATAATTTATTTATATCCAAATCCTACCAAACTGACACCAGATCAGCACGTACACACATTTTATTTTTGATAATATACTGTATCTAATTACACAAGGCCATTTTAGGACCTAGGTGAAATAACTGTTTTGGGAGAACTGCTTTTAATGCTGGCATACTAAACATTTGGTGTTACTTTGTAGATATTACAATACATTTGGCAATGATAGCAATGCCGTTGGACTTTAAAAGCAGTGTATATGGTTTGGCACGGGCATATTTTGAGTTCTGATATTGGGCTGGTTTTTGGGCTGGTTTTATTGGCCATTGGGCTGGTTTTGTCACACAGACCTGGTAACCCTGCCTGGCCTCTTCTATTCATGAAACGGCATAGGCAGGGCATTGATGCAAGAGCTGGCGTCAAGACTGTCTGCTATCTCTAAATGTGTAACAGATATGAAAAGGCCATGGAAGAAGTCGACTCCGTTACATATGCACGGCTCTAATGGCGAGGCAGGTAAACATTACGCCGTCCCTTTTGACAGTCTCCGGCCCCGTCTGGGTTCAAAGGGACCAACAAAATCTACGCCTACATTGGTCAATGGTGGCTGATCTGGTGTCAGGCGATCTTCTCATCGGCCATTTTTTGATGAAGCATTCCTTTAATTAAAAACAGAGGACCAAAGGTTGTTTATACATTTTTTAGACATTTTAATGTTGATTGTTGACATTTTTCAATGATCATTCTGTCTCAGTACATTTGCATGACGATAAGATCTGCTTATACGATCTAAATGTCTAAACATTGATACAAACAGTCCTGATGAAGTAGCATTATGTCCGACATACTTCACAATTCAGTTCAACAACAAGGTTTCTTTGCTTTCAACACAAAGTATTTAAATTGTTGAAGTGAGAACAAATGTGCAACAACTGTGGTTTAGATCAATTTAAACGGTTATATTTAGGCCAGCTATTGGGAATTTAGCATAATCAGACAAATATATCATTGCATAAGCATGGCTTATTGTTTAGCATTTAATCAAACTATAGAAAAACTAAATACGTACATTTAATAAGTAGATTTAGCACAGTTCTGTTAAAGAGATGATGCATCCGTTCGATCCAGATTGAACTTGTTTCACTGTGATCATATAATTACCATATCTCGAGCCATCACTTCCTTTACCTTCAGCGTAGTTTGGTTTGACCGCAGAAGGTCAGCACAGTCGCACCGTTCTGACCGTAACTAGTTCACCACTGGGGGATGACTGTGAAGCCACATCACCTAAATATGTCTGTGTTGCATAGTTAAGCGTGTTAAAAACACAAGTAGGGCTTTACCAAAATGACTATGAGCAACAGACAACGAGGCCAGCCAGCTCAAACTGCACTTATTGAAAATGCGGACGGTTATGTTTTGATCGCTGTGTATTTATTTGTATGCGTGCGTGCGTGTTTGCGTGTTATTCGCATAACTCAAAAAGTATTAAACCGAATGGTGGGATGATTGGTTATTATCCGGGGACCATTTGATTAGATGTCGGGATCGATCGGGTCAAAGGTCAAGAAAAGGTGAACATCTTCTTTTTACCATAGCGCGGTCAATTTGTATCCGATTGGCATGCAACTAATGCCAACATGTTCATAATTCAATGCCCAATCTTGTGATATGCGAAGGTATGCGCTCTACCGAGTGCCCGTTCTAGTTATTATTATTGTTGTTATTGAAGTCTAGAGTTAAAATACCAAGAATCACAGCTTGTGAGGGTAAAAGAGATGCATAGCAGGTCGGGCGTATCCAGTTTGGGGATTTATCAGAGGAAGGCCGTAGGGATACGGGTAAACAACAGACCCCATGAGAGCAGAGTGACCGGGGCTCATCGGGACGTGTCGGTATATTAGTTGAGATTGAGGTAGTCTCATTCTGTTGGGGAGAAAAACCGGATGTAATAAAGGCTGGTGTCGAGAGTATCTCCCTGGTTTGTCGCAGCTCGACACCGGCAGACTGGCGGTGGGATGGGCCAGGCTGTGCTGAGTCGGGGGGACCTTCTGCTGCATTGTCCTGGGTTTCTCCCTCTTCTCCGTCGGATACAGCCAGGGAGCCATGCTGGTCAGCCTCTTCGCACAAGTCAGAGACTCGTCCTGCTGCGTCGCCCTGACCGGCTGGATTTTATAACCTGGCCGAATAGGAGCGGGCCGCAGAAGCTGCACAGATTTTGGAATAACTTTGGTGAAACTAGAGGTAGATGTTGAAGCCCAATCCGATCTCACCGTGGAAGAGGAGAATGACTGGAGAGTTTGGCTGGAATATTTGCCTCTCCCTTTGTGAAGAGGCATCCAGTCCGAGTCTTTATTCTGGACTTTAATGGAGTCTGCGGATTGGGAGCTGATGTCTTTATTCTGTCTTGCAGGGTCTTTGGGTATCTGACTACACTTCCTTTCCTCACTACAGCTTGGTGTATTTTTCACAGCGCTAGTACAGTTTTGGGAAAGTGGGGACCCTGATGCAGGATAAACTTCATTTCCTTCCGGGCCGTCCTCTGATGAAACAGAGTAAGGGGAGGGGCTGCGTGAAGAGGACGGGGACGAAGGCAGCGGCGAGCTGTCGGAGGAGTCGCAGTTCCGGCTGGAAGAAGCCCGGGCCGGAGACTGGGAGCGGCGGATGACGGAGGGCCTTTCGTTATCCTCGGTGTGAGGAGGATTCAGTGGCAAGTTCAGGCTCGCCTGGGCCATCCGCTTTTTTTTCTCCAGAGGAGAGATGACCTCTCCGGCAGCAGGCGGGAGAGGAGCAGTCCAGGGGCTGGACGTGGGGGCCTGGGCGAGGTGGGCAGAGACAGAAGTGCAAAGACCGGCGGTGGCTCGGTTTGGCAAAGAGCGGTCTGGCGGGGCGGCCCAGGGGTGAGGTTGCATCACGGCTTCACTTCGGCAGGCAGCCTCTGGACTTCTCTCGCTGTGTATCTATAAAGTGATACAGGTCAAGTGTTAGGACACTTTACGTGGTCGTACAGGTGTCTTTCTCCGTGAGACCTTTTCTTCCATCACGTGTGTTACCTCTATCTCTGAGTCCATCTCTCTATCCGACGGACTCCTCTTCCTCTTCCTCTCAGCCTTGGTGACCTTGCCGTCCACGTTTCTTTTATATGGCTTCCGCAGTTTGCTTGGAGGCAGAGGTCGGTCCTCCTCTCCTTTTGTTTGTCGTTCAAAGGGCAGCACCAGCCTAAACAAATCACAACTCTGGTTATGAATCAGTTAATATCGTGATTGGTTTGACAGGTAAGTTTAAAACAAAGTGAAGCTCACTTCTCATAGTGTCTGCGAGTGCAAGTAGCAGCGCTGGTGCTCCCTGGACTTCCTCCCAGCTCATCATACACTTTCTTCCAAAGACGCCCTGATGTCACCTGTTGAATAACAAAGTGTAAGAAAATAAGTAAGTGGCCGAGACTCAATGGCGTATCACTCCAGGTACCCTACAAACTGAACGTCTGCCTAGTTTGTCATCATTTACGATATATTGTCTTATTATTTTGTGTGTGCAGTTTCATCCAGTATGTGTGGGTATAGGAACCTCGTGGATCAGATATGGTTTGAAGCTCAAACTCATCTTATACCTAATTGTTTACTCTTAATTTAAAGTTTTTACGTTGTTTTGTCCCAAGTCATCTCTCTCCTTAGGCATCGAGTTAACTGACAAGTCTGCTGGTTTTCACACACTCATTTTTAGAAGTGAGCAGTGGCGGTGGAGACGAGGGTCAACCCTGTTTCCAGCCCCGGCTTTAGTACCGTTTCCACACGCTCAGATCTCGTCTCACAGCGTGGACATCAAAGACAACGCAGCGACGACAGCTCCAGAGCGACATTTCTTCCAGTGTGGTAAAAACCACCGTGTTACAGCACCTGACCTATCGCTGATTCCTTCACTTACACACTGGTTGAAGCACTATGAACTATACTCAAATAAAAAATGTATACTCACTGAATCATAGCCCCCAAGTTTCTCAACAGCTTTGTAGATCCTCCAAAGATTAACTGGGGAAGGAGACACACATGAGAACTTCCCTTTCTTTCAAATGCCATCTGAATAATGTGCTCATTGAACATGAACTCACTCTGCCTGAAGCCCAGATGTGGGATCCTTTCTATAGGTGTACCTCTGTCCTTCATGAACGAGTGCAGACCTGATACAAACGCCTTCTCTTCCATTTGCACTAGCTTGGGCCTCTCTTCTTGTTCTTGTTCTTCTTCTTCTTCTTCTTCAGTCATAGAGGATCTCAATGACAGAGGGAGAAACCTGTGGAGAAAACATTTCAAATGATTTGCATGAAAATCAAGTAGACGGGAAAGAAGACACGCAGCGTAATCTTACGGGATGCAGGTGTTAAAATGAGACATCAAAATCTGAAAGTAGGGTTGTACCGCTACACATCCTGTCTGGAGGGAAAGCAACAGACTTGTGGGGTTTTTGGTGGAGAGTTGTCAGTCGCCGGTATCACAAATGTCACTTAGAAAAACAAACGTGAAGCCAAAAGATGTTATATATGTGATCAAGTGTTGTAAACAAACTTTGAATATTGAAGCTGCTTTGTCATTTCTGAGAAATGGCTGTCGGTGTGTTTGCTGTATTTCTGCAGAACTAGTTTCATTCACAGTGATGATGCCAGGAAACTCGACGTGTCAAGTGTTACAACCCAGACTACCCAGAAAGTCAGGGAAAGAAATTGACAATGTCACTATTTGTGGTTTGTAAGAAAGGAGAAATGAAACAGTGAAGACATGCAGAGTTAAAATCAACAGTTGGACAGGTTTCAAGAAGAGAAGTAGAAAACATTACAGTATTGGGAAGATTAATTGTTGATGGAGATGATACAGTGTCTGTATTTTTAACAAAATTATGTCGTACGGCTTAAAAGATTTAATTTGGGTGTTTTTCTTTTCATTTATCACTTAAGAAAAACTCAAACTTTATGTGTTTTGGTGCGTGTATACAGTACGTAGTATAAATACATGGTAGTTGTCCATTTTTTACCACAACAATTATTATATTCCAAAAGCACAAATGCTGACTTCGCTTCTGTTATTTCATGCCGATATTTAAATGTGAAATATCACACCGCACGTTGTATCCATCAATTTCAAAAGATTGGATGTCAAAAGAGGCCACGGCCGACAGCGTCAGTCTCTTACTTTGAATCAGCGCACCGAGAAGCGGCTTTATTTCTGCCGCAGTCATTGTTCAACAAATCACCTCGACGTGGTTTCATATTGAATAAAGTTCCTCTATGTGGTTCCTGGTTCCGAGAAGTCGGCCTCCAGAGTGAGTAATAGTGAAGGTGCGGGCCTTTAACCAAGATGACCCGACTGAGTCACAGTTCAGCCGCTCCACAGCTCGGACTTTCCACTTCTGCATCGCCTGCTTTTCCCACTGCAGATGTTATGTTTCTACTCAAAATGTCCAAAAATCATATGTGACACACCCATTTTAATTGTCTGTATTACCACAACTGTTATTAGCTGATAAAAATGCGACACCATTATATTTCCATCTGCATCTGAAATAACGAGGAGGTGGTGAACACGTTAAAATTGCAACATTTTTGAACAAATGTAAAGGCCATGGGTGTGGGTGGGTTTGTGGGTGGGCGTATTATGATTCATTATTTTTCCTTATTTTCAATTGTTTTTTTATTTTTGATTTATTAGTTGTGTTTCTTCTCATTTTTCACTTTACGTTGTCTGTTTGCTCTACCTTCCTGTCACTTTATGCAGTACTACTGCAAACAGAACAACACACACACACACACACAAAATACTTGTTCGCTGATCCCTGTCGTTATATTGTGCACATTCTCTAATAAAGTATATAAAAAAAAAAATTGCAACATTTTGCTTGGGATCTTGCATAAAGTTCTCACTCACTTTCGTCGCTGTTTTCAGATCTGATTCACAAAACGTTGAGGTTTATGCATCCGTGGTTGCCAACAGGAAGCGTCTGCACTCAAAGCCACACACTGCAGATCTCAGTGTGAATATCGTTGTGAAACACTCAGCTGATTTCCACTAGGTACATTTCTTTTGGAAAACTGCGTGGGTCGATGTTGGTGTCAATGAGTCAACGTGTGATCCTCCGGCGTGCTGCAGCGATGCTGTCGGCGGGCCGCAGAAACCACCAGGCTTTCAACGAACATCTCATGCATTGTGTTTCTCATATTGTACCTCTCGTGTCACTTACCAGAATACTGGCTCGCGAAGACCTGCGGCAGTTTCTCTATGTGCCGTGAAAACATTGTGGTGTGTCTCATGAGGTGAGATGTGCGTGTGTTTCACGGCCCTCTCAGGATACAAAACACAATCACATATTTCCTCGTCGCTCATTTCGCAATCAGCCATCAAGATCAAACAACTGTACTCGCACAATCGGCACTTTTTCTTGCCACAATCTCAAATTGACAAGCAAAAAAAAGGAAATGCTAAGACTGCTCAGTCGGAACAGTCGTGTGTGTCGTCACTAATTATTTGTAACTGAAGGTTAACCCCCGAGTGCTTCCAGAAGGGCCAACTGACGTGAATCAGCAGTGAGTGAGTTGGTACCTGGTTCTCGGTCCCCTGCTCTTCGTCCCTGGCTGCTGTTTGTTGTGAAGTGTCACTCCGGTGCTCCCGAGCTTCAGGAGACACACAGCGGGGACAACACAGATACTTTTTAGCATCTTTCCCAAAAAAAAGTGTTAAAGCCGAACATCACAACTGCCGTGAACGTAGTCGTTTTATGTCATTTCCGTCATGCTCAGATGATCAGTGCACAAACTAGAAAATTGTACAACATATTGTCAACTGAGTCTGATATAAAACTACAGATTGTAAAACCACTTGCTGCTCATGAACATAACCGCTTGCATGCTGCAGCGTATCATATTGTAACACGTGCACTACAATAGATGATCTGAATCAATAAACTGCAACATACGTAAAACATAATCGTTCCTTGCACTTGTGATTGTTAAAAACCCTGCACATGTTACTATTGTTACTGGAGTATGAGATATTAATAATTAATGCATTTAATGAGGAAAAAGGGGATTTAAGACCACAAGCAAAGAAATATGAATCTTCACAAACTACTGGAATATGAGATATTAATAATCACTGTACATTATTATTCTTATGGTTCATGCTTTCCTCAATATTAGCACCGTATTCATGCATTTAATGAGGAAAAAGGGGATTTAAGACCACAAGCAAAGAAATATGAATCTTCACAAACTATGAATCTTCACAAACTACTGGAATATGAGATATTAATAATCACTGTACATTATTATTCTTATGGTTCATGCTTTCCTCAATATTAGCACCGTATTAATGCATTTAATGAGGAAAAAGGGGATTTAAGACCACAAGCAAAGAAATATGAATCTTCACAAACTACTGGAATATGAGATATTAATAATCACTGTACATTATTATTCTTATGGTTCATGCTTTCCTCAATATTAGCACCGTATTCATGCATTTAATGAGGAAAAAGGGGATTTAAGACCACAAGCAAAGAAATATGAATCTTCACAAACTATGAATCTTCACAAACTACTGGAATATGAGATATTAATAATCACTGTACATTATTATTCTTATGGTTCATGCTTTCCTCAATATTAGCACCGTATTAATGCATTTAATGAGGAAAAAGGGGATTTAAGACCACAAGCAAAGAAATATGAATCTTCACAAACTGTCATCTCCAGAGCTCGTCGGCCTCGACCCAGTCAGAATATCACTTGTGTGCAAAACCAAGATGCTTCTCTTTTGAGATCACTTGTTTCCTGTGCTGTGGCTTTAACCTTTAATTCCACTTTCTGTATTGACTCAAACTTCTCATTCTTGCGTTGAGGAAATACTTTTGTTACACTGCATCATTTCTCCACCACTTTGGGACATGCGCTATTCATGTTTATTGTTTTGCTTCTTTGCCATTTAACAACTGCATTAGATAAGCTGCTTTCACCAGATATGCTATCCATCCATCCTTTGGATAAGTAATTATAAGTGATTATAAATCCCTGAGACGGTTAAGGTTTTGTAAATCAAACTAGTTGGTTTCTTTCACAAATTAATGTGTTTACAATTTTTCTCCATAAACAGACCTGGTAAAGCTTTACATATATTGTTTAAAGAGTTAATTTTCATCAAGATCAATATCTACAACTGTACATTATTTAACTGATTGCAGTACATTCATAAAACCTTACAATGAACATAAAAGTCCTTCTCACCCATGTCCAGAAGTCGCCTTCTCGTCTCTGGCTTGACGGAGTTGTGTGACACCATGTTGAACTTCACGCCACAGAACAGGAAGCTGTCTCCTCCGAGCCGTTTCATTGGTTGTTTGCCTTGCAGCAAACGAGTTTGGGAAACAGAGTTATTTTCTTCGTCACTCAAGTCTCACGACGTCTGTTCTCCGTTTCATCACCGGATTTTCAGAGAAAAACAACATCTGTGTCCAAATGTTTGTTCTTTGTCTCCAGTTTCCACAGAAACGGATGCTATGCTAACGAAGTAGTTCATTACTTATTTCCGTTAGCGTCTTATGCTTCCAATGTTGTTCGCGGCACGTGAAACTGTAATGTCATTACTGTGTTTTCTTTATTATTTAAAAAATATATCAACGACGAGACAAATAATCATACATGTTTTTATGGACTTTATAGTAATTCAACAAAGTTTGTGATACAACGATTTACGCCTCGTCACCTTCAGTGTGCAGACCGGACTCAAGTCCACTAAAAATAGCTGAATTTAAGGAAGTGAAAGAAACATTCAAGTAATGCCCAAATGAAGGTTTAAGTGTGTGCATTTATAACATCTTCCAGACGTATATATCATTAAAACAATGTATTTTAGATTATTTATTTGTTTCTAAATGGAAGCCACTTAATAAGAATAATACATAACATTTCTATAGCGCTTTTCATAGTACTCAAAGACGCTTTACAACACATAATTTAAAAAATCCTAAAAGCTATGCATTAAAAATTACAATAAAAACAAACGATAAAAGCAAATAAGAACGTACAGAGCACTTACTGCTAATGTACATCATTATAATAATCATTATGATAATAATAAAACTGCTGCTGTGCAAACCTAAAAGCACCAAAATAGAAACATTTTGCATGTAAAAAAGGCTTTAAAGTAGAGACACACAAGCATATAGTTTGAGTCATTAAAGCATAAAGCTGAGTAAACGCAGACGCTCAAAGCTCCCATGTGGGAACATTAAAGTGTTGAGACTGGTAGCTCCAGAGAATAAAGACCTCACATTTTAAGGAAGAGGTGAGGTCCTACTTCTTTAAAATGGTTCCTACTGGCCATTGCCTAAAAGATATTGGCTAAAAATAAAAATGCCAGGACAATGCAGCAGAAGCAGCTTTTTCAAATAGAGACGAGCGGTAAAAAAAACAATCAGATATTTCTACTCCCCGAGTCAGAGGGAGTCAGAGTGTCAAGATGTTATGTTCCTTATGGTCATCAAGGTCAATTTACTTTCCTTTTCATTTCATGTTCGAGTAAAGAAGACAGTTGCTCTAGTATTTCTTTCACGTCACGTTAAAATATGATTGTGTTGTCAGCCCCACACTCAATAAATACAATTACATGAACTTGTGAAAAAACACTGATGAAGCTCCACACGATCCACATCTCTTCCCCATGTTTTGATCTATTTAAAAAGGGGCCGCCCTATTCCCCCATCTGTTGTGGATAGAGTATGACATTTCAAAATGATTAACATTTAAATGTCAAAATAACTAAATATCTACAAACATGTCCAAATCTCAAGAGGGATTTTTTTGGTGGTTTGATGACAAAAAACACATTTTCTCTTTTTGAGTTGCTCAGAAAAATGCACAAATGGAAGGAGCGTGATATTAAACGGTTCGTGTTCCCACACCTCCTGTATGAACACAAGATGTAGATATAACATAGAGGAATAAAACATTACATCTAGATTAAATATCAGATCCGCTGCAGACACGGTGAGACTTTGTGGGGCAAGACTATCTAATCTAATGCAGGAATAAAAAAATAAAAAAATGTGGTTATATTTGAACTACAAATAACACATTTATAGTTTGTCATACACGAGGGATCATAGGAAATGTATATTATTACCATTTAATTGTGACTGTTTTGCAGAACTGTTGTGATCAATTTGATCTCCTGAAGCCAAAAGAGAAACGATGAGAAAAAAATCAGTTATGAGACTGAGAGAAAAATCAGTTATGAGACAGAGAAAAATCAGTTATGAGAGAGAAAAATCAGTTATGAGCCTGAGAAAAGCCCCAACTATTCATTTCAGACTTCCACGGAGATAAACACGAGGTTGAAGGGTTATTTGTGTACAGATTGTAAAGCACTCCAAGACAAATTAGTAATTTGTGAAATTGGGCTATACAAATAAACTGAATTGAATTGAATTGAGATGAGGGCAGAATGATGTAAACGACAACGTGTGGACAAGATATTGTGAATTCAACACACGAGAGATTTCCTGTCTGAAGTGAGTCACTTTCCTGGGAACAATCTACAAACGTTGAAGCGGTACGTATGACTCCAGTCATGGTGAGAAACGGCCGTTAGCAGAATGAGATTGTTCCAGAATAAATGGGTCTAAAGACGCAGCGCTTGTTTTAGGGATAAGTACAAACTAACAGAAGTAGATCGGCAAACTTTAAAAGCAGAAGTGTAAGGCTTGAATAGTGAGAGTTAATATTGTATTCATTGAGTGATTCGAGAGGGAGAATAGAATGTGATTCGGGATATTTGGGAATTATTTAATGGACTAAGGGGGTCAAAATGCATGACATTTTACTGAATCACTCCTAAGGCACATTTCAGCTGCTTTGTTGAGTAATATATATAGCAGGAGAGTGATTTTCATAAAGGATCAAAGATGATCCATATATGGCAAATGTCTTGAGCACAGGGAACATTTTACGACACAGGTGTGGTCATTCAGCCTGACAAAGATATTAATAAAGGATTCAGACAACAAAAGAAAAGAATGATTTTCATGTGAATATGAAACCTGTGCATTACAGGTTAATTCCCCAGCTGTTGCCTCGTTCCAGGAAACTGATTGTAGAGTGTGTGTGTGTGTGTGTGTGTGTGAGTTCCTGATAGACCTCTGAAAATCCCTATAAATTAGCTATAATACTTCAAGCTTTTCTAAAACGCATGCTGCCTAGGATATGCTGAGCCTGAAAAGATGTGACAACATGGCTTTGGTTATTTATTTTATTATGAAGAATGTTTGTGCATTACAATAAACTCTGGGGAAACAAACAATGCAGGGGATACATGATACTCTTTCCTACTCATAATTCATATTTCCTTTTATAGTCTAATCTCAAAGCTTAAAAGAGCAATAATTTTGTTCTGTGATAAAAACTGAACATACACATTTTTTATTGACATTTTACTGCATTCACTTCCCGTCATTATGGCACCGTAACATCGCAAATTACTTATTAGAGATGTGTAATGCACTCAAATTCAACCTCAGACCAGCGAGATCCACACAAAGAAAAAAAAATGCTGACTTTGTTTTATTCTCTCTAGCTTTGTCCCTGAAAAGTTAAATATGTTGAAATAATCTGGTTCAGATGACGAAGGAATGAAAACAATAAAAAGTCAGTGGAAAAGGGAACTGAACGGTTTGATGCATTCCCCACTGAATTGACCCAAAGCACAGCAAACACAATCTGATTTGTTTTTTAAATATTCACTTTAACCACAGCGACATCAGTACTAAAACATGGTCTGAAAACCACACAGGATCAATCACAGAAAAAAAAAAAAGGAAAGTTCAGTCTGCCGGTAAAGAAAGGCAAAAACAAGGCAAAGGATTATACTGCAGCTGGTACCGCCATCTTTGATTTTTTTTCTTCTTCTTCCCTGAAACGTACGGGAGCATTTGCTACAAGTAACGACGAAATTATACCTGAAATAGAACTGAAGTCACTTAGTAAGGAATGTGAACTAGAAGTGCTGCTACTACTGAATTAAAGACTTGACAAAGGCTAGTTGTGTACGGCATCACATTTATAGGAAAAGAGATGTCATTAGGGGGGGGGGGGGGGGGAGCATTGGACTGTGTCCTCACAAATCCCTTAATTAAGCCATCCGTTGCTCACATCAACAATTTAATATAATTTCTTTCTTAAAGACGAGCGATTTCTAAAGCTTCTGGCCGATCCGTTTGTTGGTCCGTGGTGTGGAGCGACGTTTACTCCGTTTTAGCCGGATCAGCTCACTGGTGTGCGAGGACTGACCGTTGACTGCAGACGTCTTCTGGGGGTGGGGGGGTCGCTAGATGAGCTCCACGTAATTGGCTGGGAACATTCCAAAGTGGCCGTCTGGGCTGTAGCCCCGCCACCAGCCCTCGTCGATCATCTCGATGCCGGTGATGATGTTGTCGGGATCGAACGAGACCTCGGTTTCGTCAGCTGGAGGAGAAGAGCAGCGTCTCGTGAACGTCAGCCGACATCTTCCATAGAGATGCACTTAATGCAACTTTCTTGGTCAATTTATGACAACAAAAAGTCAGACTTGCACATTTTCTCTCTAAGAAAGTTGACAGCAGACACAACGATTTGTTCAATTTAAACATGAAGTGAAACATCTACAACAATGGAGCTGAATGGGAACATCCAAGCTATAACAGGCCGGTAAATTGCTCTTTAATATTAGTGACAGTTTTCAGATTAATTAAGAATTATTCAGTTTACGCTTACGTAAATTTTTTTTAACAAGAACTCACCAGCCTGGTAGTCGTACAAGGCTCTGGCACATATGCCTTTGCTTGGTGTCGCCTCTGGTGCCTCCTGAGCAGTCGCCTCATAAGAGTGACTCTCCTCTACCTGGGAATGGAATAAAGTAACGCAGAGTTTAGTTAAGCAAGAGTTGATGACAGGAAGTAGTATCATCACAACGGCAGACCTTAGTGAGCTCTTACTTTTATAGAACGGTCATCAAGTATGGCATTCCAATTGAAGTACTTTGTTGTATTAATAAATAAAGATCAAATAAAATAGGCTTGTGGGCACACACAGAAGTCGTTGCTATGGATACACAAACAGCGAGCATATTTTGCTTGACAGCTGCTTTTGTTGGAGGCGTGTTGCTCGGATGTTGCTCCACTTTCTCTCGTCCCTGAGCTTCGGTTGCCAACAGCTCTGGAGAGGTTTCACACTTTTGGACACAGTCTCGAACACGTCTCAACCCGCATCAGTTAGTTTCCTTACCGCGGTGCTGCGGAGGAATGTCATGCTCAAGGTAAGTAAACAGTCACCTGAGGAGGCTCTTCATAAGCCGTCTCTTGGACGGAGGCGGTGGCAGCCAGTGTCTTCTCTGAAAAGACAGATTGCCATCAGTATGTGGCGTCTGGGCCGCCTGCCCGCCAGCAGGTGGCAGCAGCGGCCACAGTTTGGCTGGAGGGAATAATATGTGCTTATAACAAATGACTAAACAATATATATGAGAAGCAGATGGGCGGGTTGGAAAGCCGATGCTTGAAACCAGAGGCTGGTGTCGTGTGAAATGGGTCCCACCTTCACATTGCTCCTGGGGGGCCGCATCCTGCTCATCATACTCACACCTGGACTGTCCATCATCCACATCAGGCTCTGATCGCCCAAAACACAAGCACAGACATGCATGTAGACGGGAGAACACATTCACAAGTCCACACAGGCTGGAAGCCGCCGCACCTCGCAGACACGTCGGCATGTTTCACTTGAGCAACAAGACAATAACATGAAAGTCTCTTAGGAAACATGAAGTGCATTGAATGGAAGCATGACTCACGATGCAATTTGTGATTATGGATTAAGAGGATGATCACACACAGAAACAACAATGACAAATGGATCTTTAAGTGAAGTATGGAACTGTCACCCAAGTTGTAGAATATGTATTTTGTATTTACTAATGTGTGTGTGTGTGTGTGCGTGCGGGAGCTCACACCTGTGGCTCGGACAGGAGAGGCGGAGCCTGCTGGCACAGGAGACGCTTGGCGCTGAGGTGAACTGGCTCGCTCACTCTCATACGCCGGCTTTGACAGAAAAGGGCTTTGCAGGCGCCCTGAGCAGAGACACACACGGAACCCTCAGATCACGCACAAAAACTGGACCGGAGAGAAAACATAGTGCAGACTGGTGGCACAGAAGCAGAGCAGACACCATGATGGAGACACTGCGTTAAGTAGGACTGTGAGGCAACTAGGCCGCCTGATGGGAAGTTAAAGCTCTGAAGAAAGAAGATGTCGGGAGACAATCTCCCCGAGAAAAAACACCAGTTTTTAACTCTCTGCTGGCGTAGCGTGAGGCCGAGAGAGCCTCGCAGTAATGCAGGAAGGGCTGTGACATTTTAAAGCAAACAGAGATCTATGAGAGGTCAGAGAGGGCAGTGCTGATACCTGGCTGGAGGACGTCGGGGGCAGCAGAGGAAACGTCAGAGTCGCTGGGAGTTATCCCCCTCTCTCGCTGCTTGAACATCTCTCTGGGG
Source organism: Pseudoliparis swirei (assembly GCF_029220125.1). Taxonomy (NCBI): domain Eukaryota; kingdom Metazoa; phylum Chordata; class Actinopteri; order Perciformes; family Liparidae; genus Pseudoliparis; species Pseudoliparis swirei. The sequence continues at coordinate 5,428,192 of NC_079394.1, forward strand.
TTCATAGCGCGCTGAGAGATGAGAGAAGCCGCCTCCTAGGAAAACAAGGACAACAAAATACACGCAATAAGCATTGGACCGCCGCAGGTCATTCATAATGCAGTGAGAAGTGTTGGAGGGAAAAACCAGACGGATAGATGTTGCCCGAAAAATGGCCACAGAGAAAGTAGAGCTCATGCAGCTAAGAGTGGAAAACAGGCGTCAGGTTGGGCTTCAAATGGTCGACATTTGATTGGAAAAACAAAAGACGAATATTGCCATGACTTGGGCAATAAGGAGGAAAGTAGTTTGTCCAGAAGAGAGCACTTTCAGGACGGGGAACTCACATTGGCCTTTTCCACAGATTCACCTCTCTTGACTGCTTTCTTCCGGGGGGCCGGCTCCTCCTCCTGCTGCTCCTCCTGATAACGTCGATATCAATGTTGGCACGGCTGACATTAGCTGCCGTGGTGCCTTAACGGGATGTGTGCACGACCAACACTCTAACCATCAACATGATGCTAGATAAGTGGGTAACACTCGATGCGAAACGGAAATTTCACACCGATCCTCGTTCCAGCCTCTGACTCCTTCCGATCCGTCAGGTTACGTCACAGTTGAAAAGCATTTCCTCTTGTGAGACTCACCGAGCGTTTCTCCTGCTCTTTGGGCTCGGCGTCCTGCTTCTGCTGGTACTTCCTATTAAGAAAAAAAAAAAAACATTTAGAAGACGAGAAAAACATTTTTAAGCGGAGCCCTTTAACAGGTGATATTTCAGAACGGGCATTTCCTTCAGCTGCTCCTACTTCTGCTGGTCGATTTGAGAGGCTCTCTCCTTGTCCCGTTGGTCCCTCTGCACCGCCTCCTTGGCCTCTCTGTCCTTCGTCTCCTTATCCAGGTGCTGGCGCTCGTCGTCGGCCTTGCTCCGCTCCGCCAGGCGACGTTTCTCCTCTTCTTTCTAAAAGACGATCAGAGGTCAGCGATGGGTTTGGCATCTCGAAAAATATCACCGTCAGATTGATTTCGCAATAGTTGATGGTTAATAAAAGTGCGAGGCAATGAGCTCCACTTCCTGGGTGTATTTGTGACAGGTATGCTGATGAGCAAAAACTGCAGACAAAAGGACCAAGTTACAAGATTTATTTTGCTGACTTACGTTTGTGAAGGATAAAAACTGCCTGCCTTGGATTTTTATACAATCTTTTAAAAGAAATGGAAATGTGTCAAATGTTTCAAAACTGCAAACTCCTGCAATATTCGAGTTCTTGCTATTTAAATGAGTCAAGGACTCAAAGACATTTATATTTAACTTACATTAAAAAAATATTTTGTTTTTTTAAAGGTATTTTTTAGAGACTCAGAAATGAAGTAGAAGTCTGCAGCAGCTTAAAGTTCAGGAGCGTACCTCCGCTTGAGCCCAGAAGTTGTCTTTGTTGGTCTTTCTGATTTCAGACATGGCGTTGGTCTTTTGGTACACTGAACCCTACATGGAGAAAAGGACGACTTGATACCATTGTGTAGACATCTTGCATTATAAAATAAAAATACACAGCAGAATCCAACTAAGAGAATGGTTCGTTAGCAAATATTACATAAACCTAATCCATCAATTTTCTTTGTTCATCTTTATTTATTAACTGGATGAAAATGGTTTTCTTCTATTTTACTGATCTCACAATAAATATTCGGATATATATATATATATATAAACGCACACATATATATATATACATATATACACACACACACATATATATATACGTGTGTGTGTGTGTATATATATATATATACACACATACTAGCAAGTAGTTCTGATCTTTTGATAACTATCAGACATGAACCAACGGTTGCTATTTTTTTGCGAAGAAAGAATTTGTCGGTCAGCATTTTCCAGGTTTTCTCCGTTGGAGAGTCTGTTTGTTGAAACTTGTTTCCAGTGGCAGAGCTGTGTGTGTGTGTGTGTGTGTGTGTGTGTGTGAGTGTGATAGCTATAGCAAAGAAACAAACATTTCTAATGTCTCCATGTTTTGAGATTAAGGAGCCTAGTCCTCTGCTTATCTTTCTCGCATGAAACACAAGCGAACAGGAGGGCACACGGCAGAAACTGCATGCGCTGCATACCACGGGACCCTGAGGACCGCTGTCCTGGAAGCGGTTGGAAGCTTCTTTGTGGAAGTTGTAGTTGGCTCCAGAGGCTTTGGCCACCTTTTCTCTGATCACCTCGGGCTCCACGTCTTCATCTCCTCTGGCGTTTATTGTGACATGGGCCCCCTGCAACAGCATTAAATAAACATTCATTTTAATGCGTGCACAAAGAGAGAAACACAGACAGTTGTTATCTTGATTCATTACATGTGCCGTTTGCTGGACACTGACCCCCATGTCTCCTCTATGTTTAGTCTAGTATACATATAACCTCCTCTGTAAACAAACGTAAATGTAGACTTAAGTGTGCAATGTTACCCGAAGAAAGTTGGCCATGGAGCTGACATGATTTGCACATTGTCCTTTCCTGGAGTCCTTCACTCCTTCTCCAGTCTGAAACACAGAGTTACTCTTTAAGTTCAAGGAGGGACACTTCAAAGAGGACAAACAGATGGACAATAGTTAAGTGTAGCACAAACCCAGTTGATGAGGACATATTTAGGCAGGCCAGAATTTGGATCCTGGACCAGGCAGAAAGCATACATCATTTTTCCACTGTTTAACTCTTCAACCAACTCCTCCAGTCCTCCATCTGATACACAAACAGTGTGGAAAAATCAAATGGCTATTGTGGTTGGTTGTGCAACTGTCGACATTTTTCTACGGACAAATTATGGGGTGAGAAAACCGGGGCAAGCAATCCTTTTGTGCTGATTTTTTCAGGACTGAAATGTTGACAATGAAATTCCTGCACACATTTAAGAATATCCTGTTGCACTCCTAAAACCTTGATAACAATATCTACCCAGTTACTCACCTCCCTTTGCTGCCAGGCGGATGTCATTACTGTTTCCCTCGTAGGTAAACAAGGCCCTGTGAAAAACAAAGGATTAAGAATATTAAAATACCAGCTAAACCGATCACACCGAGACAGACAAGCGTTTGATCCAGCCTTTTAAACATTTTAATGAAACCTTGACCACAAGCCTTATGCCAACAGGATACATTTTACAGAAGTATAGTCGTGTAAATACAATACTGTTGTTGCCGTTGATTATCATATCGATTTTTCCAAGCAAAAATATCCTGGGTCTGTATCGACTTATTTGTTGTAAATTATTCAACTTAAATCGAAATTAATCTGGAGATGGATTGAAGAAGAAAATATTTCGCTGCAGCTCTAATTGTCTAGTGATCCATTATGATGGCAAATACTATTTCCTGAGATAGAACAAGCCTCAGTTCTACGACGTTTGGCCTCATCTCACTCTTCCGGTAAGCTCTGGTTGCCAGCTCAACAGCGAGCATGACTTCTTCTTCTCTCCCTCCCGCTCCCTCTTGCTCAGTGTGTCTCATGTATAGTTATCCCCCTGCCTCCCTTAATGATAACGATACATGCAACAAGTGTAGTTTATTTGCTAGGTTGGAGGCAGGTCTAAGTGGGTTAGATGCACGGCCCGCTATCGAAGCTCAGACAGCTATGCTAGTTAGCCCGCCTCTCCCGTAGTCGGCGCTGAGCTACAGTCAGCTGTTAGCTGTTCTCCGTGGTGCCCGATCAGCCGGGATCGTGGGTAACTGTTCCAGGAGTAGTAAGTCTACACAGAAGCCCGCTGTGCACCAACCACTTCACGTTTCCAACCAGTTTTCCCTGCTCAGCGACACACCCGCTGAGGAACACACCCTGGTTATCGGGAGCTCTATAGTCAGGAACGTGAAAACAGCGAAGCCGCGGACCAGAGTCGTGTGCCTCCCGGGGGCCAGAGCGGGCGACGTGGAGTCTTGTTTGAAGCTGCTGGCTAAGGATAAGCGGAGATACAGTCAGATTGTAATACACGCCGGTGGTAATGACGCCGAGCCCGCCGGTCGGAAATCACTAAAATTAATGTGGAATCGGTGTGTGCTTATGCCAAGACGTTGTCGGACACCGTCATTTTCTCTGGCCCTTCCCAAATTTGCAGACAGACGAATTGTATAGCCGAATGTCGCCTTTCAACCGCTGGCTGTCGAGGTGGTGCCCAGCGAATAATGTGGGCTACGAGACAACTGGAAGACTTTCTGGGGAAAACCTGATCTGATGAGGAGAGACGGCATTCATCCCACGCTGGACGGAGCGCCTCATTTCTGCGAATATGACCAAGTTGATCACCGGACTTAATCTATGACAACCCAGGGTTCAGATCAGGAACTGGGAGCAGAGTTGTAGTTTAACACCCTTCTCTGCTCTTCCATTCGAGCAGTTACCCACCCTTGACTCTAGAGTAGAGACTGTGTCTGTCCCACGGCCACTTCAATTAAATAAATCAAAAGTAAGCAGAAGAGGAGTCGTACACAATAACCTTATACAAGTTAACACCATTATTTCAGCAGTGCAACAAAATAGGTCTATTAAATGTGGTCTCCTAAATATTCGATCTCTGTCATCTAAAGCTGTGTTACTAAATGATTTAATATCAGATAATCACATTGATTTATGTTGCCTAACTGAAACCTGGCTGAGCCATGAAGAATATGTCTGCCTGAATGAATCGACTCCTCCAAGTCATATTAATACTCACATTCCTCGAGGCACCGGTCGAGGAGGTGGAGTAGCAGCCATCTTTGAATCGAGCCTATTAATTAATCCTCAACCAAAATTACACTACACCTCATTTGAAAGCCTTGTTCTTAGTCTTTCACATCCAACCTGGAAAACACTACAGCCAATTCGATTTGTGATTCTGTACCGCCACCAGGTCCATATTCAGAGTTTATATCTGAATTCTCAGAATTTATATCAAGTTTGGTTCTTAAAACCGATAAAGTTATTATTGTTGGAGATTTTAATATCCATGTGGATGTTGATAATGATTGCCTTAGTGCTGCATTCATCTCCTTGTTGGACTCGATTGGCTTCTGTCAGAGAGTACAGAAACCCACTCACAGCTTTGGCCACACGCTTGATCTTGTTCTTACTTATGGCGTTGACATTGAGCATTTGAACGCCTTCCCACAGAATCCTCTTCTGTCAGACCACAACCTCATAACTTTTGAATTTATACTACCGGAGTGTACTCCGTTAGTCAAAAGTTTCTACACCAGATGTCTAACTGACAGTGCTGTAGCTAAATTTAAAGAAGCGATTCCTTCTGTATTTGATTCGATACCACGTCTCAATATAACAGAGGACTCCTGGTCTAACTTTAGTCCGTCCCAGATTGATCATCTTGTTGACAGTGCCACAGGCTCCTTGAGAATGACACGGGACTCGATAGCCCCTCTGAAGAAGAAGACAGTGAGGAAGAGGAGGTTTGCTCCTGGTATAACCCTCAGACCCGCAAACTAAAGCAACGTCACGAAAGCTTGAACGCATATGGCGCTCAACTAATCTCAAGAATCCCGCTTAGTTTGGCGAGATAGTCTTAAAACATATAAGAAGGCCCTCCGTAATGCCAGAGCAGCCTATTACTCATCAATAATAGAAAAATAAAACAACCCCAGGTTTCTCTTCAGCACTGTAGCCAGGCTGACAGAGAGTCACAGCTCTGTGGAGCCGAGCATTCCTATAAACCTCAGTGGTAATGACTTTATGAACTTCTTTAATGAAAAGATTTTAACTATTAGGACAAGATTAATATTCTCTTGCCCATAACCAGTGCCAGTCTGTCCTCAAGTGGAATGGCCTTGGAAACCGCTGTATGCCCTGGTGTATATTTGGACGGCTTTTCTCCCATCAACCGTGACCAATTATTTTCAACGGTTTTTACTTCTAACCCGCCTACCTGTCTCTTGGACCCCATCCCGACGAGGCTGCTTAAAGACGCTTTTGCCTTTAATTGGCGGCTCTCTATTAGATATTATCAATGTGTCTCTGCTAACAGTCCACGTACCACACTCCTTCAAGATGGCTGTTATTAAACCTCTCCTGAAGAAGCCCACTCTGGATCCAGAGGTGTTGGCTAACTACAGACCGATCTCTAACCTCCCTTCCTCTCCAAGATCCTTGAGAAAGTGGTCGCAAATCAGTTGTGCGACTTTCTACATCATAATAGTTTATTTGAGAAATTTCAATCAGGATTTAGAAAACACCACAGCACCGAGACGGCACTGGTGAAAATTACAAATGACCTCTTAATGGCAGCAGATAAAGGACTCCTCTCTGTCCTGGTCTTGTTAGACCTTAGTGCTGCATTCGACACCATTGACCATGACATCCTGTTACAGAGACTGGAGCAGTCGATTGGCATTTCAGGCACGGCACTAATTTGGTTTAAATCCTACTTATCAGATCGATCTCAGTTTGTATTTGTAAACGATGACGCCGATAACCACCAACGTTAATCACGGAGTTCCACAAGGTTCCGTGCTTGGACCAATTTTATTTACCTTATACATGCTTCCTTTGGGCAATATTATCAGGAAACACTCCATAAACTTTCATTGTTATGCAGATGATACTCAACTATATCTATCGATAAAACCAGAGGAGAGCAACCAACTCTGTAAAATTCAAGCATGTCTTAAAGACATAAAACATGGATGACCTGCAACTTCTTGATGTTAAACTCAGACAAAACCAAGTAATTTTAATCGGCCCTGAGCACCTCAGAGATCAATTATCTGGTGATGTGGATTCTGTAGACGGCATTGCCCTGGCATCCAACACCACTGTAAAGAATCTTGGCGTTATCTTTGATCGACTTGTCCTTTAACTCCCACGTAAAGCAAATCTCAAGGACTGCATTCTTTCATCTACGTAATATTTCAAAATCAGGCACATCTTGTCTCAAAAGATGCAGAAAATTGGTTCACGCTGCTTACTTGAGACTGGATTACTGCAACTCCTTATTATCAGGCTGCTCTAATTAATCTCTTAGGTCCCTCCAGTTGATCCAGAATGCTGCAGCTCGTGTTCTCACTAAAACTAAGAAAAGAGATCACATCACTCCTGCACTAGCTGCTCTGCACTGGCTCCCAGTAAAATCAAGAATCACTTTTAAAATTCTTCTTAACCTACAAAGCCTTGATTGGTGATGCACCATCATATCTTAAGGAGCTTATAGTACCATATTGCCCCACTAGAGAGCTACGCTCACTAAATGCGGGACTACTTGTAGTTCCTAGAGTCTTAAAAGTAGAATGGGAGCCAGAGCCTTTAGTTATCAAGCTCCTCTTTATGGAACCAGCTTCCACCTTCAGTCCGGGAGGCAGACACAGTCACCTCGCTTAAGAGTAGACTTAAGACCTTCCTCTTGACAGAGTTTATAGTTAGGGCTGAATCAGGTTTGCCCTGGTCCAGCCCCTTGATATGCTGCTATAGGCTTATAGCTGCCGGGGACGTTTAGGATGCACTGAGTACCTATCTCCTTTTTTCTCTCCTTAAGGATGAATTTTCATCTCTCAATCACACGCTACTAACTCTGCTTTCTCCCGGAGTCCTTGACTTCACGTCTCATGGGGTCATCGGACCCTATGAGACGACATAGATCCTATCTGCCTGATGGATCGTCTGGGTCGTGGAATTCCTGCTCATGACTACGCCACTGTCCTGTTGAGACTCCGCCCACTCCTCCTCCCCACCGCCATCTGCCTGATGGATCGTGGAGGTCTCCATCGTGGAATATGCCTACTATGAACTATTCATACACTCTGTCATATTCATTGAATGTATTTTAACTCTAAATCTGTCCTTCTGTACACATTACATCTATTGCATCTGTCCATCCTGGAGAGGGATCCTCCTCTGTTGCTCTCCTCCAGGTTTCTTCCCTTTTTTTCCCCCTGAAGGGTTATTTGGGAGTTTTTCCTGATCCGATGTGAGGTTTTGGGGCAGGGATGTCTATGTGTACAGATTGTAAAGCACTCCGAGACAAATTTGTAATTTGTGAAATTGGGCTATACAAATAAACTGAATTGAATTGAATTGAATCTCAAACAGGAACGTACCTGCTTGTGTTGTCATGCATGCGATAGGTCTGTCATGATAATTAGTTTACACAAGGTTGGCCAAATCAAAGCCTGGAATTGAGGGAAGAGTCGCAAATATTGACAAGAGACACACGAGACTGAACACACACACACACACACACGCACACGCACAGTTAGCGCGAAGAGGAAGTTCCTGGATTTGACTTTCGCATGTTGGCCTTATTAACTTCTGATACCTTACCAGGAAGTGGGTGAGGTAGCCAGCAACAAACTCATCCAATGGCATGAGAAACAATCGTACAAACGTGCAAATGAACACACACGCTAGAAAATGTATTACGTGTTTATCTCTCTGGTTGGTCAGTGCACTTAGTTAGCTGGTTAACCACGTTACTAGCTGTTCAGTTAGCTCTCCTTCACACACGCCGCACCGACAATACATGGAAGAAAGCAAAACTCCCACGAAGCTGTCTCTCGCTGCCGCACCGCGACGGACCGCGTAACGAGGGCAGGGTCCGCTGTGCGGGACGAAGGGACGTGAAGTCCCAGGCGGAGTTCGTCCATCGCTCGGAGACCGTTAATTTAACGTGACTTGAGGCGTAATGCTCGACAACCCTGTAGCTAGCGGGAAGCCGCTCCCCGGAGCCCCTAAAGCCGCCGAGAAGAGCCCGCCGCTCCTTACCAGTTGGTGTTGGACTTCTCGTCGACCACCTCTTTGAACGCGGCTGTTAACGCGGGCCCATTTTTGCTGAGATTAACTGCCATCGTTATGCCGAGTACAGCTAGCCAGCTAGCTATCCGGGATGCGCCTTCCTATCCGGAGGAGTGGCGATGATGCTGACTTTCAGCTGTGCAGAACGGGTTCCTGTGTATTGTGGCGCGTGACACTCCGCGAGCGCGGAGTTAGTTTGCGTTTTTTATTTAACTATTTGCTCTGCATCTGTGCAGTACAATATCTGGATAAGTATTCAGTTGTGCATCGTTATCACTTTTGTAAAGCGAGAAAGAAGGAGATATCGGTCTGCTCAAATGTGTATCTGTCCGCCCCGCACAAACCTCGCTTGAGAGCTGACTAAACCAAGCGCACCCTAGAGCTGTGCGCATTATTACGGTGGCGGAACTTTGAAAGTGAAGAAACAAAACTAGGAAGCTACATGTGAATTGAGATATTGACTCACTTATTGCCTTAAACACAACTGCGCTCAAATAAAAATAGACTACTCAAAGAAGATGACATTTAATGTCACACATTTCTATATAAAACTAGACCATACTTTTGACAAAGTAAAAGAGTGTTGATCTGAATAACTAGTCATTAAATATTTGGTACATTGGATTGGATTAAATCTATTGTCATTGCACAGGTACACATGCAACGAAATGTATTCTCTTGTATTCTCTGCATTTAACCCATCCTTAGTTATTAAGGAGTGATGCGCACGGTAAGCAACTGGAGGTTCAGTGCTTTGCTCAAGGACACTTCGACTTGCAACTAATGGGGAGAACGGGGATCGAACCGGCAACCTTGGGGTTGCAGGAAGACCCCCCTCACCCCACTGAGCTACAGCCGCCCACATTAAGGTTCACTTAACTTAACTCCTTCCACCAAAAGCCATGGACTGACGGTGACACGTGGTTGAAAGCACGTGAAAAATAAAATCAAGTATAGGCTTTGAGTTTAGATTATTTTGTCAAATGAACACAGAGTTAAGAATTGATTTTCACACTGAAATGAATTTGTTATATTTGATTACATTTAAATGGTGTTGAATTTGGAGAAAACAAGTTGGTCATTTAATTCACTTGATTGAGTGCATTGGAATTGTCCCATTCAACTGTGTGTGGTCTCCTGAGTCGGTGGCTTGAATCAGCTTGTGTAAGATATCATCTCATCTTTAGTAACCTGACTCCTGAGGCACATGAGTGGCGTGTGCATGCCACCAGAGGCCTGTGAAACATTCATGAGCAGAAGGGACCGGAGCACAGTGCGCACTGAGCTGCCGTAACCATACCTGCAAACTCATGAGGGGTGAAAAAGATGACAACGAAGATCATTTAACAGAAGAACCAAAATTCAATCTTTCTAACCACAAACAAATCTTTATCCTTTCCAGCCTCCTAGATCACCACTGCAGGGTGGGGAAGGAGGAGATGTCCTCCTTCAAGGGTTCTCCTTCCACACTTCTACCGAGCCACTTTGTCGTCTCCTTTACAAACCAGATGGACGACATACGCTCCTCCTTCACTAATCCATCTTCTCTCACTACACTTCCATCAACTTCTTCTTCATCCCCCTCTCTTTCCTCTTTCAGCTCCCTGTCTACTCATCAGGTTCTTACCTTAGTAACCTACGGCGCCCTGACCACCTGACCTCTTGACCCTATCCCATCTCACATTCTCCAGGCTGTTGCTTCTGACCTTTTAACCTTTCTCACCCATCTTATCAACAGTTGCTTCTCAACCGGCCGTTTCCCTAACCCTCTGGTACACAAACACACACACAAACACAGATACATAGACAAACAGACACACACACACACACACATAGACAGACAGACAGACACACACACACGCACATACACAGATAGACACACGCACATACACAGATACACACAAAAACACAAACACTGGCTCAAAATGTGTAAAACCCAGCACTGAATCAAGGAAGAACATTTCAAAAACAGCTCAACACTTGTGCGCTGGCGTCCCGGACCGACACGCTGGTGGAGTGATGCTTGTGCGTGTTTGGTTGTGACAGTGATTAATATGTGATTAATAACACACAGCTGCCATTCAAGCTCTTCACGAGGTCATTACGACGACCGTCGGAGAGAAGCGGAGCAGGTGAGCCACACAGCGTGGCCCCAGGTGAGGGCTGTGGAGTGCAGAGCAGGGTTACAGTGCATGCCAGCGCCCCCATGTGGCAACGATACGCAACTACCTGTCCGACCTCCACAGTCAGACTTTGTATTCTTTAAAGTGTAAATGTGCCCTGAGGACACTTTGTCTCCAAAGCTCAACCTGAAACTTGACATCTGTTGCACCCCTGCTCTGTCGTTAGAAATATGTTTATTTGTTGTATTTATTGAGGATTAAACTCTTAAGTTAATTCATCCACGTATGAAGAAATATGTCATCTAATGCAACGCCCTGGAAGGGTTTTATATGTTTTTATGAGACATAGGTGCAAGCTGTGCTTCTGAGTAAGAGATGAAAAAAGATAAAAAGATAGAATCATGACTTATTCTTCAAAATAAGATGCTACACCCTAATAATTCAAAATAGAAAGACCAGTGAATGCATGTCTGGTGGCGTAGGAGGAGATCAGTCACTGCACGGTCATTGTTGCGTCGAGGGCTTTTAGAAGGTTGTGTGTCTGTACCTTGGTGTGTGCGTCTTGGTCTCTCCGGCCCACCACAGCTCTGACATTTGTGAGGGTGAGCCGGTACCAGCACTCCTCATCCCCTCCCAGAGCGTGGGCTTCATCCAGCAGAATCAAAGCCTGAGCAAAGTTCTGCTCCTCACAAGCCAGCACGGCCAGACTGAACTTTAAAACAAATTTCCATGACAAAATGTTTTGTGAAATCTCGGTGTATACATGAAAAAGTGAGAACATTTAGTTTTTAAACAAACAATGACAATTCCAAAGCATACAGTATAACCTTAAATGACACAAATAAATGAGAGAGAATAGTTTGATTCAAAGAATAAATATTTATATAAATGTTATAAATAGTTTCTAGCTCTGTAGCTTCTAGCTGTGTAACTTCTAGCTCTGTAGCTTCTAGCTCTGTAGCTTCTAGCTGTGTAACTTTTAGCTCTAGCTTCTAGCTCTGTAGCTTCTAGTTCTGTAGCTTCTAGCCCTAAAGCTTCTAGCCGTGTAGCTTCAAGCTGTGTAGTTTCTAGCTCTGTAGCTTCTAGCTGTGAAACTTTTAGCTCTAGCTTCTAGCTCTGTAGCTTCTAGTTCTGTAGCTTCTAGCCCTAAAGCTTCTAGCCGTGTAGCTTCAAGCTGTGTAGTTTCTAGCTCTGTAGCTTCTAGCTGTGAAACTTTTAGCTCTAGCTTCTAGCTCTGTAGCTTCTAGTTCTGTAGCTTCTAGCCCTGAAGCTTCTAGCCGTGTAGCTTCAAGCTGTGTAGTTTCTAGCCTCGTAGCTTCTAGCTGTAGCTTCTAGCTGTGTAGCTTCTAGCTGTGTAGTTTCTAGCCTCGTAGCTTCTAGCTGTAGCCTCTAGCTCTGTAGCTTCTAGCTGTGTAGCTTCTAGGTCTGTAGCTCCTAGCTCTGTAGCTTCTAGCTGTGTAGCTTCTATGTATGTAGCTCCTAGCTCTGTAGCTTCTAGCTGTGTAGCTTCTATGTGTAGCTTCTAGCTTTGTAGCTTCCGGCCCTGTAGCTTCTAGCTGTGTAGTTTCTAGCCTCGTAGCTTCTAGCTGTAGCCTCTAGCTCTGTAGCTTCTAGCTGTGTAGCTTCTAGGTCTGTAGCTCCTAGCTCTGTAGCTTCTAGCTGTGTGGCTTCTAGGTCTGTAGCTTCTAGCTCTGTAGCTTCTAACTGTAGCTTCTAGGTCTGTAGCTTCTACGTCTGTAGCTTTTAGCTCTTTAGCTTCTGGCTTCGTAGCTTCTAGCTGTGGCTCTGCTCTGTAGCCCCGTTATCAGCAACGCTCTGATGTCTGCTTCGTTAATGGCTCGTTAATGGCTCGTTAATGCCGCTTCTCCCATGTTTGAGATGTCTCATGTTTTGTCACCACACAACGAGATTAGGCAAGCATGGTTAAAGCTACACTTCTCTGGCATAGTAGATAATGCACCTGTCCATCCTGGAGAGGGATCCTCATCTGTTGCTCTCCTGGTTTCTTCCCTTTCTTCCCCGCGAAGGGTTGTTTGGGAGTTTTTCCTGATCCGATGTGAGGTTTTGGGACAGGGATGTCTATATGTACAGATTGTAAAGCCCTCTGAGACAAATTTCTAATTGGTGAAAATGGGCTATACAAATAAACTGAATTGAATAGATTATCCCGACCGCTTCCGAGCTACTGTTGCTATGGCTACGAAACTTTTCAGTTAAGTTACGTTCACTTACAGCGCGAAAAAAAAGACAATTGCGCGGTCCGTATGAGAGCATATGCATGCTTATATTTTGAGCGTCTTTCTTTTAAAAACATTAATTATTTCAAACTCAGCATAAATGAACATGTGAATACAATACATTTCCATGACTTTTCCAATTGAATTCCATTTAAGGGTGTCTATTGGCGAGATGTATCTGTAATATAGTAATTCTGAGATATTAATATTTTCTGTTGCGTAACCTAGCCTGAAAATAATAATAATGTTGTCTTCGTTGCCTAACGTACGATACTCGCATAACTTTAGTGATACCACTTATTCTGGTCATCTATTTCTCCTTTAATACCACCAATGCGTCGCTGGTTATGGCTCATACTGCCGTTAGTTATCACTTCATCATAAAGGCACACACAAATGACGGCAGACAACGGTAAACCAAGATGAGCTTTATTTATGTTATGACAAGGTCAATAGTTATCTTGTGTAGGCTATGTGAGGACAAGTGGATGTTCATGGTGGCATTTCAAGCAAACATAAATCAAATTTTGAGATGCATGAAGGCTGGTCCTGCTGTTAAAAGAAAACCAGGCTGACATTTTCAACAAAAATATTGTTACGGTTCAAGCAGGTTTCCATGTCTTTTGATGAAATGAATCACCCAATTGGGGGATACAGCCCTGATAGCAAATTTACAGTTCATGACAATGTTCTCTCTATATATACAAAATGAGGGTTAAGGCAAAAATTTTAGTCAGAGGTGTTAGGCAGATGAATTGTAACGAAATCCCTGATATCTGGCAAATGGCTGTGAGAAGGTTTACCAGTGCAAAGCATGCCAAGCTGCCTATATAAACTCTACTGAGCACACTGGACAAGTGACGTCAGTGCCGCACCACTCACATGACTTGAGGCTGCATTCATTGGTACAGTTGGAAGATACTCTGCTCTCAAATAAATAGCCAGACGAACAATGCACACAAAGTTTTAACTAGGACTATTACGCACGTCATTTTTAATTCTGGTCTGATAGCAAAAAAGACTTGCACTGCATTATGAGGATATATTTTCAAAATCTTTAAGCATATACTGTATTTCAAGATGACTTGATTTGACAATTTTCTCTACAGCAGATGACAATGATGACAATCTATATTGGTGTTATTTATACAATCGAAGCCTCTAAAATGTTCATGCTTTAGTTTGGACTTATCGGGATGAATCCACTCTATGCCTCAAAAGCCAAATCTTTTCCCCTTTATAATATCAAACAATTCCCTTTATATTGGCAGCATCAGCACATTATGAGCCATGACTAAAAAAAGAAACAAATCATAGCATTGCCTAACTATTTTTCCACAATTAATTATATTAAAACCAATATTACATTATGACACATCACTATCTTGTTCAATTCTGGTGAAATGATGAAAACAAATGTATCTATTGCTAAAGCTTTCAAAGGTACAATACAGAAGGTCACCACTGTTTCACTGAGAGAAACCGTCAGTGTAGATTGTTAATCCCAAAACAAAACAAACCGTTGCAGACCCGAATAGGAACATAAAGAAATTCTGACAATTTTCCAATCACTTGTTGTTTATAGCAGATGAAACTGTCACGAAAATTTTATTTCTTCACCTCAAGTAACAAGATGCACATGACTTGATATAACTAGCTTCTGAAAAGTGCCACGTCTGTTTAAGTTCTCATTTTGAGTATAACTGGCACCAGCTGTAACCAAAGGTCATTTTTTCTTAGGAAAACAGCATCGTTTAAAAGCTGCTCACGTCCAAGTGTTGCTAAAAGATAAATGAAGATGATAATGAAAACAACATAGAGAGGATCATGAAAAGGGCCCTCTCCAAGACAAAATGACTAGTTTTGGGACCGTATTTCTGGTCAACAGAGCGTCAGGGGCTCGATGCATGAAGAACTTCAGGAGTGCGGCTCTTCCGTTTCCCAACGAGTCTCTTCAAGGGGAGATTTTACAGTAGAACTTTGATAAGTACATTTTTGAGGAGCCTGATGATACACAACCGAGTCATTTTTCTCACAATGGGTCACTTTATGTAACGGCTGATGATTTGGTTAGATACCTGAGTAACTGTACTGAGGTCGCGGCACACGGCTCAGCTATATGCCAAAGAGTAGCCATGTTCATCGCCTTACAACAAGTAATGTGTCAAACAGTAGTACGCTGCGCACTATGGATACCAGCTATGGGTGTTATACAGGATATAAGGGCAATGACGGCATGTGTGAGAAAAATGGGAGTTGACATCACCCGATGTAGCCCCACAACAGTGTCCTCAAAACAAGCTCAATATGGTCACAAGTAAAAATGTAGTGTGGGTGATAAGAGACCGATCCTTCGTTGCATCTTTCACATCGTTACGGGGCAGAGACAGTAAGTGCCAACAGATCAGCTGCTGGTACTGCACCATTTTGAGTTGAACAGGGAACATTCTGCCTCAATTGCACATATACCACAAATCATAACACAGAAAGGCCACTAAATACAGCAATAACAAGACATCCAGTGGGACACAGACAGTACCTCTGAAAATGAAGGGAGAGCTAACCCTAACCCAATTTGACAATGACATTTATGAGTATGAATCGCAACAACAATAGAGAAAAAAATCACAATAGCAGGAGTAACAGTTTAAAGTCTGAGTGTGGCGGTATGGACTGTGAAGAGTTTCCGGTATTCCATATGGGAGTGCTTTAAGGAGCCCATCAGGTCCTGCTCAGCTGATTCACACAAGTCATGAAGGACAGCACATGGTAGCAGCTCAGCACATGGAAAGCCAGGTGGCACTGTACCTCATTGTATCACTTCCTCCTCCTCCTCTTCCTCACCTCTGTTGCTCATTTGCCTCAAGTTATAAATCAAACGTGCTTTTTTTGTTCTCATTTGTATTTTGATCTGCCTGGCATTTTCACATTGCATACTTATGTGTCCATTCTCTTGCTGATTTGTTGTACCTGTAAAATAGATGCAAAGTTTGGAAAAGGTTTCAGGTGACCTAGAAAACCAAGAACGTAATCTCCAAAAATAGCAAGGCAGTGTGACAGTGAGCAAAGCTGAGCGATGTGGTAAATGTCATTCTTGTTTTACACTCACTTTTCCCTGTCGGCCTTGTACGTATGGGCGATCTCTGGTACCAGTGGGTCGTCCGGGTTTGGATCACAAAGAAGAGAGCAGATAGACAATAATACTGTGGAAGAATGAATCAAAAAGTAATTAGATTACATTAATAGAAACCCAATGTGGCAATGACAGTGGATTGAATGTCGACTCTTACACACAGCCATGTGTGATTTTGACCGTAGATATTCATCACAATAAGGCCCAAGCAATATTGATGACAGGGAATATTAACACACTCGTGACCAAATAACTTATAATATAACTGATTGTTTGTGCCTTAAGAATTATCAAATATTTGTAAGGCACTGATTTATTCTCTCATATTGTAATTGTGATGCATCCTATAGGACATCATTTGAAATTGAAAAGTTGACTAAAAGTTCATTTGTTCAGCAGTGTTCAACAGGGTAGAAATACTTGGGTGTCAACATCACTCTTCCACATGTTGCCTGCGATGAATGGCAAGCGCAGTAATCCGAATCGAGTGTTTAGTGATTGAACACGAGACGCCATCTGAAAACGCCCTGGACTTCAGTCAGAGAACTGAAACTGAAAGGTAAGAGTGTTACACCAAGTTGTCCAAAGTAGAATGAATCTAAGGTTTAATATTACCTCAAAATGACGTACTTTTGACAAAATGGCAATTTTATAGTGAGGATTTCACCTGCCTGAACAAATAGCAGTGGGTATTTGATCCTTCTAAATCTTTTTAAGCAGTAAAATGTGATATTTCAAATGTAGGCTGAACGTTTTTCATTTTCCACTCTGTGCAAAGTGATTGTGGAAACTTTCAAATACTCTAAAACCAAAGTGTAGCTAATAATATTAATAATAATAATATAACCTTTATTGATGCCTGTGGGGAAACTACTTAGTTATTATGGAGCGGTGGGCTGCAGTGAAGCGCCTGGGGGTCCAGTGTCTTGCTCAAGAACACTTCGACATGCAACCTATGGGGAATGCGTGGATCTAACCGGCTACCTTGTGGTTACGGGACGGCCACTCTCCCAGTTGAGCTACAGCCGACCCCAAACTAATAACATTAAGATCCACGATTCAGAGCATTACATACAGCAGCAAACAACTACCTGCAATGTAAAGATATAGTGAAGTAATGTCTAGGAATGAAGTTGCTCTCCCTGTGTGTGTGTGTGTGTGTGTGTGTCAGTGTCTCTTCTTGCCTCGTTGACATGACTGTGCATGTTTTATAATGTGCATTTGTGTATTTGAGCATGCCCCACTGGTTAGCTCTCTGCTGCCACTCGACGGTTACAGCTGATAACACTATCTTGACCGACAGTGTCGTTTTGCTGTAGTTTGCTCTGCTGCAAAGCAAAAGAAATGCTCCCAATCACATATACTGCACCTTCATTGCTGCTTGCATCACATTCAGCCGTGCGCTGGCTAGTGCTAGTCAACATGTACCACTGTTAAATAAAAATGTCAATACTAATATGAATACTGTATTATCACCTACCTTTTGATACTGTAAGTGCAGGTGACCATTGTGATCTCAGTATATCCAGACAAATACTTCCATTGCTGTTGATATTAGGGTGGTAAATTTTTGTTGTGAATGCAACCTGTGACAAATTGAGAAAACAATGTTGTAATGATCAAGTGATGCCAAATAGCATGTATCACGCTTCAAATCAATGAATATGAAGCGACTAGAGAAGTTGAAACATGTGACGCATAAGATAGACCACTCACTTTGGGTGGTTTGAAAGGGTAGTCTGTCGGGAAGTGAATGGTGAGGAAAAACACTCCGCTCTGATAAGGGCTGTCACTCTATTAAAATATGAATAAAAACGAAAGAAGTCAGTGAACAGAAAATGCCAGTGATCTTGTAATATTAAAATCATAAACTATTGGTCCTAGAGAGTTTCACTTACCGGACCCATTATTGTTGCCTGCCAATGAAATACTGAGAAAAAAAGTTATAATGCATTTAGCATATGAATGCAACATTCTTACAACAAATGGCACACCCAATACACTTCTGTTGTAATCTCAAAAAGCTGATGTATAAAATGCATATACTGATTCAGCAATTTCCTCATACTTACAATCCTCCCCAACTGGTCCAGCAGAGCACTGAGCAGGTGGGTCCTTCTGCAGGTCAGACAGCTCCTAAAGGCAAGAAAACCACATCATGAATGGGCTTTGAAGGTATTAGTCAGTTGAGGTATTGCAACACCTGGGCTCTCTGCAAGGGAATTACACTTTAAATTGAGTTTGAAAACACGAGTGGTAGTTAAATCAATATTTAGATTGTGTACACGTGGGTAGAAGAAAATATGCCAAATGCTTAACCCTAAACATTAGGGCAACGTACTTATTGTCAAAATGTTGGATCACAGATTACTTAATTTTGAAGAAATTTGAATTCATCCTAAGGATTCGGATTAAAGAATATAGCATTGATTAATAATGCAATACAAGTTGGATTTAGTGCTGTGACACTGCCAACACAGGTTGAAGATGTACATTACTTTTTAATTCACTATTTCACTTTATGACAAATACCAGTGTACGGTTATATCTAAATGGAAACCCTCGAAAGTGATCAGCCATACTAATTGATCATTCCTACTTGACAGAATAAGCGGCTCTACTTAACTACACTTAGAGAGGTTTATCAGACAGGATGAGCTCCTAGGAGGTCATTCTGAGCAGGTAGCTCAAGTTTCCTGAACACTGGTTTACCAGTTTGCATAAAATCAAAATAGTCTAAACTCTTACAACGAATAAAAAAACACAGATATTTACCAAACTAGTTCTGGGGTTGTTGCCATGTTAATAGTCGTTTTGGGACAGATGGCGTCATAAATAATGTAGTCATCAGTACAGTTCGGAGATATATTTTTTGTAGGTTACAAAGCTGATTATAAATAGACAAAAAAGTTCTACAGAAATAATCAAAGCAAAGAAAAACACTCGTATGTTAAATTCCATTTATTATCCACATAAAATGTAAAGGCGAGTGCCTAACAACATAGCATTAACCGACACAACAACAAATGCTGAAATTTTAAAAAAAGCCCGTTATTTAAAATCTCTTGAAAGTAAGCCTATCTATTCTGTTTTATAAATACACACCGCGGCCTGCTCCAGTGGTCCATTTGCCATTCCATATATGGAAACACTGACACGAGGGTTCAATTTTGGCAACAAGCACGCATCTGTCATTCAGCAACTAAAAACATCACCGGCCAGACTTCTAGTGACCAACCACGAGGATAAAGACGACTGTCAAGCTAAGAAGTTAAAAGCAAATCCTGTAACGCTCGACGTCAGTCAAAGCAGAGGCCTCGCGTTAGCTCCGCGCTGCACTCCGGCTGTCTGAGAAATGTGAGGCACCTTCACTCAAGTATCGATCAGGGGCTTCACGTACAAAAGATAAATACTCACCTAAACACAAACAGACCGTAAGTAGCTGTTATAATAATGGCGCGGTTTGCGTCATCACCGGCTAACAGAAAGGTAGCAATGCAGCAACATGGCCACCAGCGGCTAACTCGTCTTTGTCTGCGAATTGTTTTTAAAATGAGCTCAAAACAAGCGATTCTACGGAAATAATATACACACGGCTACATACCGGTATGATCTTAATAGAGGGCTCAGAGAACAACAGAGGGTGATGGTGGCACATTAAATAAATATATTCACTCACCTTCTGAATTCGTTTCAACGCCATTGCATCAATGGCTAAGCTGTGTAGCCGGCTAGCTAACAGTTAGCTAGCCCTTCGCACACTGTCTCCGCGTACCTCCAAATCTCGCCGAATGTAAAGTCAGTAAATTTCGTCTGATATACAGCAGGCTTGTTTTTTTTTTAGTTTAAGTCTAGCGACAAATTCTGTGTTAAATGTAGATGTTTCGTTCGCTTGCAATAGAGAAAACGATATATGTTTGCTGTCGCTCTTCTCGCCTCCTCTTGGTGCCTGCCTGTCAACCAGGTTGTGGAAATATCGCGAGACTTTTCTTTCAACTCGTAAATGACGAACAGGCAGTAGCTCCAAAATACAGTTTTTGTGAACTGTTTTAGCACTGTGCACATCACAAAATCAAAGTTGCATTCCTTCCAACGATAAAGGCAGATAATCACAATTGGTAATTTCAACAAAACAACTGCACGTTACTTATTTTTTCCAGTCTGTTTTCCAGTTTATCACATATGCTGCATTAACCCTCCTGTTACCTTCACATTTACTAACATATTTTACCCTCGGGGTCAATTTGACCGCAACAATTAAAACCTCCAGAAAATTATTAGAATTAATATTGTTTCCCAAGTTTAAGTGTGAGGTACTTTATGTTTGTTTGTTGACTACCTAAATAGCCCTTTAAATATATAAAAAAGTTGATATGTCTTATATGTTTGACACAGTGAAAAACAGCCTGGGGTCAAATTGACCCCAAAGAACACCGACATTAAACATTGAATGGGGTCAAATTGACCCTAAAGGTAACAGGAGGATTAAATAAAAAGTGATTGTCTATTTCAATGTATTTAAAAAAAACATAAATGCATCATCAAGTTTACAGCACTATTACAATAGCTGAGAATGTACAGGGTACATGGCCCAAACAATATTTGAGGCCAGGCATCCACCAGATGTCACTATTTGAAAAGAACAAAAACACACACAGATATGTCCAGAATGGATAAAGTACAGCTTTGTCCAGAAAACGTGTTTGTCAGATCTTCTGTGTCATTTATCAAATCAGTTGCTACATACTCTGAATAAATTAATTAATTCAAACTTTGTTTTGAAATTAATTTGCTCTCGCGCAAAAAGGACATGACAATGGAGCAGCAAAGTACAATAAAGCTAAACACATGTATTATCTACGCGAGACTAAAGAAAAAGACTATAGAATTGTTCATTCAATACCCAATCATTGTAAAGGCATATTCATCTGAGTCAGCTGCATGCTCTGGTTTCCGCACAGCCTTGTCTTGCAAAGCCTCATGAGCTTCCCTTTATATGTCTTAAACAAGAGTGAAAAAAGAGCTCTCATTATTTTAGTGAGTATGTATGAATGGGTCACAGTGTTCATTCTTCTTAAATGGCTGATTCAGTGTCAGGTTGAGGATCCTATCGTCAATGTGACACTGAGAGGGACCATTTTCCTTTGGAAAGCTGAAGATTCCTTCAGATAATATCTTATTGTTTGCTCATCTCTGTGCTCTCAATGACCTGCCTGTCCTCGGGGCCTGCCTGTAATCAGATTCAGCCAGCAGCAGAGGTAGCAGTTTGGGTCTTGTGCAGCAGGGGCCTTGTGTTCCGAGTTTGTCTTCTTGGAGAGGCCATTTATCAGCATGAGGTTTTCAGACACAGTCAAGCCCACACGTTGTTGGCTTGAAGCCTCAGTTCACAAAGTCTCCCACAGTCACTCTCCTGTAGCTTCCTCTGAAATCTCAAATCACATTGCTTTGCTTGCTACTGTGTACTTTAAACCTACAGGGTTTGGAGTGGACAGATAGCGAGCCTACTTTTTTAATGTTCAAAGCAATAAGCAAGATGTGTTGTGGTTTCTATAAGGCAACATATCACTGGCCTGTATGGGGAATTTCCCATCTATAAGCAGAAGTTGAGTTTTTAGTTACAGGGCTAGTGCCCCAAGTTCCAAATTGATGTATGAGCCAAGGCGTGAGTGTGTCAGAGCTGGGATGATATGGGTGGGAGTAGGAGCTTGGTTGACCTGTCTCATGAGGAATATAGCCTATAGTGCTGTTATTTGAAACCCTGAACTGAACAGACTCCCGTGATCTGTCTCTTTGGTCACATGAATCATCATTAGTAGAAGTTCCAATTTTATAACAGAAAGCATTCCTCTTATAGCTGCAATTGTGCACAAGCTGCGTCTTCGCTTAAGTTTCTTCCTCTCCATGGCACTTTTCCCATGGTTGCCATTGCCATGACAAAGCACATGGTTACTGTCATTTTCAAAATTAACTTAAATGGATCTAGCTAATGTCTAAATTATCCAATAAAAGCACAAGCAATTAATGCTGAGCACAAGCTGGGTTCTCAGTCCCCAGAGGTGTTCTACCTTCGGTCAGTCTATTAGCTTTCTGAGGACTCTCTTATGGAACAAAGATCCATTGTTCTCACATACTCAGAGATATGTGTTCACTCCTTGTATCAATGGTCTTGATTTGATTATACACTCAATGCAATATATGCAGGCAGTGCTCATGTTTGCAGTGAAGTCAGCACTCTGCACAATCAAATAATTCTTGAGCGAAGCAACTGGAAAAAAAGGGTTATTATGTATGGAGCAATCAGTGTTTCATGGCTCATTTCCTTCGCTGTGATTTGATTTTGCTTGTCATAGTTAAAGTGGCCTTTGACCTAGAACATCTCAGAATTATTCATCAAATCTTCCGTTGGCTTTTGTGGGTATTAATATTAGTTTCACAACTTGGATCAATAACAGAATGTCCATTATAAGAGAATTGTGAAGCTTAGTCTTCTTCTTGTGCTTTGAGTATTAAAAGAAGTTGGTCCATGGTGAATGTTTCTTTTGGCCAACAAGGTTAAAATGATGCAATCACATAAACACATTTATAGCTTCAAGAATCTGCTTATTAAATAGCTCTATATGCTTTAACTGCAGGTTTTACTGGTCTAATTGCATAGCTGGTTATGGGATGTATAAAGCCCAAAAATAATACTTCATTAGTGCTTTCAGAGACGAAACCTGTTAAACGTGATGACTTGTTTGCCGAATAAGTGTACAAAAACAACTTTTGAAGAATGGTCCCTTTCAAAGGGCATCTTAGTTTAAACAATAGCAGTCTGAAAGTTTATCATATGTTTTGCATGCAATATGTTCATTTAGAAAGTAAATTCATCCGTCTTTCAGATGTAGTGAGTTACGTGTGGACAGTTTCCCTTTGAAATGTATGTCAAATTTAAAAAAAAGTATTATCAAATTAAACATTGTCGTAATTACAAAAGCAAGAATGAAATATGGATTCATCATCTCCAAAATATTATTTTGGGTTATTCTCTTAATTCCTCTCTGATTATCAGGGTTTAATGTATCTCTGGAGAGAGCAGAATGAATGAGATCTGATTCAGTCCCCTGTGACCATCACCTCTGATCCACCCTTATCAGATGAGCATCATGTGGAGCACAGACACAAAACCACACATATAGTCATAAAGAACCAGTAATCCTTTGGGGTTAAGCACTTAAAGAGAAATCCCCGGAGCCCTCTGTGTCTCTGTGTTGCTCCACAGCTCTGGCACAGTGATTGACAGTTCTGGAAACTGTTTTACTGTGCTGCTCTTGCAATGAGTGCTCTCCGGAGCCGAGGTAATAGCTAGTCTGGAGTGTTGACTAATACGTTTAGCGGCGACTCTCCGTAATTAAATGTTTTCCAGCTGTTTTTGAGTTCTGATGCAAAATTCAGGTTTTCCCAGTTTGCTGAGCTTCCTTGACAGACAAAGGAGGGATTTCCTCTGAAACAGACGGGCAGTGGCAGAACCAACAAATGGCTTGGTGCTGTTATCAAATAGAAAGTCTGACTAAATATAAACGTATCATCTGGAGCCTGAGCCTGTGCAGAAATGAAGGGAAAGCAACAGTTGAAACAATGCGCTGGTAATAAGTAGTCACAGCATGTGGTCATATTTTGAGACCTTGGTCAAACAGAAATATTCCTGTTATCTTGATACTTTTGTTAGGGGCAAAAAAAACACACACACACACACACAGACATGCATCTCTCTAACTTTTTCTCCATGATGCAGAGGTATCGAAGCGGCCACCTGTCGCTGGACATTTGACCGTGTCGAGGTGTGTGGTTAGTGTCTGTGACTGTGTGTGAACGTAAGTGACTGGTACATTGGGGGCTGTCCATCCTGCCGCACAATAAACAGTTTGTTTCCCAGGAGCACCCCTCATGTTCCTGTTGTCGGCTCCATCGTTGCTCACTGGGAAACGTCCTGGCCTCTATTGTCCAGGAGGTCGGAGGGTCACAGGATACTCCTAAAGACCCAAAAGTGGAGGTTGGTTAGTGAGGCATGATAAAGAGCTAACCCCCCCTCCTCCACACACGCACCACTTATAAACAAAACATTAAAATTTCTTTTTTTCCCCCCTCTCTTGTCTCACCGTCTTTCATTCAAAATCTCCGTCATTATCAAGAGTTTGAGGAAACGAAATCCGGACAAGGCTTCTTCGACTGACTACTTCATGTTGAACCTCCCGATGGCCCTTCGTACGTTCTTCACGTGCCGGGCTCTGTTCCTTGCGTGCGTTCTTTAACCCTTGTGTTGCCTTAGGGTCATTTTGACCCGAATCAATATTACATCCTCCCCCCGCCTTTGGGTCATTTTGACCCGATTCAATGTTTCACCCTCCTGTTACCTTTATATTTACTAACATATTTTACCCTTTGGGTTCAATTTGACGCCAGCAATTAAAACCTCCAGAAAATTATTAGAATTAATATTGTTTTCCAAGTTTAAGTGTGAGGCACTTTATGTTTGTTTGTTGACTACCGAAAGAACACCGACATTAAACATTGAATGGGGTCAAATTAATCCTAAGGCGGGGGGAGGGTGTAATATTGATTCGGGTCAAAATGACCCTAAGGCAACACAAGGGTTAAATATCTTGAATGTCGGATTTAGTCCGCAAGCTTTCCCATACAAAAATGAGAAATTCAATTCAGGCAGCGAACAGAGTGTAAGACATATCATTAAAAAAAAGAAAAATGCAGCCAAGAAAGGAGCGGTTGTATTGTTCTATTTTTACCACACAAATGTTATTCTTTAACCACAGGCAGAGCTGAAACACTGGCTGAAGCTATGGAGCAGATACATGCTTGTGATTGCAGTGGCATTTTAAAACTGACGAGCAGGTCCATTATATGTCCAAAATGCGCTGCCAGGCTGCTCACCAGGTCTAGGAGGTCTTGCCAATCACCCCCATCCTTGCGCACTGCACTGCTTCCCAGTGCATCAAGGATTTTTAATTAAGTTTTAGTAGTCAGTCAAGCCCCTGCTATATCTGTGATCTCCAGGACCAGACTTAAAACCAAAGTGACCGAGCTTTTGGGGGGCAGCAGCTGCTCTGGAATGCTCACCCCCCCTGCCCCTGAAATGCCCTCCGAGAGCATGTTTAAAAGTAATTTAAAGACTCTTTTGTTCAGGTTTAATTGTTGCTCCCTGTGCGTGTTCTATGTTCTGATTTTAAATCGTAAATGATCTGTTTGATGTTATTTTATTTTATTTTATTATTTTATTTTATTATTTTATTATTTTTATCTTACCTATTTTAGGATGTGAAGCACTTTGTACATTCGTGTTGTGAAGGGTGCTATACAAATAAAGATTTACTTACTTACTTACTTACTTACTTACTTACTTACATATAAAAAGCCACATAAATGCAGTTTTTGCAGGCTGATTAAATATGTCGCCTCATAACAGCTAAAGTTGGTAAAAACAGACACTCCATGCTGCCATAAGGGAAACTTGTTGCACCTCTCTTTACAAGCTTGTAAAGAGAGCACACTCTGAGGTGTGTATCAGTTTGAGCTATTGTGTGAAATAGCAGCAAAGCAATATTTCAATATTGTAAAGCTTTTGAGCAATGGTCTAATTCTTTTAATAACGCTTGAACCGAAGTGCTTTATAGGGTCTGCAGCCTTTGCTTCGGGACCGGAGGAATGAGTAGACATGCTAGTCTCAGGACATTCACGGAGACACATCTATCTTTTTTATGGAGCTGAGCTAACTGGAGCATTGAACAATATTCCAGATGCTTCTTGCATTTCATTATATCAGCCTAATACAAATTTATCGGCATCCACAGAAACCTCGACAGCAACAAGAAGGATGTGATCCTTTATCGGTCAGAAAACTTTATTTCACGTCTTCCACATCAAATTTCATGAATGGTGCAATCAGATGAGAGATAGAGTGACATCTCTGTTGATTAAAACATACTATAGGTTAAATTACACATTATTTTCAAACTAATCATTTAAGTGTTTTACTTATTATTTATTTATTCTGCATTAAAAATCTTATTTTAAGCAGCTAGTATCCACATTTCTATAATAACGGTGTCAAATGACGGTGCAGAAATGTGACCTGCTCAGAACCAAGTAGCAGATAGACACGTTTAGCAATTAGCTGCTGAACATAGTGGAACATTTAGCAGCTGAAGAGACAGATATTACTCTCAGTAGTTAGTTCAGACAAAAAACAGAGCTAAATGAGTGTCAATATTGGACTCTTTTGCTAATTCTAACTATGTTATGTCGGGTTGGATAGTTTGTTCTGTCACAATGTGATCATAAGTTTGGTTTGCAAAATGTGACTCAGCCAAGTCAAATAATGTCAAGGAGTTCATAGTGCAAGACTTCCCTTTAAAAGCAGTAGAAAAGTATAACATAATAAAAACTAAAATCGATCATATGATCTTTATGTAAATGTACAGTACGTATTACATTCAACCACTGCGTGCTGGGTTTTTAATGTGTTGTTTTTTGCCTTGTTGTTGTACATATGAAGACTTGGAGTGTCTGATGTAAGATAAGAAGTTAATAGAGGTAACATGAGCAACAATAGGTGCAACACTTGGCCATCTTCATTCTTCAACCGCAGGCAATTATGAACATAATGCTCATAGCTTGAGTTACATGTTATGCATCTTCCTTGAGGCCTGACCCTCATCTTGCCCTGTCATATCAGGTTAGGAGTTATACTGGAGCGGGGACGTGACAGCTGGAAATGGTTTGAGGCTCTCCGGATAGTTTGTTTTCAGATGGCGCTGCAGGGAATGGATGAGATCCACGTGCAGGTTCGCCGTTAGCTGTCGTGCTTATGGGCCTCATGGTGATTAAACTGTGACTGGTGATAAAGTCTGCACAGTAACATATTTACTCTGCTCCTACTGCTCCTTGTAAGTATGACTGGCTGTCCAGGTATCCCAGTAATGTGTCACTATCCAACTTAATTAGACTCCTCTACACTTTGAGCACTTTGACCTATCGGGGATCATTTCCTGGCCTGTTGTGCTTCTCAGCCTGCAACTGGGGTTCTGGCATATTTTGTGTTCCCACTTCTCAATCCTTCTCAGATGGTGGGGTGCTTTTCCTTTCTTTATGACCAAATAAATCTAACTGGTGCCAAAAGAAAAAATGGGATTAAAATTCCCCTTTTGCTGTCTTGAGAAGCCCAGCTGCACTGCACTGTTTGTTTTCCACAGCGCAGAGTCTGCAGCTGCAGAGTCAAGCATTACAGAGAGGTGGGCCAAAGGAAAAAAGAAAATATTTTTTTTTATCGGCATGTATACCTTCCAATTCACTGAGTACAAATTGTATTGTGGAAATGGAAAGCAAGAACGACCGTCGTGTTAAAATCATCTTAATGTGGTTCAACAAGCTCTCTGTTTGCATGTAATATCTTCAAGGTGGTTTCCTTCACTTGGAGGATTTCCTACAATCGCACTTGATCTCAGAGCTTAATTCTTCTCACCACAGTCGATTTCAGAAGACCCACCAGCCTCACAGCGCTTACATATAAACACACATCGTGACTGAGGCCAGAACACAGAGAATGATATTAACCTTCTTGGTTAAAAGACGATGTAAACTCGACAGAGCAACATGAACAGTGTTTTCTTTTTAAATGCGACAGTTATTTAACACACATACAGCAGCAGCTAAGAGCAGGTAGTCATTCACCTAGGAAGGAAAGATCTGCAGCGGAGAGAACGAGTGACGATGATGCAGAGATAACACAGGAAAAATGTGGTGCAGCAGGAAGACATGTCTGTGAGTAACATTACCCGGACTATATACTGGACATTTCAGGTGATTCTCTGACAATAATGTCTGAATGTAAATGAGCATGACTGCCCAGCAGGTTTATTATGAGAGCTGCCTCTCTCAGCTGAATCACTCAAAACTCGCCTTAACCTTGGCACAAAGAAGAAAGGGAGCTGCACTTTGCTTAATTATGCAATGTATCTCGGATTTTTTTTCTCTCTCTACAATTACGAACATTTTCAGTTCGAGGCCGGTACGTCCGATCGAGATGACTCCCTGCAAAGAGTACACTACCAGCACAGCAATTTTCTTCTTCTTCACAGCAACCCCTCCTTCCGTGATTGTGCGCACACAACCAGCTGTAGACATTCAACTGTGAGGCAACCTCCAGCAAAGGATTATAGAAATTCTATGGAAGAGAGATTTACACACCAGCACATAAAGTTGATGGTTTCCAGACCCTGTGCTGTGTTCTGACTGTGCAGGCCGTATTCTACAGCTAGAGAGGCTAAAATACGACACTAATAATAAGTAATCCATGTGAAAAACAAAAGTCCTCATGGACTGGGAATAACTTTATCTCCTCCTGTGGATACACAAAGACAAAAACCAGCAAGGACACTAAAAATATGCAGAAGACTTGTGGTGCATGTTTCCCAAGGCCAGAGAAAGGAAATGGACTGACAGTTTCTCCCTGACCTCTTTACTACCCCCCTGTAACCTCCTAACAACCCCCACGGGGGACCCTGTCTCTATGTGTAAAACAGACAGTCAAAAAGCATCCTGGAAACTTTAGAGCCACAAAAACAAGGGGACATGAGGAAGTCCAATAAGCTTGTATGTAGAGGGCTCAGTCGGGAGATAATCTCGAGGCCACACAGACCAGGCGCCAAGCCTATAGTGCCTAAAAGCTCTGTGGCGCAGCAGAGCAGCGTGGTCATTGTTGTCTTTGGAAAGTAAGCAGCATCAGTGAGGCCAGTGGTGTGAAAGCCACCTCTCTTCTTGAGTGTCTGCTCCAGACCCGGTTGTTGACATACAGGGCAGGTGCAGCTGCTCTAGAACCGCATCAAGTAGAACCCCCTCAACACACATACTTGCACTTACACGTAGAGCTTGAATGTCACAAGACGGGGTTATATGGACAAAGACAAATCTACCGTTTTCTTTAATATCTCTGCAACAATCAACGAGGCACTGCTGAGTTAACACAGGGCCCACAGAGATGAAAACAATGGTTGGATTCTTCTGGCTTTAAGATGGCTATGGGAAATGGCAGGGATGCCAGGGCTGATAAGTGACCGAGGGGCTCGAGTTACTTCCAGCTGTCTGCAGCCGTGCATGCCTCTGCGAAACGTATGGTTCACGCTTAATGCAAACCATTTCATTTGCGTGAAGCTCATAAAAAAAAAATCTGGCGGACATATTAAATAGAGTCAACAGCCTCTCACTTAGGCAGGGTTTTGTATCACAGGAAAGAATCTCCAATCCTCCGAGGAGCGCTGCAATGCATCCTCAGCTGAGAAAACACAGACAGTTGAAGACTGTGACCTTGTGAGCGATAATGTTAACTGGATCAATAAAACCAGGCGATAGCAGAAAGTCTGGATGCAGCATGTAGACAGAGTCTGACTCAGGCTTTGTGGACAATGATGGTAGCCACAGAGCTGTGCATAGTAAACAGTGTTCAGGAGGACCTGCTGGCATTACTGGCTCCGCTTGCTTTTTTCCTTAAGCCATAAAAGATAAATTTCCAGATAGACACAGCAAAAATAAAGAGTATACTTGTCCTCTTGTGTTTTAAATGCTGGAAAATTAAAGTTAATATTAAAAGAAGGCCGTAAATGATTAATAGTACTTTATTACGGATGGATTTGTGTTCTGTAAAACGAGTTACATTGAAAAACTAGCGCCACAATGCATTAGCATCATCTCAATACCAGTGAGGGCCTCTTCCTGTCCATTTGGAAAATATCAGTACATTTTCAAGCTGCTGCACACTCCAAAAGGAGAGTGCTTTTGGCAGGCTTTGAAGTTCTCAGAAATAATGCTCCTTAAAAGCATCCTCTGCAATACAGAAAAACATGAACATGTATTTCAGTCAAGAGGCGTGTGCGAGCACTTTCTAGCAACCATGTAAATCTGAACTGGAGGACTCGGACATGTTTGATGTCTTTTAAGTTTCATAATGTTGCACCCTTTGCACGGGCGGCTTTCATTAGCTTTTTGCTGAGGCAATGTTCATTATTCAATCATTAAATTAACGAGTGAAAGCAGTTCACGCACTGCTCATATGAGTTCATTTTACGGAATCTTACTCAATTAAATGCTGTCGCAATTCTGATTTGCTTATATAGAAGAAAGAAAAAACAGTCAACATCCATTTCAATATAAAGTTGTCTTTGAGTGTTTTTTATTCAACCAAACCCTTCAGTAAAAATATACTACAAATGCAAGAAAACGAAAGAGAGAAAGAGAAAGGCAAGGAACAAAAGTTTGCAACAAAGTCTTTTATTTTCTCTTCTCTGCACCGTTTAGTGTTTCAGCTACACCCTTAAGGCAGTAAAAACTGTCATCTAATCATATCCTTACACAGTCTTAAATGCCATATACGCCCCTACCAGCCTGGAAAGGAGCCCTTTCTGTGGATTATAACGGATATGAGGTTATTTTTGTGCGATCCATGATTGCATGAGGCACTCCCATCCAGACTTAGTGTGATGACTGAAGAGGTGAGCTAATATGGCACAGTGGGAATGCAAAATAGTTGCGTGAATCCATCTGCAGTGGTTCCTGCCCTTTGGTTGAAAAGTCAAATGTTTAGTTTTCGTTCTTTTGAATCTGTTGATCCTTCGGTGTTGTCTGAAATAAGGCTGGTACACAATTTATGTTTATAAAATGAGGTCATAAGAGAAAATGTCTGGATCCAATGGAAAACTCAACATCAGTGGCAGATTGAAGGATTTGAATCCCTTGAATTGGTTATTATTGTCATAGAAAAACACTAGAAAACCATATGTGTTACATACTGTGCATGTATCTCAATGGCAGCATCACATATACAACAATATGAGGCCACATCGATTATATTGGTTTCAGATTGGTTTGACTTTTTTCTTCTCAATCTTCAGAAATTCAAGCTGAACAAAGAAATGAACGGAGCTTTTCAAGGAGCACACGTCGGATTAAAGAAAGAACATGATTTTGGGTGCGCTTCAAAGACAATCAAGTGAGACCTAAATCTCCTGAAGTGAGATAGATGGAAGCAGCAGTCGCACATTGTGTGATCTGACATGTCCTCCTCACACTTTAACTGGAATTATTAGAGAGTTTGACGGGGTGGGTTTGGCCCTGGCAAGACGCGTTGGACACACCGCGGAGAGAACACAAGGGAAATGCTTTAACGCCTCTGGAACAGTGAAGCGAAAACGTGACGAGGACATGGGAATTACTGCTGAATTAAGCACCACTTTGATTGGAAACTGATTGACCGACGGTTGGCAAAACATAAAAGAATGACCTTGAATTCTCCAAAGCGAGTATGGATTGGCACACAGCATCTCTCCCTCTCTCCTCCCTCCTCCACTCTTTTTCAAACACACACACGCACACAAAACACACGCACACACCCCGAGCACACTCCGATAGGAACGCGTGGAAACACATGCATGGGGAATCGACACACACGAGTGCTCCATCTCTGCTTTTTCGGGGGGAATTAACACACTGTCACGTACGACAAGCCAGAGTTGGGAGAGCAACTTCAAAGTGAGGCAGCTGCAGGGACAACATCCACTGAATACATTCTCTGGCCACCAGTCGATCTGCCCCCAGGCTAAGATTGTGGCTGTTCGCATCTCTCCTGACCGCTCGTCAACTCCCCGTTCAAACCAATCCCACTCCAAAAAAAGGCAAGCGTAGAGGGAAGGGAGCATGAGTTCATTTAAAAGAGACACA
The DNA here is from genome assembly GCF_029220125.1 of Pseudoliparis swirei. Lineage (NCBI taxonomy): Eukaryota > Metazoa > Chordata > Actinopteri > Perciformes > Liparidae > Pseudoliparis > Pseudoliparis swirei. Next base: position 5,460,187 of record NC_079394.1, read on the forward strand.
AATGATCTCTCATGTGTTGCAGGTATGAAGAAATGAACTCCCATTACATCGTCAACTGTCAGATTTTCTAAGGAGCAAAAGTAGCTGTTTTGATGACTACATCAAGGGTACCAACACAAAGCACATTAAAAACACCTGGAATTATCATTCGGTAAATATATATGTGTAATAATTATGTTTTTTCCAACCAAAGCTAAAAGAAATCAATAACTGTGCTTTATTTTCATGCCTGCAAGCCCATTTGTAACAATAGGCGTCCTTTTGTTTTTTAATTGGTGGCTTTCTCACCTTTGATTAAAACATTTCAGATATACTTGATTTCTCTTTTTTTTCTTCACATTTATCACTGAACTGTTATATCTCACTGTGCTGTTACAGCTTACTGTGAACAACAGTCTACTTACTGCATGCCAACGGTGCTTAATAGCACACTGCTGAAACACAAGCATGTGTGAGAAGTGTCTGTATTTAGGAGATATTCCTGTTCAGCAACCACTTATGCATGTCATTATTATTTTTCCGTGTTGACTTGTTTGAATATTTCATTTCTTTATCAATCATTCATACAGCTATGGTGCATGAGCACCACTGCATGATTGTAATTACACATGCTGGGACACGCACAGTCCTTTACATCTCTGACATGTGAACGTTAAGAAGAAGAAAAAAAAGGAAAATATAGCTATACCAAAAGACTGCATCACAAATGTGGACAACAACGTGTCTGTGCCTCACATAAGGAGAATGCATTTTCTCCATATTGTATCACAAAACAACAATGATGTGTAGCCCTGAGGGCAATTATTCACCTTAGTGTGTGTATGCAGGTGCAAAAATGTGTACCCATAACCACAATGCAATGCACAGGAGATGCAGTATGCAACTACAGTATAGGTGTTGCTTCTAACTGAATACAAATACACACACAGACCCGCGCCCGCACACACTAACACCCAGGAGGAGTGTGGATATAATGAGGCCCGTGGAGACACTGCTGAATTGTCAGTCAACCCTCAGCTTGCTGACACGCAGTCGAAAACATCAATGACTTCTTTTCTCAAACGGGGGATGCCTGTCGAATAGCATCAGAAGTAAAGAGAAGGCTGAGGTCCATTGGATCTGGACTGAGACAGGTGAAGATAGAACATGCTCTAAAAGAGCTTCAGGGAAACTCAAAAAGTAGCAGCTAACTTTTGGGTTCCACCAAACTTTAAAACTGTTGATGCTTTGTGAGCAGACATTTGTTGTATATTCATTTCATTTAAAAACACACCCAAGATGTATGTGCCGCTTACTGCACGGGAACAAAGAACACACGTTGTAACCTCCCTGCTTCCTTCTTCCAAGACAGTTGTAAAACCGGGCCTCCAATCCTGTTCCTCAAAACAACAATGGAGCCATGTCTGTCAGTCAGAGAGAGACACAGAGAGAGAGAGAGAGAGAGAGAGAGAGAGAGAGAGAGAGGCTTGTCTCGTCATAAGAGGCCTGGCTTTTCAGTGGCGTGTTGCCTCACTGTCATGCGCGTACAGTTGTGCCATAATGGGCCAATGCTTATCCCAGGTGTTATTGAGCTTTGTCTTTCCCAGCGTCGTGTTTCAGGACACGCAGCCGTGCAATTTGCATGGCAGTGTGTAATTATGACTTTCTCACTAAACCCGGGTCTGTTATTTTCACACAGATGGAGGCAGTGTGGTCTCCAACAACACTGGAGCTATCAGCTGCTTACAGCGCAGCATATAGACTGCTGCTCAAGTTTATTTAAACAAGGGGGAAAAACACATACACTGGCAACATTGTCTTTTCTCCATATATGTATTCTTCCTGATCATTCATAGTAATACGAAAGCTTATAATAACACTAATACTAATAAATTACGATCATGAATACAAACCCTGTCTTTATTATATGTGGTTACTGTATTTCTCCACGCACAAGCCTCCCTCATTGTGCGGGCTGCGTGCTGGCGGCCGAGGGGAAGAGCGAATAGCTGATCTCCATGCTGCTGAATGAAGTGTCAGTTTTCACCGCTGACTCCGCCCCTCCGGACGGGCTGCGCTTTTCTTCCACTTGAACAACCCAGTGGTTTTTCTGGGCGCATTCCCCGGCAGCAATGTGGAGGGAAAGGGCGACCACGTCCCGTTGAACATTTTTTTTTTTAGAAGAAAACATATTTACTTTTACATCCGGTTATATTGCTGTTTTTTATACACATTGTTTTAGAGAAAAGCGCGACCGCGGGTTCTCCAGGAGAAAAAAAAGAAGAAGAAGAAGCGATAAGTGAAGAAAAGCTGCAGTCTGACCGTCTCGTGTATTTTTTTTTCTTCTTCTTTAAAAAAGACAAAAAACGCGAGCCATTGTTTTCTCACGCATGGATACGAGGAGATGAAATCGGACGTGTTTCTTGCTCTTTGAGTAACCCTCCCGGTCGCCTCGGACTTGTAGTTTATGTGGTATCCGGGCTCGAGGAGGAGAGAGTCCCATTCCTCAGCAGCGGCACAACACGGACAGACACGCAGGGGCCACAAGTTGTCCACAAGCTGCGACGGAGAACAAACTTTGCCAAGTTTCCGCGCATCCGGCCGGCTGACGCCAAATATCCATCCATAATTTTTTGGTAACTGTCTGTAACTTTAACTGGATTATTATCGCACGGCGCGTCATGGACCGCGGGAGCACGTTCAGAGGATGATACGGAATTTTTGAAACAACATGAACAATTTGTCGTAGTTAGTTTACTCCTCCAGTGACACGTTTGGACTACACCGAGCTTCACACAGTCCGATTGTTATTGCCGTTGTTCCCCCCCCCCCCATCTCCCCTCCTCTCTTCTCGACACTTATCAAAATTCTGCAAACATGCCACAGTTAAACGGAGGCGGTGGGGATGATTTGGGGGCCAATGACGAGATGATATCTTTTAAAGACGAGGGCGAGCAGGAGGAAAAGATATCCGAAAATGTGTCAGCGGACAGGGATTTGGATGATGTGAAATCCTCCTTGGTGAACGAGTCAGAAAACAACAGCAGCTCATCCGACTCAGAGGTAAGGACACAGCGAATAAAAAACACACTCAACGGGACGAACATCATACCATTTAATGTTGTTTCGAGTTTCAATAGTTTCTCCCCCCCACCCCCACCCCGTGTGTGTATTTCTCTCCTTGTCAGCAAGCAGAGAGGCGCCCCCAAACCAGACCCGACTTAGAAAGTTATGAGAAAGCCAGAGACTACTTCAATGAAGGTAAAAACACATGAACTAAACTCGCTACTTTAAGCACCGGCACTTGTGTGGTCGTGTGTGTCTTTCTCAAAGTCTGACTTTTTCTTTCCCCCTGCAGCGCTGAGGAGACAGCAAGATGGTGGCTTTTTTAAGAGTCCTCACTATCCTGGCTACCCGTTTCTCATGATCCCGGACCTCTCCAACCCCTACCTATCAAACGGCTCTCTGTCTCCGAGTGCAAGAACAGTAAGTGTTCCAAGTGGATGTGTTTGTGTTTACTCTATTTTTTCTCTCGTTTCGATCGCACTCTGCAAAAAAAAAAAAAAAACTTTGCGCCCGTGCGTAAAAGTTCCTTGTGCACTTCCAGACCGCCATATTCCCTCCGAGTGGCCTCTCAAGGAGTACTAACTACTTCTTTGTTCTTTTTTGGGGGGGATATTAATTTCTCCCTGCCAACCACTCCTCGACATGACTCGCATTTGACAACTTTTCATTCGGCTCAAAGTTCAGACACATTAGTCATTCTTTTTTTGTCTTTTGACGGATTTATGGCAACTCCGCGTCGAAAATAAGCCGCAGCACCCATGCTGCATTTTGATCATATCGCAAACATGCCTCACTCGAGCTCTCTTCCACGCGTTCTCTTCTTACATTTGGCAGCTGATATTCTTCAAAACGAATCTTTAAAAAAAATGTTGGCCACTAATGTGCTTTAATTGTTCTACTTGTGTTTGTAAGGAAAGCATACGAGTAACTTTTGGCTCTTTTAACCCGTTTGCACACATTTTCTGAAGAAAATATAGGAAAAGAAGATGCTCTTCATGAAGTCATACCCCCTGTAACAACAATGTAATACCTCACTTTGACACACATGGGAGGCATTTCACTGCAGTGTCCGTGACAGCTGTCCAGAGACTTAACAAAAAGTCTCCATATATTTGACAGTTGATGATGAAGAGTTCACATTCATTTACTTGTTGCATCCCATCGGTTGTCCACGAGGCTGCAAAGGGCTTTTAATCTGTACTGCGCTTATTGTGCTGCATTGATTTCGCCAGGATGCAACATATATATCACATATTAAACATGCCTTAACAGCAGGTTAATAAAGCATGTAGGGACTTTACAATAGTTCAATACAAGTTAGCAATGTTGCAAATATGACACATATGTATGTTTTTTTTTTTTAAACACTAAGGTCAAATACAATTTTATTGGTAGTGACAAAAAACACCAATTCCAAACAAATATGCACCATTTGAAGTAATTTAAACAACAATATTTGGAACAGCAACCTACAAAATGCAATTTAACTATGCAAACTTCCTTGAAATAATCTCAGTTGGAGAGCTGTGTTCTTCTGAGTTCGTCCATCCCCCAATCCATGTCACATCCCCCCCAAAAACAAGTACTTTCGTTAAAGCCTGGCAGGCATCTGACTGAAAAGACCTCCTCCCACCCTTTTTTTCTGTCTCCTTTTCACTGTTCCAGGCCCACTCCCCTCGCCTCCCTCTACCTTCCATTCAATTAGAAAGGCGTTAGTTGGCCATTGTTATTCTGAACAGTCTTGATGGCTTCATTGGAGGTCTCCATCGGGGCTCATTAACTAAAAGGCTCCTCTGCTCAGACAAGGTGAAACATACCAGCGTGTAGATCGTCTATCTTGTTGCTTTAGGCCACCCGAGTTTCGGAGGAATAATATAAGAGATAAACATGCAGGAATGTAAATGCCTCACAATGTTTTGGGCTTTTTCTTGAGGAGTTTTAGCGAGGATGGTAGATGTGTTTGGGAAATTCAGGAACAAAAGTAGCAGTCTTAAGTAGCTGACCGAATTTTAGCAGCCTATTATATAGTCTCTGCTTTGTTGTGTCTTGTGTCTCTGGTATGAAAGCCTTTCACTTCCGTGTGTTCATGTCCAGCAAAACAAAGTCGAAAAATATATAAAAAAAGCCGTTGCTCTTGTTACTTAGGCAAAGTAGCAAATAATTGAAGAGGATTTGAAATTCAGAGGTATAATCCCCCATATTAGAAAAAGAAAAGAATGAGGTCAATGGGACAGAGCGAGCTGACTGTGTCAATCATCAGCGTGGCAGAAAACATGCAGGCGGACAATGGCTGGCATACTTAGCAGGCGTCTTAAGGTCCTCCATGTGGCTCACGGCTTAGTGTGAACGCAGTGAATTTGATTGATGGGAGGTTCGATTTTGCCCTATTTTCGGCTCACATTCCGGAGGTTTGGTTTGTTTACACCTGTGGATGAAGTTTGATACAGTCGGATGATATTTCCCAGTCGCCACACCCACGGCGGGCCAACAACTTAGTTTGAAGAATACGCCGATTGGCTTGTGAGATTAAAATAAAAATGTGCCCACAGGTTCATCTTATTTGTGTTGTAACCTCTCAACAAAAAATCCCATCTTATTATAGTGTTTGCCTTTAAAGCCCAGTTGGGACTGACAGATTAGTTTTATACGTGTGGTGAGGTATGTGGTTGTACTTCAGCTGCATGAGACACATTTAACTTATGGCTCTCCAACAGATCATGTGACTTAATGCCAGGCACTAGGCACTTCTAGTTTCTTATCTTTGAATGTAATGGAAATGTGTTTGTAATCACGTATCAAACAATGCACGTGAGTTATTCTGTTTACATTTCCTGCGTTTTTTTAAATTTTACAACTGACCCTTCCAGTCTGACATCTTTTCCTTTTCTTTTTTTTGCGCAATAATGAAGCCATCTCGAGCAGTAATATTCCGCATATATCAGCATTTAAAAGAAAACGCAGCTCGATAATACAAACAAGATGTTGCTCAAGAGTCGCTGCGGAGGGTTTGGGGCCAAACTTTTACATTTGTATGTGGCAACCCTATCATGAGCAATGAGAGACAGACAGACCTACATGGGATCAGCACACAGTTCCCCCGAGGGCCACGCATAACTGATTTAAAGCCTGCTCGGAGCTGACATTCTGCTGTAATCCACTGAGAGCTGAGGAGGAGGTTTTATGTTTGCAGAGATGTTCCACCAGACTACTGCCCGCTGCGGCGTGCGGGGCCAGACGGAGTTTCGCTCCCGACCCAGTCAGCCCGGCAAATCCAGTTTACTGTTTGTCGATTCATTGATGTGATTATCGTCACACTGTTCCCGTAGTGACAGACAAGTGCCAGATTTAATTGGTGAGCACACACTCCTGCTTGACGCCGCCTCTCGTCAGCTTCATCAGCACTTTTAGATAACTCTGCGAGTACATCATCATCATCGTCACCAAAGAGCGAAATGCCTCTTGTGTGTGAGAGGTGGCACGTAAGCGAGAGCGAGGTTAGACGCTCAAATATATCTTCATCAAATACGGAGCGGGACACTCCGACTCCGGAGCGCGATTGTTGAGGAGAAAATGTTTTGAGATATGAACGGCGAGCTCGCATGAGTCTGAACACGTCTGTGGCTACGGTTGCATGCCTCTCTGACTTCTTTTTTTTCCACTCTTTCTCCTGCTTTTGGTGCTTAAAAATGTTCGGACAAAGAAAAAGTCAACACAGACATTGTCCCGGTGAACAAAAGGGCCTCTCCCTGCATAAGCAAACGATGTTTGTGAGGAGGTGTCTTTTCATCGAGTGGCTCACTTGGCATTTCGCTCACCTTGCTTCGTGTGTGTGTGTGTGTGTGTGTGTACGTGAGAATGTGCACACATGCATGCGTGCACACATGTTTGTGTGTGTAAAGTCTGAGAGAGTGTGTGTGTGTGTGTGTGTGTGGGGGGGGGGTGTTCAGGTGAGCTCTGTGGATACTTTGCAACAGAGGGAACAGTGTTCAGCGCTCACATTCTGACAACCCTCAGTGTTGTGTTCCTGAATGTTAGCGCACAAATATTTTTTCAGCCAAGCACTGTGTCAACAGAGTGGACTTCTTTTTGACAAGGTTTATAGTTTTTAAAAGATTTTTCCTTCAAAGTCAAACACATCGACATCAATCTATGTACAATTAAAAACAGGTCGCGGGCAAACACAGTAATGGCATCGCTGCCTGAGAGCTCTTGTCTGGTTGGATTAATTTAGGTAAGGAACTAGAAATGTAATTCAATTTGGCAAAAAAAAATTGAAATATTAGATTAATCATGATTTAGTTTGAGAAGGAAGAGGGAGATGTTTGGACTACATTTTGAAATAGAAGCATTTTATTTAATTACAGTTGAGATTGTTGCATAGTTCAACAATTGTGTGTTTCGGGAAATTACTTTGACTTTAAAAAAAATAAAACCCAGTGTAAAATAGGTTTTAACCTCAGTGTGTCACTTTGAGTGAATATGTATAAATCAGTCGATGTATAGCAGAGATCAAAATCAGAAGTCAATATGAAGGAATTCTGTAGCTTTATGAGATTCACTACCTCCAGGAGCACGCGTCTCTCTTTCAGGCCGAGGGTGCTCGTGTTGACTTCCTTACATCGCTTGTATAGAACTGTGTGAAATGGTGTCAGTCCTGGTCTGTATCCTTCCCTCTTTGGTCTCTGTGGAAAGCATGAGCTGGCGTCAATTCCTCCCACTACCCCATACTCTGCTAGTTCACTACCTAAACCCACCCGCCCGCCTGACATTAGAAATTCTGTTTATAGCGCTCTCTGGCTTCTCCAGCGCGGCGGGGCGGGGCCCATCAGGAGCATCTCAGCACGCTTTGAGAAAAGGATAACCAACATCTCCCCTCTCCAGCCGCAGACTCGCCATGTTCAGCGACATCAATGAATGTCTTTGATGTGCCAAGATGAATATGTGCGCAAATGTGTTTTTATCAATGAATGTGTTTTTCTCGTTGGCCATGTGTAGCCACAGCTACCGTGCAGTTCGCTACGTTGCTTTCCCCGTGAAAATGTAAAACTGAAAAACTTGTGTTGAGAGTGTTTGAGTTGTGAGACATTTGGCCGGAGGTGAACATCTCTGACACACCTGAGTTCACCCCAAAAGCTCCGCTTTTACGCTTGGCTCCGAAACAGTTACAAAAAACAAAGGTCGTGGAGTTGAGGTTAAAGCAATGCTATCTCCAGTCCTCCACAGCTGCTCATTTTCAAAACAAGTTTTTTTTTTTTTTACCACTGGAAGATGGAGACACGTTTCATGTGTCATGTGAATGCCAGCTTAGTCGTGTCTGTTCTGTGGTCTTAACATGGAGCCCGGGTGCAGGGGAGGGGGGGGGGGGGTAGTCAGACTCACTGCCGGGTGACCAGTCCTGAAACTATTTCTGGTGAAACTATTCCTAATCATCGACTAATTCTCTAACGAGTTAATTCATTAAAATACCGTATTTCCAAATAAGAGATTTGCCGCTTTTCCTCTTTTTTTTGTCGTAACAGAATATCATTCAATTTGAATATATTTTGCTTTACGGTCTGTTAGTCAGACTTTAGGGATTTCAAGACATTATGGCTGCAACAAGTGCTTCTTTTTTTACAGTCAGATTCTTCTATTGATAAATTATTTTGGGCCACATTTGGGCTGTAAAATAGTAAAAAATACTCAATTTACTTTCCCAGAACCAACAGTCATATTTTTCCATTGCTTGTTTTTTATGACCAAAAGACAATCTTATTCTGTATATTGTCAAATACAACCACACCATCAACTTGTTTAAGCAATGACTTAAACAATTAATTAATAATTCAGAAGTTGCCAATCAATTCTCTGTCGGATCAATCAGATAATTCACAAGTCGTTCCAGCCCTGCACGGCTCTGGAAGAACCCCTCCAGATGAACTGATACTGAAAACAGTCCTCACTCATGCTTGTCTCTCACTGATAGCCGGGTGTTGGGGAGCCAGTCACCGGGCTGTTGGCCGGTTCCATATATACGTGAATGCCGTCCTCTCATAGCCATAACCACTACTGTTTAGCTCACATAAAGAAATGTTTTCCCTCTGTAATTGTACCTTAAACGCTTCACTCCATGCTAATAAAACGTGATTGTACAGCAGGAAGAAAAAGAAAAAGCTCGAAACAGGGTTTCATCAGTCTGGTATTCCAAGCAGCTGTTTTCAGTTTAAGCACTGCAGGCAGCAGGAGAGAGGGAACAAGAGGGAGGGAGGGGGAGAGAGAGCAGGCAGGAGGAGAGATTGTTGATGAGATGTGGTGGTGGGAGCTTAAACTGGGCCAGATACGGGTCCTGCTATTCCTTTGCCTGTTATCCCGAGGTGGGCCGGCTTCCAGACCTTGAGGCACTCACTTATCTGAGAGACTCGGTCTCCCACAGAGCGCAGTTTCTCCACCGTGGACCACAATGCTTTGCTGTTCCCTCGCAGTCTCAGACCAATCAGCAACCGGCAGGAGGCTATCAGATTGTGAACATGTTGCATCGATACTACTAAGATTCCACTTGGGTTCTCGTATAAATGTGCTCTCCTTGCGCCGGGTCTGAGAAAGGCCGTGTCATACGTGCGTCGCGTCATACTAAATTAAGAAGTGGATGGATATCCGTCCGTGATGAGGTTAGTGGAGCAGCTGTTCGTCTGGTTGCAGTTGTAAATCAGCGCGGCCGCTTCCCACTGAGTCCGTCCCCGTAACGGCGGAGCGACTTTCGGACAAGCGACGTCCCGCTCCCGCGTAAAGCCCGCACACAGAGCGCAGCCGGTCCGCGGTCGGCATCCACACATGTCGGTTATTACACCTTTCACGTTGCATGGATCTGTCTTTTGCTGTGAACAAATAGAGATTAAAAGCTACACATGCTGTAAATTCACAGCTGTAACCGATGATGTAACCGATGAGACCGACGTGCCATCTGTAATCTGAATTTAGCTCTGGCTCTAAAAACACAAGTAGAGTCTGTAATGGATCGTATGTTTGACGGCATAAATCTCGAGCAGAGCCACAGGGAACTTTGCGTGTTTTAATAGAGACATGGAAGCGGGACACATGCTGCCATGTGGTCACTGCCTCGGCCTTTGTCTGGAATACAAGGGGAAACAGAACTAAAGTATTCAAAACATTTTTGTGTTTACTCCGCAGTTAGCTATTGTTGTGTCAGTCTCTTCTCATTGTGGTTTGCATAATGTCTGACAAAAAGTTTAGCTTTATCTCCAAAAAGGTCATTTAAAATCCAACCGGTGTTTATGGTCTCCTGTTAATATTCGGCTTAAAGATGAATCCACCATTTTCAGAATCAGAATCAGTTTTATTGGCCAAGTAAGTTTGCACAAACAAGGAATTTGAATAGGTAAAGTGTCTCTCAGTGCTTACACAAAATATACATTTCAACACAATACAATACAGAACAAACAAAACAGTGCAGTACAGAATAAACAGTGCAAAACAGTGCAACGGTCTAAGAAGTTTAAGAAAGTGACTTAAAGTATATACAAGAGGAATGGCTATATACAGTAGCTGTGAAACAGTAGTGCCAGAAGAAGTGGAGAGTGCGAGAAGTGCAGGGATAAATATATATGCTACAGTGGGTTATTGTTTAGTAGTGAGACGGCGAGGGGGAAGAAACTGTTTTTGTGTCTCGAGGTTTTGGCGAACAGTGATTTTAATACAATCTTAATTATTAGACTGTATAGATTTTTTTCTACATCTAATTGCCATAACTTATTTAATAAAGTCATGAGCCTGTTTTTTGTGATTCTTTTAAATATTTTTAGATTAGATTCAGTTATTTCTGCTCTGTGATCGTTGTCTATAATCGTCGTCGTTGAAATATCATACACATAAGACCAATTTCCCCAAGAGATCAGCCTGCGCATCCTAATATTGATAAAAATGTAACCTTTGGGTGTCCCTCGCTTTCCCCGGTCACCTTCGTAAACCAATTGCACTTGTTAAGAAGTCACAATGTTCTGTGCGGCGACAAATTCGATTTAAGCCGAGCAAAGACACCAGTCATCTAAAATGTGTCGTCTCCTTATCTGGAACCAGACTTGTGAATCCTGTTAGTATAAACAAGCAGAACTTCTGACATTTGACATTGGCCCCGGGCCACACAATATCACCCTTTTCTGACCTTATCTGCTCAATTTAATATGATGAGGTAATGTGACGGTGATTATTTGTGAGTAATGGCCGTTGCAGGCTCCTCAGACACAAGACACTCTGTTGAGATAAAGGGATTCCCCTTGTGCCTCAGATGATCAGCGTGATTAGCTCCATTTGTTTGACGATGTAATCATCTGACACACTCGGGTCCGCCTCTCTTTCTATGAAACATAAAACGTGCATTAGCGTGAGATGAATCTCGTATTGTACGACCACGATGGACGTCGGAGTGTTGGATGGCAGTTCCACATCCTCCGCTGACATAATCCCTCATCTCTGTACATGGCTAAATACCAAATCCCCACACATGTGACTGACTTATTTGCTTCGAATTTAGAGTAGCAACATGAGGAAAAAGAAGATCTAATCAGCCTTATATGACATGGAGTAGGCCAAGGAGCCCTTTTGTTTGATTTGTACATGGGTTGGAGGGGCTGGCTATTGGAAATCCCTGAAGCAGGCTTTAGGGGCAGGTCTGATTCTCGTGTGAAATGGGAAGGCTCTATAGCTCTCGGCTGACTTGACTGGGGCTGTATGGGTGTGTTGGCAGGGGGAGCGCCGGTCATGAATAGGGTCTTTGACTACCTCAGACTTGCCCTGAAAGGCAGGACAAAGACCCTAGGGCAACGGCTTAGAGCCTCACAGCTGAGCTACAGAATGCTTGGCCCAGTCGTCCTCCCTCCTTGCCTGATTTAAATACTACAGTGGCTTTTAGCATTCTGGGGACGGAGGCTCGCATTCACCGCAGCACATTAACCATCAACTTTTCTCTCTGTTTTTGTTTACAGTATACTAATGCCAGAGCTGTTTACGTAATCTTTTGTGTCGAATCCATCAGAGGTGCTGGTAAATATGCATCAGTGACTCTCTTAAAACGGCCGGAAGATTCGCTCCATGTTGTTCGTAATAAGCAGAATTTATTTGGATACGGACCAACTGCCGGCATATGTGTGGGTCACCACGCATCACAACTCTGCTCTGGGTTGTTAATTATGGAAAGTGTGTTGCTTCTCTTTGTGCAAGATGTAGGTATTGGCAAATCAACGGGACAAAACACCTTGATTATTTTTGACGGGTTTGCGCGAATCGTCAGCGGCGAGATTTGCAGAGGCAGAATAAAAAGCCATAAATCTTTTCTGCAGAGTTAATGGGGTTATTTGAGTCCTGTCCAGACACTCTCTCCCCACAGAGTGTCTAGTTTCAGATGTCACTCAGAGCTTTGTTTGCCCCCCGGGGTGAAGGGTTAGAGGTCAAGGTTCAGGGCCAGTTGGCTGAGTGGCCACAAAAGCCCAGGCTTCCCCACAGCACATCCGATCCCTTCTTCCACACCAGCCTGCAGCCACAATGCAGGGATCAGTTTGCAACATTTGTCTTTTCTTATTAGAACCTAAAATTAAATTTCTCTCATGTCAAGAGTTTAATTATAAGGTTGTAGTTCATAGTTTCACAATGAAGTCATAAAAAAGTCTTTAGTTTCCTGCTGAAAACGTGAATTGTTACTCCGTAGAAACTTATTCACTGACAGTTTTGGAATAGTTAATTTACTGTCCGGATACTGTGTAAGCCCACTATTACCATAGTATTTACTTAGTATTACTTGCATGATTTGAGAATGTGTGTTTCTGAGGTTTCCGCACGGGCCGTTATTCTCTCTCTCTTTTCGGTTGGAATTCACAATCAAGAATGGCACCGCAGCAAAACCTCACGTCCAAAAAAAGTTCTCCGTTTCTTTGTTCCAAACACCTCCAAAACACAACCTCACCCGCATCAGCCCCCACCCACAAACTCAACCCCCCCCCCCCCCTCCTCCAACCACCACCACCACCCAAACATGTCCTCTAGCCAGGTTTATTATGCCGTTTCACGCAGACCAAAATTGCAGCTGCATGGAGAACAATCTGGAGCACATTAGCTCAGGCGCTGTGATTTATAAATTGTTTCTCAGGCCATAAATCCCTGCTGTAATTGTGCACAAGCACCCCTCTCTTTCTCCGGTCACTCCCCCTTCGTTCTCTCTCTCTCTCTCTTTCTCTTCCTCCCTCAGTCTCTCTCTTTTTCTCTGAGCAGCTTAAAGTTCTTGGGTTAATACTAATTGTTTGCAGAAGTGTGCAGTTTGGATTGAGGGAAAGTTTGTTGCATTGTGGCGCAGATCTAGGGCTCGCAGAAACAGCTCTCAGTGAAAGATAAACTGTCCTATTTTTTTTTTTTACGCCGTCCGTAAACCTCTTCTGTCATGTGGTGTGAGCTTAACGTCCAAAATGGGATGTGAGCATTTTGTCTTCTGCTCCATGTTGCTGTGGTTCATGCTCTGCATTCCTGAACACTGTGTAATTGTAAGGGGCCTCTCCTAAACTCTGTCCCTGGAAATTTGATATTTACAGCAGTCCATGATAGTAATCACCTTGCCGCTCTCATTAGATTGTATTAAAAGTGAAAGATAGCAGCAGCTGTATATATTGTTTCAAATCGCATGTCCAGCCTTGAGTTCTCAGGGGACATTTTTTAACTTTAAAAAGCGGAACAGCTCCTATTAATCAATGTTACATTGACTGGCAATTTTTTTGGAGCAAAGAAAAAATGACATTTGCCTGAAGGAGCCAGTTGCTGCTGAATGTTACTCCATTGTTTTGCTTTCAAGGGACCTGATGAACCTTGAAGAGGTAGGGGACCTCGTGACCCACCTCATCCCGCCTTGCGACTTCTCTAAAGGCTTTTTTTTTGTACAACCCCGAAAACCTATACGGTCTTACTGGAAAATTTATTCTTTACAAAGTTTAAGACATGTAAAACGATCTCTCGATGTGAACGTGAATTGAATTTACAGCCACACCTATCACAGGATCATGATTTAGCCCCCACATCTGTAGTTTGCAGGGGAATGACTTTTACAAATGTGTTACGGCATAAAAAAAAGTGTGGGCGACATTCCAGACCTCCCTGCAGTCTGCTGACAATACTCATAACTGATCCTGGAGAATGTCGGGGCAGTAAGTTGTGCACTTCGAAAAATTATACACGGCAACAAAGTTTTGTTGTAGTTTGTCTGATTTATTCTGTTGGAAGGAAACAAATGACAGATTACGGAATTATTTTTGCTTCTAGAACATTTGAATCAATTGACAATGTGTCGACAATATTGTTGTCATATATCACACATTTTTTCTAACAGAGTATACACACACGCTGTGGTTTTAATTTAAAACAGTCAGTCTCTGTATCCCTCGTCGAGGCATACCTGTGGCATGTGAATGTGTCTGCATGTTTGAGTAGGATGGGGGTGGGAGGGGGTGGGGGGGGGGGGGGGAGGAGTCGGGAGAGTGGAGTGAGTAGGGTTAGCGGTGGGGTGATAGGGATGTCAGGTAGTAAAAAGTGAGATGAGGCAGGGCCCGGAGTCGGCGGGGGCCTGGAGATTTGCGCCTACACTCAGCGAGCAAATACAGGAAAAAGCATCTGCAGGCAGCTGTGTGTGAGGGGGGGGGGGGGGGGTCGCTTGCTGTTGCTCAGGGCAGGGGGTTGGGGGTGTGGAGCTGGGTGGTAGTGTTGGGTGGTGGTGGAGAGAGAGAGAGAGAGAGAGGAGGAGGGGAGGTGGACTTGCAGAGTGAACACAATCAGCCCTCTGTTTTCATAAGACTTGTGGTATGTGAGAGCAGAAACAAATGTATTTAATTTAGGCCCCTTTCTCTCCCTCTGGCCTCCTCCACTAAACCCACTTATGCCCACCTTTCAAAACTGACTTTTTCCCTTCAAGATGCCCCGTTGCCTCTTCTGCCAATGTGAGTTACTCTTAGGACATTTCAAAAAAAGAAGAAGTAACAATCACCCACTGTGCCCTGTCTGAAAAACAAACACACTTTGAGACACACTTTTAGCAGACACGCTCACGTTCACTCTTTCGGTGGAGGTAAATATTTATCTGCGGTTACTCGAAAAAGAATAGAACAATATTTTTTCCTGAGTTTGGAGTGATTACTGTGCTGCGGTATTTGTCCTGTGCAGTGTGGATGCTGGATTATTGCCTCCTTCGCAGGCAACGCTGTATTATATAACCTATATAATAACCTATATAATAATAATATTATATAACCTAACCTTATGTAACCTATCCTGTCTCCAGTCAATTTGTGTTCGGTCATAGATGAAAAATTCAGGTCTCACTTGTGTGTCATTGGCGTAGACTTGGACACACCTACACACACACACACACACACACACACTTGATCGAGCTGTACTGTAAACATCCAGCCAACCTCGGGTAACCACATCGTGTTCTGGAGTTAATTATACAGACGTTTACGGCTGTGAATTTCTATGAAACACGGCTACTCCCCAAACAATAATAAAGTTGTGTTCCTGTGCAACTGGACAAACAATGCCACAGGACACAGAGAAGGACGACATCTTTGACATTTGAGGTGTAGCCTGTCTTGACATCAGATCACGCTGACATTAGCGCAGCAGTTTGGCACAATTGAAAGCAGATCTCCCAGGTATGGGAAACCACATAACTGACTACACATAATTGACTTGAATAGCTTCGCACCCTCCCCTCAGTCTTTATGAGACGGCCTTGCTCTTACCAGATGCATAATTATTTTCTTGTGTGTCTAATTATACAGAGAGTTTTATATGACCTGCAGTTGTGCTCTGTAACAGAATTACTCACTTATTCCTATGTTTAACCTCAGTGAGACTGAACTGTTTTTTTTTTACAACGTCTGATTTGAAGTACTTGGAAGTTAGTGAGACAGAATAAGAACAATGGCAGCTTCATTTAAAAACTACATGAGCTCTAAATGTGTGGATACAGGAAGCAATAACTCAGGATCATGTCACGCAAAAAGGAAAAAAGCGGAAAAAACCTGATACAAATAATTGCTTGAGTTGCAAAAATGCAAACTCCCGCTGAAGTTGCTGCCGACTCACTGGGACAGAATATTAAAGAAGCTCTTTAGGGGGGTTTATCTTGGCCTTGTATAGTGTTAATGCTGTTTTATTACTGAAACAGCAGTAAATTCCCTCCCAGGACTTTTCAAATAAACCCAGTTTGCTGGCTTGCTTGACCCTGTACAGAATATGCATGAGGCAAGTCACACCTTTTCTCATTGACTTTATCAAAGGTTGAGTATTGGAAATACTTTCCAGTAAATGGACACTTGACCACTTAATATGCAGAGCAAGAATCATGTTCATATTTTGTAATAGATTACTGACACGTAAAGTTCCTTCGTAGTCTCCTCTTAACCCATTGAGGGGCTCCTGGTATCCCACGTATGCTACACACAGACGCATTGGGAGCCGAGTGTGTAACCATCTTGGAAATCTTGGAAAAACCTTGTCGTTGTGTTGTTGGGACCTCCCTCGCGCTGCCTCCCCTCTTCACTCTCCCCTCTCCCTCTTTGCACTAATAGTTCTTTTGTGTACAAGAGCATGTTAAGAGGCCAATGAGCCTGGCCTTAATAGGCCACGTTGCCATAGAAACCACAGCACTCTGGATGTCTGACCTTTGACCCAGTTTTTTTTTACTGGCTGTGAATAAGAGTCCAGGGCGACCAACCGGGTCACAATAGAGGCCCGGCCAACTGAGGGAGTGCCCCTGTCATAGTCACTTAACTTCATTCCTCTATGGGCTAATGGACACTTCAAATGTTGTAGCCAGGATGCTATCTCCATTGCAGGACACCAGGCTTCTCAGGGCAAAGATAACGTAAAGAGACTCCATATTTACATTTACAGGTTCCCGATGAGCTTTTTATACACACATCCAAAACGCATCTCCGCGAATAAAATGCCAGGATCCAAAATCCAGTTAATCTGTTGAGATGATGAATTATAATCCATCAATTACACCCTCGCCAAGATATAGTTGTAGTTTCTTCCTCTGTGTCCCTTCTTTTAAAGATAGCTTTAATTAATAACTTCCTCCCTGGCTAATCTACTTACTTCATAGTGGACCGGATAATAGGACATGGTCCCCATTCAGAACAATTTGCAGTGGCACAGTGGTGCATTGTGGGTCCGACCAACTGAGCCGCTTGTCGTTTCCCCATCAATTACACAGTAATTAGCACAATGACTGCTGAAGTTTGCTCAAGAATTGTCAATGTAATTGCCTCTAATGTTAGTAAACAATGAGCTTTAATGCAAACTCTTGAGACAAGGCGGGGGGCTACTTATCACATTGTCTTTGTTGTCGAAGCTTTAATTGTGTTTCATGCATAGATCAGGTTGAGGTGTCAATGGCCCTGCAGGAGCAGGTGATATCAGCACAGCAAAGCGGGGAGGGACTGTTGTGTCGGGGGCCTGACGCGGCCATTGTCTGAAGTCGCTGTTCATATGGGCAGGGGACGGTAATTAACACCTCAGCCAAACAGCAAGCTGTGCGGCCCATTTGTTTTCTGTTGGGGGGTAAAAGAAAACAATGGGGAGGGGTTCTCCACACAGTAGGTGATTGACATTATCTGCTGGAGCGATCCGTCGAGGCATTCCTGCTGCTGCGCTATTCAACACAAGTTAGGCGAAGCCATTTCACAAGCGTCAGAGCTGCCACTTTATAGACATTGACTCTTTTATTTGTTGTTTGACTTTGTCGGAGTGTTTGCGTTTGACTTGTTCAGTTAATGCAACTCCGCATAAGATGCAATAACATAGAATATGATTTAGAGAGGAATAGTGAATACGCATACACTCGCGTTCAAAAGTTTGGGGTCACTTAGAAATGTCTTTATTTTTCAAAGAAAAGAACTGTTTTTTCAAGAAAGATAACATTAAATTACACACTATACATTATTAATGTGGTAAATTAATATTCAAGGTGGAAGTGTCTGGTTTCGAATGAAATATCTCCATAGGTGTATAGAGGCCCATTTCCATCAACTATCACTCCAGTGTTCTAATGGTACATTGTGTTTGCTAATCGCCTTAGAAGACGAATGTCTGATTAGAAAACCCGTGCAATTATGCTAGCACAGCTGAAAACAGTTCTGCTGGTGATATAAGCTATACAACTGGCCTTCCTTTGAGCTTGAAGTTTGTAGAACAAAGTTAATACTTCAAATATTAATCATTATTTCTAACCTTGTCAATGTCTTGACTACATTTTATATTCATTTGATAAATAAAAGTGTGATTTTTCATGGAAGACACAAAATTGTCTGGGGTGACCCCAAACTTTTGAACGGTAGTGTATCTGCGGTTTTCCAGAATGAAGACATGTTTGATGCATACTTTTCAGTATGTTTACACATTTTATAGAATTATACAAAATATAATTTAACATTAATATTATTTTTGACTCGAGTTTCTGCCGTCCTGAAGTCGACAGACAGTAGCTAGTAAAGTTTTGGATCTTTTTTTTCCTGTCCCTTTGGCAGAGTGTTTGACTTAGTTTGAAAGCAAATGTCCAGACATCTGTCTCTTCTCCATGCTCTGATGTTGGCCTGCAGTACGGCACCACACACTTCAGAGATGACAAAGACTCTTGGCTGGGTTTTCCTTCGCTCTGTGAGAGCGATGTAACAATTAGAACCCAGCTCTGGCAGGCCACATGCCCCAGAGCATATGTTGCATTCTCTCTGTTCGAAAAACCAAAGGGCTCCAGTGCAGCTTTTTGGAAAATCTCAGTGGCATCCTTGCCACCTTTGTCGCATCTGGGTCCTGTAGAAGTAGCACATTCTACTGATGTCTATTCTGAGTGTTGGAGGCAGCAAGGAGGGCTGGAAGACAATTAGAGAGCTATGAAAATGGATCAACTAAACTTCACTTTCGTTACACATTTCTTTCAGTAGTCCGTCCGAGTCTATTTACCAGAGCTTCCAGCTCCCATGCTGAAACAGACATTGCTATGGGCCCAACCATATGTCTGTTATTTGTTTCTTAGAAAATAAGGGCATGTGTAAAGCACCACTACATGTCGTGCAGTTACATTGATAACAATGTATATCCTGTCTCGACCTTTTACAACAATTTAATATGACAGATAACTATTTTAATCATCCATTTAATGCGCTGTCTATCATTCAGCTGTCCTTACTTTTTTTCTTACACTTCCCTCGTGGTCTATTTTTTCCCTGAGAAAGTTTTTGCTGAGCCCACGAGTCCTCGCCTTTTGTTTCCCGAAACAACTCATCGACCCAAGCACCCTTCCTCTCTGCCTCTCATGTGTTTGTGAGTGGTGCGTTGCAGTTGTCTGGACTGGAGCTAATGTGACAGTGTGCGGCTGGCATTACCTAGCTGGATGTTTCAGGGAGTGTGTGAACAGTTGCTCCATAAGGCATGCTGGCAATTAAAGAAAAGTAGGCGCTCAGTAAAAAAAAAGTGCCTGGAGGCATGTTCCTCAGTCCTGGCAGAAGCTGTCAAATAAGGGATGGATTGGGCGGGAGAGCCGGGGTGGGCACGGCAGGGCAAGACCAAACGCTCACAATAGCGCTCGTTTCATTTGTGGAAGGACTCATGATTGACATAGATTAGACAGAGAAAACTGCATTGTTTTGGATTTTTCCTCCGGAGAGCAGCATTCATTAGGCGCCATGCACACAGCAGAGTAAAGTTTCAATAGCAGCCTCTAAAAGCAACTGCCTCCTGACAGTTGTATGGACTTGGGCCCATTAGTTGGAACTTACGATTCAGCCTTGAGCAGTATAGTGAAAATGAAGAGGGCTGATGTCAACTCCAAGAATTCCCCCCCTTTTCGAAGGGAAAAAGGGTCCCCTTCCCCCTGCCTTGGTCTCTGTTGGACCCCAGCTGTCAGGAAACAATACCCTCTGCCTGCTCCGACAAACTCATTCCTGAAAATGTTTTTTTTCCCTCCTCTCCCTTTTCCTCCTCCTGCTATAATGTCTTTTCCATTTTTAAACCACAGCCATCCAAGCTTCCTTCCTCCTTACAAACCCGGAGTGATGAATGAAGTTTTAAAAATCAGAACCTGAAGGCACGACTCCCCCAGTTTGCATGTTTGTCATCATTTATCCGGCAAGAACTTTTAAAAAACGGGGGGGGGGGGGGGGGGGGGAAAAAAAAGTCTGATTCTATTTATTATCTTCTCCATTTATCATGTGTTTGCTCTGGGTGGACGGCAAACTGTTAGTGCATAGGAATTCATGAGCGCAACGCTATTTAAATAACCGAGGGTGCATTGGGAGTTTGTGTGATCGCAACTTCCAGACAAAATGTATATAAACCATAATACTTTCCCATGCACAAAAGCCATCTTTAATGATTTTATGATACCTTTATATCTCTGCATTGCATTGGCCTGGATTAGCAACATTAAACCTATCCAAAACCCTTTTAATTAATTTGAAATTGTACTACTCCAGAGAGAAAATCCCCATGCATGACGAGCTGCTGTGTCCGGTATTTAAACTGATTCATAAACCAGATGGTTGAGCAGTGCTTTTGGAGCTCTGGCTTCATGCTATCTCCATTGCTGGAGGAAGAAAGAAAGAAAGAAAAACTCAGCTTGTTGTTTGAAGCAGTGAATCATGAACGTTCTCCTCGAGTACGCACGGCTCTAACTAAGGAGCGGCCGGCGGTAATACGGTGATGGAAATCTCTGTGAGGTGAGAAGAAACAAGAGGGAGAGAGCAAACATTTCCACAAAACCCTTTATGATAACTTTGATACATGTGCGAAAAGTAGGGATACTGAATGGAGGAGGTACTTTTTTGGGGGGTTAAAAGGCCAAACCAATGGGACGGGAGTTAGCCTCCAGTCCGCGGCTCG
Organism: Pseudoliparis swirei; assembly: GCF_029220125.1. Taxonomy (NCBI): domain Eukaryota; kingdom Metazoa; phylum Chordata; class Actinopteri; order Perciformes; family Liparidae; genus Pseudoliparis; species Pseudoliparis swirei. The sequence continues at coordinate 5,481,142 of NC_079394.1, forward strand.
ACCTCTTTGCTGCTCTGTAAGTGGGCCTTCCTTCCAGCTGTCTCTTCCCACCCGCTCAGCGACGGGCGCCCACAGCTGGCCTCTTGTTTTTCCTTGACAAACGGCAATTTCACAGTCCTCCACCAGTCCGTTGTGTTCACATTGCTCTCCCCACTCTGCCCCGTGCCAGAAATCACTGTCTGACTCCAGCAGCGGTGTGGGACTGGTACAGGTGTCTGCTGGAGATCTCCGCGGGCGAGACACCATTCATACTACTTGTGCACGCTTCAGTCCCTTCAGCACGGCAGGGACATTTCTTTGTTGTCAAATAGAGCCGGAGAGTTTATTTTTTTGTTCTCTCCATCATCTTTTCTTTTAAACGCACTCTGTTAAATGTTATATATTGGATTTTTTCATTACCGTGTGTATTTTCCCTGTCGAATGTTTGCCGCTGTTATATAAAATGCTCCTCCTTTTCTGTCACCCGCAGTACCTGCAGATGAAATGGCCTCTTTTGGACGTTCCTGGATCTGCAGGACTGAAAGACTCCCGTTCTCCAACTCCGGGGCATTTAGTAAGTAGACACTGAAACCGGTGTACCATGGGAAAAACTGTGTTTGACAAAAGAGAACGATTGGACGAGGGCGGAAAAATTATTATGAATTTCCACGTCAACATTTCACACACCAGACAACTGAACACCAGCCGTGTCCCACCGCTTTCCCTCCCTTATTATAGAGCACTAATAGGCCATCGGTTCCTCGGGGCTAAATCGTACGGGACATTAACTTAGTTATCAAACAAATCACGTTAACTTGGGGGGAACTAGAGTGGGCACTCGGTAGATCGCATACCTTCGCATATCACAAGATTGGGCATTGAATTATGAACATTTTGGCATTAGTTGCATGCCAATTGGATAGAAATTCACCGTGCTATGGTAAAAAGAAGAGTTTGACCTTTTCATGACCTTGACCTTTGACCCGATCAATCCCAAAATCTAATCAAATGGTCCCCGGATAATAACCAATCATCCCACCGAATTTCATGCGATTCGGTTTAATACTTTTTGTGTTATGCGAATAACACGCATACAAATAAATTAAAAAATAAATAAATACACGGCGATCAAAACATAACCTTCCGCATTTTCAATGCGAAGGTAATCAGTTTACTGGGAAACATGCTTTAATCAAACGATCACCATGATGTCACAATCCACAAATACAAAGGTATAGTGTGCATGTAAATGTCCTGGTTCCCATCCATCCATCCATAACCCCAATAGCACCCGCAGGCAAACTGCTGAGCAGTCTGTCTGTCTTTTGCCACAAGAACTCCATAAATCTCTCAGCTCGAACCTCCTTGTCATTCTTGAACTTTCCCACACAGGTGTGAACTAGTCATCCCGGTGTCTCACTCTGGTTAGACAATGCAGGGCCTCAGCAGACCTGTTTGGTTTGTGGCTTCACCGAGAGATGTGTGTCTGAGATTGAAAACATTCAATAACACGAGCATCTATCTGGCAGCTCACCTGCTCGATTGTATCAGGGTGTTGTTTAGTCAGTGGAGTCATATAAAGCGTCGCACGGAGCAGAACACTGTCGTAAATACAGCCGTTGATATACATGACCTCACATGTCCTGTCTCGATGTGCTTGCTTAGTTTGTGGTGGATTCACATAATCGCAGCGATGCCCATGATAAGTCCTCATTGAGCACAGTCAATGGGACATTGTTGGGATGGGACGGAGTTTGCTCATGGGAATCCAGGACTGACTTGAGTCTCAATAGAAATCAATTCGACATATTTATTAGAATACATGTTGACCTGGCAGAGACCCTGTTGATTTCCCTGTGAGACACGGCAGCTACTTTGTGAAGATGTGTTGAAGAAAATGTATTTTTAATAGTTTGGACAATGTGTAATTTGATAAAATCAGGGAATCTACATAAATATGGAGACATAATTAAAAGGAAAAGGTCAAAACAGTGAGTTTGATAGAAGCAGTTGAATTTAAAGGAAATGAAAGCAGATTGGCCGAGCTGGAGTTCTCCGGTCTGTCCCTCCGTGGTTGCTGCTCCTCTTCCTGTGGCTCTGCCAGTCGTCTTCTTTTTGCTTGGCCTTCATCTTTGAATGTCATTAATCCAGAGAAGTCAATACAGAAAGAAACATTGTAGAACACTGAGAATGTGAGGAATCCAACCATTTTGTGGGAGAAACGTTCCTCGCATCCGAATAATAAGCAGCTTTCGCCTTTTGTGTACTCACATATCTACTTTCTTCAAGTTTGCAACATTTATCCCTTTGTTCTATGCAATTAAATGTATTTTAGATGCCTTCATATCTACACATAGGAACTTATAAATACCTATACAGTATCGACATTGTTGTTAGCATGGAAGGAGGCTTCTTTGTATCTTGAGTCAATACTGTGAACTGTTTAATATCATTCTACTATTTGTATCGCTGTTGAATAGCACAGCTCTAATAAAACTGCCGTCCAGTGCCAAAGATTGCAAATGAAACACGTAATTTGGTTGAAAAAGAAAACGGGATAACATCAGTGTCTCAGAACTCGTGCAACACGTTCATTTTAAAGCCGTATAAAAGGTGGGGAAGTTCATTGAAAGGGTATTATTAGCCCTCAGTATGTGAACTAAAAGAGGAAGTCGCCATGCTTGATCTGGTGACCTGTGACGAGAGGGTCATTTGATTAGCGGTGGGAAACACTAATACCGGGTGCGGTGTACCCTTGGCACAGAGGAGAGTGAAACACCCTGCTGTGGACTTACCCCCCACTCTGGGCCAGGAGCCCACATGCCCCTCTGGTGCGCTGCTGCTGACAGGGAGCCAGGCTGATTATGTGCTCATTACTCCAGCCGAGGAGAGAGTGGAATAGTGGGAGGGGAGCAGCAGGCTGGCTCCCCAGGCCTGCAGGCTCCCCAGGCCCCAACACTGCACTAATGAGAGCAGGGGGAGCGGATGGGCCACACATGGGGGGCCAGGGATTACTGCCCAGGGCCAAGAGGAGCCAGAGAGAGAGAGAGAGACCCGAGGAGAGGAGACACCAGCAGGGACTCCTGGAGCAGACTTGGAGTCCGAACATCATTCTGCAAGCGTGTGTTGAATCTGACAATGTTGTTTTTTGCTTTTATGATGGACTGTCATGGTTTGGAATATCCGTCTGGATTTGCTTGCAGGCACATGCACATCTTACATTTGTATATGCATGTCAAGTATTCACAATGTTGGTGGACTTAAAAAGCTTTTACAGTCGATTAGTTACAGACCTGCTCTGTCAAGTGTCTCCACAGATTAATAAATCATCCACTGGCAAGCCTCCGCTTGAAGACGTTTTTTGGTGAATTATATCACCTCTCTCATCCACACATACGCCGACAGAGATTAATGCTGCAGTTGCGTGTAAACTGAAATTGCTGTGATATTTCTGATAATTCTGGCCATTTGGACCAAGATAAAAGGATGCTAAGTAGAAATACCAAAGTCCAGGGAAGACCATCCTGTCACTGTGCAGATTGGGTCCATAAGGCCTCTATGCTAATCAGCCCGCTCTGGCCTGAGATCCTCAATTATTCAACAGACAGGTTTGTTTAGCATTCAGTTGGTATTGCTTTTGGTAGTAATGGTGGTGCCGGTGTGGTGGGAGGACTGGGAAGACAGGAGCCAGCTTTTCATACACACACATAAACACATTCGGCACCCTAAAACCCCCACATAGACCCCTGTGCGCTGAATGAATAATACATCAAAGGCGCTGCAGGGCCAGGTGATGCAGTAAAGGGAACATGTCAGCCATCAGTAGTGGCCGAGCTGGAGAGGAGAGGAGAGGAGAGACGAGGAGAGGAGAGGAGTGACGGGGAGAGGAGAGGAGTGACGAGGCGGCGTTGCTCTCTGAATCATGTGCCTCTCGTGCTCATCTTCCACAACGCAACGATTCACAGTCATTAACACTCTCCTGATAGTGATGTGAAGGCCGCGTACTTCCATCTCTGAGGTCATTCCGTCACTTGCAGTAATTTGTCCATAATGCCTAATCTCTGTCATTACCGACTCCACTGACAAGGACAGTTACTCTGGATTAGAGGGAGCTGTGACTCTGTAATGAGGTGGAACTGACTAGCGGTGTCCCTCGGTAACTTATCGGATCACGGTGCACTCGGTGCTCGGATATGTGCAGATTACTTGATAGCGAGACAAGAATTGCCCTCTTTGCTTCAATATTGAATTAGCGCCGTCGAGAGCAATCAAGGCATTGAGGGATTTGGTCCCGTCGGCGTGTCATAAGTCACAGTGGTCATAAGAAGTGGTCAGGTTTAGAGCTGCATTCCAGAGATGCTTTTGTCTTGCTGCACGTGTCCGGTTCAATCTCCAACTCTCTGGGCGATATGGCACTTTAAGTAAAGATATTAACTGGTTTGTTTCTCCCACAGAGATACGTATACTTGCTTTCGACCCATATTCTTCCAACAGACCTTTGACTGGGAGTCCGTGGAGATTCTCTCGTTTTGCATTAGGCAGCGAACAACCGGGATCCATCATGAAATCAAAGGCTTTGGGAGGATAGAACTGAATACTGATCCGAGGTCTGCAGTCCTGCTGGGCCACTGCATAGATAAGATTCCTTTTTTTTCAGAAATGAGAAACAGAAACAGTGCTTTGAATCTATTCAAACTCTGAAATGAAGAAAATGTAGGATTTAGAATGAATCTGTCAGTTGACAAATATTTATCACCACACTAGTTTCCAGTCCATGTTTGTGTCTATATAAGCTGTGTTGATTGTGTTCGGAGCTCTGTTGATGTATCTCATTACCACTGGGGAGATTCACTCCCGTAATATGACGCCGCTCTGTGTTATCGTAGGCTAGATTATCACTCCTGTTGACCCATTCAGGGTCGATCACCAGACGCAAAGCACACGTTGTCTGTGATGAATGGCATAGTTCGGAGCGGTTGATTTTAAAGACATACGACACGGTCGGTCCGCTTCCTGTTGGCGTTGACAAACAAGGCTAGGATTTCTCAGCATGCCAGGCATTCTCTTCACCCTGTCTTTCCTGGAGTTTTGAAAGGCCTCCGAGCCTCCCACCCAGAATCACCGAGCATAAAGACACACAAAGCTGCGGGGTTATTCAGTTTGTTCTAAGCTCTCTTCCCCATCGGCTGTTTGCCTAGTAATTCAATTCAGATGTGCAGGATCCAAAAACATGTTTGCTTGAATGAAATCCACCCCTCCACCCACACTGACCAAGGACTGTGCTTTTCTTAGCGCCGTTCCAAGTTGGACAGCCGAGCGAGGTACTGCCACCTCGGCCTTTTTAGCTTCAACCCCTTAAGAGACAGACGTCTTTTCTCTGACCGGCTCAGCAACTTTTTGCTGTTCCCCCCCGCCCCCCCTTTAAAACTTCCTGTTACTACGTCCAATCCGAAGGCCAGTTGTGGGTGTTTTCACTTGCTCACTGAGAGGTATGCACCACTGCAGACCGGTGTGCAACAAGCACGTCTATGTCAAGAGCATGATTTCTGTCTGCCGATGCAGATACCATCTGGTTCCAGGTTGCCCTTTATCCGTCCTATCACGTAGATGATGTTTATATTTAAAACACGGCTCATGTTCCATGTGGTTTCCTCATTACACTTTGCTCGTGGATCATGAAACCAGACGTATGAAGCTCTCATGGGCAAGAGGAATATTACTTCTACACATAACGCAAGTGAAAGAAGGCATTGATTCGTTAGAGTTTGGTTTAATTCATGATTGAGCCATTTCACAAAAACACATGTTTTGCTGTGTTATAACTTAATACGTTTTTATTTGTTTAAAAAAGGCAGATTTTGATTTATATCATTAAAAAAATTTCATTACAAAAATAATATTCGTTCCTAACGGAGACACTCTGGCAGATCGGATACAGTTCAGAATAGTTTTGCATATGTGGAACCTGCGTACTCCATTTTTCTCCACTTTTTGCGGGGCTGCTGAACTGAAAGACAACCCGGAGTTAAAACTAGTGCCTTCAAACTTAGAAATATGTGTAGAGCACACGTTTGGTGTATTCCAGGAAATGAATAATTAATAGGCATCATTTCAAATTCTCACTGAAGTGCTTCCCAAAATGTGTTGGCACCCAGGTCTAGAGGTCTCAAACAGCCCTCACAATATATGGAGAATTCAGGCATATTGTACATTAAGTAGAACAACAAAGCACAACTCAAATATACATGACATGTGGGACATGGGATTTCAACCTAGCAGGTCAACACTATTTCTGCCAAAGTCTTCTCCATGTTGTGTTATTTGTGTTCTTTGTGCATCATAATATGCATTGACCTTATATGCTCTTAAGTCTGGAGGAACCAAAAGAAGTCCAGAGCAAAGTGATCTTAATATAGCCATGTTAAACACCAGTAAATATTTTCCTCACTCCATCTGGCATTAACAGAATCAAAGTGCGCTTTCGGCACAGGAGAAACCAATTTGCGAAAGATTTAAAAGGAGGAAAAGGTTGGACCTTCCTTTTAAAAAGAAGAAGAAGAAAAAAAGTTGGAGGAGAGAAGAAGAAAAAAAAGCAAAGATTTGGAACAATTCTTAGCAGCGTGAAGCAAGAGAGTGTACAGAAGTCTCAATGCAAACCTTGTTCCCTAGCAGACCCCGTTGGAGAGAGACGAGAGGTTGAGAGGGGGGTGGGGAGGGATATTGAAGAAAGGTTAGCCTGGAGGAACAAGACTCCTTTCTCCCCCCTCCACCCCCTCCACCCCTTGACCCTCCCATGTGACAAGTTGAGCCAACAAGTGCTCTATTCAGCCAGGCAGCCGGGGGAAACGACTGCGAGGCTGAGCGTTGCCTAATGAAAGTAGAGACGCCGGTTATTATTATTGTCTTCATTATCCCCGTCGCGGCCGCAATCCCGTCCAGATCTGGGCTGGTTTCCCCTCGCGTGTCGTTGAAACAGTTAAAAGATCCGCGCCGCACGTGAAAGGAAGCGCCATCTTTCTGTTCTTCAGAACTTTCGGGTTTTTTTTCCCCGACATCAGGGTCATCCGCGCGGTGTGACGTGGCGGCGTGATCCGCCCGCGAGCGTCTGCGTCCTCCCACCAAGTGGCTGCTGTGGGAGATGATGTCTCCACTTGTTTATGGGTATTCAGTTTACCTTCGCCTGGTTGTGTTTGTTTGGGGATCACCGGTGTGACTTTTGGGGCTCGGTAGCACCGTTGTTTGTCTTGTTGGACTGAACAAACAGTTCTCTCCTCAGCTAAATAACCATAATGGTCTTGGCATGTGTCTGCAGGGCTTTTTAGTGTTCCTTGGTGCTGGTCCAGATTGCATCACAGGGCCGGTCACACACACACAGACTGATGTTATGTTTACCAAAGAGGGCATTCACACATGATGGCCTATTTTCAGCGTACATTTCTGTTGAACAATGGGGAACAGAATTCACGTGCGGTATTCACTGTGGGATCGTTACATGCTTGTTTCAGCCACAAGCAGAACAGCTTTGATGGATTACATTCACTATCTTGTAAACGTTATGTGTCAGACCCGTGTTACGCATTAATCACCTCCTGTTTCTAACTTCTTTGTGTCTGTTCCTCTCTCCTTTTTTCTTCTTCTCTTTCGTCATCAACAGTCCAATAAAGTCCCGGTGGTGCAGCATGCCCACCACGTCCACCCGCTGACACCCCTCATCACCTACAGCAATGAACACTTCTCCCCCGGGACGCCCCCGTCACACCTCTCCCCGGAGATCCTCGACCCAAAGACAGGTAATTTTCTCATAGACGGACAGTGATTCACTTCACTGTACCAGGGTTCGTACGGTCATGGAAAACCTGGAAAAGTCATGGAATTTTAAAATGGTCATTTCCAGGCCTGGAAAAGTCATGGAAAAAACTTAAATCATCAAAGTTTTGGAAAAGTCATGGAAATTTGTTATAATCACATGTTCATTTACGCCGAGTTTTAAATAATTAATATATTTTTAAAAGAAAGACGCTCAAAATATAAGCCGGCGTACGCTCTCAATACACAACATTTTCTAAATTTTTCATATTTATACTGAGATTTCAGTTTGGTCATGGAAATTTGGTTTAAACTCCTGGAAAAGTCCTGGAAATCCACTGGTCAAAATGTGTAAGAACCCTGCTGTACACCGTCGATGTTAAAGTGATATTCCACATAAAATCTGTCAGTAGCCTTTAAATGTGGCTGTAAATTTTTTTTCACTTTTGTGAGAGGCTTCATTCAGTTACAAGGAGTATAAATAGTGACCACAGCACATCCACAGCAACCAGGAGGCCGGCCCTGTAATGGGCCCAAAACGAAGGCACGCTAATGAGCCCGACGGGGTCATGAAGTCTGAAAAGGAAACGGCATGTTAAGACACACTTTGGGGGGGGAAATGGTTTTAGTTCGGAAAGTACTGAGCATGTTTCTCTGGAAAATGTGTATTTTTTCCACCTTGGAAACTGGTTACTATTGGAAACACCAAAGTGAATTCCCCACAGCTGCTGTACTCTGAAGGCAAATATATTGTAGGTGATATATCAAGAGCATGGTAATTATTTTCAGAGATGTAAAATATTGTTTTACATTTCTCTTCAAGCAAAAGAGCCGATGTCACCTCAGCAGGTTATAGACTGCATTTAAAAAGCGAGTTTCTTTCCTGCAGGTATTCCTCGGACACCTCACCCGTCAGAGCTCTCTCCGTACTACCCGCTGTCTCCAGGTGCTGTTGGTTCCATCGCACACCCGCTGGGCTGGTTCATGCAACAGTAAGTCACTTTTATTTCCAGCTGTCCACTCAGCCAGATGTGTTTTCGCAAATCGCCGATGCTTGCGAATTCACTCTGTGCGCTTGAGTCGAGTTAAGATTTAGGAAAGCGCAACTAATTAGTTTGATACAGTTGGAGTCAAGAATATATACATTACCGTTCAAAAGTTTGGGGTCACTTCGAAATGTCTTTATTTTTCAAAGAAAAGCACTGTTTTTTCAATAAAGATAACATTTATCAAAAATACACACTATACATTGTTAATGTGGTAAATGACTATTCTAGGTGGAAACGTCTGGTTTCTAATGAAATATCTCCATAGGTGTATAGAGGCCCATTTCCATCAACTATCACTCCAGTGTTCTAATGGTACATTGTGTTTGCTAATCGCCTTAGAAGACTAATATCTGATTAGAAAACCCTTGTGCAATTATGTTAGCACAGCTGAAAACAGTTATGCTGGTGATATAAGCTATACAACTGGCCTTCCTTTGAGCTTGAAGTTTGAAGAACAAAATTAATACTTCAAATAGTAATCATTATTTCTAACCTTGTCAATGTCTTGACTATATTTTACATTCAATTTTCAATTTATTTGATAAATAAAAGTGAGTTTTCATGGAAGACACAAAATTGTCTGGATGACCCCAAACTTTTGAACGGTTGTGTATATACATAGAATATAGAACGCCATTTCTAAAATGTTTGTTTGAAGCGATGTCCTATGTGTATGCTCTGTTTCCAAAGTGCGTGAGCGCCACATCTGTACAATAGCGAATGTTTTACACCAGGAGGAATTTATGGACATTTATGAGTTCTGCTACGGCTCTCGTAATCAATTGCAACGGCGCCGTTCCACAAGCGGGGGATTTGAGTTGATGAGCAGAGGATTAGTGCCGGTGGGTTAGCTGTCAACTGAGTTTGATCCAGCTCGCACCTCACTCCGTCTCCCTCTGTGTCTCAGGCAGGGCCAGCCCATGTACTCCATCCCTCCGGGGGGATTCCGTCACCCCTATCCGGCGCTGGCGATGAATGCATCCATGTCCAGGTGAGCGGATCAAGTTCGGCAACCCCCCCCCCCCTAAAGGGAGACATCCTATATCTGCTGTTTCCATGACATGCTTGTAATCACATTTCTCTTGCCCTCTATGCCAGCCTTTTTTAAACAATTGCTAAAAGAAATGGCCGGTGTGGACCGTTAAACTCCTATTGTATACATTGTTAAACTATTTCGGCAACACTTTACAGAAATCGGATTTTGAATGAAAGACTTGCAGTTGTGTCAGGCCTGCAAAGGGATATGAGGTCTAAGTCTTATCACAGACACGCCCAGCTTCTTAAATAGAGGGAAGGCGGTATTGGCATTCAGCGCTCCTCTCCTGTCTTTTTTCTCTGAGCTAAACTTCTGTGGCCAAGCCAATGTTCTGAGCCAGCCCACAACACACACACACACACACACACACACACCGCCGAGATGAAAGGGCTGAGAATCAATAAAAACAAATCAAAGCTCATCTGAACCTCCACGTCCAATCAGACTAAACTCTCTGACCCACTTTCGAAAATGGGAAAGATTTGTTGCGAGCCTTCCGGTGTTCATGTGAGATTCAGAGAGATCTAAAGTGATCAATAGGATGTGTAGTTTCATTCTGAGACAGACTCACACCTCACCTTTACAGTGTTTCATTTATTATTTATTTTGAATTGTGATTTTGCAATAAAAATGAAACAAATATGAGTAAAAATAAGAACATACACTACCGTTCAAAAGTTTGGGGTCACTTAGAAATGTCTTTATTTTTCAAAGAAAAGCACAGTTTTTTCAATAAAGATAACATTAATCAAAAATACACTCTATACATTGTTAATGTGGTAAATGACTATTCTAGGTGGAAACGTCTGGTTTTTAATGAAATATCTCCATCGGTGTATAGAGGCCCATTTCCACCAACTATCACTCCAGTGTTCTAATGGTACATTGTGTTTGCTAATCGCCTTAGAAGACTAATGTCTGATTAGAAAACCCTTGTGCAATTATGCTAGCACAGCTGAAAACAGTTATGCTGGTGATATAAGCTATACAACTGGCCTTCCTTTGAGCTTGAAGAACAAAATTAATACTTCAAATATAAATAATTTTTTCTAACCTTGTCAATGTCTTGACTATATTTTCTATTCAATTTTCAATTCATTTGATAAATAAAAGTGAGTTTTCATGGAAGACACAAAATTGTCTGGATGACCCCAAACTTTTGAACGGTAGTGTATCTAATGGCAACAACAAACTGTAGGAAATATAAATATGACTGCATTGCATTAATGCTAATGGGAGTATTATTTACAAAATGTGGCGCTTGAGTGCATGCCATCACTTGGAGCAGCAAGGAGATATTCATTAGGGACTATGTGGGATGTTTACAGAGTTATTCAGTATAGGTTTATTACCGAGGGGATGATATGGCACCTCCTTGTTTATACAGCATACATTTTTAAGTGGTTCATAGAATAAAAATAAAAATAAAGCAACATACCAGTTCGTAATAACACATATATTATTAGACTTCTTGAATTTACACAGGTTTTCGTAAGACTTTACTTTAGGTCAGAAATGATACTCAGTCAGAGAGTAAATATTGACTGAGGATTCAGCTTTAAACTATTTTAACTATCCTGTGTGAGCATTTTCAACCTGGACTCCAAAGTTACATTTAGCAACCGTTAGAAAAGTCTCCCTGTATATAAAGTTCAGACTGGGCTGGTCCACACAGAGAGCACCTTAAGGTGGAGCTGATGACCATGAGTACAAGGCGATATTGTGCTTGGTCTCTCATGACTGTGTGACATGTTAAAATAGAGGAATTTTCCATTCTAACATTAACTAGAGTGTATGATAGAGGGATACGGAGCTTAATCCCCCCCACTTGTTCATTACAATGCTCCATTGTATTAACAATTGCAAATAATGAAAGACGCTGTGAAGGTGTTCTGTGCGGACGGCTGTCAGAGAGCTCTCTGGTACGTGGTAAGGAAATTGGTTTCAGGTGTCACGGCCATGATGTTACCATGGTAACAACACACTCCACTTTTCTCCCAGCCATTGCTGAATAAAGGGTCTTTTGAAAAAGTCTCTAATTCAACGAAAAAGCAAGCATGTAACTCATTGTGTGTGTCCATTTGGTCTAGACGGACACAGGGGGCACAGTGAATTTCACCCGGGGGTGAAGGCAGGGCGATTATGGGCCAAGTTAGCTCAACCTCTTCTTGTCAGGTTAACAGAGGTTTGCTGTGAAACCACACTCTTAAAATGTTGAATCCTGTTGCCCTCACAGCTTGGTGTCCAGCCGCTTCTCCCCTCACATGGTGACTAGTCCGCACAGCCTCCACCAGTCCGGCATTCCCCATCCCGCCATCGTCTCCCCGGTTATCAAACAGGAGCCCTGTGACATGAGCCCTTCCATGCACGCGTAAGAACGTTTAAAATCGAGTCTTTCACTGAAGCAAAACCTGCTTACGTTGCGCACAATATTTCCCATTGTTGGCTATAATTCGCCAGCGTCCATCACGGTTTAGAAACAGCATATTTGTTTCCACGTTTCGGATTAGCAGGAAATCCCCCGTTCCTCCCAAGAAAGAAGAGGACAAGAGGCCTCATATCAAGAAACCTCTGAATGCTTTCATGCTGTATATGAAGGAGATGAGAGCCAAAGTAGTGGCAGAGTGCACTCTGAAGGAGAGCGCTGCCATCAACCAGATCCTTGGAAGACGGGTAAGAAGCATAGATGGACATGTGAGTTTCCAACTCTGTGTGTTTTAGCAATCCTTTGATATGTTCTGTCTTTTCTATTTTGGTCCACAGTGGCATTCCCTGTCAAGAGAGGAACAAGCCAAATACTACGAGCTGGCCAGGAAAGAGAGGCAACTCCACTCTCAGCTGTATCCAGGGTGGTCAGCGAGAGATAACTACGTGAGTCGCACATTTCCACGATCGACTCTTCTATAAGTCGTGGAAGTTAGAAACAAAACCCTTTTTCTCACCAGGATGAGTCCAATTTTACTCTTTCGGTCAATTACAGTAATCACACGTGTGTCGTTAGAAATCAATGGCGTACTTTCCCTATAAAAACTGTTTTAACAGCATTTTTTCATCTGCGTAGGGAAAGAGGAAAAAGAGGAAGAGGGACAATAAACCCGACTCAAAACCAGAAGGTAAGGGGCCTTTTCTCTCCGACCACCTTCATTTAGATTTCTTCTTCACAAACTGGAAAGTGCTGCTGCACTGAACCTTTCATCTATTATTCTAATCTCGCTTTTGTGCACGGATTTCTTTCCCCCACTCATACTGACTAACGTTTTCCCTGCTTCTATACTCTGACAAGCAGCTTATGAGGTTCAATGCTAATAGTGGCAGGTATGTCTGTTGTGATGCAACCAAGCGACCGCTGTCATCTCCCCAAATCAAGAGAGCCTTCCCCACATGCACATCTCTGTGTCGCGGGTCCTGTTCTTCTTTGGCATCGTGAATGCATCCCATCTGAATATGTTTAACGTCGTGTTCCACTCACTGTGATGCAATGCATTTTCAGTTTCAACACTTGAATCATGTTTCCCGACTCTCGCCGCCATCGCCTTCACAGCGTTGATAATCGCCCGTTCGCTTCCGTCAGCGGCGGCATTGAGGGACATGAACCAGATTTGAAGCCAGCAGCAGATCCATAATTCAGCTTCCTCACTCCTCTATTTGTTTCCGCCAGACTTTTCGATAAGAAACAAGAAGCAGTGCGTGCAGTACCTGCCCTCGGACAAGATGTGCGACAGCCCGGCGTCGTCCCACGGCAGCATGCTGGACTCGCCGGCCACTCCCTCCGCGTCCTTGGCTTCTCCGGCCGCTCCCGCCGCCACTCACTCCGAGCAGGCCCAGCCGTTATCGCTCACCACCAAACCGGAGGGACGCATGCACCACCACCACTTCTCCCTATCCGGGAAGGCTTCTGGATCCACATCCTCTTCTTCCTCCTCCTCCTCTTCCTCCTCCTCCCACACCCACCACTCAATCCCAATTGGTACTTCAGGTAGCCAGTCGACCACACCCATCCTCAGCCGGCCAATCCCCTTCGCCTCTCTGCACCCCTCCATGCTCTCCCCCCCTTCCCCTTTCCATCAGGCGGCCCTTCACTCCCATCATGCCCTGTTCCAGTCGCAGCCCCTCTCCTTGGTAACCAAACCAACCGAATGAATCCGCAAAGGCAATTGCATCCCATGTATTGTGCTGTATATTGCTTTTCTTTACAATAGGTATTAGAACAGCTTTTTTTCTAAATAATGAGAAGGAAGAAATATTATTGGTCAATATTTGACTATCTCCTTTTCTACAACTCTGAATGAAAACAAAATGTATTTTTTGTAAAGTTTACTGCAGAACTGGTTTCTTTTTGATGCATTTATCCAATGAACCTCTTGTATAAAAGAACCAATGTACATAACGTTTCTTTATAAAAAAACAAAAAGGAACAAAAACATGTTTTCTTTTTAGCCAAAACCTGATTAATGTTAGTATTAAGTTTAAGTCATAGTTCTGGCCAATAATTGCAGCCCCCCTTTTCAATTCACAAGTGTGTGCCCCTTTCTTTGACATGTTAAATAAACATTTGAAATTGTTTCTTAAAAGAAGTGTCTCTTTTTGTATTTTTGTGTTCCGTCAGCATTTCATTGACGAGAGGTTTATTTAACAAGGTAATGCGGGTTAGATTAATATTCTCATACTGGTGACCACAGTGCGTAATAAGTCGACAATAGCCTTATGAAGGTGTTACAAATGTAGATTTAATGAGCTGAATAATTTACAGCCACACTCAAATTGAATAAGAGTCCATAACACACCTGCCATATTTAGTATTGTGTTCTCCGTTAGTTCTGTACAGAACATATTCATAAAAACCTTGCTGATGGTGGCAGGGCGTTTAATGATTAATAACGCAGAATTAGGCTAACCACACTGGAGAATGAGCGCCTGAACCAGGGTAACAAAATGTAAAGCCCAAAATAAATTCAAATAAAAAAAAAAATAGACGTCTGCTCCCTTTTGGAATATAGCGTCCCACAACAATGATAACAAAGCAGGTCAGCCCCGTTACAGCGCAGTAACCCCGCTTGGGTTCCCTGTTCCTCTTGCACTTTTACTGCATCTTTATTCACCGTTTGGCAAACTGCTTAGGATTTAATTAACTCAGAGGTAATGGGATGGAGCCCTAGGGACCTCATTAGGCATTTCAATTAGGGAAAAATACACACGGTAGGGTTCAGTTTTTGGTGGCTTTGGAGATGATGAGTGGTGCCAGGGATGGACCAATTATGTCAGGGGGGGCTGGCCTGGACGAGCCCACTGATACCTCCTCCCCACCGACTAACTTAACCGAGATCCTACCCACAGGGAGATCTACAAAGCTGGGAAATGTTACTTTTCGCTGATTGGAACATTCAGTATGTTTATTTTACGAGTAAAGACGTTTCCAGAGAGTGCACCATAGGGCACATTGGACCAACAGGGCAGTCTGGGTTAATTGTTTTTTAGCTTGAATCCCACAAGAATGATTTCAACATTGTCATACATATCTGGGATATTATTTATCATTAACTCCATTTCTAAAACGAGAGACAGGTGGACTGAGGATGTGTTTCAGTTTAGCCCCGTAGAGACACCACACTGTCAAGTCTCCCCCACTCTGCTTTAAACCATCATTAGCCATAATAAATCTTCGCTTATTTGCCGTTCTATCGTACACCGCAGAGTCTCTGGTGCCTCGGCTGCCTGCTCCGAGTCACTTCACCAAACTGTCAGTGAAATTACAGGTAATGAGTTGTCAAAATAGCCAGCAAATCTGTCTCCTCAAGGCTATACATCCAGTGCAATGTTCCATTCTCTTAAGACATGTACCCATATTATGAAACTCAGCCGCCATGTGAATGGTTTCAAATGTGCTGTTTTTTTTCAAGTGTGTTCCTCTATTAAAAATATTCCTGTGCTGGCTTTTTTAATTTGTTATCTTGTGTATTTGTTTTATCATATTGAATGAAAACCCATGAAAACTATTATAATAATAATACAATTTGATCAATGAAATGTAATACATGACACATGAGCAAGTGGGATTTTAAAGCATGGGCTTTTTGCTCAGTTTTAAAAGCAATATCCATTTGAAACACAATAAAAGCTACGATAGCTTAAAGTTCCCATGCTCCACTCAAAATGTAACACGCCACTGTTTATCTTTAATAACGTATCTGGTTTCTGCTCCACTCAACATCTGCCATGTAAGCGCTAGGTCAGATTTAATACATGTTAATTTTTGCTCATTAAATTCTTCCAATCTCTTGCCAAGGTTCTTTTCTGGGCCTTCCTTTGATCCTGAATTTATTCCAGGTTAACCCTTTGATAGTTCACATGCAGAGCAATATTGCGTCGAGTACTGTCATTTAAAAAGTCACAATTTAAAAAAAAATGTTTCTATTTGTATTGCAACACTTTAGATAAAACAGAAACACACACCTGACAGCACCCTTTCCTCACGCACACAAGTAAAACAGGCTGACCCTGATCGATTCAAATCATTGTGTTCTTTAGTTTAACAATTACAAAAGAACTCATCACAAAAGAATCATATATCTTCCACTGACTCATGACCTTATATTCTTATTAATAACAGGATGCTGTGTTTGCTACACATGTGGTTTCCCAAAGTGATATTATTGATTGTTTCAGTAACATTCACTGAGCTTAGCAACACTCAGCTGGTGCCTTTGTGGAGATAGGTATAGCTGGCTGTGAGCTTAAGAACCTCCTTAATGTATTATTCATCCCCATTTGACCTTAAAGATGGAAATGCAAATGGTTGTTAAGAAAGAGAGGGATCATCGGACTGTTAAAATGTCAAATAGCCGGTCACAATTAAGACATATTCATTACAAAGACCCACAGGTCCCCAACACCCAACTGAGATGTAAAACACCTCCAATTAACATCTCATCTCTTATACTACTGCAAACCAATTCAAATAGAAACCTTATATTATTATTACATACTACTTGTTAATGCTCAGCTGTAAAGCCCAGTGACATAATTAAAATTATTTATATTTAATGGTATTTCACTAAAAGTTATTATATCATTAAACCTTCGCAGTACATGCACATTAAGTGAGCTGGTGTCATGGTATGCTTTTGTCAAAGTTTCACGGTTCTTTTTCCAGTTGCAGTATATATCAATACTGCCATCTGCTGATGAGGTCAAATACTGACACTGTCTCCTTATGTGGAGCGTATCCAGCTGGTGTCCCACCAGCCTGTTGGTGGCAGTAAAAACACACGTCTATCTACTCCACTCCTCCTGACTAAATACAATAAAATAAGAATTACAATTAGTATTGATGTTGCAATCAAATATAAATATATATGTATATATATATATATATACATATATACATATATATATATATGCCTATAATATTTAACGTTTCATTAGTGCTCTCTTTCCCTTTACAAGTCCAGGTCAGCTGTGTACAATGGGGTGTTAGTACAATAGGAGGATGTCGGCTTCACGTACAGAAGCATCTGTCGCTGAATCTGGCCTAAATATTTAGTCTCCCCTTCTTTCCACAAGTGCCAGTGAAATCAAACTAAACAATGCAGCTGTGAAGGTCCTATCTCAGCACTGAAGGCCAAGATTACAACTCAAATAGCTTGAATCAGCTGACTCAAACCAGATCAAGCACACATGTTGTTGTGTATACAGAGAGTTGTGCAGGTATAAAGGGGAAAAGGGCAATGGCAGCTTTTGAAAAGGGGAAGGGCAGTCTTTCCTTTCTCTTTCTCTTCCCAGTTCTTTTAAAGACAGATGGATGTATCCTACCTGAGTGTACGGCCGATCCCAACCCTTCAATGACAAAATAAGTGGAACTTTAAGTGTAACTCTGAACCAATGACATTTATCATGTGATGCATATTGTCTAAATACTTTTTATTCAGTGGCAAGATTGGAGGGTTGTCATCAGGGAATCTGGTCAGATGATGTATTGTTGCTGAACTGCTGTATCCAGGGTTTCAGGGTCAGTTAGTTCACCTGGTGTCACCTGATTGAGACCCGAGAGCTGCACTGCCAAACCACTGAATTTGAACATAATATGGTTGTGATAAATTAAATTGTATGTAGGTTTTTGAATCTGATTGAGACTTGAAAATATAACTTGCATTTTTAAATACAGAATTGCCAATCCCACAATTTCAACTACAATTAAAATTGGTTAAAGTGGATTTCGAAAGAGTTAAAAGCACAAATGCCCAATCTATTTCACCAACACACAACGTTTCCCTTTACTGCAGAAGACGTTATCACTTTTTTTAATCAACACTACATATACCTGATTTTCCTGTTGTTCTTAGTGAAGCATCACACATGTTTACACAAAGAAAGGTGTGATGTGATGAACCCTGCCTTACACAAGGACAAGTAAAGAATGGGTGCATATCAAGAAAGGTGAGAAGGCAGCTGGAGTGGCAATATGGTAACGACTGAGAGTAAAGTTCATTCAAACAGACCAAGAAAAGCCTCCATTCGTTCTTCGCTCACATATAACTCAGCTCTCCTCGGCTGAACCAGCACGCATCACCGCTATGTGACACACACCCCTGTAATGTCAGCACTCCACCGCGCGGGGGCGCTAGAGCGCACCGCTGCGCTTCTCTCCGCAGAAGAAGAGCATGTTCGGATTGTATCGTTTGGACACGGAAGCAGGAACCCGGACATAAACCAAAACCTCCAACCTGTCATCTTAGATTTGTCAACGCGGATTCTGGCGTGAGCTCGAAGAAGAGACCGATTACAAAACATTTGTTTGTGTGGTTTATTCGACACAATGAGGGCGGCTTTCCTGTTCCTCACCGTATTTCTGAGTGTCTGCTCGATCAGAGGTGAGTGGATTTTTGTGTCGTTTTTCTATTTTATCTCATCCTGAGACTATTCCGTGAAATGTTTGCCTCTCATCTAATCGCTACTGAATTAGCCATGACGCTCGTGGTCGCTGTATAACGACGTATCACGTGTTTTAACTGAGCTCATTTGAGCTAATCACAGGACTGTGTCATCTTCAGTGTTGGCGTCACTACAAATCACATCAGTGCATTTGACAGGTTATTAGTTCAATAAATGAAAACATACCTCTGACGTTACACGTCACTGCTGTATAAACTGTACCGGAAAACTCAAGTAGGCTTTACTTTTGTGTATTAATACGCTTCTTGCAATAAACCATATACAAAACAAATATCACGGTACACAAAAGACAAAACCTCTGGTAGTTGTACTAGCTTTTATGTAAACGTCATAACCCCACAATGTGTCGGCTGTTCGCCACACCCTCATACCACGTCAACTGGTTTGTGAACCCTATTGCCAAGTCCCTTTTAAGTACAGTGCACACAGCATACTATATATACCAGCTTAATTACACATGCACAAGTACTTTTATCATGAAGTTCTACCACTGTTTCTTTGTGTATCATATAATGTGACAATTTGAGTGCATATATATATATATGACCCCCCTCTAGATAGTACAATACATGGTCACTAGGTTAGCTAATAATGCAGAAGCCATCTTAGTTGTTATTGTCCTTTCACTAACTAATGTTCAATTATGGAATTAGCAAGAACAAGTGACATGAAGCCCAGGGCCCATGGGGCAGTTCCCTGCTTCTCCTGGTCGGTAATCTAGCCTTGATATGAAATCTGCCTGGTTTATTTAATCAAGCAGGTGAAGTTGACAAGAAAAGAAATTAGTAACCAGTTTGAATATCGCAAAAAAAGTTGAAGAAAAGTAAACAAAGATGGAAAAGTAATGGATACAGGCAAGTTGATGTGTCTAAGACTTCACATTAACATTATTCAATATTCTCTTAATTGTTATGAATTGTCACCAATAACTGCTGTGGCTCAGAGGTAGAGCGTCTTCCAATCAAAATTTCGGTGGTTCGATCGAATCCATGTCACTTTACCCCAAATGTGTCCTGAAGTCTGTGTCTTCGGGGTGTGTGTGGGTGTCAGCGTACGAACGGGTGAATTACATGTTATATTTAAGCACTTTGAATGGTCAAAAGACAAGAAAGGCGCTATAGAAGCACAAGTCCATTTACCATTTGGTAAAAAGTTTATTTTTCTTTTCTTTTAACTTACAGGAGCTTCAGTGCAAAATCCTCTGAAGCCTACAGATTTAAAGGAAACGCAGAAAAATATATCAGAGCAGGCAACAGTTGCTGTAAATGCAGAGAAAACTCTGCTTAATACGACTGAACTAAAGAAACAGGACATAAAACACTCTACGCAAACGCGAGCAGGGACACAAAGTCAGGCAGAGAAGCAGGCAGAGAAGCAGGCGGGTGTTGGCCTTATCCAAACGGATGTGACTAATAAAGGGAAGCAAAATCAAACTGACAAAGACAAACAAAAAGAGCATTCAAGCGGATCCACGTCTGACCTCACAGTTATGAACGTACAACCCAAGCCTAAAACTGTAATCCCACCTGAAGATGCAGAGTCAGGGTCAAAGGTCACCAAGATAGATTCAGAAGAAGACAAAGACAAGAAAGGCAAAATACCTTTGGAGGACGTCACTGGGGGGAAAAGACCTTTGGTGGACGTCACTGGGGGGAAAAGACCTTTGGTGGATGTCACTGAGGACAACACGGAAGAAGAGGTCGTCGAGGAGCTCAAACCAGTAGAAGAGGACAGCGAACATGGAAAAACCGGAGAGAAAGTTCCATACGACCCAACTAGTATAAATCATGAGGCAGAAAGCAGTCATTTCTTTGCCTACCTCGTCACTTCAGCTGCGCTGGTAGCAGTGCTTTACGTCACTTACCACAACAAGCGCAAGGTAAATGTCTTCCCACGTCTTGGAAGTGTTCTCTCTGTGTTTCCACTGACCCAGATTTGCAAATGGTTTGTGCGTGTCAAACACGTTCCTATGCTGCAACAAATGGAAATGGATTTATTTTTAATTTTTAAACCAAGTAGTTGCTGAGCTAGAACTTGAAGACCTTTTGTATGCACTCAGGTCTCCACTATATATCCAATGGAATAATTAGATGATCATTTACTAATTGTGAATGTTTGCTGGTGTAGTTAACAAAAGATTTGGATTGGACTAACAATGCAGAAATATGTATATTATACCATTTGGTACATGTTGCAGATATCATATTTGGCCCAATCAAGCACTGCGAAGAAAAATCATAAAAGAATAGTTTGACATTTTAGGAAAGTGCTGATTTATTTTGATACAGAGAGATTCATTCTCTTCAATGTGTGTCGAGTAAAATTATATCCAGATGTGTTTTGTAGATCAGTTCAAGTCAGTTGAAACCATACCCATATCTTTTTCTCTTTTTCCCAGATAATTGCATTTCTTTTGGAAGGAAAGAAATCCAGAGCCACACGTCGCCCGAAAGCCACAGAATACCAGAAACTGGAACAGCAGGTAAATTGTTGGTAACCCCCCCCCCCCCCTTTTAAAAGCATGATATAGTAACATTAAATATGTTGAGTTTTAAATATCACATGTACATTTTCTTTCAGATGTAACCTCAAGTCATTCTCTTGAAGCGGAATGGTTGAGCAGCTGAATAAACTGGTGGTTGTGTGTGAAGAGGGTGATTAGATACTGGCGTTGGATATTTTCATGGTCGACTCTGCATTGTTTTAACCTCGTGTTAAATGGAAATTCTTCTATTTTATACCTTTTAGTTGCTTATTGTATGACTATGCAGACGACACTGTTGCCTTATTGAGGACTTTAGTGAAATGCAGTGAAGGTAAAATAAGCATGATGTTTTTGCACTTGTGTCGTTATTATCTTGTAATTTGACCTGACTAAGGTCTGGACTCAGGATATTTTAGTAGCAAATGAAAATATTAGCTGTCTGGTTTCCAGAACACTGTGCACCAAATAAGCCATCTGGTTCTTTGTAAAATACTGTGTTACATTTGGTTGTTTTAAATGTCGATTTGATGATTTGTATCACAAATGTATCGCAATGGGATTTCTGCTTAGCGCATGACCATGTGGTATTGGCCAGATGAATGTAGGGACCTTTATTTTCCAAACGAGACGCTCGCCCTCTTTAACTGCCTAAATGCGGAGACTTAAACATCTGAAATATTTGCTTGGAGAAATATTTTTAGGAAAAGCGTCAATTTGCTTAGATCAATACAACTCTCAAATATTTCCAATAAATAACCCTGAAAATGAGCATATTTCCCAAAATGTTAAGATACAACTGAATGATGTTTTAACTGCTGTCGTGGTGTTGGGCTCATGTGCAAAGGCCTCTTAATTTATTCAGTTTAAATGTTGTATGAGGTGTGATTCACATTAAAATATTGTTTATCTACACTGCCAGTGTGGTTACTGTCTGACTGCTCGACATCTCTGTGGCTTTTTCTTTTGGATAAACATCTCTTGGTCTACTTAAATCTGTGAAGAGAATTAATTAATGATCTCTCGTCATGAGTGAAATAAGCA
Organism: Pseudoliparis swirei; assembly: GCF_029220125.1. NCBI lineage: Eukaryota > Metazoa > Chordata > Actinopteri > Perciformes > Liparidae > Pseudoliparis > Pseudoliparis swirei. The sequence goes on from NC_079394.1 coordinate 5,503,487, forward strand.
TCATACTTATTTAGAAAGCGTCACGAGTCATTCTCTCATAAAGTCTGTCAGGCAGCAGGAAATTAGCATGTTCTTTTTTAAAGATGTGTAATAAATAACTAAGTATAGTATTTAAGTTTGTTAGGAATAGCTGTCCATAAAACAACGTGATGTCCTTCTTGGCTTATTGTACAAGCGTCTGAAGAGCCAACTGAGATGAGTTTTGATTCTAAAATAAAAGCTTTTTGCACTTTCTAGCCGTAAGTGAGTTGGATTATTTATACTTTTTATTATTATATTTTATTTGCAGGACTTTCATACTCAAACCTCAACGTAAAACTCAACACCTTGGGAAAAAAGCAGTAATAGGTAAAGCTCAGAAAAAGGACAACCAGGTGGTTGCCTGGTCAATAAATATGGAATTTATATCTATATCTATATATATAATATAATAATATGTATTACTTTTCCAAAGGGATTTTTGTAATATCTTACCGAGCATTACATTTATATATATATTTAACCCTAACACAAACAGACAGACACACACACAGGATGAGATCAATTATTGATCGACTCTCAAATGGTTAGCAATAATTGAGCGTGTTGCACATGCGAGGCACACATACAGTAACCATCAGCCTAAAATATATATCTAAATATATATATATAATTTAGATTATAACCCAATGTAACAGCGGAAATAGCTTTAAATAGCAGTTCTATTTGGTAAAGGTGGAGCTTGTTTGCCTACTTTGGATACAGTATGGTAGTTTCGTCCAGTGATGCCCAAACAAGGGGTCGGGACCGCTTGAATGATCTAAGGTCAGACTACTCAACTTCCTTTTCAGAACTGCTTTTTGTGAAATATTAGGTGGTTTTAACTCTTTGAAAACACCACAGAAATCTTTTGCAAAACACTCTTTGGTATAATTGCTCACAACATAAAGAAATGGAGCCAGGGTCCCCCACTCGACAATGTTTTTTCAGTAAGCGCCCACAAGCCAAAGAGCTTGAGGATGCATGTTTTATATTATGTTTTTTAAATGTAGGCTAAACTCAAGCTGGTAACTAGCTGTGAGATAAATGCAGTAAAGTAAGGAGTACAATATTGTCCTTTGAGATGTAGTGGAGCCTAATATAACTCACCAGGAAATGAAGCATTTGTTTTATTCAGACGACAGAACAGCAGTTTATCAATGTGCACGTGACACACAATACAGCACATTAATGCCCACACATTGTTTCATAGTTAATACTATCCCCATGAAGCAGTGGTTTGGTCACAGTGGTATCATATTTCTGGCCTCCTGTTCATAAATGTCTGGCACCTCTCCCATGGAGGACACCACCATTCGGACAGAGGTGCACCCACGGAGCTCCATCTCATAGCGGATGAGCTGTTTCCAGAAGCCGTTATTGGGCCTCACGACGGGTCGGCAGCTCCTCACCCACCCGTGGGCCTCCAGGAGAGGCACCCCGCGGTGCTTCATCAGGTAGGCCATGCACAGGGAGGCGGAGCGGCTCACGCCGGCGTTGCAGTGCACCAAAGTGCGGCCGCCGCGCTCTGCGGTAAACTGTATTTTATCCGCCACGTCGTCAAAATGCTCGCCGAGGGGAGACAGCGGGGAGTCGGGCAGCGGGATGTGGACGTACTCCACCCCGGGGTGAAGAGGGCAGCGGCTCCGGGTCTCAGTGACGTTCACGATGCAGTTGATCCTGCACCGGGTCACCTGGGCGGAGTCTCTCGCCGCTCGGACATTGCTGAGGTAGAGATGGTCGGTGACTCGGCACAGGCCTGACAGCCCGGCGAGACCCGACTGATGCATACACGACGTGAAGCACCCCGCTGCGACCAGGCGGGACGGACCGGGGGGAAGATGTCGGGAAAGAATGTTGTGAGATTCCCGGTTAGCCATGCTCAGTTGTAAGGCAACTCCGGAAGGACATATTTGTGTGAGTTCGCCCTCTGGCGCCCCCTGCTGGGAGGAGTTTCCACGAGCCGGACGACGCATACGGTGTCTTTCAGTTTCTTGCTGATTATTAGCATACAATATGACAAGCAAAAAGATGTTCGTATTATATAAAAGCCCAAACGTATGCTTTCTTTCACTGATACTCTTTAGTTCATTCCTGTTTTTGTTTGTTTGCCTATAATGGTAATGTTTGTGAAGAACTTTTGCTAATTTGATTTTAATTAGTTTGTACATATACTTGGGTAATGCTTTTATTATCAACTATAACAGAAAGAAGAAAACGGTGACTATAATAATAAGACTCTGGAGCTCGGGAGGGCTCGATGGGAACAATTAGGAAGCAAAATGTACCTAATAAAAATAATAAAACAGCACAAGTGCTTGGGAAACAAAACAAGACGTAATGTCCCTTAGCTTTTAAAATAGGTTGAATGAGAACGTTTGACTTGCTGATGTTAAAGAAAAGATTACTTAGTTGCTAAAAAAAGGAGGAATAATCCTCTGCGGCAGCATGATTTTCATGGAAACCGGGCCAATATTTGTTGAGATAATATGCCCAAAGGAACAAACAGACTACAATTACATGATTTAGATAGCTTATATTTCCAAAATAAACAACCACTACTGGAAGTAACTATTTAAATGTACTTCATGTAGAATTTTCAAAACATGAAAATATTGTGTAGAACTTGGAAATGTTGTTGATAAATCAGACCATGGGGATATTAATTGATTAAAGTAGTTGATTGACATTCAATAAACTAGTTCAATAATCCCTTAATAATGAAATAATAAGTCATTTTCAAGTAAAATGTTAAATGTTCAATGTATCCAAATTATCCAATGTTGGCATTTTTGTTTAATATCATTCACCATGTAGGCCTTTATCTTTGGGTTTTGAGATTGTTGGTTAGTCATAATACTGTGTAAATTGTGAATGGAAGATATAGAACCAGGCACATAAAGTTATGTTGTTTTGCACTTTGGGAGACTGGTCCGTCTTTTAATAAGTGTTACAGCATCTGTGTTATTATGGAATTAGTCAAACAATGGTCATCAGTTCCGAAAGGTACAGTTGCCTTGTAATGATTTATCCTGCAAAGCAAAGATATTCACAGATTCAACTTTATTTCCAAACAATATATACTACGATATAATATAGAATAAAATAATATAATATTGCACTTTAACAGGGACCTTCATCAAGTGGATCGTCAGCCTCTCCTGGACCGGCTGCACCGGCTGAGCTGGTTCCTCTTCAGCTGATCCAGAAGCGTCTATAACTCAAGCAGCTGCTGCTCCATTGTTTGAGGGAAGTATTTTTATGACGCTGTCACAGGAGCAAGGAGCCTGTCATGAGGTGTGGGTGGAGGCCATACACCTTTATCAACCTCATTGTCAGAAGGAAGTTCCTCTTCGAAGTTCTCCATTGGGCATACCAGTATGTTATCAAAGGACTCGTCCACACTGGGGAAAGAAAACGTGACAATCAATAAACAAATCAGTCAATCAGACTGAAAATCTGTGCATTCATCCAATCATAAATCCATTCAACCATCTTTATACCGGACACACAGTGACGTATACAGCGGGTTCCATCTCACCCACCAGATGGGCCATTATGATGAAAGGTTGCTGGAGAGTGTTCTCACGAGTGATCCTCTTCTCAGGGTCGGTTTGAAGAGATTTCAATCCGGTTTGTTTTTGATCCATTTAGCATTTTGACAGTTTGTTCCTGGGTGGCATATATAGTCTAGAGTACATTGTTCTGTATACTGTATGTGTTATGTATTACAAGCTGGGTTGACTTCACGAGATAAGGGATCTCATTGTTTAGCCATTGTGAATTAATTTGCATTTTAAACTTTTATTTTCAATTTATGAAGATGTATTGTATTATGGCTTATTCTGGGATTCCATACACAAGATATCCACATCAATAATGTCCTTCCTCTTTAGCACCACCCTGAGCCTCGAACATGCACCATACATGCATCTCTGAACTTATTGCATCCCTCAAATACTAGTTTTCAGTAAAACAGCCACCAGGATAAGCACTTCTTATATTACCAGTAATATATTTACTGTCACGATTATTATCATTAGTTTATATATTTAAGTTTTTTATATAAGAAACGGTCGCACAGCACTTCTCAAAAGTCCTCCATTACAAAACATCAAACCATGTCAGATATGCTAATTAGGCGTATATATTACAAGATGAACAAACAGGCATGAAACTTTAAACAAAAAAATTATTCAACCCATGAGTTACACTTTAAGATTAACTGTTATCACTGACATTAATGTAATTTGAAATTAATCATCATAGCACAGCTAAATATGAACAGTATTATTGTGTATCATCTTCCGCCGGAGACTGAAAACACACCTTTTCCGACTATATCTGGATTAAAACACAGATTTGCACTTCAGTGGCACTTAAATAGCTCTTATTATGGTATTTTTGTAGTTCGACTATGTTGAGGAAATGTTACTTCCTGTATTCTTGTTGTTCTTAGTTGGTACTCTAGGTTGAAATGCACTTATTGTAAGTCGCTTTGGATAAAAGCGTCTGCTAAATGACATGTAATGTAATGTGTATTTATGTGCTAAATATCATATACAGTATAATATATATATATATATGTATGTTTATTTTTCCCCGTTTATTTATTCGATCCCCATTAGCTGACGCCTTAGCGACCGCTAATCTTCCTGGGGTCCACAGAAAGGACAAAATACAATACATACAAAAACATACAAAACATATCATGAAACCAACAGTTAAAAATAGTACAACAAAGTAAAAAATAGTGCAGTCAGATGCACAGTACAGTCGAAGGATAAGATATATGTTATGCAATTGAAACTGAATTGCAATTCAACTTAATTCATACAAAGAAAAAGAAAAAGAAAATCAGATGACTAAAAAGCAATAGAATACGTCAAGTGGTGAATGTTCTTGTGTGTGTATGTTATATATATATATATATGTATATGCCTATATACATACATATGATGAGAAGCAGGAAATAAACAATAACTGTCTTGTCCATGTATCTGGAGAAAGCAGTTGCTAATTATATATTACATGTATAATTCATGATATATGTCACAGTATGTCTCTTTAAGTCCAATTACAGCAGGATCCTCTTCTGGTTCGAAGTGGTGCTGTGTTCTGGTGGTGCCTGCAGGCAGTCCTCGGTTGCCCGGGAAACACAGATGGTGGATGAAGGGCGCGCATACAAAAGACCATAAACCTGTGGCAGCAGCTGGAGACCGAGACCACTGAATAATCGGGTCTGTGCAGTCCCTCTTATTCAAAGACGTCTCTGTTCTCTTTAATACCTCCCATCCATGTTCTTTGTCCCGGGGCTCTCGTCTCCACTTTCTCCCGTTTTCCGTGCTCTGGTCTCCCGTCAGTGCGCAGCTGTTGTCGGCACTCCCACATCTGCTGGTCTCCGCTCGGCGGCCATGCAGACGACGCTCAGCCGCGGCTCGAGGAGGTGCGTACAGCCCGGAGGTGCAGGGCGCGACCAGCCTTCTATACTGCGGGCAAATCAAAGCGCACACACGGCATGTATTTGCTAGTTCGGCAGCATTGAAGAAGAAGAAGAAAAAGAAGAAGATATTTTCGCCATCGCCTGATGCTGCGGGTCACGTGCATTGTGGAACCTGGACATCACTGGTAGGAAAAAAAAGACCACATAGTGGATTTTGTTCTATTGTGATTTTCCATTCAACGATGTGTTGTTGCCAGACTCGAACTAGTTCATTTATATGAATCTGTTTAAGATAAACATGAACTCGTTAAATTCCCTGCATAGGAGGGCCTGGTCTGTCTTTTCTCAACCTATATCCTTGAAGGCTTTATGAATATTAAAATATGCATATTTATAGAAAAGCTATTTCTGGTGGACACATGGCAGATTAGATTGATGGTTCATTTAATAAAGATGTTGCTGTAGGTAGGCAGTGTACATATGCCTATAGCAGTGGTCTTTCATCTCCACATAGACATATCCATGAGCTGCAGCCATGCACTGAACTATTTCTGTTACTGGGTTTGGACAACAGAAATGCCAGAAAAATGTAACTCTATTTCTGTATTTTTTTTAAGGTGAATATAGGGCAAAGCTAGCCATTGAATCCTCCAAAAGGAATGCAATAACACAGTGAATCGTGATCGGCTGTATACTTTTTCAGTTTGCCTTTTATATTTTAGGAAACCTACTGGATTCATCTACAGAGCTGCTGTCATGTCGCCGGTCGGGACACTGGGAGGATCCAAATCGGAACCAACAGCAGGACAGGTTATGTGTATATTTATTGAAAAAACACAAAGGATAGTTTTTAATGGGACACAATATCAGATGTAGAATGTAGTAGTAGTATAGCCAGATAACTGACACTATAGCTCCTATCTGCTGGCAGTAGGTGTACTCATCTGTCTTCAACAAAAAGCAGTAAGGAGAAAGAATAATACGAAAGAACATGTAACAGTTTTGCCTCCCACTTTTCTGCTGCTTTGTGTTTTGTATTCCTCTCCAGTTACACGGATGAAGGAGCAGACCGGTGCTCGCTCTGGACCTCACAGCTCCATCGCCCTCTGCTGTGCTGCCTCGCAGACCGGTAAAGGATCTAAAGAGATTTACACCACTGGGACTTTCACTCCTCTCATATTCACTTTACCATCTGCACTGTGACTTGTTATATAGGTCTTGATGAATATAAACTGCAGAGCCAATTTTTATGGACTCTTATCTTGCTTTTTGCCCACATACAGGATGTGTCCCTGTGTGTCTGTGTCTGTGTGTGTGTGTGAGAGAGTGTTAAGCCCCTGTGCCTGCTGAGAGTGCAGATACATGGGGAGCAGATAGAACATGAAAGATTAGTTATGTGTTAAATCGCTGCCATATCTCCAGCTATATACTGCTATCCATTTCCAGGATTATGGTAAAGAGGGGAGATAAACCAACCTGGAAGTGAAGACCATGACCAAATCAGATTTCGCATAATCATCTTTCCAGATTCGTTATTCAACATTATTCCCGATGATCCTGGACATTTTTTTAATTTAATGTTTGTTAGACCAGGACAAAAAGATCTCATGTCATATGTCACGTCCAAGTGGAATGCGTTCAAGGTGTTAAGAATAAGAACGACTTGAAGATCTCTTCTGTATTTCTGCCTCTAACAGCCGTCGGGTCATTCCTCAAGCAGCGATCGATGCACGGTGCCACCGCCGATGTCCAGACCCTCCGAAGGAAAGGATCCCTGTCCAGGTGTTTCCCCACTGAGAGACGACCTCTGCTGCTTCTATGTATCACTGAAAAGGGCTTTGAAGAGTTCAAAATGCCACTGCTGCTTTGTAGACCGTGGCAACGGCTGGTGTTTTGAGTCCAAAAAATGATTTGCTCGAGCGCTCCTTCCCTTTTTAAATGCACACCTTCTCTCGGCTGTGAGTAATACTAATATAGCTTCATCCACCCCCGCGATCACCAGTTTTTTGGCTGATCTAAACCAACCTGCGGCCAACAAGCACCTCTCACGCTTGTTTTCTTCAGCTGCGTGTGCGTTGACCTTTTCGCTCCATTGCCTTGGCTTCCCTGTCCAACACTTTGGACACTTTTCCTCTCATAAGACACTTTCAATTCACCAGAAATTATGTTTCTACATGTGCTCACTAGTCACCAATGATAACATTGATCAGTGCCAGATCCAGAACTGGAAAGTTTTGATATTTTGTGGCATAACATGAAAACAAATCTGTTTTAAGTGAGAGAGAATGACTAGTTTTCTCACATCTTGACAATGTGTAATTCACACAGTATGTTATTTTTTTGTCTTGAAACCTAACTTAATTTTGGCGTGAGAACAATTACTTTTATGGTTCTACTGTGTGTACTCTGTATTTTTACTGTCGTGTGTGGGCAGGTGTGTGTCAGTGTGTGTTTGTGTGCATGTGCTCTATTTATTAGTGTGTTTATTCCTCTATGTGTGCATGTGTCTGTGTGATAAAACACTTTTGTAGTTGGCCTTAAGCTACGACCTGCTTTTCAGTGGATTTCGCATTGCTGCACATATTTAAAATGCTTGAATCTGTCTTCTTTTAACACGTTGAATGCACCAGACAAAGGATGAAAACACATTTACAAATGATTCTTAGCATTTGTTCAGGCCTCATTGAAGTACCAGTTAGGTGGGGGTTCTTATGATTTAGATAATCACAAGAATCACGCTGGAAATGAATGGTGTGTAGTTTTCAAAATAATGCCTTCTGGCATTAATGAAACTGACCCGATGTCTACTTCCCCATCATCTGATACTCCCGCAAATTACAGCAAATGCTAATAATTATGTGCAAATAGCTTTTTACCCAGGTCTGGATTCTACTAACAAAATCTGACTAATATCTAACAATACTAATGTCTGCTAACAGTGGGATGACTACTAACCTGTACTCTGAATGCTGACGGCTGGCTCTGTTCTTTCTAATCCGCTGACTAACCCTCTGCTTTATGCCCGCAGTCCGATGCACATGCTCCTCTCTCATGATCCTGCAATCCTTCTTCTAGAAATCACAGACTAAGAGGAATTATTAAAGAAGGCAATGTATGAAAACTGTTAAAGTGAGCACGTCTAGAAGGGTTTCAGGACTTGGGAAGGTAAATGTTATTAACCACTCGATGGAAAGAGGAGGAGGATCAGCTGCTTATGTCCAATTGGGTTGACCACATATTTAAGAATCCTCACAAAACCCATTCTGATCAAAATGTAATACCACTTCATTCACAGGCTAAATTCACATCTTCAGAGACTGTTTTTCTGTCTCTACCTGTGTGGTCAACCCTTGCAGATGAGTGCCTGGCTTGTCGTCAGAAACCTCAACTCCACTACTAATTTATTACGGTACTGATACTAACAGTGGTGAGGCTCTGAAGACCCACCTGTTGCTCTGACTAACATCCGTGTTCCTTGTGACGGACACATCCGCAATCAAATTATTCCGTCTCTTTGTTCTTCTTTAATTAAATCAAAGCATGCCTTGTGGCGCTAGGGCTGCTTATTAAATGTCAGTACACGGAAGCTTTTATAAAAAGCTTCTTCTAGTGCCATGAGTGTGTGTGCTTTAAAGCAATGGAAGCTAAGTCCTACAGATCTAACCGTGTCGATGACATGCACTTCAGAAATCTTTCTAAACAAGGAACTAACATCTCCTAAAGTTAAATGAACAGGTACTAACCACATCTATTGTATTAGGTCTCTGCAAACTAACAAACTAACAAACTAACCCACTAATGAACTAATAATCTAACAAAAACTAACTAAATTCACTAACTTTGTGCTAAGTGGAAGAATTAGTTGAAGCACCCTGTTTTAAGGAGTTGCATCACTTATTGAATGTACTAACAGAATTTAGTTTTTTTAGAATGACTTATTGATGTTCCTGTCTATACGTGTGTGAAAGAAAGAGCGTGTGTGTGTGTGTGTGATTGTGTTTATTCTCTTAAACAATACATTTAACATATCAATGCAGATTATATTCATGGTGCCGTTTTAGCCCAATGCATCCACAGTCACTGGCTCCTCTGGTCCTGAGCCTCAGGATACAATCCTTAAACCTTCCAAACAATACACTGTGTGAAGTGTCATGGATGTAAAGACAAATAAATATAATGTACACAACTAGTTTTGGACTATATTGCTAATTTATCAGTTGTCCTTTTACATGTTCTTGAAATAAACAATTTTCACAGATAAATAAAACATGGTTTTGTTGTATCATATCTTTTTTATCTACAGGACAAACCGCAACTTACAGAGTCTTATGCAAAAGATCCCATGCAGACAAGCTTTACAATTATCCACAACAACAATAGGAACAGTCTTGTCCAGGAACATGTTTTCTGAACCCAGTGAGAAAATGTGAATGAAATGTGAATTACACTGAACAACGATCGCTCTCAGAGCATGTTCATCGCTACGGAGAGTCCTGCAGGATACATTTATTACAAATAATAATAATAATAATTGAAATCTGTGCAATTCATACTCAACAGAAAGGTTTTAGGATGTCTTTTTACTCAAAAGCAGTACGAGTTGGGGTTTTAACATTTATTTAGCAATTAGTCACCGTTATAGGTAATGCAATTAGATCACCTTGTGTCACCTGTGAATATTATGTTAAAAATCTTTTAAATAACAATCCTATCCTGATACATGTTGCCACACATTGATGGAATATTTCAATATTTCCTGCATAAAGTGTTACAGCAGGGGGCAGCAACTCATCAGATCACAAGATTTGATGTGTTTTGGTGCAGCTATTCCATATATTTGCCACCAATGGACACTTGTTTACATTGGTGCAATGATTTCACTCGATGTATTTTATTTGGATATTACACTTTAAATAGTTGCTGTTTTGTGGTTGTTTGCATTTCTGATTCACTTTCAACCCCATATTTATGATCAACTGTGTTTTGGTTGTTAAAAGAATAACATTGGTGTCTTTCAACAGAAAGGTGAGACACTCTTGGTTGGCAATGCCAGGGGTAACATTCATAAAACCAGCATGTGTAAAGGTGTCTCTTTAAATATGCAAAATAAATGGTCATCCTCCTCCTCTGCTCTGCTCTGCCCCCCATCTGAGCCCGATGTGATCCAGATGACGGGGGATCCAAAGGTAGGAGCAGCGGGGCTCAGGGTCTTCATGGGTCAGCTGTAATTCACCACACAGCTCAGAGAGCAGAGTCCACACACACACAAACCCCCTCACAGAACACCGAGGCTCCACTTAAAGTCTTGAATATCACACAAACTCCAGTTCAAAGGCAGGTATGTTGGGATAAAACACATTAATCGGCTTAATGATAATCTCTAGATGAGGGTTAGTTTAGCCATTCTTTGAAAAACACACTAATTCTCCAGTTTACATGGAGAGAGAGAGAGAGAGAGATGGAGAAGAAACAGAAAGCAAGAAATAATTCCACAATTAGTTTAACAATTCAGATTTTGTGGAGATTTTCCTGTGTTATTTCTGTTTTACTCTTCGAAAAAAAAGAACAAGGAATGTCTGTGCACAAGTGTATGTGTGTGTGTGTGTGTTTGCATTTATGTGTGTGAACCAGAGGCCACTCTCTGTAACCGGAGCCTCCATCACAGGGAGGATGTCTGCTGAAATAACAGCTCTCTGCCTCCAACGGAATTCGTCTGTAAGCTGTAAAAGATGGCGAGGGAGAAGAAGAAAAAGTGAGTTTGGGAAGAAGTACTTCTCTCTGTGGCGCTGTAATCAGCAGCATTCGACCATGACAAGAGTAAATCCGCTCAAAGACAGTTCAAGGGCTGAATAGAGATTGCTCTCCATGCAGGTATGTGTGTTTATGTGTGTGTGTGTGTGTGTGTGTGTGTGTGTGTCTCTGCTTGTAGTTTGAATGAAGACGTGTGAATCTGGATGTTGAGGCGATTTATATTTTCCTTCCTTATACAAGCCTTCTCCACATTCATTGGTGTTGATTGTTCAATCTTAAACAGTCCATAACGTGTCATGACCCGGAGTTTCTGTCTTGTGTGTCTTGTTTTGAAGTCCTTGTGTCATCTGTATCCCTGTGATTGTCTGCCCTGGTCCTGATTGTTTCCTTCTGTGTGATTGCTAGCCCCGCCCTCATTGTGTCCACCTGTGTCTCGTTCCCCAGTGTCCAATCACCTGCACCTCCCTGTGTATTTAGACCCTGTTCGTCTCGTTCCCCTGTGTGTCGTCGTACCGTTTGGTTTGTGTTTGTCATCCTGTGTGACCTGCAAGTTTAGAATTAAATATTGGTTTGGAAGTTGTTGGCATTCGGGTCCTCTCTCTGTCTCTCTCTCGCTCGCTACGACATCCCGTGGCTTAATGCCCCTGTATGTTTGCAAATGCACACAAACCAAAAATAGTGGTGAGATCCTTTCAAAACCGTTATGTTTTGATCGCCATTTATTTATTTGTATGCGTGTTACTCGCATAACTAAACAAGTATCAAACCAAATCGCATGAAATTTGGTGGGATGATTGGTTATTATCCGGGGACCATTTGATTAGATTTTGGGATCGATTGGGTCAAAGGTCAAGGTCATGAAAAGGTCAAAATCTTCTTCTTACCATAGCGCGGTAAATGTTTATCCAATTGGCATGCATCTAATGCCAAAATGTTCATAATTCAATGCCCAATCTTGTGATATGTGACGGTATTCCCTCTACCGAGTGCCCGTTCTAGTTCTAAATGTAGTGGGGACAAAGACCACCAGACAGATGATACACCTCCTTGGAAAAAGGAACCCGCAAGCTCCATTACAAATTCTGTGCTTATTTTAATTATAGTTCTGTCTCATTGTCACATTTCACAAAACTTGTTGTAAGTCATCTCTTGTAGACCCCAGCAGGAGTTATGAAGAAACTTGCAGCAGGGTAATGCAAAACACCAAAATGCAGTTATTTATCATTATTTACTAAACTTGTATTAGTTAGTTAGAGATATACATTATGATACAGTTAAATAATTAAATATGGACAGCCAAGAAATCATCTGTAGTTTTCTTATTGTTGACATTGCACATTCATTCTTTTATTATAAAGTTACCTGTTTGCAATCTTCTACGTAGCAGATATAGACAGACCCCAGAGCTCATGGCCAGTGCTCATATTCTTTTGGGCCCCAATACAAGAGCAGAAATTAGCAGAATTTGGGTCAGGGGTTTCAGGTCTTACGATGTACAACAGAGGATTTAATGCAAGGGAAGAAATCAATGTCTGTAGAACCACACAACATCATTTTCTTCAAGTGTTTTTTGAAAATCTGAGAACACGGTTTCTTGCTCTGCTTTATGATGATAAAAAAATGCATTTTTCTGTAGCAATGTGCCAAAAATACTTTCTTTCTGCATGTCCTGCTTTCTCTGCTTCTAATTTGTAAAATCACCTTCCATTAAACTATTCAACACGTGATCTGCTTCCAATAAACTTTCGGACAAATGATATATCTGGTCACATCATATCCTCAACCATTCCGTGTCTTTCTTCCACACGCTAAGTCCTGTTAATACCGTGAAAATGGTGATATTAAGTCAGCGACCCGGTGCTTCCTAAACGCCTTTCTTTTCCCTTTCTGAAGCCAACATTCAGAGACTAGATAAGCGGACAGTCGGAGAGGGCCAATCGCTCCTGCTGACTGGTGAATGATGGACAGTAATTAAAAGTTAGCTAATAACCTCTTCACACCTGACATTTCAACAGGGAGGTCCTGGACACCATTATCTACATATAGATTAAACGGCGTAATTGGCAGGAAGATAGGGTTAGGAGGATCGCAAAAGGAAAAAGAGAAAAAAAGGCCCAGGCCATCGCAAAACCATTAAGCAGAATATCTGAGTGACACTCTGATTTTGCTCCTCTTGCTAATGCGACAGGAATTGAGCTGAACTAAAAGGCTAAATGAATGAATCCTATCTCGATGTGGTTATTACCGGGGCAAACATCAGCCACGGAAAATAGCTTTAATTTCATAATAATTGCTAGATGGACGTGACTCGTTAGAGACACAATGTGAGAATGGAAAGAGAGGGAGAGGAAGGGGGGATGGGAGGACGAGTGACTCTTCGGAGGATGAATGCTGTTCGTCGGGCTGCACCACTCGTGCTCCAACACACTGCAATTTGCACAAACTCATTGATACTGAGGACTGATGAGATGGAAATGGGGAGAATTAGTTGCACGTTGTCATTAGCATTGTGGAAATGTGAAACTACTTCATTTAGAAACTAAAACATTCCTGAATGAGTTTCTACACAGGTTCACATTTGTATAGTTCCCACAGGTTTGTGTTAAACACTAATAGGCTATTATGCATGCACCTCATCATAGCATTTCAAAATTCCTGATGGCTTTACTAATGAATGTGATATTTAGGTGAATAACTTCTCACTCAGCTTGTGGGAGCTGCTGTGATTAGATGTTTATTTAATACTGTTCCATGTTAAACGAGTGGTAAGACATTTTTGGAAACACACTCATTTGCTTACTTGCCAAGAGTTAGTTGAGAAGTTTGATTCAGGCTCTACCACTCGTGTCCGTTCAATAGGATGCTACCGACAGCATCATATTGTTAGCTTAGCACAAAGACTGGAAGCAGGGGGAAACAACGAGCCCGGCTCCGACCAACGGTGACAAAATAAAATCCCATTCGGAGATCACAAGCGCTAATTAACATAATGTTAGATTTTGTTTAGACTACACAAAAAACAGCTCCCGGCCAAGATATTAGTCCTGCACATGAAACCAGTTTCATGCTAAGGAAAGCTAAGCTAACCATCTCTCGTAGCTAGAACTTTAACAGACAGATAAGTGGCTCTTGTCTCACACCCAGGTCAGGATATTCCTTTTGTGATAGTAGCCAGTGTTGTTATAAACCTATCGATGTTTCTCCAGATAAATGTATAAGCTAACTTGTGTAACATAATCAGAGGCTTTAAAAAAAAACTTTGCCGAGACGAAACAGAATTAGCCAAATAGAGCTTTCATAATAGTTTGAGTTCGGCAGACGGAAAGCAGGAGAAAGTCATTTCTCAAAAGCAGAGGAAGTGGATCTGTCCACACTTCAGTCTCAAAGATGTGATGTGCCGTTGCAACTCTTCCCACCTGTGTAAAGTCAGGAGGGACAGATGTAAATGTGTAGCTAAACAAGAACTAGCGTAAGTATTATTTGCTTACTCCAAAATCAAGTTGACAGTAAAAACTGAACGATAATTTTAAAAACATGCAGATATTTGCGGCCCCTAAATCTATCAAACAGGTATACCTTCTTGGTCGATTATTTTCACCGTCTAAGAAAGGGCAATTCGTCTACAATAGTTGTTCTTATCATTTTTTTTTGCACCAACCATTCATCGAGGGATGATGTGTTTCAAATTAAATAACACATTACATTTAAATTAGAAACTCTATCTACACAGAGGTTCCACATGTTTTTTTCTTCTTCAAACTGTGCATATATTGGAATATGTTCATATCAATACATCTGAAGACTGATTGCAAAAAATGAAGCCTGCTGGACAACAAGCATGCATAGAATATATTTGGCACTCTAATTATAAGTATTCACACATTGCTGGGATTAATCTCACAGGTTTCTCAGCCAAGAACGATTCACACGATTCAAAACATCCACACGCATGGTATGTCCAAGTGTTGTGTGTATTCCTCCATTTTATTTTAAGTATTTGAACTCTTAAATGACTATGAAGTGTCAACATGTATTAGGGATGTGTTATTCTTCCTTGCCTTTTCATTTTAAATCATTAAAAGTGACAGAGAGGTTTTCTTATCGGAGCCAACAAGTTTAATCGATACTTGCTGTAAATAATCTTTTCATTGCATGGAGATGAGGCAAACAAGAAACAAATACTTTCATTAAATGTACAGACATTACTCAACATTAAAAACGTGTCTGAGATTTTTAGATAAACCATCCAGGAGTAATTTATAACCTGGTTATGTTGGAGTTAAGCCCTCTACCACTAGATGTCCCTCTTGCTTTGGTCTGGAGGCTGCAGTGTTGTGACTGGAGCTGTATCTGAGCCATCTGCCCAGGACTCGTCTATCCAGACCCGGGGTTCATCCATCATGTCCGAGCTAGTCTCTCTAAAACCAAACAAGAAAACATTTCTTTATTCCTCAGCTTCATCTCCTCCTCCTCGCGGTTCTCTCCTTCGTTCCTCTGAGATTCTCCACGTTCTCTCTCCGTCCCCCTGTCTTCGATAAAAAGATCCCTTTACTGTTTATACAAGGGGATTGGTGTTGTTAACAGGTGTAGGGTAATGGGATCCCTGCTGGCAGCCAGGCACGGAGAGGGGTCACTCACCCTCCTCTTCCCCACACTCACACTCGCACCAGCGATACTCCTCTGATGGATTGCACCCACCATTCATCTAAATTATGTCACTAGCAATGAGCTATCAGTTCAATCTGGCCCAAACGAACCACAGGGTTTGTTTCTGTTGACACTTCCTCAGCATTCACTTCTCCTCCTGATTACTGTCAGGGCCTGTGGCAGCGAAGCTCGTGGCTGGTCCCCACTCTGCCGTACATTTTCTGTCTGTGTGTGTGTGTGTGAGAGGCCCTATTTTCACAGCACTTTACAGCTGTTGAGAGGCTGTTATCAGAGGATGAGGACTTTAAATTTGCATTCAGCAACTGTGGATTGCTGTTACATGAACCCTGACACTGCTGTACATTTACGACTCATTAGGTGAAACTTTAAGCACGGTGCAAACGGCCCGCCTTTATTGTAAAAGACATTTTTTACGATAAAGGTCAGCATGCAAGTCTGGCTTTCAACGAGACTTCCAGAGTTAATCATCGCAGAGAAATGAATCCTGTTTGACATGGAAATACAACCAGGCTATTATGAGGTGTTCCTCTACTCCTGCCATCTTAATCCAGTCCAGCCATTTTGGATCCTGTGTTTCTCTTCTCTCTCAGCCTTCCCTCGGCGTCCCCTCCTCCATGTGTTTCATTCCTTTTTCTCCTGGCGTCCCTTAGAAATACTCCCAGCTGCATAACAGATGTCGAATATCTTTCTTTCTTTCTTTTTGTATCCTCCTTTCCCTTTATCTATATAACTCCCTGATGGCCATGACGATGACTGAATTCATAATTCTGACCACACAGCCACACACACGATACCCACGGAACCATGATTGTGATGGAGGCTGCAACATCATTTAAATGTATGGTTCTTTTTGTTCTCTAAGCCGGCCTTTCTCTCCCTTTTTTATTTCACTCAATCTATCTCTCAAATTTGCCGTTGGCCTGGAGGACTTCCAGTTGATGCTTTTGGCGAGGCGAGTTGCGAGGGACCGCAGACAAAGTGAGAGGACTCAAAAAGTTACTCTCTGCTCTTTCTACTCATTAGGTAAACTCAAACAAGGGCCTTGGATTAACTGAGAAAAACCCCGAAGCTGATTGTGAGAGCCAAATACAAGATTTCATTTGTTATAATAATTTAGTTTTAAAAGATTTAAAAAGGTAACTGAATATAAATCATTTTCATTATGATTTGAAAGAATGTTTAGTTTAACATTTATCATTTAGTATTGTATTTAAAAGTTGAATAACAAGTCAGAATGCAGGCTCCCAATCAGGTGACGTCATGTCAGAATAACACCTGCGTGTTGGACTGTCAGTGCTGATTTGAGTTCAAAGATGTGAGAAGCAACATAGTTTTTTTTGACCGTGTGACCATGTGCTCTACGTTTTTGTTTAGTAAACACTTTGCATGAAAGAAGTACTGTCTCACTCGCGTTTCAATGAATAGCTTTTAAGATTGAACTCAAAAGGGTGGCACAGAAGAGCCAGAGCTAAACGGAGTGCCGCTACACAGATTATTTGACCATTATACTCATTCATCAAGTGAAGCTTGATAATGCGAGGAAAAGTCCCGTTTCCCGATGGCTAAAAAACACCTAGTGGTTCAGACTTCTTAACTATGGGGGTGGAGAATAGCAAACAATCAGAAAAATGAGGAGAAGGAAGAGACATTTGGCTGGTTTTGTGATTCGCTGGTTAATTGAGCCTATCTAACACGTTGTTAGCTTGTTATTTCAGACAAACAACCCAATAAATGTTCCCCAGATTACATTATTACAGTTGTAAATTCTACCCAGGGAATCAGTTCCTCCATATAAAAAAAATCGTGATCATGCCTCCCCCATGTTCATTGTTTTTTATTGAGTTCTTCACCCACAGGAGCCAAATATAGAACGAAAGCCGCGCTGATAGAAATAAGAGCACGATTTAGTTTAGAATCTACACTCTCAAATGCTTTTAAATGCACGTTATAGCGATGCCTGACAGCGAGTTCACATAACTTACAAAAGAAAGCCCTTTCACGACATTTGCATCATTCCTTTGATGTCTCGACTTTACATGTTCCTTTTCTTCTCTCCTTTTTTTTGGAGAAACTAAAAACCCTACATCTGACGGGCTAGTGTGTCATCTCCGAAGAAAAAAGTACTTGACTGAAGTCACTGTGTAGACAGTACAAAGCTTCCACATGGTCCATATTCATGAAGGTGTGGCTATTACTGACATATTTTCTTATGAGAACAAATCACCAGTCGGGTGTAGGAAGCTGCAGCGTAGACGCCAGCCTCTGGAGTTTGTCACACCGAGTCCAGTCTTTGTGTTTGTTGCGCCTGTCGTGCGGCGAAGTTCCCATGGGCGGACAGTTTCTTTGGCCCCCTCCCTTTGGAGAGTCAGCGGTGGTTTGCGAGTAGGAGGGCTGAGATTAGGGCGACAGCAGGAAAGATGTACGATCAAGGAGATTCAGGAGCAAAAGTCAAAGAGAACTAAAGAGACAGAATGGGAGAGCATCTGTTGTCACTTGTGTACTCAGCAGTTTTGGATGGCCGTCCACTCTTTCTGGTCAAATCGTTGTCTGTGATCTCTCTGAAACATATCCAACGTGCAATCCTGTCTCTTCCTCACTCAGCTGTTACAACTCCAAATGGTCTCAACGGCACAGTAAAAAGTACATCAGAAAATCTCCAGAGAGGAGACTCACACGCCACAAGCAAACTCTCTGATTACAGAGCCATTGTTGATGTATGGAGGAAGAAAAAGCAGCGTTTCCTTTTCACGCCAGCAGTTAGCCAGTACCAAAGGGTGTCGTCATAATTTTAATCTCATTTCCCTCTGATGTGGACGATGAATTCATCGCCGTTAATGCAAATGTCTTCACAATTTTAGGTTAGTTTGCTGACCACTCGCAAACACATGACCTTACCAATGCTATTGATCACTTACAATGATTGTTTGTCTTGTGTTGGTTGGCGACTATTGCTTTCCTCTCCACTATTCCTCCTCCTTTAGGATGACATTGAACATGCACTCAGTTGAGCACACCTGGGAGCGAGGGTTATCAACGAGTCAATAACCAAAACACAGCCGAGCAGTGAAGGTTATAGAGGTGTGCGATGCCTGTCGACTGCTAAATGTGGGACTACCTGTGTGCTTTAGTGCGCTTTTCTGATGAAGGCTTCTGTAGTCTTAGGAGGCCGAGGTATTCCTCCTCTACCTCATTAGTGCTGATTTACACCACAGCTCGGTGAAAGCAGGCAGGTTGGACCTCCCACCTCACCCACCCACACACACACACACACACACCCTCACACACACTGCCCTGCACTCCCCCTCTCTATCTTCTTCCCCTCTTTTTCCCGATCTCTCTCCTTCTCATTCTCCTGCCGCTCACAGACAATGGGGCCCTAGAGAATACCGGCTTGTGCTGAATTATTCAAATCAGCGGTGGCAGCAAGCCGGATAGAGAGCAAAGGAGAGAGGCAAGGAGGTAGAGTAGAGAGAGGGGGGAAGAGAGGGAGAGGGGTAGAAAGTGAGAGAATGCAGAATGATGGGAGGTGGAAGTGGAGGGAGAGAGAGAGAGAGAGGGGAAAAAAAGGGAGAGAGGCATTGTAGAAGTGGTGGTTCTCGTTGTCTCTGCATGCAAATAGCCTTTTGCTCCTCTCTCCCTCCATCTCTCTTTCCCGCTCTATGAGTCACCCCCTGCCCTTCACTGCTTCATTAATACACATCTGTACCCCGGCACTTCCCTCCACCTCCTCTCTCCGCTCTCTCCTAGTGAGGAGGAAGGGAGAAACAGAAGAGTGGGGGGAGGAGGAGGTGGTGCTGGTTGTGAGGGTGGGTGCCGGGGAGGCGCCCGACAGCAGCAGCACGCTGTTGGCAGGAGGAGAATGTGCCGGTAATTAGCCAGCACCGGTACAGACGGGGGGAGAAAAAAACCCAGGAAGGAGAAAGGAGAAGAAGAGGAAGGGAAAAAAAAGAGCAAAGCTCTGAAAACAAGCCTCCTGCCAGGCTAAACTCCCCAGAGGCAAGACCTGGACATGTCGGTGTGCAGTCGGGGAACAAAGGAAGAAGAGCTGGGGAAAAGATGGGAGGCTGAAGAGTGGGCTCATGACAGCACCTGCAGAGATGGAGAATCTGATTGTGTGTGTGTGTGTGTGTGCATGTCAGCATTATCTCCTTGTGATTGTGTTTGCCTCTCAGTGACGGATGCCTTCAGATGCACAGATACGAGATTCATCACCAGGATGTCTATACCGCACGAGACACGACGGCGGGGTAACAACGACGTTTATTTGCCTCTTTCGAAAGAATCTTGAAAACGACAAAGGGACTCTCCCGTCAAGAAATAATCGCTCCGACGCTGATTGGTTGTCTGAATCTACGTCCACACTCATCCTCAGTTAAACTGCTCGGCATCAGCTATAGTTTGACAAATAGCCGCGACAAGCCAAGGTTTGCTGATACGTGTTCATTTATAATTCGTAATGATGTTAATGATAATCCTAACATTCTCCCCAGCAACAAAGATGTCGGACATAAAAGTGTATGAATAAAAGTAAATGTGTTAATAGTCCCCGCATTTACTTTACATGACTCTGGTATGTATCATATCATGTCTCGGGCGCTTTTAGCATTGATAATGCGCAGCAGATGGCATCCTGACATTGCAACGACGCGTCATTGCCTGATGTCGTTGAAGGTTAATGAACTTAAGTCTAAGGAAGAGACTGTGACCTGTCCCAACTAAAAGCGTCAAAATTGTACCTAGTTTTTAAACAGAGCTTAAAAAAAAGAGTGTGTGTATATGAGAGAGAGAGAGAGAGGGGGGGGGGTGATCTTGACCCTCGAGTCCTTTGCTGGCCTCATTAGTGAGAGAACTTGGTTCATTAAATGATGTGAGCAAGAGGTGTGGACGATAAGCACGGATCACACACTGAGAGGCTGTCCCCGTGTTTTTCTTCGGTTAAGTTGGTGTTTTTGCAGAAGAAAATAAATGAGACAAAGTCTGCATCTATATGCAACCGACGTTATCAGTCGGTCCTAAAAAGTCACATCCCATGTGGCTGGTGTCACTTCACAAAAAAAAAACCTCCCCTCTTGAAAAAAAAAATTAAGACAGTTGAAGTCTCTGAAAATGTATTTCATGCACATACTGTATGCAACACTTGATAATAATACAAACGGCTGTGTGTAGAACACTTCAACAACCCCAGCTGGAAGGCACTGAGCGCTCTGCGATGCTCCTTCCTTGCCGACATGACGTGTGGCGGCCTCTCATGACTTGGCTGTGCATCGATTTAGCCTCGTGCACCTGAGAGCGCCAGGCTCGTCCAGCTGTGCGGAGTCCTGGGAAAGACTGGCTGTGGTTTGACAAGGTCCACAGCAGCAGCCAGCCAGCCGGACGGCCAGCCTTCGCAACGTTACCACACACACCGTTCGGATCGTCAGCCCGGTGCTCCATCGGGAGCCGGGCTTGGCAGTGCTGGTTACAGAGCTCAGATGGGCCGTGCATGGGGCCTTCTGCACGGAGCCCCATGAGGGCAGGTAGATCGGATGAGAGACACAGGTGTGCTCATATTCTACTTGTTGCACCCCCTTTCTCCCTCAGAGGCTAAGGACAGATGCCCAGGCCATTGATTTTTGACAGTGACACCAGACAAAGGGGAAAACAGGGGGACATAGAATGGAGGGCAAGAAAAGAAAATGTGATGTGATGGTATTAAAATGTATCTCATAAACTCTGCTCAATAAAAATCAATAGAGGATTCCTATAGGATTCCGTTTGTGACAAAGGCTTCCCTTGTGCACAAAGGCCCGTGCATATGATTTCCATTGCTAACATTCCCGGCCTTAGGCAAGAAACACTTTTCCAGGAAATCCATTTTTCCCAATGCTCCCTGGGCAGTTTACATAGTCCTCCCTTTTATCAGAGCCTCTTGGAAATGAAAATGACTCCATGCTCTTGGAACAAGCATTATACAGTTTCTAGGTTGACGACATAAGCAAAGTCAGGTCGTTTGGCTCAGCGGGTTGCGAGGCTTTGAGTAATCAGGGTTTGGGGATTCTAATTAGGACAATTAAGTCCTAATTACTATATAAACACATTTTGCTGCCAAAACCCTAGACCCCTAGTGAGGCCTCTGTACCGTGGCCTCCCATTCAGCTCTGCTGTAAAGAGAACAGCATGGCCCCGATACTGTACAGCCTGAACAAGTTCACCATGCGCAGGACAAAGATACATGTCATATATTGTGGTTGAAATCTTTTTTAAGCAACTTCTAGACTTTTAGAAATGAAATGATCCACATTGTTCACAGATTTAAATAATCGAATTATTAAGCGGTTATGTTCAATATGTTCAATACGTAGAGAGACATGCATCTCATCCTGCAGCTTTGGAAACAGGCTAAAAAGTTATTATCTTGATTCTTGTGGGCATTTATGCCCCTGTCGTATTTAGTGTTTATTTATTTATTACTGTGTTTTAATTTATGTGTAATGATTCATTCTGTACACATGGCATCTATTGTTCTGTCCATCCTGGAGAGGGATCCTCCTCTGTTGCTCTCCTGAAGGTTTCTTCCCTTTTTTCCCCGTGAAGGGTTGTTTGGGAGTTTTTCCTGATCCGATGTGAGGTTCTGGGACAGGGATGTCTATGTGTACAGATTGTAAAGCACTCTGAGACAAATTTCTAATTTGTGAAAATGGGCTATACAAAAAATCTGAATTGAATGACTGTCGATGATTCCATGGGACAACAGGTGAATGATTTATGACACAAATCCAGATTAATTCGTGAGCAAAGCATAAAGTACAGGAACTGATGTAATAATAAAGTTACTGATTTGAAAACTAATTCTCAACATCCCTCGGACCAAAACCAACTTGTAGCAACCATGCAAAAAAAGATGACGAAAAAAGAAAATGACACTCTACCCATGGCGGCTGCTGTTGAAAATAGAGGGGGAGCGTCAGACAGAGGCACCAGACAGGACAGTGCCGGGTTGTTCTCCCATCAGCTCTGGAGGCTTCGAGGAGCTCCTTGGAGAGAGAGCAGGGAGGTGACAGGTCGTCAGGGTGCTGTCACTACTCAGGATCAGGATTCTTTGTAGCAGAAAAAGAAAAGTGGTTTGCTGCATGAGGTCAAAGAGCTACCATGAGCTGTTATACCTTTGAGGGGGGCGGCACACACACAGTATATGCTTAGATTTTTCCATCTTTTCTATGCTGGTGATTTCCCTCCAACCTTCTCCTCATCATTTTCATAATGCATCATTGCATTGTCCTTTTTTGGCAGTGAGGCCCTCGTAAGAGGCCAAGGTAATTGGCGGCGGGCCTCAGTATGATGAGACTGTTATTAAGTCCCTTATGTTCAGATTCTCTCCTACAAAATAATGTTATGGAACATGCTGCCTTTCTAAAGTAATATAAAGCAACATTTTCTTTTTGATAACATTTATTTCTTATATTTTCAGCGTATTTTCCATTTGAAAGCTCCTTTGTTGCTGTTCCACGTTTCTATATAAGAATGTTCTTCCTCGGAAAAATGTTAAGGAAAGCTGGAAGAGGTTTGGTTACTCATTTGTTCGCGACCTATTATGCCAGTTTTTCGGACAGCAGGGATGCTGGCTGCCCTTCCACCCCCTGCCCACCTCCAGTAGCACATAAGCACCCTAATTGTCACGCCACTTCCCATTACACATGTCATTCCTCATGCCACGCTCCCATGTGCCTAGCCAGCTGCTCAGAAGGGCTTGGAAACAGGTCAAGGTGTCACTGTTTCCATGTTTATATGTCACTTGAACTTTGGAGGTAAATGAACAATAATCAGTTTGGGGAAAAGTTTTTCCTAGCCACACAAATATAATTACCATTGCAAAGAAGTCACTTTCCCATAAGAGTACACACCTGTATAGTCATGTCATTTATTGTGGTTCATGTAATCAAATTTGTTTTTAAAAATGTATTAAGACTGTTTTTATTTCGTGTTTTCTCGAGTTGTGTAATGGTGGGTGGCCTTTTTACATTTTTGAGTTTTCATTATGAATGTAAATTCACAAAGTTGCATTTTTATTCTTGAGGTTTTTCACAGCGGAAAAACATAATCACTGTTGGTTCTCAGCCTTTGGGAGAAAAGTACATGAGTTAAGTACATGAGGAATACATTTGAACAGCTTGATATTTGACAGCTTTTTTTCCGTCTCATTACCGTAGCAAATTCAAATCTAGGTCTCCAAAATACTCCCTTCCCTTTGAGCGCATTGGCTCCCTGTGATAGTATTTCCCTTGTGCACTCCTTCCTTCCTGTGCATAGCTGGACCTGACAACTCCTCCACCCCCACCTGCCACCACTTGGATAGAGCAGAAACTATATTCGGCAAATGAGGCAGCGAACGGAGGCCGTGGTTGACTGGTCTTAAGGTGGAGGCGGAGGCTGTGTCCAGGGGAGCGGGAAGGAGGAACCAGACGCTTTTCAAAATGAGTGTCTCACAGCCATGATGATCTCACTTCCTGCTGGGAAGGTCTTGCTGAGCGACCTGTGCTGTTGTTGCTACAGCTGAGAGGCCGGTCTCCAGACCCTGGAGGAACAGGAGGTATGTGGTGTTATGTGGAGGTGATGAAACATGAAATATACTCAGACAAAGAAATGCATGCATGTATAGATGCACACACATTAGGAAAGACAGGGGGGAGCGAGGAAGCATCGAGTAGTATTTGAGTTTTTAATTACCACACACCATTTAAGTGTTATTTATGACAAAACTACAGAGGGACATTTAACCTTACCATCACCCAACATCGATCATTCTCACATACTGTGTGTGTGTGTGTGTGTGCACATTGAGAGGGATCCTCCTCTGTTACTCTCCTGAAGGTTTCTTCCCTTTTTTCCCTGTGAAAGGTTTTATTTCTGTTTTTTGGGAGTTTTTCCTGATCCGATGTGAAGTCCTGAGACAGGGATGTCGTATGTGTATAGATTGTAAAGCCCTCTAAGACAAATTCGTAATTTTGGATTTTGGGCTATACATAATAATCTGAATTGAATCTGAAATGGTTAAAACATTTTGTCTGGTAGCTTGTAGAAGGAGAACTACAGGAAACTGATGCAGTGGCATTTATTACAACCGCCATTTAATTTCAAACTTGTTCAAGAACACTGAATTGTTTGTTATCTTTCAGCTTATAGTTTGGTTTTAGATTACTCTGAGCAACATTGTTGTCTGCAGCAGCAGCAGCCAGCTGTTTTCAGTGAGAAACCTTTAGAAGTTTACTATATTCTAGTTGCCCAGCAGCAAACAGCAGATAGATGACGTTTCTGGTGAAGCGGTTTGCAGTTAAAGAGCTACGTGTTGGTAGTTGCTAGAAACTAAAAGAAATAAAAGTGGAGCTGGCCGTACATTTGTCAGGTGGCCAGAAACAAAATTTAAAATCAAGTCTTTTGTTGCCCCCTAAAAAAATATTGTATTGCATTAATTACACCAAACACATTTTTTTTTCATAAAAAAATGGGTTCATCGAGACAGGAAGCAAAAGTTGCCAAAATAGGCTTGACAGACAGAAATAAAAAATAAACTATAGGGCATCAGAATTTTGGAAAGCTATGGCACAAGACACCAAATCTGGCAGTGAATACATTTCGTGAATTTTTTCTCTGATTATTTTATCAACTCATTGTTGGCATTCACTTGAAATTAACCAACTGGTTTCCTGAAGCCAATCACATCATTGCTGTCAATATAAAAAAAAGTCCTCCTCTCTGCTGCTGTCATTTGTCATTTGAGCCCGACCCTCCTCCAGCCCAGTCACCTCCAGTCAGCGTCACAGTCATGCTCCTCATTTATCATTGGATTGCAGTAAATCCCATCATCTACTCCACCACCAGTGTCTGGACTCCAGGGGGCATTCTGCCTTATCTCACCTCGGCATCACTAAAGCTCAATTATCCAACTTCAAGATGGAGTCCAATCACCAAACATTCAAATTGTATGCATATATAATACATTATTGTTAAATAAGTGCATTTCTCCGCACCAGTCAACAAACAATTCTGCTCCTTAGTCTCTCTGTGCATGTGCGATAGAAAATAATGCAAACGTCATCTGAGAAGTTTGCTTAAACATTGGGAGGGACACAGTACAATATGTAAAATACAATAAAAAAACAGAATTTTCGAAAAGAGGTCATAGGATCTCGATTTAAAAATGTTCTGAATCAAAAGAAGTAATGAAAAAATAAACAAATCACAGTATATTATGTCAAAGAAAAGTCGTATAATAGTATGTCCAAAAAAAGTAATAGCATATTTTTTTTAAAGTCAGTGTATCCCAAAAAACCATGAAGAGTTGTCATGAAAGTAAAACAAAAAGGAAAAAAAGGTGTAAACAGAAAGAGTATAAGTCATAGTATGTGTTGGAATAAGATTAAAAAATGTCCAAATATTGCTTGTCAAAAAAATCTTTGTATGGCACTTTTAAAAAGTCCTACCATTTCATAGAATAGTATGTCTGAAAAAGAAAAAAAGAAAAGTAATATAGTAAAATCTCATAGTTAATAAACAATTACATATCGTTATTGAAGAAAGTCATCGTGAAGTATGTCGAAAAATGGAATTGAAATTGATGGAACTACAGAATACGTGAAGCTGACATTACGGCTTATTAAGGAGCTCATTTATCTTCTTTATCTGTTCTCAGAGAAAAGAGACGAGGTGTTAGGGGAGGAGCGGCGGACCGGATGAGACGAGGACATCAAGGTGATGAAAGGTGGACCTGAAAAATACTGCCGTCTGGAAACTACTGGAAACTACAACAGGCAATATTTTGCTTTACTGGGGGTTCCTCACTCTGAGTGTATCTGGCATCCTCTGCTGCTGCTCCTGCAGCACTTCCTGAGACACACACAACACATTACAGACCCACAATCACTCAAAAATGAAAATCATGTTATTTGACTGTTGGAGTTTCCAGAGGGAAGTATTTTTCAGGCCCACATTTCCTATACCTTGATGTCCTCGTCTCAGTCCGCTGCCCCCCAACACCACGTATCTTTTCTCTGAGAACAGATAAAGAAGATAAATGAGCTTCACGTATTTCGTAGTTCTGGACGGAGATAAGGATATTCTCGGGAAGTCAAATCACACGGATAGATATCTGAATGTTAATCTCCATTGCAGACATATACGATAATGTCATGATTTTATTTGAGTTCATACCTTAGCTTAAGAGGCCAATGAATAAAAAGATATTACTGTATAATATTCAACAACATTTCATTTACCACAGCTGGTAATGACACAACATATCCTTCCTCAGAGCTTCAGCACAGAGAAGATGTTATACCAGTTGTGGTTTATTTCCCCTCTGATCATCAAGCCCTGGAAGAACACATTTTAAAATCCCAAATTATTGTTAACTGTTGCATAATGTGTGATATTGAAATAACATATTGGGTTAAATTCAACCCAAGTAGTTTAAGTAGTAACAGTGTTTATTATAGTGAATCTTGATGTGTCTAGTTAAACATTTATTTATTTATTTCACAAAAGCAAAACAAACTATATTTTTCTGACAAAATGACACGATAAAAATACACTCTTTACTCTTTACCTTACACGTTCTGTTTTACTGCACCAATGTTACTATTTTCACACAAAGTTTAATGTGATGATCAAACCATCATTTATTACTCAATATAAAAGTACCTTTCTTTTAAAAAGGTGTCTGTGTGACATTTAAAAGCCTCTTGGTTCTAGGAGTACAATATCTACATATTTTGATATTCATATTTCTTTGAATCCACCATTTCAAAAAAAATATGAATAAATATTTTGAGACTTTTTTCACTTTTTGCAACGACCAACTTCATTTAAAATAATGAAATAACATGGTCATGTTTTGTACTACTTCGGGAACAGACCTCTTTCCTTGGGCAAGATGCTGAACCCCAAACTGCTTGTGAAGGCTGCTCCATCGGGGGTGGGGAGGTGGAGGTGGGGGGGGGGGGCTGTGTGTGAATGAGCATGATGGCCCCTTGATTCACAGCCTCGACCATCAGTGTATGGATGTGTGTGTAAGATGGTGAATGATAACGTGTCGGGTAAAACGCTTTGAGTGGTCAGAAGACGAGAGAGGAGCTGTATGAATCAAGTTAATTTACCATTAACTAATAACTGTGTGCCACCACCACCTTTGGTTTTAACTAAAACAAGTCACTTTGATATTGAAATCATCCTGAAGCAGTTCAGTTTGAAGATAGCAATAAGTGCTTTTCACCAGAAAATAGGAAGTGTGTGGTCGCGTTGTTCACTTTATTCTTAGTGGGGTCATGTAGCAGAAACTGTCTCTGCTTAGGAGTCTGAAAAAGGAGGTTTTAAGTATTTATGCAGTTCAAACAAGGTGAAGACAGTGTGTGTTTTATTAGGCAGAAACAGCAATATTTCATTGATTTGAGACGACGCAAAATCGCTGTGCCTATTTGTTATATCTTTATGGCTTTATGGCTATACGGGCGATTATTCTGCAGATCAGTAGCCGTGTTGGTTTGGTTTTGCCGCTAAGATCATCCTCAGGATATACAGGCCTTTTGTGTACATCGTGTTGATTTAATTCTCTCTCAGAAACTTTCCGTTAAATTCAATATACAGTATTGTTTAAACAGGAGTGGGATGCCAACTCCCCTGCCGCGGGACATCAACTTTTATTCATCAGAATAATCATCTATGAATCGTGGTTCATAAAACAAAGTGTCACTGTAAAAGACATTTTGCGAGCAGCAGAGAGATTGTGGAGTAAGGGCCGGTTGAAAAGGAGGAGGTGCCGCCTCCTTGTGTGCAGAGCCTTTCCTGTGATGCTTCCTCTTTTATGTTCTGACCTTTCTCTTAATTGGCTGACATGTCTTTACACTGAGATTCTGTTGGTCTCCCAGCCAAGTAATTCCGCCCCCTCTTCCAGCTAAAGCGTTTCCCTCTGACCCATAAATTGGAAGTGCTTTAACCTTTCCTGAGTGTCCCCTTTATAGTGCTCTCTTTATTCTTTTATTATGCAGATGAGATGGATTTTCAAATTTCAAAAAGTGACTGCTATCACTCACACCTGCTTTTCATTAAATCATTTACATTCTCACATTTCTGCTCTAGGACAAACAAGAGCACATCGAAAATGACAGAAATCATATTCTCTTACTATCAATAATATATTTAAAACATAAAGAAGCATACCGGTTTCTCTGTTATCGCAGATATTGCTAAACAAATTAAAGATCTCCTCATCAGTAATCCCTAAGTCACCTAAATCAGCAGGCAAGTATATTCACTCACAAAGATGCATAAAACAATCATCAGAAATGATGGCCTAGTTTGCTTACTTCATTCAGTTATGCAGTAACACGTGCATTAATCAACTGTCTATTTGGCTAAACGAGCTCCATAATATATCTATGAGAGTGTATGTGTGTGCTCGGGGTGTAATGTACTTGATGTATTGATATGTTTATTTCTATTTATTTCAAGACCTCATCCTGCGACTCTGACCCTGAAATCAATACTTTAATTTATGGTCCACCACCTTCAATCCATTCTGCCCCCGTCTCCCCTCACCGACGGACCGCCTCGGACTGGACACATGTGAGCAGACTTCCAGAAGCTCGGACTCTTTTTCTCTCTCCTGCTGGCTGCTTTCTGTGTCGTTGTGCAGTGGGAGGTTAATGGTCACTCAAATCGAGATTGGCTGCTGGTCATCATCCTGCAGCTTTCCTCGGCTCTGTTTGCTCTCCTGCCCTCCTTGCTCTGCATCCTTCTTCAGCTTCCCCCTCCCCGCTGCCAGCTATATGGCTCTGATGCACGATAAACAAAACGAAAAGGGCTCTTAGTTCTGTCTTGAGCTTCTTCTCTTTCACTGCGGCGCTCTCCGTCTCACCAGCTCTGGCGTATTGATCTGCAGAAATGTGTCGTTTACAAATGCTGTGCACTATAGATATAGTGTGGCAGCCCTTTCCCCACGACACTAAATCATCTTTCTACCAACACAAGCAAAGCTGTTCAGAACATCGCTGTGGTCTGGCGAGGGCGATTTAGCCATGCAGCCCGGTCATCTCCTTTTTTAGAAAGGCTACGGTTGAGGAAAGCCAGGATGCTTTAGTCTTCCTAAAAAGCATGCGTGAGCTGGCAGTATTGCTCAAGCAGCTTTTTGCCTCCTCTGGATTTATTAGCCAATTTCCACTACCATTGTCTTTCACTTCAATCTCAGAAGTGAGGGTGCACCGGGCAAAATATAGGGCCGCAATCATCCGAGTGTGCGGCGACAAAACCTCCAGCGCTCGCACCTGGAACTCAATAGATATTCATGAACATTCTCGTATTTAGAGAAGGAAATAACTTAATGCCGACAGTGTCGATGGAATAATAGCTATTTCCTGCCTGACTTGCAGCCCCTCAGAAAATGAGATTGCGCCGGCCGTCATTTTTCTTGTCTGCTGGGTGTTTCCACGCAGAGGTCTCTGGCTGCAGCTATGCTCCCTGCATTGGCAATGAGGTGCACATACAGAGAGGGGAAAGGAATAGGGAGGGCGAGAGAGAGAGAGAGAGAAAGAGAGAGAGGGGCTGACTTCAACAGGAGACAGAGGATTTGTTGTCAGATTTTTACCATCGATGAAAATGGAGGTTAAAAAGGAAATAAAAGATAACATTTAACAGAATCATACTGTGTGTAATTTTAATAAACTCTAACATGCTGCTTCTCGTGGTTTTTTGATTTAAAAAAAAACAGATTTCGTGTAAACAGGTCATAACTTGACCAAGCCCATGATGCTGCCCTCTGGCTCAGCCAAGTGATATATTTCATCCATCCCGTTAATAAGATTGATTAACAAGAGTGTCCAATAAGGAAGAGAGACAACAAGAAAGAAAAGAGGAGAGCGAGGAAAAGAAGATAGAAAAGGGAACTGAGTGACGTGAAAGGATGCCTGACCTGAGAAACAAAGACATCTTTTTAACTCTTCCTGACCATCACTGGGTCACGATCCCCTCACCGCTGGTCTTATAAATGAACCACCTCACAGAGGAGCTCCAGCTGCAACCCTCTCCTCTACAGTTCGGGTTCTTCTCTCTGTAAGCCTTCCTTATCTCTTTGCTTTTACTCATCAGCACAAACATACATCATGATCTGGCTTTACATTCCATTCTCATGCTCACGAGTGCACAGCGTTCATCGTGAGTTAGAGTGGGTCTGGTTCAGGTTCTACGGGTTGTTGCTCCAGGTGCCTTCATGGACAACACGTAAGTACATCTGGAGCTTCAAGAAATGAACACACTCACCCAGACAATGCATTTTTAAAATAGTTTGACTAAATCTAGACTTTGTTTTACAAAAGTTCATCCTGGCCTGTCATGTCAACTTTCATCATTCTCTGCTGCTGATTGTAAAATCATTAAGAAGTTTTCGCGCCGGCGTAAAAAGATTGCACCATTGAACGCATAAACGCTCACATTCCCTTTTAGTCTAAGTTGGATGCTAAATGTGTGTCCGAGCGTGAGTCATTTCTGTGTGTGCCTCTGCTGGACACTCATACAGCGGTCTGAGGAGCAGATCCTTGCTATTTTTGACTGAGTTTGAAAGATTCCTCGCTGTGGGAATTGCTTTTTAAAAAAGAGAGAAAAGGAGTCTGTGTGATTTTGTGTGGGATAATACTAAGAATGTGCGCTGTAGGGAGAGATTTATCTACAGAGAGTTCAGAGTTACAGTGAAAAGGGGAGATACAGTGAACACGTGTGGGGGAGTGCTGGTAGGATTCAGGGACTTGGAGGGAGGATGAGGGGGGTGAGGCATGGGGGGGGGGGGGGGGGAGGAGGAGAGTTTAAATTAATTTGATCTTGGATGCCTAAGAGACATGGCCGGTGTGAGCAAGCCACGCACCCGGACAGAGACCTGAGCAGATTGCACCACTGCTTTGTATTCCAAATTAATTGGCCTCTGAAGATCGCCCTCCACCCCTCACAACACTACTCATGCCCGTTTCCCTCTCCTCAATTACAAGTGTGTACCCCACAAGAAGCCCTCTCCCCTTATTCACATGACTTCTCACCCCCCTCGTTACAGAGAATAAACTGGGCCTTCACTTGCAGGACTGTGAGGGGAAAAGAAAAATTAAAGGCAAGGACGCATTATACAATCCATCTGTGATTGTCATTAATTACACTTTAAAGATTAGAACAAATGAAACAAATTTCTATCTGCAAACAAATACAAAAAAGACCAACACTTTAATGAATATAATAATATATATAATGGGGTCTGATGGCCGCTGTGTAGCCAGAGTGTGATATAGTTCCTGTGCCACACGACTCCATAATTGTCCGAAAATGCTCTATAGTCCTCATCAAACGTGTATTAATCCGCTGCTGAAAATAATCCCCAACAAATGTGTCTATTTACTTCTGTTTGAGTATTGTTTGATACATTCTTGTGAACATCTCTTGATTTTCTTCTCATTACCTTCGCATTGAAAATGCGGAAGGTTATGTTTTGATCGCCATTTATTTATGTGTATGCGTGTTCCTCGCAAAACAAAAAAAGTTTTAAACCGAATCGCATAAAATTTGGTGGGATGATTGGTTATTATCCGGGGACCATTTGATTAGATTTTGGGATCAATCAGGTCAAAGGTCAAGGTCATGGAAAGGTCAAAATCTTCTTTTTACCATAGCACGGTCAATTGTTATCCAATTGGCATGCAACTAATGCCAAAATGTTCATAATTCAATGCCCAATCCTGTGATATGCGAAGGTATGCGCTCTACCGAGTGCCCATTCTAGTTCATACATGTGTTGTGCATGTGTTGTACATTTCTCTACACCCAGTGATGAAAGCGTCCCCACAGAAATACTTTAGGGACATTTGACTGTTTTGTACTTTTACTGGTAAATACCCCTATGAGGGATTCCAGTCAAGACAAAAGCACGTTGAACATGTTTCTATTTTTTAGGATTAATTAAGGATTAAAACCTAATTAAGAAAAATATAAATCTCAATGAATGAAATTTCAGAGAACAATTTTTACATCTATATCAATTACCAGGTTTTATGTGTGGCAGGCTGCGTTCCATGTTAAATGATGTTCTTCATGAGCTGTGAAAGCTCCCTGAGCAGCAGGGGGCAGTTTTCAGATCCACCTGTGATACACAAAAAGCCATTATTATACTACTCCCTGACTGAAGTCCTTCATTTTACACGCTCAAAGGAGCATCGTACGAGCCGTAACAAAATGGTGACAATAAACAAACCAAAATATCTCGACTCCGGCTTACATTTGAGGTCTACGTTTGATCCGTTATACCATAACTTTCTCTATAAAGTCACGGAAGTGGAAAAGTGGTCCGTCTTGAAGTAAAAATAGTACGAACATGTTCACAACTGACATATTTATTTATGAGAGTTTAGAGGTTTAGAGGGGAAGTAAAAATGTAGGATGAATCTATTTATTGAACAAAGGACAGCAAAACACCACAACAAACATCAGGCGAAGACACTCAAGATCCAAGATATTCAGTCGGGGGAGATGTGGAAATGTTCTCGGAGGAGAATTGCCCCTGCGGACGACAAATGCCAAAACAACTCCGACAAAGAAAGAAAGGAGGAAAATATGAGTGAACAGAAGGAAGAACGATTATTTATGTAAATAAAGTGGCATTGCTGCTTATAATTAGTGGGGAAATTAAGCAGAAAAGAAGAGAAGGAGAGGGGGGGGGGGGGGGACACGCATGTCACCCAACTAATTTTTCTCATGCAAATTAACAATCAAAATTATAAATGGAAATGGTGTTGTTGTGATCGAGAGAGAGAGAGAGAGATTGCCTGTTTTTTTGTGTATATTTGGAATTCATTATCTGGTGAAGCAAGAAGAGGCAGATCTACTTTGACACAAAGGGTGAAGTCAATAACAGCAGCAAGAGGAACCGAGTTGGACTATTGTTTTGGACAGAATGGCTTTAAAAAATGGAATTGTCCAATGCAAGAGGGCAGAAGGAAAACCGTTGTGTTATTTTAATACACGTAGAAATATCCATACACCATTCCTGATACCAATCATTTAACTTTAATTCCTCTTCGAGTGGATTAAACCTGCATAGGCTACATGCCCTGATACACAACTAATTTCCATTTAGTAGTTTGTGTATATTTGTCTGTTGTTGTTTGTTTTGTCCAGCTGTCAGTGTAAAAGTGGACCTGTGCTCTCCACTATCTGTACCTGTCCGTAACGCCACAGTGCCGGTGTGCTCAGATCCGATGTGCCGAGGTGCTGACACAGTTATCAGACACTAAATTCCCGTCGCTCTCCCAGCGAGAGGCGCTGGTTGCAGGGACTGTAAAGGCAGTGTCAATGAGGGTGTGATAACTGTGGAAGTCTGTCGACACGTGTCTCCCGTCTGCTCGTCTCTCCTGTGCCTCCTTGCTCACCACCGGCACCTCACACACACTGCGACCTGCTTTTCGCCTCCCCTCTATCAGTGGGAAGTGTTTTTAAAAAAAGGAGCCAGGGATCAAACAAAGTTGGAAAATGCCTGTCTGGCATTCATCTGACAGCGCTGCATCCTGAACCCCTTTTAAGAGCGGGTGTAGAGGAAAAAAGAGAGAAAATAGGACATGTCTCGCACAATTTATGCAGCGTTAATTTTCCAGCCCCCGCGTCGACTGTTTACAGAGTCCTGTGCATCTCAAACCTCCGTCTCTTGTTCTCTGTTTCCCCCCCCCCCCCCCATATCTCTCAAACCACAATCCATTTCTTACTTTTTCCTCCCACCCCTCTCACTTTTTGTGGCATATGTTATTCAGATTTTTTTTCCTCCAGTCTTTTTTGTGTCACTAGTGAGGATGCTCTCCCTTGGGGTGGCTAAATTTACATCTCTCCATATGACAAACACAAACAAAGAAGCAAATAAATCAAATGTGAGGTAGAGAGAGAGAAAAAAGGGGAGGAGGAGGCAGAGAGCGGCTGTGGATTTTTATCCGTCTCAGAACATATATATGAATACAATAGTGCGGTGGTATTGATAACCCATGAATAGATTCTGGCTGTGCAACATTGGATGGATATCCTGATTATGTTCCTCCACAGGAAGCAATGCTTAGCTTTGATTTTATTCAAAAGACTACATTGACAAGTAGCACCATTAAAACCAAACTGTCATCATTGATGACAACAAATGACAGCAGGCGTAACAGATGTTGGATAAGATAAAAAAAATATATGTCATAAGAAAAAATACAATAAAAGTTTTAAATAGACGTGTGGTTGTTTTTTAAGGCCTCGAGTGTTTATGTGCTTATGAACAGAAAGACTCAAGCGGACAAGATGAGCCATAACCTCAACCAGCACAGCGTTACCTGTCATCCCTCTGCGGGGACCACGCCACGTCAGGTGAGCCCTGTATGTGTCGGGGGGGGGAGGCATGTTTGAGTGTGTGTCAGAGGAGTCTAGAGAAACTAACCCCCTTCACCGCTGCCACCCTCCCCGACAACGGCTCAGTTTACCATAAAATATCACTTATGAAAATTCATGTGGCGGAAACAAAGCCCAACAGAATCAAGTTGTGCTCAGTTCCTGTGTTCCTCTGCGAGTGTGTGCAGTAAGTACATACATATATGTGTACATGGCTTCAGCAAGATGGAGGATGCATCAACAATGGTCTGTACGCGTGTATTCAGAGCATGGCGTCTATCGCCTCCTCTCTCTGCTGCTTCCTTATCTGAATATGGAGAGGAGCACATTGGGCGGGGGCTTCTGTAGAAGAAGGAAAGGGGGAGGTTTGATCAGACCCAAATAGATAGATAGATAGATAGATATATACTTTATTAATCCCCAAGGGGAAATTTGTCGTCACAGTAGCAGCACCAATAAACTAAACACACAAGAATAAAAAATAAAATATAAAAAACAGGGATGAAAGATATAGGAGTATACAAAGTAAAATATAAAAGAAAATATATATGTATATATATAACATATATGCATACACAATACACAATACTAATGACAAATTAAATTAAATATAAAAATATTAAATATAGACAGTGTGCAAAATGCAAAGTGTGTGTGTGTGTGTGTGCGTGTGTGTGTGTGTGTGCGTGCGTCAGTGCTTGTGACAAGCAGAGGAGCCCTGCTGTGTCTCAGCGCGTCTTCCCTGATACATTATTAATTAGGCGGCGTTTAGAGTAACGAGCAGAGCATTTGAGCCCCTCCTGCCCCACCCTCGGTGACACGCTCCCTGGGAATCGGCTGTGTGTGACTGCAGATCAGAGGAAGCGACGATCCGACACCGCATCCAGGAATACCATACTGTCTTCCATCTCCCAGGGAGAAGTATCACAACACCTCCACCTGCATCTCTCTGCTAACGCACCGTATATTATACAGGGATTCTCAGGTGTGTGTCCACTCACTGACGTGTTGCAAGTCCTCTAAAATGAAAAGTAAAGTAGCCTACAAAAGTGATTTTTTATTTTATTTAGAAAACACACCCTGCCTCATGCTCCCAGTCAGTGTTGACTTCTTCAATATCATCTTTTTCTGACCTTCACCAAGAAGTGTGAGTGCCGACACTTTACAGAACACACATGGATAAGTCAGGCAACATTTTTTCAAAATACATTTATTGCGTATTAGCGACTTGGCGTTCATGAACATGTTTTCTTTCTGTTAATGAATAGAAATATGTGGCATTATGTTCAATAAAAAAAAATCTGTTGTGAATTAGTAGTATATTAATGCAACTTCTAGGAAACAGGGTTAACCTGGTCCCCCTGAAATATCATATAAATAGGGTTCATATGTAAATAGTTCAATAATACAACATTTCAAAAGAGGCTGTTCTTCAGAATTAAATGTTGATATTTCAGTAATTGTTACCATTAAAGGAGAAACATATGCCATGCAGAGCATTAGCATAGCATCAAACATGTATTTGCGCAGACAATGAAGTCTCTCTCCTCCACCGGCCGCTGCTCTTCTCTCACGCTGCGGCTGCAGCTGATAATGCCATCTCGACAGATAGCGCTGTGAGGAAGCTGAACAGCCACCCGCCAGGTACACACCGTTCGCCCTGTCAGCACGTTAGCCGGAGTGTGTTCTGCTGGGTGTCACCATGTTGAGAGCCATCGGGAGGCAATCAAAATGCTCTCAATCTCGAATCTCGCCCCTTAAATCAGTCAAGTAAAATGTTCCCTGCTGGCACGCCGAGGGTACTACTTCCTGTGTTTACATTTAGATGGACTCGGTGTGTGGAGGAATTGAAGCTACAGTGACCGTGTTTACATGCATTCGAATAACTGGCTTAGTCGGACTGAAGTCAAATTATCCGTTTCATGTAAACACCTTTGTTCGACTATGTGCGGTCCGACTACGATCCGATTAACACCCCTGGATAACTCGATCCGATCCGGTTGATAATTCGACTATCGCGGCATGTAACGGTGAATTGGATTAGGAACTGGACTTTGCTTGAGATCCCGCCGCCCTCCTCCCCCCTCCCTCCCATGTCGTGACCCGGAAGTCGAAAGAGACGATAAGTTGTCACTGCCGGGAGCTTGGCTGGCAGAAAACAAACAAACAACGCCAATAGCGCCATTTGCATTCGCTGTACTCCTATTAACATCATGCAAGAATAGAAGAGGGATGTAGCTTCGCCTTGCTCTCTGTTCGCCATATTTCTCGAAATGTTGATGTTGTTGTTGTTGGTTGTTGTTGGTAGTGGTGAAGAGGTCAAGCGGAAATGGCTGTATCACCATGAGTTGTAATGAAAACAGCGCCGCCTATCGTATCGGATATGACATGCTTTCAAAGGCCAATGATTCGAATTACTCACTGCCATGTATATTGGGATAACAGCAGATCCCCCAAAAGATAGCATAGTCCGACTAAAGCAAGATTCAAATTATACCATCATGGAAACGCACTGAGTGAATGACGCGTACACTTCAGCAGATAGATGTCGCAACAGAGTACGGAAAGTATTCAGACCCCTTTAAATCAAAAAAGTTCATTTTATTTCTTATTAATGTACACTCAGCACCCCATCTTGACAGAAAAAAACAGAAATATAGAATTTTTGGCAAATTTATTAAAAAAGAAAAACTGAAATATCAAATATAACACCCAGGTTTCCCTTTAATTGAGTATTTTACATTCTTCCATACATTTGTATTACCAGCAGTGAACAACATATGCATTATGAGTGTAGCTTTATAAACCAATTTATATTAACACATTAACACGCCAACATGTTTGGTACACATATATGCATAGTGCTCTTTTATATTTTCCACTATTTACTTTTCCACAGTTGTATAGTGTAATGTAATTGTCTTGCTTTTTGTCTATTATTTGCTGAAAGTAAACATGTCCCAACAACTTTATAAAAATATCCTACGTTACGTTGTCAGTGATAACTTAAGTGGCTTTGCAAGCGACAGCGTGTTTGTGATGCTAGACAAAATAATGGGCGAGTTGTGGCACTTAGAGGATCAACAGCATGCTAATAAGCCTCCTCTCCATTCCCCTCCTCTGATTTTGATAAATGACGATTGGACTGTGTAGATGCTTTTTCCTATTATCATACACCTAAATAATGCAAATGCAAAGCTTCACCCGCCAATTCAACCCTTAGCGTCTTCTTTCTCGGCTGTTAGGGTCATAACCCACATCTTCCCTCCCCCAATGCATGTTCACATTATACTCACCTTTTCCGACTATCACTG
Organism: Pseudoliparis swirei; assembly: GCF_029220125.1. Lineage (NCBI taxonomy): Eukaryota > Metazoa > Chordata > Actinopteri > Perciformes > Liparidae > Pseudoliparis > Pseudoliparis swirei. The sequence goes on from NC_079394.1 coordinate 5,542,085, forward strand.
TCTGACTAATTCAATACCCCCCCCCCCCCCTTTTGTCCCCCACCCCTCTCTTCTCCGTCTGCCCTTCAGATCTTCTGGGTCTGGCTGAGTCTCTGTTGTCTGCCTCATTACTGACTGTTCAGCCATTTGATTTTCTGAAGCGGCTGTGCCGCCACGCTGAGACCTTCTCATCTATATTATTGTCCACCTCGCAAATGAGCACACACACACACACACGCATGTGCAAGCAACACCAATATAAAGATACAAGCAGTGCTTCTTCCATTTGTCTTGTATGATGCATTAAGCATCAATGAATATGTGGTTTTTCTGTGTTTCTGTTTGCTACATGCCGAGTGCCCAAACGCCGGACAGTGTTAGAGTGCAGCAAAGTGTTCTGGTGACAGCCAAGATTTAGCTTTTATTTTTCCAAGGCTACTCAGCAGAATGTAAAAAGTGCCTCCATAAAGAAGTGTATCGTAGAGCGACTGCCTGTGATTCCACACCACAGTTGGTGATGACAACGCCATTCCTCTTGGTGACGGATGAACTGTTGAATCCTCCCAACTCTTGGCCCCACTCAGGTTATGAATCTCGCTCGCATAGCATAGAAATACTGGAGCGAGTCTTTTTCTTCACTAGTTTCCCTATAAGGCAACTCAAAATGCATCAACATATCATATTTGCACACAAATTAAATGTGAACACGTGTGCTTTGTCTCTCTTTCTCACAGTAACCCTCATTTTCCCACATTTGCCTGGAAATTCCCTGACCACGAGTGTCAGCCTCACCCCTCACATCCCACCGGGAGACCATGAACATGCCCAGCATCCACCAGCATCCCACGTCTCAGCCAACACTGAGCATGTGACTCTGCTGCTGAGTGCTGGAAGAGTCGCCAGAGCGTCCTTCCTTCTTGTTACCTTCGCATTGAAAATGAGGAAGGTCATGCGCATGACATTTGGTGGGATGATTGGTTATTATCGGGGACCAGTTCATTAGATTTTGGGATCGTCAAAGTTCAAGGTCAAGGTCATGGAAAGGTCAAAAATGTTCATAATTCGTTTTCTAAGTGACCGGCTGTCATTTCTTCTGCACCTTGCTTTGTTTTCCTTTGCTGGTATTGAATCAGCATACACATTAGGCTCAAGTGAACAACAGGTCTGGAGGCCTCTTGTCTTTCCCAGTGGCAGACGTGACCCCAGGAATCTTCTTCTATCCACCTGACATTCTACAGTGAGACATAACTGAATGCTTAAAAAAACATTATATTCAATACTGTATATGAAATGCGGAAAACTTTCCTATTTCTAATTCACACGCACACACACACACACACACACACACACACACCACAGGCCTGCATTCAGACTATTCATTATCTCGCCGCCTAGAGCAGTCCAGAGGGGCAAACTGTGTGGCCACTGCAAGCCAAACATGTCTGGAAGCTGCAGGCCACAGCCAAATGGGCCAAGCACCTGCCCTAGGTGTCAACAGGCCTCTTTGGCCCTGAGTGCCAGGCATCCTCCTGAAAAGAAAGGAGACGGAGAGCCTGATAGAACGCCATCTCATTACCTACTCCCCGAGGCCGCAACTAAGCAGCGGGTGTAGGTTGCGAGGGCCGTGTCACCTCTGTGGACGGCCCTCGTGAACTGTGGTTAATTGAAATCTGATATATCTGAGTCCCTACTTGGCACACGACCAGTCAAACAGCAGGCTGAGTTTCATGCAGCCAACTGAGGCTGAAAAAAACAAAAAACGAGAGAGTGCACCATCTTTCTTTCTTTCTTCTTCTTTTTTTTTTTTACATCTACCCCAACTCACTGTCTCTTCTCCAGTCATGCAATCCACAACGTTATTGATTTGCGTGCGAGCTGTGAACACGGTGCATCATTGGCGGTGCTCGAGGATGGTAAGAGCCGATCATAGAACACAGTTTGATGCTAACTCCGTGGACCGTGTGCTGACCTTGGCTGAGATGCACAATGCAGCCTTGCTGGAATCCCAGCCGCTCACAGAGATGGATACCAGGTGGGAATACAGGAGGTGAAGACACAGCCACACAAAGAGCTGTTTAACTGTGCAGAGGTCCTCTGGGTACTCCACCTCTCACTTTACCCTTTTAATATTTCATAACCTGGCCCCAACCACGCTCTGGCCAAATGCCTCAGCCCGGGTTGCTGGAATATGGATGAGAGTGCACATTTACCCATTTACCTGGATGTCAGTCAGAAGCCGCTCTGAACAATGCACCTCTCTCCCCCGTAACCTCACCTCTGCTCACCTCGCCGGCCCCAGAGCCAGCTTGTTATAGAGAGGAGGAGGGATCGAAGCAAACGGAAATTGACAGAAAAATCCTACAAACAGGAGCCCAGGGATAACGAACACACGACAGGTATGTGGAGGAGATGTCGGACTTAAGGTGGTTAGGTGACTGAGGATGTGGACGCAACTGAAATGTACATATATTTGATTGCTATAGTTACACGTTACTTCACATATGATATTAGAGTACATATACAGTAACAGTGTCTAGTTGGGGCCCCTGGTCACGTTTAATATGTCCTTACTGTTGTAAACCACCAACAGAAAATAGGCTCACAGATGATGCTCAGAATCTTCTTCTCTTTATTTGAGGTCCCGTTGACGTAACCTTTATCGCCACCTCCCGGCCCGGCGAGACATTTTTGCATTCTAGTGTGGATGGAGATATTTTACAAAAAATGTTAAACCTAGAAGAAAAATCTGTTGCTCTGACACGGCTTTATAAGAATGAACAGTGAATATGTTGTTTGTTGTAAAATCAGGTTTTGCTTTGGATTGCACGCATGTCTCATTCCCTGTGACGATGTGGATGCATTACGGGAATGGAGGACTCCACCACTAACATTGAAAAATGACTATGAATAGAAACAATCAGTTATTGTAAATACAATGAATGGCTTTTGCAGAAAAAATATATCAAAATGTATTATTTATTTAGCGAATGATATTTCTGTATCTTTAATGGAGTAGGATTTTAAGCGCAAAACTTGTAGTTAGGACTTAATTTACTTGTAATGAAGTACGTTTTTTTTAGACAGTTTCTTTAAAAGATTTGAATACTACTGTTCCATTTTAGTTTCATATACTACACAAACCTGGTCATTAAGTATACCCGTACATCGATGTACTAATTGCAGTTTAAGATTGGGCAGCCGCTACACAAGACTTCACTTAATGCAATTAGGCTGTGGTTTAATTGTTCTTTAATATCTATGAATAAGCCAATGTGTTACATAGAGTAATTATGGCTAATGACAGCAGCGGGGAGAGAGGAGCAGAAAGTGGTGTGTGCGTGTTGAAAGAAACCAGAGAATTTATTTTCGTCTAATAGACCTTTTGTTGAATTGGTTCCGTCCGCATGTGATAAGGGTGTTCAAAATTAATGATTTATAACTATTGAACTAGCAATCACATTTTAATTAGGCAGTAATTTATGATAATTTGTCTTCTTTCATAGTAGAACGGTTAATAATTGTTAATTAGCCGTTGATGATTTGTCCTTTGAACATACACCCAAATGGCCCATTCCCGGCCGACATGAGCACAGACCTCAGCGAGAAGCTCCCCAGTATGTGTTTAAACACATGTGAAAAGACAGACGTGGAGAGAATATAGAAATATTATACAAAAACAGAAAACAGCAACATGTCATGTCCATCTGTACCATCTCTGCATTGGCACCAGATTGTTTCACATTACCAGACTGGCTCTTGGTGCGTGCCAAGTCCGTCCATCTATCGCTGCCTCTGTGTGCCAAGCCAGCACAGAGAGAACCAAGACGAGAACACACTCCAGGAAGTCGTGCCAAGTGGACAGAAGTGAAGAAAGTGGAGCGAACGTAAAGACTCGGGGAGAAAGACGGCGAAGAAAAGAAGGGAATCGTACTTTCTCCGGTCTTTTCTAAACAACTGTTATCTGTTTAACAATTTCAAGTGTTTGAAAATGTGTGTGTGTGTGTGTCTTTGGCTGTGGAGATTGACCCCGGGCTGCCTTCACTGCTTGCAGACGGCTGCAGGGCCGTTCCATCCACGCTGCACTCTGCTAACCAGTGCTGTATTTTATTTGCCGTCTTCATTTCCGCACTTGACTTCTTTACCTGCGACTTTTTGGAAATGACTCGAGTACACATGTTCCTTTTTCACCTGCACATCATCATCCACAAGAATGCAGCGAGGATTTTTGTAGAATTTCTGAAATTAGTCTATAAAGGTCGATGATATGATATGATATATACCTTTATTCGTCCCACAGTGGGGACATTTCAAAAATCACAGCAGCGGTGCACATCAGAGCATTAATAAAAAATAGATGATAGATAGATAGATAGATATATACTTTATTAATCCCCAAGGGGAAATTTGGATCCTCGAAGACAGAAGTGTCTCTGCAGCATCTTTGCGTATCCGCTGTCAACTTGCTTCTGCATCTTCAGAACTCCATCCGCTGGGTGCTAACTGTGTCACAACGCTTAAGGCCTTTGCACACCAAATCTGTATCTTTCTAAATTGTTGCACATTTAAAATATGTATGAACTCAAATTTAGTTCAGAACCAGTCACATGTTCTGCATTTTAAACTCAAAGCCACCATATTACAAATGGAATCCATTATTATTATTATTATTATTACCGTCGCATTGAAAATGCGGAAGGTAATGTTTTGATCGCCGTGTATTTGTATGCGTGCGTGCGTGTTATTCGCATAAGTCAAAAAGTATTAAACCGAATCGCATGACATTTGGTGGGATGATTGGTTATTATCCGGGGACCATTTGATTAGATTTTGGGATCGATCGGGTCAAAGGTCAAGGTCATGAAAAGGTCAAAATCTTCTTTTTACCATAGCGCGGTCAATTTCTATCCAATTGGCATGCAACAAATGCCCAAATGTTCATAATTCAATGCCCAATCTTGTGATATGCGAAGGTATGCACTCTACCGAGTGCCCGTTCTAGTTATGAATGCAAAGGTCATCGTGTGAAATGGCATCTGAAAAGCAGAATCAAGCGTCTTTCGTCTGGGTGTGCAAAGAGCTTCAGGGGCGTACTAACTTAACTTCAAAGGAACACATTCATAAAAAAGTTTCTCAATCCCATCTGCAGACACTGAGACTGTTTCCTCCTTATTTCTGACTCTTGCCATGAAGAAACTTCAAAAGTCAACTTGAGGGTCATTCTCCTGCCTCCACGTCGTGCACAACCCATCCACTGTGTTCACAGTGCTCGTTTGTGTCTTCGCTTATTTTCCCAGCTCTGATGTAAACACTGCAGTCACATGGTCAGCAGGGGTGTCACTGCAACGGGAGAGCAGGACACCAGAACCCACTGAGACATTCTAATGGATTCACCTTCTGACGTTGGAGAGTATTTTTGCCAATTCACACTTTCATATGTTTGCTCGTGTGCTGCCATCTTCATTTACACACTTAGGATGTGTTTGTAGAAACTAGCCTATAATTATATTTAGAGGCTGCATGACGTCGACTCTCCAACTCCAGCAGCATGAAAAACCACAAGCATCCTTTTCAGACATTTTATATTTCAATAATGCCTGTGACAATTTCCAGAGTTAGAAAACAGGAATTCAATTCAATTCAGTTTATTTGTATAGCCCAATTTCACAAATTACAAATTTGTCTCGGAGTGCTTTACAATCTGTACACATAGACATCCCTGCCCCAAAACCTCACATCGGACCAGGAAAAACTCCCAAATAACCCTTCAGGGGGGAAGAAAAGGGAAGAAACCTGCAGGAGAGCAACAGAGGAGGATCCCTCTCCTAGGATGGACAGATGCACTAGATGTAATGTGTACAGAAGGACAGATTTAGAGTTAAAATACATTCAATGAATATGACAGAGTGTATGAATAGTTCATAGTAGGCATATTCCACGATGGAGACCTCCACGATCCATCAGGCAGATGGCGGTGGGGAGGAGGAGTGGGCGGAGTCTCAACAGGACAGTGGCGTAGTCATGAGCAGGAATTCCACGACCCAGACGATCCATCAGGCAGATAGAGCTATGCCGTCCCATAGGGGCCGATGACCCCCTGAGACGTGAAGTCAAAAGGACCCCGGGGAGAAAGCAGAGTTAGTAACGTGTGATTGAGAGATGAAAATTCATCCTTAAGGAGAGAAAAGAGGAGATAGGTACTCAGTGCATCCTAAAACGTCCCCGGCAGCTATAAGCCTATAGCAGCATATCAAGGGGCTGGACCAGGGCAAACCTGATTCAGCCCTAACTATAAGCTCTGTCAAAGAGGAAGGTCTTAAGTCTACTCTTAAACGAGGTGACTGTGTCTGCCTCCCGGACTGAAATTGGAAGCTGGTTCCATAAAGAGGAGCTTGATAACTAAAGGCTCTGGCTCCCATTCTACTTTTAAGACTCTAGGAACTACAAGTAGTCCCGCATTTAGTGAGCGTAGCTCTCTAGTGGGGCAATATGGTACGACAAGCTCCTTAAGATATGATGGAGCATCACCAATCAAGGCTTTGTAGGTTAAGAGAAGAATTTTAAAAGTGATTCTTGATTTTACTGGGAGCCAGTGCAGAGCAGCTAGTGCAGGAGTGTTGTGATCTCTTTTCTTAGTTTTAGTGAGAACACGAGCTGCAGCATTCTGGATCAACTGGAGGGACCTAAGAGATTTATTAGAGCAGCCTGCTAATAAGGAGTTGCAGTAATCCAGTCTCAAGTAACGAACGTGAACCAATTTTTCTGCATCTTTTTGAGACAAGATGTGCCTGATTTTTGAAATATTACGTAGATGAAAGAATGCAGTCCTTGAGATTTGCTTTACGTGGGAGTTAAAGGACAAGTCCCGATCAAAGATAACGCCAAGATTCTTTACAGTGGTGTTGGATGCCAGGGCAATGCCGTCTACAGAATCCACATCACCAGATAATTGATCTCTGAGGTGCTCAGGGCCGATTAAAATTACTTGGTTTTGTCTGAGTTTAACATCAAGAAGTTGCAGGTCATCCATGTTTTTATGTCTTTAAGACATGCTTGAATTTTACAGAGTTGGTTGCTCTCCTCTGGTTTTATCGATAAATATAGTTGAGTGTCATCTGCATAACAATGAAAGTTTATGGAGTGTTTCCTGATAATATTGCCCAAAGGAAGCATGTATAAGGTAAATAAAATTGGTCCAAGCACAGAACCTTGTGGAACTCCGTGATTAACGTTGGTGGTTATCGAGGCGTCATCGTTTACAAATACAAACTGAGATCGATCTGATAAATAGGATTTAAACCAAATTAGTGCCGTGCCTGAAATGCCAATCGACTGCTCCAGTCTCTGTAACAGGATGTCATGGTCAATGGTGTCGAATGCAGCACTAAGGTCTAACAAGACCAGGACAGAGAGGAGTCCTTTATCTGCTGCCATTAAGAGGTCATTTGTAATTTTCACCAGTGCCGTCTCGGTGCTGTGGTGTTTTCTAAATCCTGATTGAAATTTCTCAAATAAACTATTATGATGTAGAAAGTCGCACAACTGATTTGCGACCACTTTCTCAAGGATCTTGGAGAGGAAGGCGAGGTTAGAGATCGGTCTGTAGTTAGCCAACACCTCTGGATCCAGAGTGGGCTTCTTCAGGAGAGGTTTAATAACAGCCACCTTGAAGGAGTGTGGTACGTGGCCTGTTAGCAGAGACACATTGATAATATCTAATAGAGAGCCGCCAATTAAAGGCAAAACGTCTTTAAGCAGCCTCGTCGGGATGGGGTCCAAGAGACAGGTAGACGTGTTCGAAGTAGAAACCGTTGAAAATAATTGGTCACGGTTGATAGGAGAAAATCCCTCCAAATATACACCAGGGCATACAGCGGTTTCCAAGGCCATTCCACTTGAGGACAGATTGGCACTGGTTATGGGCAAGAGATTATTAATCTTGTCCCTAATAGTTAAAATCTTTTCATTAAAGAAGTTCATAAAGTCATTACCACTAAGGTTTATAGGAATGCTCGGCTCCACAGAGCTGTGACTCTCTGTCAGCCTGGCTGCATGTGCAAGATTGCGTGAGGGTGATTATCGTGACACAGCTAAGTGTTGTCCTACGATGTACTTTATCAAGTGAGCCCCTATACAGCGGCTTGTATGCATCTTTGGACCGCTTTTGTTTGAAGGCATACCATAACCCTGAGCACACAAGTCAATGGAGCTGCTAATTAAATCAATATGAGATAATGAAGTGCAATTAGAGGCACTGGCTAGGTTGATCCTTTCCTGTAAGCACTCTTTCCCTCCCTCTGGGCTCGCGCCTCTTTAGAACCTGTTAGTTTTTCCACTTCCAGGAGCCACAATCCCCACAGCAACCGTTTGGAGGAGTGATCACTGAGCTCCCGAGGCTGCCAACGCATTCTCACACTCCAACAGTGTTCTGCTCTCCATTTATCCTCACCTACCTCTCTGAGCACAGTTTACTCCCCCCTCTCCTCTGCATCGTTCTCCAGCTTCTCACATCTCCACCTCCTGCTTCTTATTGCTTCTTCCCTTTCTTCCAACGTGGCTCCTTGTACGGTGCTCTTTTCTCAGCATCAGTGAATTTGTACTTCAAAAGTTGCCCTAACGATCCAGAGGAGGATGCAGCGCTCTGCTTGCATGGGGTGAGAATGTTTGAAACTTTTCTTCAGAAGAGACACCTGTTTTAAACGCAAATATGACATTTGTTATTTGGCTAAATTACATATTTCTATGTAAAAAAATGTGTATTATTCTAATAAATAATCCTTATTAATACAGCTAATCATTATTGTTCCTTCACATCATCATTTGATTATCTTCTGGGTTTGCTACATGATTCTTAAAAGTCACCAGATGGCACTATTTAGCTTTCACATACCGCCTAAAGAACGCAACAAGAGCGTGTTAATAGTTGTTTGTTCTGATGCAGAACTTCACCAGCAGCTTCCTCCCTGAACTCAGTGGTCATGGTTGACCTCTATCTGCGGCGCGGGAGCATATTTAACTCTGCAGTGTGACACTTTGAGGCGCTACCCGACGAGCTAAGAGTGAAACACTCTGGAGAATTCAACGTTCAGCAGCTAAACATCCGTGTCACACTATGAACATGAAGGAATGTCACCCTGATCTGATATTCGCTGCCACTCTCTTTGATATTTACCGCATGAAATGAGCTGAAAAGTCAACAAACATTTTCAGACGGAAGGGGGAAAACAGGTGAAAAACAGGAATTGTTCTGCATCTGGTCTGTCTTCATGCTTTCCCTTTGGCATCGGGACCACTTAGCACTGGCATCTTCACAACACGCGTGGTGACGTCTAATGGGCTTTTAAGAGCTTCGCGAGGGGACTATTTGTGTACCATCAGTTGAAGCCCGTGATCGCTATGTGACAACAGTATTTTAAGCTAGCGCCACAGCGGTGTAGGAAGAGTACCCTGAGCTGTGGCTTTCCCCAGGGGAACGAATGCTACTGAGATCTAACAGCTCAACTTCTCTCCCACTTTCCAACTCAGGTGTCTGTTTCCAGAGAGACAACGAAAAAGTCTTGATTTCTCCTTTGCACCAGAAAATGCATGTTTGTGAAGAAATAGAGCACGACTAAATAGGACGCTTTTCAACACCCGCTTCGCGGAAGAGGGGAAGTTTTGATACGTTGGAGGAGATGTTTGGTTTTCCCCCCGAGACATAAGAGTCACTCTTATTGTATTATTTTCAATTGGATCAACATGGAAATTGTTCCCCGTTTGCGGTTACGCTCATGTTGCTCAGTGACTTTACTTCTAACACAAAGTGGCATTATTACAGGGTAGTCGGCACACAGTGACCTCTCTTCATAGCCAACCTTCAAGTTCACAGTAGACGGAGTTGAAGCGGAAATTCCACATTGGTAAATGCAGTTATGGTTTTTCTTAAATGTGTTATCTGAGTTGTATTTTGTTATGTATTTCATTGTTGCTTAATTACTGTAAAATCATAAATTTTTCTCTTGTTTTAATTGTAGGTATTTCCTGAAAATTAGATCTTTTCTCAACGAGAACAAAAATGTGTCTGCACGGAGCATGCATAACTAAAGAGGGTGTGAAAATTTAGGCTACCACAATGTAAAAAAACAATGTCTATGTGGTAACTTTCACTTCCTACAAACCTGTGGCTGAGAAAAAGTTACTAAAAAAAGCAACATTTTAAAATTGTACCAAACTACAATCAACTGCAGCACCGTTTTGTGCCTCGGCAAAACCTTATTTTTTACGATACATGTTTAAAATACAAAAATATGCCTATAAAGCTTAATGTATGCATTTTGTAAAAATTTTTTTGGGGGTGCTGACATGCAGTGGTACTGGTATTTCAATATATATATAATATTTAAATAGATATGTTTTCTAGGCACTTCCTCTCTGTGTTTTTGATAGATTGTGAATTATAAGGTGTAAGAGCCTTACATGAATGCATTCAAATTGTAACCTCACAAACCTAGAGGAGAATAAAAGCAAAAGTTGGTCACAACATTTTTTTTTTAACCTTAAATTAAGCGTGTTGACAAAAAAACGGTCATTAAAACATTTTTTTATTAATTGTAACTGCAAGGGTATTTTAGTTTTAAAAAAAAGAGGATAAAAAGTGTTGATGGCATTTGAACAATATATTAAAATGAAACCAGATGTTTGGCCTTTTTGTAAAACTTTTCCAGGCCGCCACCATTCCTAATCTAGAAGAAAAGAAAAGTATATAGTGGACTGTCGTCTTCACTTATTTTACAAAGTTCACTAATGAACTCACTGATTCTTTGGTCGCGCATGTTTTGCTTCCCACCAGCAAACACAACTCCTCTTGACCCCAACAACAACAACAACAACAACGGTACAGTTCTTTTTCCTAATGACTTCTAAGAGCTCTCGGTGGGGAAAACGTCACCTCCAGTGGACTCGTCACAATAACTGGGTGGAAAAAGCGTAATGAGCAGCCTGTATGGAAATCATCATTATGTATAGATATTTATGTCAGATACAATAGAGTATGTGGAATAAAACAATTAGCAGGAGTGGGGGTATGATGGTGCAGTCGAGATGTTTACTCTCTGTTGCTTATAATAAAGTCACATATTCCATTGCTCCTATCTGGTCTCTTTGCATAATGAATTCCTGGTGGAGTGAATCGAGGAGTGGGCTGAGATGGGTGTGTGATGAGTGCCAATCAATTATAATCTACAGCATTAATTCATCAAAGGAAAAGGTGCAGGGAAGGGAGTGGTGTGGAGATTGAATCCGACATGCTATAAGACTCTAACTGACTCATCTCTGGTCAAATATGTCGATCTAAACAACTCAGAATATCTTTTAAGTCAACTTGTTCTCAAACAAATGAAAGCAATACATTGCATATAAACACAACTGCTCATTTTACATCGGGCTGAGACGAGTGTTTTGCCAATTTTAACTGCTACGGGAATGAGGATAGTTATCGTGGCATCATTTCTGCATCAAAACAAAATACAAGACATTCATTTTCAAGATAGTGTTTTTATTTCGTGTGTAAAGTTTATAATAGCAACCCAAGGCAGAAATGGAGCCGAAGCAGAGAAGAGAGAGATGTGGCCGAGATTAGGGATGTAGAGTGTGGGATGTTATCTCAGCTGTGAATGAGACAATATAATTATGATATGGAAATGATGCTGAAAGAGGAAAGTTGAGCAGACTGGAGCTTATCTTGTCAGAATGGCACATGGCCTTCCATCTCCCATATCAATTACTAATGTCTCAATAACAATTACAAAATAATTGCTCTATTCGGGATCATATTCTGTTCTTCAACAACAAAATGATATACTTGAAATCAATTTGCTGTGCCCCTTGAAACACATAAATGAATTTGATGCTATGCATGCATTGTTTATTGCAGTGAACGACAACAATGCTGCGTGTGATTCGTCAAACATTAGTGAGATGGAAATAACTGAACAGTGCTTCAGAGTTTCTTTAAACTTCTCTTACCACGGAGAACTTTTAGCGAGTGTGTGTACAGAATGCAAAAATAGTCTCTTCTTAATATTTTATTGGAGAACAAATTAAAACTCTTTTCACCCTGCATTTTAACACTTGCACAGGCAGGCGTACACTCACTCACACAGACACACACACACACACACACACACACACACACGCACACAGAGTGAATCTGCCATTTAATAATTATGAGGCGTAAAATCCTTGCCGATGGCGAGCATACTGAAGGATGTAATTATGACCTCTTTCAGAGAGCCCACGCTCAGTGGCAATGCCTACATTTACACCCAGAGAAAGAGAGAGAGAGAGAAAAAAAACTCCCAAGGAATGACGGGAAAACGTGCCCTTCGTTGCAATTAAGGACAATAATTTTCAGCAAGAAAATCGTTTCAATTGCTTTTCAGCCCAGGAGCAAAGTGGCACTGATGGGGGGGGGGGGGGGGTAGGGTTTAAAACGCAGGTGACGGTGGGATGAGGAGTGACATTTTAGATGGTTGAACTGTTGGATAAGTGTGTGTTAGGAATTCAACTATTTGAGAGGTTGCAGCGAAATGAGGAAGTGGGAAGTAGAGCATGAAACAATACATGTAACTCCAAAAATGTGTATCAGAATGATACATGTGTCTTTCAGGCAGGGATCAGGCAGTGATAGTATACGGTGTGTCATTCAGTGTGTTCATGTGGTTCACTTGATTTGAAATAAATATAGAGTTTCTAATGCAAGTTGTTTGTTTCTCTGAGCTGTTGGGAGTGTTATGTCTTTTTAAATTTTGAATTCAGTCAGAATGTCGTGAAAATATAACATTTTCAAGAGAGTACTACGATTGTTCAACATGAATAAATGGAAAGATTTATATAAAAATGTATGTTTTTGTGGTTGAAGATAAAGATAAATAAAAATAAAAAAACATCTTATTATGCACAGCAGATGTCTGGCTTGGTTATTCTGAGTACTGAACTTCACCTCGAGCTAGTCTGCGGCGTCTGCATTTCACCCAGCTGTGTATAATACCACAAGAAGTTGGTGGAAAATTCCGTAAGTGCATAAGAAGTGTTGTTTAGTAACAGCCACACAGCGGGGTTGAAGGTCTCCTTCACCGAGAACAGCAAGTACTGCACACGCATCCGCTGAGAAATAGAGGATGGGGCACCAGCATGGCTCGGTGTATAAAGAAAGAAACCACATAAATGCTCCAGCATCGGTGAGCTACTCTCTGAAGCTCGCTCCAGTCAAAGCACTGTGATTTATCAAGACCTTTGGACCGCTGCACAAGCAAAAGGAGAATTTCCTTTAAAAATCAATACAGTATCGCATATTTATTATGGCACAAGGGCCTGTAAATTAAATCAGGGAAATGATTAGAGAGTAAGGAAGATTAGATATAAATAACATCATAATTTAAAGTGTAATTGTGTGATGTCCCTGGTCTTAAACAAACATTATTTACCCTGATCAAGTAATGTTTTAGACTGGCTGACAACCAAGCAGCAGGGCAGGAGTTATTTTCATCTCTTTAGATTACTCTCGCTACTTCAGCCAAGCTCACGTGATGTATTGTGCAATAGTTTTAACACAAACTTAGTACTCTGCAATGTACATTTAAGTGAAGGATAATTACAATTTATATTGTTGTTGCATACCCAGGGTCTAACAGCAAAGTCTGTGGATTATCCGGATTAACGAGGACATTTAGTTTTTTAAATATGCATTTTCAGATTAATTTATTTTCACCTACATTGTAATGAGGAGGCAGCAAACTTATTGTGGTTTACATCTTAATACTTGGGCAAGGAAAACCCAAACTATCTGCATAGCTTGGGGTAAGTAATTTCACAATTTAATTACATTTAATTTCATTTCAGATTGAATAAAAGGTGCTATTTTCCCCCTTATTTTTCCACTATTGCTGAGAGACTGAGGTGTTAAATTGATGTAATGTATTTTATGAGATGAAGCTGAAACTCAGACTGCTATCTTCACAACATGGTGGCGAGGACAGCTGGACCCTGGAGGAGGGGGCTGCATGCGGGGGATCCGAATGCTGTGTTTGTGTACTGTATGAAATCCTGTGGTAGGATTGCATCTGTGGTAGCTGGCGGAACAAAAGTCTGAATGAGGAGAAACGGGCACCACAGGGAAATGGAAAGCAGCTTTAGAGGAGGGAAGCATGCACACACGTGCGCCCGCTGTTTACGTTGGGCTGGGACAACACACGCCGATGCATTCCAGCGCTCACGGTGGGCTCGCCAGATCCGGATCCATGTTTTCACGCTTGACTTTTCATTACCTAAATGTGTGCGTACGTGTGTCAAAGTGTCTCAGGATCCTGCGCTCGCTCACGATCTGTAAAAGCTCAAAGTTCGTCAGCGATCTTAGCAGGGAATATTTATGTCTCTTTTTCTTTGTTTTCAGACCCTCACCATACATCTCTGCGTGTCATTTCCCTGAGGTTGGTGGGGATTTGACATGTAGAGAGCCGGGGGTGGGGGTCACACACATTCCAGATCCCATTCCAGATCCCCTTTCTGTCTCTAAACAGTCCCCCCCCCCCCCCCCGAGCCCCCTCTCCTACAGAGGGTCTGCCGTCTTTACTGCAATCAAAATTCACAAGAAGATTGAATCCTTTATATGCAAAACAAACAATGCGGAGGAAATAAAACATTCAGCCGAGCTGTCAGGTCCTTTCAAGAATCAATACGAGGCCTTTCATCTGCGTCCCAACCTCTTCCTGGTAATTATCCTTCATATTTTATTGTATGCCCCCCCCCCCCTCTCCTCCTCTACCACACACACCAACACACTCAAACATATATACAATAAAAACAGTAGTTTGCATAAATCCTTATTATTTGTGTTTTTATTTATTTGTAATTATAATACAATGCTACTTTTTTAAACAATTATAGTTTCATCAGCTTCAGCTCACTCACCACCAACTTCTGTTAAAATTCACAGTGTGTTTTTCTCTCGGCCTGCAGTGCAAACTGTGAGACATCAGGAGAGAGAGAGCGAGCGGCGTCCAGTCAGACGCCTTGATCGGGATTAAAGTGTCGTCAGTGACAGGGTGACGTGCCCTTGAACAGAATCACCCTTAAAGTGTCCTGTCATCACATTCCTGCCTCCCATTATTAGGGCCAGTTGGGCCTCTGGGACGACAGAGAGCGATTGGGCAACGCCTGGCTCCTCCAACAATGCTCGAGCCCCCCGTGATACCAGACGAAAGATAAAAAAAAGTAGAAAGAATAGATGAGGTCTTATTGGTCCCATGGCGGAGATAGTTATGAAACTGTGAGCTGAGTAGAATACCTGAGTGGTTGCTGTGTGCATTGACCAAACAGCAGTGAATAGTTTAAGCCTCCACATATGATGTGCACCCACTGTTAAATATTAAACTACTCCCAAAGCTTTTTTTCACCTGTCTGACCACGGGAGACCCTTGATGAAAAGCAACTGCGTTTTTGCCTTTTCTGTATTGAGTTTGACATCGTCTTCACAGAGAGTTCCTTCCTCACTGCAGGGCTGTCTCGGGGAAGGAACTCCCCCTGCGGTGACACGGCTTGGCTCAACCGCGTGGTGTTATTGCCTTTTTGTGTGCAGATCACTTCATTCATTCAGATTTCAGTGCTACAGAAATAAGCTTTAATGTTAGGCTATTATTAGGGGTGTTTTTATTTTGTGAATGACAAAAAAATACACCTTTTATACCAAATAAATACTTTTAGATTGTTATATTCAGAACATAGAAGAGGCTTATGAGGCTGAGGCCCTTTGGCTGTGTCTGCTTGCTTTAATACAGAATCTCCACAAGTAAAAATGTTAGCAGATGATATCTCTTGAGAAAGGGAAGGCTGCATGTGGGAAGAGAGGACGGGCCCACTGCTCTCTGCTATGCACTACTCTTCCATTGTTGTTGTGGTTGTTGTTGTTTGGCACTTGCGGCCAACACGCGGCGGTTGGTCTTTGTGGTATTTGTCCTTCCTCCATTGTGACTGTCAGAATGCAGCGTTTTACCCAAAGTGGAAAACCTTTCGTTGGTAGAATAGCGTAACGATGCTCCCAGGGCAAGAATAAAAGGTAACCTAAACATAGCGGTTGTTGGCCATCCCCCTGTGGTTGTCTTGTCAATATGCGGTGTTACAATATTGAGGTTATTGCGACGCCTACCTCACTGTTTACCGTCTGCTACAGTACGAGTAGATGAGCTAGCAGAGCGAC
This sequence comes from Pseudoliparis swirei, assembly GCF_029220125.1. Lineage (NCBI taxonomy): Eukaryota > Metazoa > Chordata > Actinopteri > Perciformes > Liparidae > Pseudoliparis > Pseudoliparis swirei. The sequence continues at coordinate 5,558,292 of NC_079394.1, forward strand.
CTAAGAGTAGCCGACTGCCGGCTGTATCCATCTGTTACATCATGACCTTCGTTTTGCAGGTTGCAACGGTCCGTCGAGTCTCCCGTCTCACCACCTCTACCTTTTATCAACAAAAAAAAGAAATAATTGATACTACTTAACAGGAACGGTCGGACACTTTTCTTTCAACTAACAAACTGTGATAAAAAAAAAACTGCATCCCTCGCAAGAACAGAAAATCTGGCCTGTGAGAATCCTGTGAGACAGAGAGGCCGTGTGGTGGTGCGTCTGGGAGGGTGTGATGGAAGGGCTCTAATGAGGCGGAGCAGAGAATGAAATATGAAAGTTTCTAATTAAATAGAGAGACCTCTTCCACTCTCGTCAAGGTTGTTTGGACCATTATCTCTGCCATGTGATCAGCAGTGACCCGATCCGTTTAGGAGTTTCCTCGTGCTGGAACTGACAGAGCACACGCACACACACACACAAACACACACATGCACACACACACACACACACCTAAGCGCGCACACACACACACACACACACACATGGCCACTGTGCACGTACACTCACACCGCACGCACACACACACACCCGCCCACCGTGCACGCATGCCAACACACTCACACACACACACCGCACGCACACCTGCACACTCCCACACACACACACACACACGCCCACCGTGCACATATGCACGCACACTCACACTCATACACACACACACACACTTCCGCCCACCGTGCACGCATGCACGTACACTCACATACATACACCGCACGCACACTCACACAAGTGCCCGCACACACACACACACACCCGCCCACCGTGCATGCATGCAAACACACTCACACGCACACACCGCACACACTCCTGCACACTCACACACACACAAACACACACTCACACAAGCGTGCACACACACACACGCCCACCGTGCACACATGCACGCACACACACATGCACATTCTCACACACAGACACACACACACACACCCACCCACACACACACACACACACACGCACCTATCAACTTGTTGGAGAGAAATCTCCCAGTCTTTCCGACTACCTGCGCTTTACAAATGACGGTCATGTGTGGAGTTGGAGGCCCTCTCAACAGTCCTGATTATTATTTATTGAAAGAAACAGAAAGTAAAAGGGAATGCTGCTCTCCTTGACATTCAGACTTGTTTGACAACCTGCTGATTTCTGAAGGTGAAACCTTCCTCAGGGACAGAAATACAGCAGAAAACAGGAAAAGAAAGAGGGGCGACAGAGTGTCCTGGAAGAGAGAAAGAAAAGAAAAGAGGCTTTCCGCCGCTGTGGAGAGGAGATGTGGAGAATAGAGGTGATGCAACCTTCCATCGCTCTCCTCTGCTGAGGAGCATACATGTGAGAGCAGCTTGTGAAAATGTAAAAAAGGCCTTGCTCTTTACAAGCACTGAGGCCTGGGACACAGAGACCTGGGGCCTGCATGCTGCTGTATATTAATCAGACAGCCAGTGTGTGGAATAACTACCATCCCTGCTTGAATTTTAATCGTACTGTTTTAATAAGCTCACTGGGATTTTTCCTCGACACAGTTTTAATGATTTGTCCAGCGTGCCGGGTCTGTTGTAACCACATTCTGACACGGCAGGTCAAAGTCACAGCATAAAGGAATATAATTCTCATAAAGAAAGACACACACACCGACACACACGTAAAAAAACAAGTCCGCTGTCCGCATTGGAAGTGTCTTGCGCAAACTTCCCTGCATACTGTAAGTATATCAATATTAAATCACGAGAGCAACCTTTGACTCCATACACAAGAGGCAACCTTCAGGTCTGAGAGTGAAGCCACATGCAGGAAGGGAAGACATCTTGCAGCCATTGGGCATCTATAGGTGGCACTCTGACCCCTGCAGGAGAAGGAGCTCCGGGACTCGGAAGGAGCTCCGGGACTCGGGTACCCAACAACACAAACACAACACTTTTGATATCAAAATATCCTCTTAAGTTCCGTTTCACTGCAACAGTTTGTGTCTCTTAGAGGAGAGGTAAACTAGAACAAGGTAAACTAGAACACTGTGTCGCATTTACTGTAAATATAATGGTTTAGCTCCACACCTTCCTTTTATTATTAGTTGTTTTCATCCTGTCTCACTAACTATCATGTCATTCCAGATCCTGCTTCCCATCTCGTCAGTCCAACTCCCTTCACCTGCCTCTGACCACTCCCACCTCGTTAATCCTTCATTCACTTCACCTGGTCCTCATGCCCGTCTCACCTGTTGCCCATTCCCTCGTTAGTCCCTGTCTACTGAGGTCCCCTCACTTGCTCTTGTCTTCTGCCAGATTGTCTTGTGTTTTCGTGCCAAGTTCTCCAGCGTTATTAGTGTATATTCCTGACCTGCCTGTTCTGACCCTGCCTGCCTGCCCTGACCTCTGATTCTCTGCCCCGCCCCTTTTTGGACTTGTTTGCTTCTTCGACTGATCTCCCGGTTTTGACCCAGCCTGTTTTCAACTAAAGACATTCATCTTTGTTACTCCTGTCTGAGTCGTGCTTTTGGGTCCACTCTAATAGCGCCATGACAGTAAAAGTCATTTTTTTGTGTATGTTGCATAAATATTCATTCAGTCGTGGAAGGCAACTGGCTGCTGTAACTTTTTAATGTCTTTGTGTATTTCTGAGTCTGTCTGTACCATATCATGTTATAAAACAGAGTGCGGAAACAGATTGAACCAAATATCCATCTAGACTCCCGTGCCTGTTGGATGTCAGTCCGGGTTATTTATGGCTGTAATAATGAAACAAGAAGTCAAATAAGTCAAATAATATTATCTTTTCAGCAGAATAATGTAGCGTTCACTTGGGGGGGGGGTGAAGTGTTGAACATCGGAAGTCTGCCTATTGAGTTTTACTTCACATTTACATGGTGGCATGGAGCAAATAGACCCGATTAAAAACAACGCTCACGCACACACACGCACACACACACACGCACACACACACACTCCACTTCTCTTTCCAGCGAGCTGAACACTGCACATCAAGCACACTATGTTGAACAGCCGCTCGCTGCCCCTGAGCACATCACCTCCGGCGGCGTGGACACATACGATACGTGTTAAACTCCTGTTGGTCTGTGACTCCATGCTCCTAACTTATACTCCTTCTCCTCTGGCCGGTTTTCCCTCTGGAGACTTCCACCTGATTGGATTCTGAGAGAGAGATCGAACATAGAGGTCAAAGAGAGCCTCGAGGACGGTCCACAACGGAGTGTGTGTGTAGGTGTGTGTGTGTGCGTGTGTGTGCTGCCACACGCCTCTGGTCAATTCATGTGCACCTTGACAGGGGAAAGTGTCTCATGAACTACACATCTCACTGGAGGTTGTATTGGAATGTATTGACAGATACCTATCCGGAGCATAATGAGCTCCGTTCATATGCGCGCATGTTCATTATCAACCTTTCGTTTACAATGTATCGTTGAGGCAATTTATCACGATACGATCGCCTTATTAATCATACATTATGAGACATCAGGACACATTTTTTGCTGACTTGAATGGCGCTGTGTCGCTCCAATTTTGCAGCTCTATAGGAACATGCAGTACAATACTAATAGAGGCTGCTGCGCCTGGGTTAAACCCACGCTCAGCCATATAAGCACCGTGAAGTCAATTAATTTCTAGCTGCTTAATGACTTGGAACCTCGGCGGCGCAGACACCCCGCCCCTCGCCCACATCTCCAGATTGATTGAGTGGATTTCTTGGACATGGTGCAGAATCCACAGATACGCAGTGAGGGATGATCAAATTCAATTTTCCTATTACTGCCAGTTAAAAAGCCATCAGGATCCTGTACCTGCACTTACAAAAAAACATTGGCAGAATTCATATATTTATGTCAAAAAGGTGAATTTCAAACAGATCTTTTTTGCTGTGGAGAGAGCCAACCACATAGTGCATGTGACAGAACTAGCTTTAGGATGTGTTTGCCATAACCTATAATGCACATGACTTGCAGGCGTAATGTGAAGGTCACAGTGTACATGTGACACGTGTGCACAGACCGCTCTTGCTTTTACCCTGGGATATCATCATTCTAACTGCACGATGCAAGGAGGCGAATAATTACGTCACTCAGAAAACCATCAGTCCTCCACGCTTGGGTCACCTCCTTGTCCTCCCTCTTCTCCTTCTCTCCCTGTTCTTCTGCCCTTCACCATGTCTCCTTGACGCGGGGTTGAAAAACTGGCCCTCCGCAAACTGTCCGCTTGTTTATTCCCTGTGATTCCCAAGAGTAGCAAAAAAAATGCACTGATCACTATCCCTCCTGTTCAAGGCTACCTGAAGGTTCTTGTCCTCTCAGCCTCTCCTGGGCAGAGGAGGATGGAGGGGAAAGATAGAAGGAGAGATTGAGAAAGAAGGGGGAGGGGAGGGGGAACGAGAGAGAGATAGAGAGAGAGAGGGGGGGAAGAAGAGATAAGGGAGATGTGGGGAGGCAGCTTGTAAGTGAATGAAAGTGTGCGGGTGAGGGAAGGTGGGGTGGGCAAACCGTGAAATTGCTCCAACAGTGGCGACACCGCTATGCGCACTGCTTCAACCAAGGCCTCAGCCAGTCTCCTGCAATAGGACCCCCCCCCCCCCCACACACACACAACTCTTCAGCTCCCATACCCCCCCCCCCCACACCCCTCCCTCCCTCCCTGTCTGTCTTTTTATTTCAGGTCTGTTGCACACGGGGCGGAAAAGATCGTATTTATCACCTGTCAGCATTTGGCAGCCCTGAGTTACGCGACGCAGGACAGCATAAAATTATCATACACAGGCATGAAATTACAAAACCGCCCGGGGACCCCACAACAAAATTATTTCATTTTTTCCCCTCCCAAAAAAGGATGGAGGGTGTTTGGTTGTGAGGTGAGAGGGTGACAGGTGAGAAGTGGCGGTGACAGAAGGGAGGGGCAGCTGAGAGATGCAGGAAGCGATGTGATGGAGAGAAAATGTTGGGAAACTGTCTTTCAAACTTAATGTGTGATAGAATAACGCCTGGCTCGGGGGCGCCGCCACCTTTTGGTCAGATATCTATCTGAAGCTTACTTTTGTTATGGATAAACAGTCTTTTACCACTTTTTGTTTTTACATAACTGCATGTCCTCATCGGATGAAGGAATCATTTAAAATGAAATCATAAAAGTAATTTTAGCTTTAGACCTCTAAATGTTTAGTGTCAGGAGGAGGAGGATGTCTTAAAGTGCAAACGCGTGCTGTTGAGCTGAAACTGATGAGATGTTTTACTTTTTTCAAGGCCATGAAGTGACCTTTTTCACCTGCTTTCTTGGCAACCTCAGTCCACCTATTGTGTGTGTGTGTGTGTGTGTGTGTGTGTGTGTGTGTATGACAGGATGGCATTGACGAAGGGAGAGGTGGCTTTACATAGGTCCTCCATAATACTGTGGGTATACTAAATGCTTCATTAACGCCACACACAGGAAATGGAGGGTCAATATTTATAGACCTTGTGCAGAGCACTATGTTGATACGGGATCTATTGGCTTGCTTCCTAGGGAGCGGAATCAAATTAAGTCAACGAGGGACTGGAGTTTTTCTCTCGGTCTCTCTTCCTCTATGAGACGGTCAATTTCCCAACGATCGCCGGTGGTGGCTGGCCGCCACCAGCTTGACCCCATGTGTGGAGGGGAGGGGGAGGCGAGCTGATGAATAAGTCAGTGAAGGTGGCACTGAAGGTCTCTTTTCCAGAGAGAAATACTGGGATAAACAAAAGACCGTTCCCAAACTGTTGCCATCTCTCTCATACTTTTTTTACTTTGCATCATTAGTATATTTTAATCCATCACCACATTTGGCCCAAACTTATATGTAAAAGTGTTGAACATTGTATTGAACTGATCAAAGAAGATAAGTAACTCTTGGACTTTTACTCTGCATGGTGAAAAATGTGCACTGTAAATGTGGTCGAAGAAGGAGAGAAGGTGAGGCACGGTACATTAGCACAAAGAGAAGGAAAGAGAGAGAGAGAGAGAGAGCTAGAGAGTGTATGTTTGAGAGAGAGAGAAAAAGGAGGGAAGATATTGCCATAATTCCTGTGTGTCGGCATGGCTGTTAGGAGCTCAGGTGGCTGAGCGTTTGCCCCGGCCAGGCCTCATCAACGTGAAGGGCGATCTCATCCTTTCTGCATCTCTCCTCTCCTCGGCTTGATTAATTGGGTTCCAAATACGCCAACGGAATACGTAATTCTCCCCTCACAACAGCGCCCCCCCCCCCACCTGATCACCCCCTCCTCCCCCCTCCCCCTTTCCACCACAGACACCCTTCCTCCACCTGCCTCCCAACCTCATTGCTCTGCTGTTCCTCTTCCCACCCCCCTCCTTCGCTCCGTCTCACCTCCGTCTCCTCTCCCTCTCCTCATCCCAGACCCGTTCTCATTCTCATTCCTCCCTCCATCTCCGTGTGTGTGTGTGCTGGCAATCTCCAGAAGACATTAGCATACACTTGGTATTCTGGGAAGGCTCGGGGGGTGGGGGAGTGGGGAGGAGGGGGCGGGGGGTTTGGTGGGGGAATGAAGAAATATGAAAAACAATTTAACAATAATAATGACGCTGATGATAAAATTAATTATGCCCAGGGATGGCGGGTGAGAAAAAAAAAGGGAAGGAGGCCTCAGCGGCAGTCGCTCACCTAATTCGATTCCCAGACACTGGCGGATATCAGGTGCCATTTGACAAGCAGACACAATGAGTGTGTACTGCAAACGCTCTACATTGAGAGTGTGTGTGTGTGTGTGTGCGTGTAAGAATTGCATGTGGAAGCGCCTGCATGTTATCCCTCAGCAATAGGCGCTGTTCTAAGCCCCTCAGACAACAACACATGGGGTGGCTCTTTTCCATTTCACAGTATGTGTTTATGGTGACACTGTGTATGAAGGCACACCCTGCAGACAACACAACAAATGTACATGTGTGCGTGCCCACACGCCAGCCCACCCACATCTCTGCCTGCACACAGGCTGAGAAACCCAAAATACATTCTGCTTTTCAACTGCACACCACATCAGTATAGCCTGTACCGGCGCACAACTCTTGCAAACATGTTGACGCGAGTGATGTCGCCTGCATCGACCAAATGTAGATTTTTTCCACAACATGTTTTTATTTCCTTAGTCTTATGAAACATGCAGCCTCTCCCCAGGGACTGTGATTGACACATGCAAGCTTCGGGGATAGGAGTCAAGCATGACTGGCTCTCTTGAGAGGGGGGGGTGTTAACATTTTTCGAGTATTTTTCTCCACAACTACTGCTGTAGCAAAGCAGTCCCTGTGCTGCTATTGTAACTCATCTCATTAGGATAAATGGTGAGATCATCCTGGGTGCGGTCTGTTTCAATCTCCCGGCATCTCATTCTGCATCATCACGCCTGTCATCATACATGTGCCACGCCGTGTCCCCTTTGTGTTGTTGACACTGCGGCTCAGCGTGTGCAGTTTTTCCTCTCGGAATTCCAAAACTGCAGAGTCTCGAAGCAGAGCAATACAACACATCCTTATCGTCCTTATCCAGAACATCTCTAAGGTTTAGGCTCTCTGTGGGTATCTTTACGTCCGTGTGTGAGGAGAGAGAGATGAGGGTGGGAGGAGAGGGAGAGGGGGCTTGATAGAAGAGAAAAGGGGGCCGAGACCGGTGGCTGCACTGATTTAATTTGCGGAGGTCTGCACGACGGCGAGGCATTCCTTTTAACGATCACTAAATTGTTTTCTGACAGAACCCCACCATGCAATTTCTCCCCCCGACATTTGATTTACATATGATCTTTAAACACCACCGAGGCCGCGCTAGCTATTTGGTTATCATTCAAATCACTCTCCTCCGTGTCACACTCCAGGATAGGTCACTCTCCTCACGCCGGCTCCTGAGACGAGACGGCTGAGACGGAGGCGAGAGGGGGGAAAAAAGGAATGTATAACTAATGAAATAAATTGATTAAGGGGCAAAATCAATTGGTTTGCTGGCCGCGATGAAGATCTAGTGCTTAATTTAGCATGGAGCCTGCAAGCCGGCACATTAGCAGCAGAAAGGGAACTGAGAATCTAATTGGTGCTAAATGAAGTAGTGTACAGTAATGGGCACGGGGACATTGAGAGAGGTTCCTGTCTTTCCCCTTTTCAAGCTCCCATCACCACCCTCTTTGAACGCAATCAAAGCACACATCAACTTTGATTCTCCCTAATGCATTTAATAAGCCTAGTTTATTGGAATGAAGGCAAAAGAAAGAGAGCGAGAGAGAACATTTGCATCTCTTTGAAGAATAAAAGTAGAGCGCTCTTTAACCTGAGAAGTAAAAAAAGTCACAGAAATGTGAGCACGCTGAAGGAGTCATGATGGTAGTTTTTTTCTTTTTGGTGAATGTACCAAATATCTTGACGGAGGTGGATAAATGAATTCTTCATGTATTTCTGAGTTCTGCATGCCTCCAAACATTTGATTTAATTTCCTTAAACAGAATACACACTCACGCTTCTGTGTATCCGGTGTGCTTGACAGGTGTGCGAAAAGTTTTTTAATATTGTGTTGCTTTACAAAAGATCCATTTATAATGTAGTTCTGCCTGCATGTACGATGAAGCTGCAGAAAGGTTAAGTTAAGTTTAAGCCAATTAGAATCCTGCTGAGGACTCCGGGGTCCCGCTGCACATTGACACAATTAAGGCTGATCTTTAAGATGAGACACACTGCCAGACAAACCTCTCCCGTCAAAATGGAGTGGCTGTAAAGCGCAGTGACAAAATGACATTATCTGTCTGCTTGTTCTACATCCCAACTGATGTAAAGTGAGGTTCTGACATTAAGAGGAGTCATTTTGAATGTGCAGCTGTGTCTTCCAGAGAGGCCTGTTTCATGTTGACTTTTCCCATTTCTTATAAATGTTACCACTAAGAGGACAAAAGTGCAAAAATACAAATTGGATATAATACTTCTTCGGCATTCTAAACTGAAACTGGCAAATGTGTGACCAAGTACTGGGTTGGGGTTGCATCAATAAAATGCATAGGTGGTGAAGAAATGGACATTGATTTTTTATTTTTTTTCATTTCTCTGTCTTTTATGAATGTGTTCCATTTTTCCTTACCTTTGCCTGGACTGCTTTTTACAAGACAGGTTTTAGAGAGTCGCCATAAAAGCAATGAGGAGCTACTTAAGTGCACAACAGGGACAGACCCCTGTAAAGATCATCAACAACCTTCACGTCCTTCAGAGGGGAGAGTGTGGGAGGATATAGCGATGTGAAAGATAGTAAATAAAAATGAAAGTAAATGTGAAAAAGCAGTTTTCTAAATCTTGCTTTTTAGTACCTCAGTCATGTTAAGCAGCTGGAGCAATGGGGAGACTTTCCATAAGGTTGTATTCACATATAGAGGCCATAAACCACCTGGATGTTATCTAAAGCAGACCACATGCAGCCTGATTAAAACTGGTGGAGTTTGTTTCCATCTTTTTTGATAACAAATGCCGTTGTAACTTGTGAATTGCTTTCCTTTATAGCTGGGCAGTCTTTTCTAGTTGCTGTTTCCAAAAATTACTTTTCTCTCCAGATGTCTGTAGAGAAAGCAAATATCTATTTAAATAGTGTTGCGCATGGTTTTGCTCTTGATCAATCACTCAACATTTTGATTATTTAATTTTAATCAGGTTCATGTTAGGATGTCTCCGCTTTAGATAGCGTGCGGCTTGTTCATTGGCGTGTGTGCATTAATGCTGAAAGAGACCAGAGATCTGACTCTCGATATATTCTACCTAATGTGCTTTTTAGTTACTCTCTGCATCGATATTAACAGTAACCAAGAATGAAGGGTATCGGCCATGCATTCATGCCTGTGCACAGTAATTGTGATTTCGATAAATTATGGATTGGAGTGTGCCGTCTGTCATTTAAGGAATTTGTACATCTGATTGTAAGTGTCTTTAAACATATATATTTATGGAAATAAAATAGTGAATGATGTGGAGGAATATGTCACGCTATTGAGAGAGAGAGAGAGAGAGAGAGAGAGAGAGATCCTATGGCAAGTGGCTCAGAGTAGGAGAGTTATCAAAGTGGCTCTATGCATGTGAATGAGTCTATTGATCGCGGGGCGGATCGATGCTGTATTTATAACACAGGGGAAGGCTGAATCAATGCATACTTAATGTGTAAAGAGGCGGGGATGCTGGGGCAGGGGTGCAGGACGAGGGCAGGAGGTGGGAGGGGACGAGGGGATGTGAGGATGGAGAGGTGGAGGCTTGTTAAATAACTGGCGTTTACATTTTCTGTTTACTCAGCACTAGCCAGGCTGTGTGTTTGGAATGTTTTAGTGCAGGAGGTTAGGCATCCCTCACATCAGAGCCTGTTATTCCGATGAGCTGTCAATTAAAACTCCATCCACGGTGATGCATGTGTGTGCCCTCTAAGCGACAGTTGATCTAAAGTCTGAACCTTTACAGAAGTGTACGATGCGGACTGTAAAAAACTCTCAAAAATGAAAGAAAACTGCCTTTTTCTTTGCTCTCTGAAACAAACTGCACACTTGCACTCATACAGAAGATGCAAAAGCACACCACGGTGGAGGCTCTCGAGAACGGCCTCCAGACTCCCCTCCACACATGCTGCTACCATACAAAACAATTAGCATTTTAATTGTTTTGAGTTTTCTCTTCTGCTGCATGGGTGTATGCCTGTAAGGTTGCATAATTACATTCCTATCTTCCGGTTTGGAAAACATTTCCTTGAAATGAATCAGTAAGTTTCTTTGTAATCAATTAAGAATTATCTGATTGTACAGTTTCAGCTCGTGGTTTTGGAAAAACACACGCAAACAAACTAATTCCACAGTCAACTTTAGTTATTATCTGTGTCTGATAAGACGGGAGGGGAAGAATGCTCTCCCTTTCCCCACGGACACATCGCATGTTGACGGCCGGAGTGGAGCTCAAGCATCATGTCGAGACGAGGTTCTTCACTTCAAAGTGCTCCCAGAGAACACATCACGTTTTACTGCTTTCTCCTGGCTGGGACATTTTTTGTGAGAATACTCCTGTGGGTCTGATTTGGTTTTTGTCTTTTATAGTATCCTACTGAAGACTGGAGGAGAGGACTCACTCACGAGCATTGAAAACACACATGCAGGTGAACACAGGCGTGTGTGAACGAACACGTACGAGCTTACGTTTAAGGACTATTATGGACCGCTTCCTGTACCGTTGTCGGAAATGTCTTTTTTACAAGTAGAAAGACACCACACGTGGTGAAGACTGTTACGTTCCCCACAGCGGCCATGACCTGAGGCTCTAAAGTCATTAAACCATCTATGCGTCCTGGCTAATTAAAGGTTAAGTCAATACAACAGAGAAGCCTTGAAGCTAGAGAACTACAAATAAGATCCAGAAGAGGACCATATGAGACACACATACACATCTAGATCAGATACAGCTACAGCATTTGGTGTCATTCCCCACCATAAAGCAATTTAAGTGTAGCCTTGACCAAAACCAGTGTCCATCCAACACCCCCAGTGTTGTAGAGGATTGCCTTAAGTGTGTTTTGTTTGACCTGGCAACAGCGAGCCACCCTGATACGTCGTTGTTAAAAGGCTCAGGCCGAGGCGAGCAGTCGAGTCATCCAGCAGGTGCTCGGCAGGAGGACGATTTCCCGGAGATTTATGTTCCTGAAAAGCTTTATGGGGAGGTTCATGGAAAGCTCACAGTGGTCAGGGAGCTGATTCAATGTCAGCTCAGTGTTAATTTTCACCCGATACAATTCTGCGAGACAACGGGTAGCAGAAGCTTTATGGATTCAAGTTTGAAGTTCGTAGAGCCCGATGCATTTTTTGGATTACGGACGCAGCACACTTTAGCAAGCGAGGAACATAGAACAAGAGACAGAAACAATCGAGGAGCAGCAAATCCATCTTTCTCTGAATGGTCGTTACGAATGAAAGGAAGAGCTTGATTTTGGGGATTATGCCGTTGTGCTGGTCCTGACTGGTGAGACACACGATGGTTTAACGTCCGCACAGACAGTAACGTCACAGGCAAGAGACAACATATCTCTGGAGGTCTTCCGTATGAGTGAAGAAGACCAACAACATGAATAAGCAGGTGGAGGAACAACCTTAAAACATAGTTAACTCCAAGTAAAGTACAACACTATCATGATGTGTTCAAATGTTATCTTAAAAAATAATGATTACAGTTGCTTGATGTTTTCTAAAATAGATCTGACAGGTTATATTATGACATGTTTCATTTAGTAATTAACACTAACTATAAGCAGCTATTAATATAAAACTAGAACAACAAATGCTAATATTTGTTTTTATCAAAGCGAATATATACATAAAAAATACAATCATTTATTTCCTAATCATTTGAATTGTGTATGTTTAATGAAAATAACCACAACCGCTTTACATAAAGAAAACTATCAGCCTGACCAAATGTAACAACATCTGAAATACTCCTTCAAGTGTTGTGTTTTGCTCTCCATTTACTTTGGATAAATAGGTCACAGCGACAGTCTGGGACACTCTTCTTACATTGGCATGTTTTAAAAATAGGGATCTATTTTTTTAGAAACATCTTACAGACAGTGTTGTATAAAAGTACCGGAGCATATAGTCACAGAGGTTTTAGAAGAGGAGGAAGTGTAACTAGCATAAAGACAGTCGCAGTGCTCTGGCCTTCAAGATTCAGCTCTGGATGTACCCCCTCCCCCCTCCTCCCCCCTCCCCATTTGAAACTCACATCTAAAAAGCAAACATTTCTCCGTCTCTGTTCGTGCGCACCATCCGGGTTCCTGGCCTCCTGCACATGTTGGCTCTGCTCCAACTCCAGCATCTGCTTTCTGCGTCCCATCCCACACGAGGATTTTTCTTCCCCTGGATGGATCGTTTCTGTTCACAGGAAAACAGATCCCTGCAAACTCTGAACCGGTCTTCGGACTCACCGTGTACATTGGAAGCCGTTCGCGATGATAAGACCTTTCACAACAAGGAGGGCTTCCACACACTCGGCTGAACGTGAATTGGCAGGTTCAAGAGGCCATTAGTGCTGCGGGAGAGGGGGGCGGCGGGCAGCGCAAAACATGACATAAACAGTCCCAACAACTCAATAATACTCTCTGTAATCAGGATACAGAACAAGCAGCGGATGCCTTCCGTCTCCTGCTCCGACTTCAAGTAGCTGCGAGGCGTAAATCACCGTACGACACGTCATGTCCAGCAATGCATACACTCGATATTAATTTACATCTGCATGCTCCGTATTGATAGTGTATGCAGTTACAGTATGTCATGCTACTTCTCACTATGTGCCTTTGGTGTCAAGCAGAGGTAAACTCAAATCAGCACCAGTCTATCCGCCCACCTGCTGTGCACACGTAAATAGAGACACACACACACGCGCGCGCACACACACACACACACACACACACACACACACACACACACACACAGGTGTGTGCAACGGGAAACATTACCTCTATAACTCAATTTAGAGTGGGATGTTAAAGTGAATACACAATATGAAAAATGAGCACGCAGTTACAGTTGAAATATGGATGTTCACAGGTACATATATTTGTCTGCACGCTGAATCATTTAATCTCGCCTCTCAGAGACTGGAAAATCCTTTCACGAGTAAATTTATTCCGTGATTAATCCTGGGACAGTGGAAAAATATTATTCATGAATTTTTCAAATGTTTTAACATTCAATTCAAAGCCAGGAAAAACCTAAGAGATATGCTCGGGAGCCGCACTGAAGAATATTCACGCAGACACATTAGTATTAATGTTGAGGAACACTGAACCTGCCTCTGTTTATATAAGTCTATAATCACTCACCTTTACATGTTAGTGGTGTAATCTACAGACTGTCCATTACATGTAGCAAATAGGAACGCACACATATTTTCCCTGAATCCATCCGTGTATAAGAAATGCAAAAGTTGAACACATTTAATAGGTGAATAAAAAAAGAGAGAAAACAGCGTCGCACCAGCTACGAGATGTGTAGGCCTATTTCATGTGGAAGTAAGTATCTGTAAAAAGTATATTAAAACAGCAGGGGGAGCCGGGAAGATTTAAAGAGCTATATGCAGCTGGCTACAGAATCCTGATGTATGTCTTTGCACATTTCATTTTTAATTTGTCAGGTAATTTGTTACAGTGTGATTGAAGAAACCGCTCTTGTAATTGGAAAGAGTCAATCTATGAGGGAAAGAAGGAGTGAGGACAGAGGAGGAGCGAGAGAGATGAAGGTGAAGATGAAGGGGCGGAGAGGAGGAGAAGGTGGGGCGGATAAATTGGACGCAAAAAGCATGTTTCGCCCCGACACACAGACACCAGCAGTGAACGGAGATGGAAGAGGAGAGAAGAAAGAGAGAAGTGAAGAAAAGCAGAGCATGAATAAACCGAAGCAAATTGTTCACGCGTTTTCAGTTCGATGCCTGTTAGGGAGACTCTTCCTCGACACCCGCTGCCTCTATCCTGTTGCACCAACATGGCTCAGGATGTGTGTGCATGTGGGTGCTGCGCTCATTTCCCAAGGCTGCGTGGATGTGGTCAAGACTTTGATAGCTAACAGTCTCTGGGACTTGAAACAATGACAGAGAAGCTGAAATCCTGGTGGTCCGCCCAGAGCTCAGACTGGGAGTGGGCAGCGCCGCTCGCTCCACATGCTGCAGTGCAGCCTGGTGACTGGACTCCTCCGATGAGTCACGCTCGACCTTTGACGAGACATCTGGACCACCGGGCCGTGTGCCGTGGCGATTAGAACATTACACTTCTTTTAAATCACTTCTTAAAACCCATTTTTAAAGAACAACTTTTAAGTGATCTAGTCTTTTTATTTTTCATTTTAATTTCAATTTTAAAATATATTTTTTAATGTAATATTGGTTTCTTGCTATTCCATTTGTTTTGCTTTGACTCTCTGTGGAGCACTTTGTAAACATTGTTTTTAAAGGTGCTATATAAATAAAATTATTCTGATTATGATTATTATTATTATTATTATAGAGTGAATATCACTGCTGATGCCACATTTGTGTCCGTGTGGGTTCAACATGCCAAGACGACAGCTTTGTAACACAAAGATTCAGACGCCCAGCACATGTCTCACCCTCTGACAGGCGCTGGAAAGCAGTTATAAAGGAAAAAGTACGGCAGTTAAAAATAATTTTCCATTACCAACTCAAACTCTTACAAAGTTATATTTTTGTTGTTTTTGTTTCCGAATTCCTGAGGTAAAATGACAGGTGTTTTGCATCTAATTCTTTCCAAATGCTGTCGTCTGGATGCCACTGATTGTAATCAGAAGGACTGATGATGCTGGAGGTCTTTTTACTTTCAGTAACTTCAGGGGATCTTTCAACCAGCAGGAGGCTGAGACGGGGAAGTGCTTTAACCAACAATCAGACGCGGAACAAACAAAAACTAACACAGTATACAGCATTCTCGTTTTAAATTTATGATTAGAAAACAGCTGTTGAATAGTCTGAATAAACCAGCAACATGCTTGCTCTCAGGATAGAAAAATACGTTTGTTTATTTCACGATATCAATTAATTTGAATCACCTGCGTGAACATATTTTTGTTCTTTGAATACCTTTTCATCGCTGTTTCGGGATTATATCGCTGTAGCTGAATTTCTGCATTAATACGTTTCTGTAGAGACCATAAAGGTAATATAATGCATGCATTAAGTATAAGATAGAACCATTATCGTGAGAGCACTTCATCATTTCAGCTTTTTACAGCTTAAAGGTTGTGCTTAAAATGGCATTTATTTGAATGCAAAGTGTTATGTACTTTGCTATGTTGGATGGTATTTTGCATCTGTACCTGTTAGTTATGTCTCAGGATGCAAATATGTGCATTTAAACAAATTGATCTTATATCCACACACTGTCTCCCGCGTACAATACTGTCAAATTGATATTGACATTGAAGTTCGTTGCAGAACCGATTTTGAAAGTATTTATCCAATCTTAATAAAGTGCAACATCTCAACCTGTATTGAGTCATTTCTCACCCACGTGCGTATATAAAAATAGTTTAACATACATGTTTTTGTTAATGATAAGTAACTGCACCGAGGAAGCCATTCTGACATTTCACAGCAAGTGACTTGTGTTTACGTTATTTCATTTCTAAACTAGAATGGGCACTCGGTAGAGTGCATGCCTTCGCATATCACAAGATTGGGCATTGAATTATGAACATGTTGGCATTAGTTGCATGCCAATTGGATAAAAATTGACCGTGCTATGGTAAAAAGAAGATGTTGACCTTGCCATGACCATGACCTTGACCTTTGACCCGATCAATCCCGAAATCTAATCAAATGGTCCCCGGATAATAACCAATCATCCCACCAAATTTCATGCGATTCAAGAAGATGTTGATATTTTCATGACCTTTCCTTGACCTTTGACCCCATCGATCCCAAAATCTAATCAAATGGTCCCCAGATAATAACCAATCATCCCACCAAATTTCATGCGATTCGGTGTAATACTTTTTTAGTTATGCGAGTAACACGCATACAAATAAATAAATAAATCAATAAATACTCGGCGATCAAAACATTACCTTCTGCGTTTTCAATGCGAAGGTAATAAACCAGAATTCATCGATTTTCTGAAGCATTTTTACAATAAATCCCACCAAAAGTAAGTATACGCTCGACACGTATAGTATTCCCTTCCTGCAATCCAACTTAAATGTTGTCACTTGACTGAAACGGGTGACGTTAAGACACATGCCGTCTCTTGGGGGTGTGACTGACATACCAACACTCTCACTCACATGCAAACAGACAGTATTTATATATCTCAGAGGGCTTAATAAGAATAGTGTCTGTCATTTTAGTGTGTGATGCAGCGGGGGCAATGTGATATGTTGCTATGGAAACATAGTGGCGCATCTCTTGCTGTGTGGTGCTCTGTGCATTTCATCACATTTGCTACATTGATAAGCATAATCATGTGGTTGGCAAGAGAGTGTTTTAAAAAGGATCAGATTACCCCTAAATTGTTGTCAGTGTGATCAAAATGACAGCACATTTGAATAACCATCACCACTAGTGAAAAATAAAGTCAAAAACACAGTAAACTAGAACGGGCACTCGGTAGAGCGCATACCTTCGCATATCACAAGATTGGGCATTGAATTGTGAACATTTTGGCATTAGTTGCATGCCAATTGGATATAAATTGACCGTGCTATGGTAAAAAGAAGATGTTGACCTTTCCATGACCTTGACCTTTGACCCGATCGATCCCAAAATCTAATCAAATGGTCCCCGGATAATAACCAATCATCCCGCCAAATTTCATGCGATTCGGTTTAAAACTTTTTTTGTGATGCGAGTAACACGCATACAAATAAATAAATAAATAAATAATAAATAAATAAATACACAGCGATAAAAACATTACCTTCCGCATTTTCAATGCGAAGGTAATAAATAAATAAATAAATACACGGCGATCAAAACATTACCTTCCGCATTTTCAATGCGAAGGAGAAAAACACCTCATCAGGAGTGTGTAGGAGCTGTTATTTAGGCGAAGCTCCCATTTTGTCCTTTTCCTTCTCCCCTCTACAGCTTATTGGCCTTGGCCACTCTGTAATGTGTGGTGCCTACACTGCCACAATTCCTCCTGGCTCTCGGCTGAGTACGTATCGATCGCTTGCTGGTGTGTATTACGCTGAGGGAAGGTGTCAGAGAGGGAGGGAGAGGTGGTGGAGGAGGAGGGACGTGAAAGACAGAAAGGGGGTTCGGTGGAGGAAATATCCTGACGGCTCACTCATATGTTCGACAATAACACCTTCAGAAGTTCTCGGGAAAGACTTTGGAGCAGTGCTGACCTGTGCTGGGTGTTGCCATGCATCTGCACCTGTATCTCTCTTTCACAATTGTTAATCTTTTCTTCCAGCCATACAAATATGTGAAGTGAATCCTCATAATTAGAGGTCCCCCCATTCACTAAAATACACAGCCATGAAGACAAATGTAAATGAGAATTGTTAATTTCTCTCTAACCCAAACATGGGGATGAGTTTCCCATATATAATGCAGTGCTACTATATCAGGCTCTATCCCCACACAGCCCCTCTACTCTCCACTGGCCTACGATTACAACTGGCTAAATATAGGATCATCAGCGTACGGGACTTCCCTTATTCTCATAAAGGGAAATGAGGCATAGGGATGGTGTAGCCTGGCTTGGTTCATCACAGTGCAGCAGAGCCTTGTACACACACACGCGCACACACACACACACACACACACACACACACACACACACACACACACACACACACACACACACACACACACACACACACACACACACACACACACACACACACACACACACACACACACACACACACACACACAAGCATGCACGCACACAGTGTGCACAGTGGGTAAAGAGGGCCATAATAATGCAAAGAGGTTACAAACTAACTTGTAACTGGTATATGGCATCGGATTAGTTGAACCCTCCTGTTACCTTCACATTTACTGACATATTTTACCCTCGGGGTCAATTTGACCCCAGCAATTAAAACCTCCAGAAAATTATTAGAATTAATATTGTTTCCCAAGTTTAAGTGTGAGGTACTTTATGTTTGTTTGTTGACTACCTAAATAGCCCTTTAAATATATAAAAAAGTTGATATTTCTTATATGTTTGACAGAGTGAAAAACAGCCTGGGGTCAAATTGACCCCAAAGAACACCGACGTTAAACATTGAATGGGGTCAAATTGACCCTAAAGGTAACAGGAGGATTAAATAATTTTGCATTTTTCTGATCTTATTTCATGCCAGTGTAAATGACCCATTAACCCCACGGGGGTCATTAAAGTTTCATCCAATCTGATTTAATCTAATCTAGTATGCACAACTATAGGTTAATGTGTGCCCACAGAGAAAGACCCCCCCCCCCTCCTTCCCTTTTACCTGGCACTCACAGGTTCACCCACAACAGTCCCAGTTCCTCTCCGGTAAGCTACCAAAGCATCACTGCAATCAAAGGGAGGAGAGTGTGTGGCCATGAGCATCCCTATGCAGCAGAGAGCAGACAGGGGAGTCTGATTCATAGCGGGCCCCTCTGCTCTTCATCACTTTAATAAATGGCCCAGGGGACTGGGGAACATTTTGCCTGCTCCAGAGGTACTGATCAGAATGGGGACATTTAGGCTCTTTGTCTCTGCCACTCCTTCTACCTTGCCCACTTCCTTTTCTCTCTCTCTTTCTTTCTTCCTCTCTCTCTCTTCCTTACATTCTTTCCCGGCCATGTCCGTCTGTGCGTCGGCCTAAAACAGGATAGATTCTCTTGCTGCTTTAAAGGATGGCTACATCAGAGGGCCAGCTGGCCTCACTCCTTC
This sequence comes from Pseudoliparis swirei, assembly GCF_029220125.1. NCBI lineage: Eukaryota > Metazoa > Chordata > Actinopteri > Perciformes > Liparidae > Pseudoliparis > Pseudoliparis swirei. The sequence goes on from NC_079394.1 coordinate 5,577,720, forward strand.
ATCAGCGACACTGACCTTCTGCTTGTCACCGCTTAAGCGGCCGTCACATCCACTCCACTGGCTCATCGGCCACTGCCACAGGGAAGAAAAAGCTTAAGAGCCACCTTAATCCAATATAGCGTCTGAGAGCCACGTAAACAGTCAGTGTTTCATCTACTTGGGCGGACGCAGTCCGTGTAGGGATACGTCGCTGTGTAAAGGGCCAGCGATGATAGCTTGGCGGTCAACCTTACCCTTGGAGTGAGAGTAACGTATATATAACTGAAGTAATGGAAGTTTAAGAGTTTAAGTCAAAGCATGGAGCTGCATTCATGTATATTACTGTGTCAATATCAATTTTTGGTTTAATGAGACAATGTAAAACTATCCATTCAAAAAACAATAACTCCATCATTTTAAAACCTTAATTAATTTCAGATAGCTACAACAAGGCTCGACAACCTTAATGAAACTTTAACCTTGTGCAATAAAAGCTTTTGTAAAAAAAAGAAAAAGAAAGATACGGGCTCTTTAACGACTACTTCAACTCCAGTGCCTGGGCGACCCTGGCTCCTGAACACTTACTGACCTAAAGATGCAGTGACACAAAAAGCTCAAAGATAATTAAATATTGATTTTTGTTTTCTAATCCTATATAAAAATTGTCCTGAGACTCCCAGCGGTAGTTTTCACACTCAGTAAAAGACGGGGGGGGAAAGTCTGGATTGGCGGTTAACCTCTATTTCATGTAGGGGGGTGTCTGCGTGAGGTTGATGGGATGGGGTGCGATGCCGATACGTTCTTGGCTCCAGCCTTGAACCTGGCCCGCACCATTACTCTCCTGCTACTGATGACACTGATCCCCTCTCTAATCTTTCTCCTGGAGCGGACCGTGGCAGGCTGCCTCTCCGCCGCATGCCCGATTGATATTCTCCTCACCCGGCTCCCCCCATGTTGAATTTACACCCCCCCCCTCCCGATCCACCTTTTTTTCTTTATTTTTTACTACCCAACCCTGATACCTCGCTCCATCTCCTCCCGCACACAGAAGCAGAACTTTGAGGTGACAAGGAGCTCTCAGAACGAAAAACAATTCTCTTTTAAATGTTCTATCTTTCTGCTCAGACTGAACAAACTCACTCGGAAACGAGTGCCGTTGGCCGTGCGGTCCGTAGAATAAAAAAGTTAGCTCCCGCTATAAAACAGCAGCAGTATTAAATCACAGTATGAGGTGGAGACGTGAAAGCAGATTGCTTCCTCGTGTTAATGCTCAATCAAAGACGTAACACGGGGAGGCGAGATGCCAAATGACGGTGAGTCCAGTACTCTGAACAACGGGGTCAGATGTTGTGAGTGTGTGTGTGTATTACGATTAGAGGAAATAGTCATACGGTGGCACTCAATACACACGAAAATGTCCAAAGCTTATGTCGAGAAATGTGTCTGTCAACAACCCCCCCCCCCCCCCCCCCCCCATACACACACACACACACATAGATGGAGCATGCCCTCCAGGGGGCAGCAGTGACCAGCCCAGTCTTCTGCTCCATAGCGCCTGTGCATTAACGTTTTATCCCCTCCATCATGTACGCAGACAAACAAACACTCCTCTGGGGTTGTGAGCCAATAAAAAGTGATCTTATTACCCCCCCTCCAGGATCACTGCAACATCTACATCCCCCCCCCTTCCCTCACCCTGTGGAACATACAACACAACCTGCCGTCACCCCCCACCCTCAAAACGCACACAAACACACGCCCTCAACTCCTGCAGCACCACCTACACCACCCCATGTGTTCAGCGCCTTGCATTCTGATCCTCTACTTCATTAAATAACACTCCGGCGCTGCCACCATGGCCTTCACTCGCTAAGTGCTCCCCCATCGGCCCTCTTAACCCTGCTCTCTCCTCCTGCCTGTAACTGAATGGATAACCCAGTTAAGAGAGCGGGGCAAATCCAATCCACGGATTGAATTCTCAGCTCCGCGCTGGACACAGGTGGGTCCGTCAGAACGGGCTACGACGGGAACATGTGTCGCTTCCTCCGTAATCGATTCTGATAATGCTGTGAGTACTGTGTAAAACAGTCTGTCCGGGTTTGGGCCACATAAACACTTCTCAAACATTTTGTATCGAGTTGAGACACGAAATGTTTATTCGCTGTGACTTTTTGTTGTTGTTGTAAAACTCAAGGAGATGTTTGTTCAAGGCACAAGCTCCCTCATGTTTTATTTACAAATCCGCTGAAGTCGCAATGAACTTATTTGAAAGGCGTCCTGACCGGCGATCGGGGATAAGAGGGTTCCTTTCTCTGCTCGAAGGCTGTCGCTATTGTGAGACACTGGCTGTGGAGCGCCATCCATCACGGTCTGTTTAAAATTGAAATAGCAGTGTTTACCCGTTGAGCATTTCATGACACATCTGAACAAATGACCCTGAGTTTTGAGGTTGGTCAAACAGTGAAATTAATTAGCGTGTTGAAGTGTTAAATTGCTGTAAACGTGTGTTTGTTTTGATCATTTGTCAGGACAAAAATGATGGCACTCACCGAGCTAGTTTGAAGGGACTTACAACAACAAAATGGATAAATGGATTTGATACAGTCACCTCCTCAGCTGCGCATGTCGGTTCTATATCCGCGTCAGGCCCACCATGGAGGGATAATTCTGTTTGCTACCTGCTGCTGTTATCCGTACCTGAGCTGTCATTATTCCTCTGTTACGCAATGTTTGCTGACGTAATCGCTGTCTCAAAGCATCAGGAAATATTGTCTGGCAGTTAAGTAAGAGATGATTCAGACCAGCGCGTACTGCTTCTCAGCACTAGAAATAGATTACAGAGTGGGAGGGAGCAGTCTGTTATCTTTGGGAGAGTCCAGTTGTTCCCAACAATCACACAAATAAGAGTGTGTCATATACACGTTTAGTGTTTTTGTTTGTTTGCTTGTCTTTTTTAAATGGGCTCCTGGAGATAAATATTTCCTATTTAGGACATCTTAACCTCAGGTCTTGAGAGCCTCGAGACCATACTACATCTTTAAGCCTCTATTCCTCAAACTATTTGTTTTCAGCAAATCTCTGCTGTCAAAGTGTCACATTTATTGAAAATCATTGTTTTTCTCTTAAAAGTTAAGAGTCAAATTCATGGCTACTCTCTGTTCCACTCGCTTCTCCAACTCAATGCAATCTCTCCTTCAGCATTTCCTTCATCGATCTTCCTGAAAAACTGCAGAGTGTTCCTGGGGTCTACTTTCCATATTCTAAGACAATCAGCATCCACTGTATCACTTGTTATTAGAAGTTAAAGGCTTTGTAATTTCTTCAAAAGTTAAACAACAATTACTTTGTGAGCAGAGACAGAGCGACTGCTCCCATGGTAATTCACTGGTACTTACATCATCGTAGTTGGTCTTGTCCAAACTCATCATTCACTGCGTTTACATGATGGTATAATTCGAATCTTGCTTTAGTCGGACTATGCTATCTTTTGGGGGATCTGCTGTTATCCCAATATACATAGCAGTGAGTAATTCGAATCATTGGCCGAAAGCATGTCATATCCGATACGATAGGTGGCGCTGTTTTCATTACAACTCGTGGTGATACAGCCATTTCCGCTTGACCTCTTCACCACTACCAACAACAACCAACAACAACAACATCAACATTTCGAGAAAGATGGCGAACAGAGAGCAAGGCGAAGCTACATCCCTCTACTATTCTTGCATGATGTTAATAGTGACATTTTCGACTCTTTCGACTTCCGGGTCACGACATGGGAGGGAGGGGGGAGGAGGGCGGCGGGATCTCAAGCATGCGCAAAGACGCAAAGTCCAGTTCCTAATCCAATTCACCGTTACATGCCGCGATAGTCGAATTATCAACCGGATCGGATCGAGTTATCCAGGGGTGTTAATCGGATCGTAGTCGGACCGCACATAGTCGAACAAAGGTGTTTACATGAAACGGATAATTCGATTTCAGTCCGACTAAGCCAGTTATGCGAATGCATGTAAACACGGTCAATGCTCTCTATTAAAATAATGTTCTCTCTGCTGTCTATAAAAGTATAATTTGCTTCTCTCTGTCCTGCTGTTACTACAAATGTGTGTGAGGCTGTGTGTCGCTCCGACTCTCGACTCATCCATGGACTCTTCTGTCGAGCCATGACGTTTAGCCTGCCATGGGAAATACTATTAGTTAAAGGATGCCATCAAACAATATAAGGTTAGATTTGTTTTTTAATCACCACATTTATGTTAGTTATATAGAGTGAACAGCATTTAGTAAACAACACAACATACAGTTGAGCAAGTCTGTGGTCTGAGGCTGTAGTTTTAGTTATTTACGGTATAAATAGTCTAGGGTCTTTAGGGACCCTTTTTTTCACAGAAGGCAGATTGAAGCATCTGACATCATATTCATAGAAAATAAACCTTGTACAGTAGGAGAGGCTCAACACATTTCTGTTGTTCGGAAGCTCTCAGTTCTTCCGAAAGGCATCTATCTGCACTTCTGTCTCGGCATGACCTTGAGCATGTACGCCTATTAGAGCAAAAGTCTGGCTGGATCCAAAATGAATTTGTACATGACGGCTCTGTCAAACATCCATACACCTCCTCAAGCCCCACCCCCACCTCACCCAAACCCCACAGCCGGGCAGACAGGTGGACGGCACGCGCAGGGGCAGCGTGCCTCTGGAGGGGGTGGGTGGGCGATATTGATTCAATGTCTACTGTACTTGGAGAGAGAGGAGGCCAACGGCGCTTTTCTTACAAGGCTAACTCTGGACCAATCTCATCACACATTCTCTCAGGGGACATGAGCTTCTTTTTTTCTTCTTTCTTTTTTACCATCTCCCCCTTTCTTTTCTTCCCGCTCTCTGCGTTGTATTCATTCTCCCTTTCATTTTTATTCTGTTAAAGAAAAAAAAGAAAAAAAAAAAACAAGGTCGACAAAGGTTGTCCTCCCAGCATTCAACAGAAGGAGGAGGAGGGGGGGGGGGTACAGAAAGCTCTCCAGAAGACAGGCCCGAGAGCCGAGATATCCCACAATGCAGCTGATAAGAAAGTGGGCCATATAACCTTTTGGTGAGCACGTGACAGGAATGCAGACGGCGGATGGCGTTGTGAAGAGGACGGCGGTGGGGAGGGAAGAAGAGGCTGCCGCCACTCCCGCCGCACTTGAAAGATGAAGTCAAAGCCGAGGAAGGAGGGAGGATGGAGAAGGAAGGCAATGATAAGCGAAAGAAGATGTTCGGTGCCAGAGAGAGAGAGAGAGAGAGAGAGGGGGTGGGAGGGAGGATGAAAGAGAGATAAAGAGAGGAATTGAGGGGACTGAAGTGCAGGAAAGTGGTATATGTTATGTCTCACTGAAAAGCTAAACACTAATTGGCTTAGCGTAATTTAAAACACTGGAACTGGAATGAGCCAAGTCGACAAGACGCAGAAAGAAAAACTCCTTGACAAATTATTGTTTAATTTTCTGCTCATGTCTGATTTTAAACTCAAATGACATTCGTATTTAGAGTTTTTTTCTGGTCTCACTGTCGAGATAACAATGTTTCTATCTTTATCTAAATAGGCTACTTGTGTCAGCATGTCAAAGCATCTTTTCTTAAATTATTATCATTTCACATCTTTTGAAACAACACTGTATTTATTACAATAACTGACTTAAACACATACACTCTGTTGCTTTTTGTACAGACATCCCTGGGAATATCTCTCCATAATGCCTCTTACAGCCTTTCCCAGCCACATGCGAACACATATCAGCATGATTTGCTCCAACGCGGGAATAATTGACCCTGAACAATTATTACAATGAGCGCTCTCATTTTTCTTCCCCTCGGCTGTCCCCTCATCTCTAAAACCAGGAGTTGCTGTGGCGCGGCAGCAGAACCCCGGCAAAGACACCTCGCAAATGAAGTTCTCCTCTCCATCTCAGGAGACTCCGAAGCCATTTGTTTTCATTATTTTGACAACCCTTTTTTAAAGGAGCTCTCCTCTTCAGCCTGCCTTCGCCGGTCTCCTCAACGCTCCGTCTGTGCCCCCCCACACACATTTATTTGGAGCTCGTCCCGAGTGAGGTGCAGCGATGTGTCTCAGTCCCAGCTCTCTGCCTCAGAAGACACAAGGATGTGGTGGGAGGGGATGAAGAGAGGCACTCCCTCACCTAGATAAATAGACACCTCCTATCTCTCTCTTACCCGGCTCTCAATCTCTTCGCAGCGAGTCCTGAGAGGTTCTGAACTCGTCCAGACCGGCTTGAGTCAAATCTCCAGCTCTGTTTCTGATCCTGTTGCAGCTTTTAGCACGAGAAAAATAGCGTCACGAAGCTCAAAACACGGCTTCATACACGGAGTGAACGGAGGAGTACACTTATTTCTTCCATTTCCCCCTCGCTCCACGCTCATTATTTACTCTACAGGAAATGTCTCCATCCTGCTGGAGGTCATACCATTACCGATAAATTGAGAATATGTTAATCATCATTCCCATGAATATGCAATGCGGGTCATATTATTCAATATAACCATTATCTTAATTGTACTGTAATCAATGCTAAATTGTCCTCCTCTTTGTGTGTGTGTGTGGGTGCAAAGAGAAAAGCAGCTGAAAGGGTGGAAAATGCAAGCGATTGAATCTGTGAAGTGAAACAAAGCAAAGCCCTGTTGCACATTCCCAGACGTGTTCATGTTCAAGCCAACGTTTTCTTGTCCGTCCCTCAAGTGAGGGACCAAAGTATCTTAAACAGACTGATTTGTATATTCCTGAAACAAGGACCTCCAACATCAACACTTCCTGAAGGGTAAACAAATTGTCCTTTCTCTCATCTGATTTCACCTCCACTGGGTTTTTGCGTTCTGTTTCAAAGCTGGTCTTGATTTGTCTTTGGTTCCAGCGCTGCGTTACTACCACACTCAGAGCGATACTTGAACTGGAAAGGAGAAGTTTAAATCTTGTGGGAGAACAGGCTGTTCACACATCTGGCTTGCTATACAAACTTTTTTGGAGCTTGCGTTTGGGTTTTACATGGAGGACCATGCAGGGAGCGCCACAGGGCTCAGACAAAGGAAAGCAATTGGACGTTATTCACTTCTTTTGAACACCTCATTGTACATTTTCTGAATCTTAATGAATCTCAATCTGTAATAATGAATTGATTCGTGATCAACTATTGAATAGAATAATAAAATCAATCATTTTCTGGTATTTCTACTCCTGAGATGATGAGTCGTTGCACAACATTTGAGGAGTCTTTAGAAGTTGGCAATGGCTAAAATGTTCGCTGAGCAAAGATGGATACATGGCATGTCAAAATATTGATTTCTGACATATCAATGCTGACATCAGGCTTTGCTATCAGTCGATCAGGAAGAGCTTTTTTTGGGGTGCGATCTAAACATTTCTGGAGCTTGAGGATATCCACAGAAACAAACGCCTCACCATGGCTGTCACCTACTTCGTCAGTCTTGCTAGGTCAAATTCACAGAGTTCAGTAATGATGTGTTTTCCACTTCCAATTTCCCACTTCTCCTCTAGGAATTACAACCAGAGAGGAAAATCTAGCACATGATGATTTACGTCCAATGCCAACCTTTAATGCCAAGGGGAGGGTGGAGAGTTTGTCTTGGTGGGTCGGCGTGTAGCATGACTTCCATGCATCAATGTGCTGTTCACATCCAGTCACAGGCCAACAATCAGTGTTCCATTTGTGTTGTCCATAAGCAAACATATGTCCTTAACCTCAACCAAGTCAACCATACCATAAACAAATGTAATATCCCGAACCTTAGCCATGTAGTAGTTGTGCACATGCTGTACAAAGGGAACATTTGAAAATGCTGGCATTTAATGTAAAAGAGAAGAAAAAAAAGCTTTGTTATTGAATATAATCCTGGATTTTGTTGTCAAGTATATTATTGGGTTGTCTGGCCACAAGTCAGAAAAAAAGAAACAGAGAGAGAGAGAGAAGGACCGAGGGCGAGATAGGGGTAGTTTACCACCAGCGTTCCTTTGCTCGGCAATGATAGCCAGTGAAGCAGAAAAGTGAATTACCCTTCTACTCCAGCGATTCTTAATTTAATATCTCCGATGAGCAGCTTCAGCTCTGGATTGGGCCAGGGTGTGCAGGGTGTGCACATTCATGCTGTGTCACAAAACATTAGACACTGTCGCTGCTATTCATTTCCGTATGGTAATTCTGAGACACACCTCTTAGTCGGGACACCGAGGGACATCTCTCTCCAGATTTTCTATTTTGGGTATTTTATTGGAAGAATTATCATCAATTGACGTATATTTAGCTCCTTTTTGTAGAACCGCAGAGGAATACGTAATGGTGATTGAATAAAGGGGCGTGTGTATTTCTGATGCTCATCTATATTGTCTTCAATTTTATTTCCCCAGGAAGGAACTTGTGCTCTAGGGTAATAAACTAATAAACAATACAAGTGATATATATATATATAATATAAACGTTAGTTACCGCTGTTTTATTCCAAAGACACACTTTGAATACGTTATGTTTAAACCAGCTAGTTTTCCATCCACACTCTCTGAGTCAATAGTGGCAGACTATTTTAACGGTCTGATGAATGAGTGAAGGTGAAAAGGTCTTTAGCTTTTAGAGATATGACTTATCAGGGGTTAGCTCAACCATGAGGGGCTCCTCCAAGGCTTTAAGGACGTCTGTAACTGGGTGGGATCATTGCGGGTGGCGACTTCCTCAATGCTGAGTGCGAAGTGTTGCTGTATGTTTATTGGGTGGTGGGACTCCCCATAACCTGCCCCCCCCTCAACCCCATAGCGAGGCAATTGGCAGGCAAACAGCTGCTTGGTCTAAGCGGACTGCATATCAATGGCTCTAATTAATTGGATTAATGGAGAGGGTTCTGGGATTTGGGGAAAGGCTGGAGGAAGCATTTCAGCGGAAACAGAATTGCCGTCCCCGAGGGCAGGGGGGTCGTGGGGGAGCTGGGAGGGGGCACACGACTGAATATGGATGAGGAAGAATTGAGTTAAAACAGAGGAGACTGCGGCATTCATTAGACCGCCCACCCTCTGAAGTAGCCGCTTAATATGCACGCTATTACTATGCAAATCAGCGATAATGAAACGCAAAGGATTTTTTTAATCAGAGGAAGAACAAGCAGATGTTGGGAGGGCTCGGAAAGAAGTGCCATGAGTGTTTGTGTGTGCGTAGATGTGTGTGGGTGTGTGTCTGCGTGTTGCTTTCTGAGTGAATATGTGAGAGTATGTACATGCCAGAGCTGGATATTGAACCCTCAAACTGATTAATATTCTCTGCAGGAGTCGCATTAAGAAATCAGAATTAAGAACAGGTTATTTATTGGAGGGATTTGTGTCGGCACCTTGGGGAGAGATAAAGCTCGATCGACTCGCACACGACCAATCTCTGCACAGCCGGCGGTGGTGTGGTAAACCCCTGCAACAGTCCTCCCCAACTGGAGAGTCAACACTGGGACACACCAGTTGTGCTGGATGGTCCGGTCCTCCTGCTGGAGTGGTGTGTGTGTGTGTGCGTGTGTGTGTGCTTGTATGTGTGTGCAATGGACTGAGAATGATGCGATGCTCTTGTGGCGTCACATCTACGTGAGCATGTGCGGTCTGGTCAAGATTCCTGCATGGAAAGCATCTCCCTTCGAGTGGCTCCCCGTGGCTTCTCGCTCTCGAAGCCTAATCAAGGCGTTCCTCTGTGGGCGTGCGACATTAATTGTTCTCTCAGCACAAGTGGACGAATCAGGCGGACTGGATGAAGTCATCGATCATCGGGCAGCTGCCTTTTTTCACAGTGCCCGAGCAAGGCGCTGAAATGGACGGGCCTGGTTACCAGCCTGCGGTGACACTCGTGGGTTTCAGTTCCTTCGCCATTAATTAACACTCTAGGATGCTTGAATCTATTTTAACCCTTGTGTTGCCTTCGGGTCAATTTGACCCGATTCAATGTTTAACCCTCCTGTTACCTTTATATTTACTAACATATTTTACCCTTGAGGTCAATATGACCCCAGCTATTAAAATCTCCAGAAAATTATTAGAATTAATATTGTTTTCCAAGTTTAAGTGTGAGGTATTTTATGTTTGTTTGTTGACTCCCGAAAGAACACCGACATTAAACATTGAATCGGGTCAAATTGACCCGAAGGCGACAGGAGGGTTAAATATTGAATCGGGTCAAAATGACCCGAAGGCAACACAAGGGTTAAGACAAATTAAAAAAGAGGGTTGATTTGATCTGGTAGAGATCAATACTGTGAGCCGTGTGGATCACAGGAGACAAGGATCCAAACCTTCGTGTTGAAATAGACTCCTGCAGCAGCACATCGTTGCTTTGGTGTGTTGCTCATATGTGAGGGGTGGAAGAGAGAAAGAGAGTCAACAAATTAATGTGTCAGACCTTTGACTCAATAGATTGTTGTCATTAGGTAGAGAATGCCAAGTGGGTCCTCCCTCGTAGGCCACATAGAATATCACGGGAGTGAATCTCCATCCTGTTTGACTCCCCATGGCACAGTAATAACAACAATCTAATGACGAACAATACATCAGGTGTACTGCAGTCCCACTGTCCCAGAGCCAAGCTTGAATTTGATCTCAGGCCTGATAATGAGAATGGTGATGATGATGAGGTGGCTGAGTGATGATGATGGCGGTGTCCCTTGTTAGTGTGTCTCAGTCCTAATTAGAGAGGGTTATTACAAGGCTGGATTTAAGAGCTACTATAGGTAGACCAGGCAGACTCAGACGGGTCTCACTGATTAACAACCTCTAAATAAAAATCCATTTCTCCATACAGGCTCACAGCTTTCATGGGGAATCATTTTGCATGCCCACAAGTTCTTCCTGCAACAAATCAAATCAATGTGTCGTCCGACTAGATGTCTGAGCATTCCTCAACAATATTGGGAAACAGAGGTCACAGGTAGATATTTGTCATGTCGATTCAGTAACTTGCAAAATGTTCATTAGTGGATGATTTGTCTCATAGGACATCTAAGATGGCACGATTCAGAAGTTTCGAAACGGTTTCTGATGACAAAGAACACAAACTCTTGCAATGCCCTGCACGAGCCCACCCCCAAAACACAGATCTGCATCGACCCAAGTCTTTTGAGAAGTATGGCAGAACCTGAGTCGATAATGCTGGTGCTAGACAGCCATGCAATATGCTTTGGCTTCTAGTAATCATTTTTCATTGAATTATTTTTGATCAAAGGGGAATTCCATGTATTTAGTATCACACTTCAATACATTTTGGGGACTAGCAAAGGACTTTAAAAAGTGATGCCATGATGCAAACCAATAGCATCTTATATTATACTTCAGTGCATCATCAGGGTTATTTTCTCAGAGATTTGACAGGAGAAACAATATAGACTGTTTTCACAAATAATCCTTAAAACATGTGTGGAGTACCCCTTTACAATAGTTACTCATGTAGAGCTCATGAAAGGTCGTGAGTGGTTTGTCTGTAACAACCAGAGTTCAGTGAACGTTGAGTTATGACTCACTATAGCTTGTATTATCTAATATAACAGAACATTGCTCCGCTTTTCTGTTTGTTTAAAGCACGCCAGGACATCGTGAGCTTGATCTTTTTGATGCTTAAAGTTTCACGGCAGATTGACAGACTCACTCACTAATTCCCTGACTCACAGAACCACAGACACACAGGACCCACTGCTTGATCCTCCTGGCGGTGATAATAACTAACATTATCAAACGGGTGGAAGAAGAAACAGTGTTGACGTTAATGCCAAATATATCAAAGTATTGTGCTGCAGATATACACTACCGTTCAAAAGTTTGGGGTCACTGAGAAATGTCTTTATTTTTCAGAGAAAAGTACTGTTTTTTCAATAAAGATAACATTAATCAAAAATACACACAATACATTGTTAATGTGGTAAATGACTATTCTAGGTGGAAATGTCTGGTTTCTAATGAAATATCTCCATAGGTGTATAGAGGCCCATTTCCATCAACTATCACTCCAGTGTTCTAATGGTACATTGTGTTTGCTAATCGCCTTAGAAGACTAATATCTGATTAGAAAACCCTTGTGCAATTATGCTAGCACAGCTGAAAACAGTTATGCTGGTGATATAAGCTATACAACTGGCCTTCCTTTGAGCTTGAAGTTTGAAGAACAAAATTAATACTTCAAATATTAATCATTATTTCTAACCTTGTCAATGTCTTGACTATATTTTCTATTCAATTTTCAATTCATTTGATAAATAAAAGTGAGTTTTCATGGAAGACACAAAATTGTCTGGATGACCCCAAACTTTTGAACGGTAGTATATATATATATATATATATATATATATATATATATATACTGACAACGAGCGAGGTGCGGCCTGTACTTTCTTGAAATACAACTTGAGCGCCAGTTTGCCCTCAGTTCAGAGAACGAAGAAGAAGAGCTGCACTATAAGGCTTGTCAATAACGCATCAAAAGCTGCGTCCTCCCCGCCATCAGAAGGCTGCGTTGCCGGGGGGGTCGAGGGTGCCACCGCTCAAGGAAGCGTACCACCAGTAAGCTCAAACTTGTCCGGCTTAACCCCAGCACCTGAAGTCTGACCTCTGACGAACTGACCCTTCTCCTCGCCGGAGCAGAACACTTTCTGTTGCTGCAGTCAGGTGAGACCCAGCACTCACTCAGCCCGCTCTCACTCCCGGTGTGTGCCTGCTGAATCGAGTTTGTAAATCCACTGACTAAGCGTTCGTGTCAAGCTGCCGAATGCCGAACGCCGACGACATCCTGTTCTGATGGGGTGGTCTCCTGAATGCTGGGAGGACGAGCAGAAGGTGCCGGTCCTTTTCTCGTTTCTTTGACGTTGGATTTAACCTAAATAACAACCTATGAAAGAGTCCACAGGCCATACCGCCACCGGAAAGTATCACGGTAAACACAAAGATGTTTAACGTAAACCATAGGCTCGCGTCACACCGGATATTTTCAGCGGCTCCCAGAATTTGTGTGTATTCTTTTAACTCTTGATTGTATGGTCCCAGTCGAGCAGCTGAAATGATGTCCCCTATTTCTTTAGAGCGGCTGCTCAGGTACTACAACTTAGACATATTAAAAGGAACATTCACTACATGTATTCACTAGAACGGGCACTCGGTAGAGCGCATACCTTCGCATATCACAAGATTGGGCGTTGAATTATGATTGTTTGGCATGAGTTGCATGCCAATTGGATACAAATTTACCGTGCTATGGTCAAAAGAAGAGTTTGACCTTTTCATGACCTTGACCTTTGACCCGATTGATCCCAAAATCTAATCAAATGGTCCCCGGATAATAACCAATCATCCCACCACATTTCATGCGATTCGGTTTAATACTTTTTGTGTTATGCGAGTAACACGCATACACATAAATAAATAAATAAAGAACGAGCTCCCCGCTGACATCAGGACAGCAGAAAGTCTCTTCATCTTCCGCCGGAAACTAAAAACACATCTTTTCCGACTATATCTGGACTAAAACACAGATTAGCACTTAAATGGCTCTTACTTATGGTATTATTTATGCTACTTTTGTAGTTCGACTATCTTGAAGAAATGTTACTTCCTGTATTCTTGTTGTTCTTAGTTTGTACTCTAGGTTGATGCACTTATTGTAAGTCGCTTTGGATAAAAGCGTCTGCTAAATGACATGTGATGTCATCGACTTGTCAATAATATTGCATGAATTAAACTATGCAATTCATCAATATGGAGTTCAGTTTACTTTACCTGCTGTAATCTAACTCCAAATGCACATATTCAGGAACTAAGTCCATGCATGATTCGCCAAGCTACAGTTTTTCAAAACGACATGAGCTCTGGGGTCATGACTCACATACCACAGTGAGCAGACTGAAAGTCCACTTAGAGAGTCAGCGATGCACTGCACTTATTATCCTCAGAGAAAGAGCCATTGAGCCACACCGTTGATAACACTGAGACCACCTCAACCAGCCGAGCCCTGCTGCGGATTCAAACTGTGAAGGTCAAAGAGGATAAACCCTGTTATGCTCCGTCGCTCCACAGGGATATCTCAGCATGTGTGTGTGCGTGTACGTGTGAAAGGTGTGTATGGAGTGTGTCGGTGTGTCGGGCGCCAGAAGGAGCATATAAAAATCATCACACTGCACAGCACTCAGATATTACATTGAGCTACTCTTGCTCACATTTTCCACCGTCACCAACTCCAACACACACACATATGAAATATAATGCCTCTGTCAGAAGCGATTCGCTTGAACTTAATGCCACTTCTCTATCTCTATTTTTATCCTTCCTCTGTTATGACAAGGAGCTGCTGAGATTTGAAGAAAAAGAGTGTATGGAGAGATGAAATAGTTTTATTTAATACTATTTACAAAGTAGTCTTTACCAAATATGCAATGCTTCACATCTGTCTTTGTTATTTATCGTGTTTTATATGTTTACACACAAATAAATTAGATGGAAAAATGTAATTCAGCAAGAGCATCATTCTCAGAAAGGCCAAACATTAGCTGATTACAAGTGTTACGCATCCTCTAGATGGAGACTGTAAATTAGTTGTCGTGATATATTGTGTTAAGAAGCAGCTAAATCAACGACATATATGGCCACAGCTCTTGGGCACATATGAATTTCCTCCATATATCAGAATATGGAGTGTACAATTATGTAACTGAACCTTTGTTTGCTGATGTGACTCATAAATAAAAATGTTAATAGGCTCAAGCAGCAAAGGAATGCTGTTGCTAATGTCACCTTTTTGTCTTTTGTGTCTTTTGACCCGATCCTGCAGTCTATCTGGTGTTTTCCAGGTTTGGTCATGAACACAAAACCTGTTTGGATGAGTGTATGTGTGCTCGCTTTGGTTTTCTTTGTTTGCATCTGGTCTTGGCATGAAGGGGCCTGGAGGTTCGGTCAGAGAGGCGCTGGCTGATGTCAGCTGGCCAGTGGGGATGCGGTTCAGTCGCATCAGATTGCCGTCACCGGGCGGTTTTGGCTCCTCTCCGACGCTCACGCTCAGCCTCTTGTTTCTCCATCCCATCCCCTTCTTTCCTTCATGACTCCAGTCTCTTTGTCTGCTTCTATGTGTCTCGATGTGTCTTTGTGTACTGATAATGCTTTCAAACTCATTTTAGAATTGCTTGACCAATTATTGTTGGTGTAATACCCTCCTGATACTGAACAGTTGCACACAAAGCCACTGATTGGGAGCATTATCTGGTGCGCTGTGCAGGTGGTTCACAGCTCCAATTTCACACAAGCCAAAGCCTATTTACTTCTCGATGACGGTTTTTTTTCTGCATTTTGAAAGCATGAGCATCTATGATATCTATTTGGCTTCAATTAGCAACAGATGCCTCCGTGCACAGCGCTAACCCTAATTGTACGTGATGAGCAAAGCTAATCGCCCTGGTGCTGCCTGACCTTCCTACAGCTGCGAGGGGGAACTTCTCCCACAGCCCCTTCTCAGACCCCATCCAAACACACACATGTGTGCACACTCACAGAATGTGCTCCCCAATATTTAAAATAGAGGGTAGTGGGGGCTCGCCTTGGTGACCGCAAATTAGTTGCTGTAATTGCATCTCCCTCCCTGTGCCTGTCATTTTCCAGCCCTGTTTGCTGCAGTGCAGAGAGTTTGTTTGTTTTGGTGTCAAGGCGATTTACAATCAAAATGAGGACCTCCGGCGCACATGTGGAGCCCCAAGCAAAATGGCAGCGCGATAGCCTCAAATAGCCCCGCCTCCTCCACCGCACGGTGCGGTCCGGAGGGCTACAGCGATAAAGGGTGAGACGAGAGAAGAACCAAGTGAACGAAGTTTATAATTATTTATAAAAAAATACTTTAGAGTTATAAATGTAATTAAAAACGGATTAAAATGGAAGATGTATGTGGTAGTATATATAAATATATATATATTTTTATCTTGTTTATTTTTTCTTTATTTTTTCTTCTTCTTTATTTTATATTAATTTTCTGATTTATTTTGATTTCAATTTAGGATAGGAATTTATAAGCATTTTTTTTGCTTCTACCTATACCTTTTCAGTCTTTCTCTTTTGTATTTTTTTTATAGGATAATATTGTATTGTATTTGATTTGATTGACTGAATAAAAAAAATAAAAAAAATACAAACAAACACAGTTGGTTGTTCTCTCGTCTCAAGCCTTACGCCTTATATTCATGTTTTTTTTACAAATAACCAAGAGCCTTCTAAGCCCCCTGAAAACAGTTTAACGAAACCTCGAATACTATAAATATCTAAAAATCACTGGCATTTTCAAGGGCTCCTGTCCAGCTCTGGGAAATATTCACAGTCACCACCCAGTAAATAACTGTTCCGATCACAATGACATAACCATCAAACTGTTTCGGGGCGATAGAGCATTTCTTTGCATCAGGGTGGTGCTAGTTATCGTAGCATCCTGCACCACCACTGACCACTGGGGTCAACTGTTTTCATAGATAGATATATACTTTATTAATCCCCAAGGGGAAATTTGTCGTCACAGTAGCAGCACCAATAAACTAAACACACAAGAATAAAACATAAAATAAAATATAAAAAACAGGGATGAAAGATATAGGAGTATACAAAGTAAAATATAAAATAAAATATATATGTATATATATATAACATATATGCATACACAATACACAATACTAATGACAAATTAAATTAAATATAAAAATATTAAATATTAAATTTAATATATTCATGCAGTGTCACATGTACCTCTTCATTACAGACGAGCACAGACCGTGAAGTTGTTTCGACCCGGTTCAAGTTATTTAAACACCAATAGCATCATTGTACTAGACAGAAACAAGTCTGGAACTTATTGTTTTGCATTAAAAGTGGTAACTCTTCAAAAACCCTCAAGCTTATTTCAGAGGCTTATGCAGGAGCTTACATAAGTGTGGGAAGCGGACTAAGAGAGCTTTGTGTGCTTGTGGACCACCAGGCTAAAGGGTAACCCAGTGTGAGGCTTACTGAACAGAGACATTTTCCTTCTAAGACAATGACTTGCAGATGACTTTGCTCTCCTCAAAAACGTGCAAACTAGCAAACAACCGAACCAGCATGAATCACATTAATTAGCTGTGCAGCTGTGTTGCGGTCCTGTTGATGCCTCAGTGGCTTCAGCGAGATAAGAAATCCTTATGCCAGAGTGTAAATACAAACAGAGAACCAGGATGGAACAACAAGACCAATTAGTGCTTTGGGTTGATCGTTTAGGCTCATATTTAGATTAATTATACTCTTGAGAATCTGAAAATAAACCTATTTTAATCAAAGACACTAAATTACCAGAGTAAATCGTCTTTATCCTGCGCTTTGACTGTGATTGTACTTAGTTTAGTTCCTCTGAATTGTAATTGATCAGAAAAACATTTCAAAGTGTACTGTTACTCCACTCTGTCTCTTGATCCTAACTCAATTTGTATTGTATATTATGTACATTTGGTGGGTATAGTGTAAAGAGAAAACATTCGGCTTAGCTTCTAAGGTAAATTTAAAAAAAACAATACTCAAGTAAAAGTACCTATTTACTAAAATAAAAGAAAGAAGTAGGTCATTTAAATGGTCTGCATATTAAAAGAGAGGTGTGTTACAGTGATACAGATGATGCTACTGTATGCTACAATAAATAGAGATATACCTAAATGTCAAGGTATGCAGACTAGTGGAGTGGACCTTTTGTCCAAAGCAACTCTGTCCCTGTCTAACCAGTCTACTCAGCCACTCTATCTCTGTATAACCAGTCTACCCAGTCTCTCTATCCCTCTATAACCGGTCTAACCAGTCTCTCTATCCCTGTATAACCAGTCTACTCAGTCCCTCTATCCCTGTATAACCAGTCTACCCAGTCTCTCTATCCCTCTATAACCGGTCTAACCAGTCTCTCTATCCCTGTATAACCAGTCTACCCAGTCTCTCTATCCCTCTATAACCGGTCTAACCAGTCCCTCTATCCCTGTATAACCAGTCTACTCAGCCACTCTATCTCTGTATAACCAGTCTACCCAGTCTCTCTATCCCTGTATAACCAGTCTACTCAGCCACTCTATCTCTGTATAACCAGTCTAACCAGTCTCTCTATCCCTGTATAACCAGTCTACTCAGTCCCTCTATCCCTGTATAACCAGTCTAACCAGTCTCTCTATCCCTGTATAACCAGTCTACTCAGCCATTCTATCCCTGTATAACCAGTCTACTCAGTCTCTCTATCCCTGTATAACCAGTCTACTCAGCCATTCTATCCCTGTATAACCAGTCTACTCAGTCTCTCTATCCCTGTCTAACCAGTCTACTCAGTCTCTCTATCCCTGTATAACCAGTCTACTCAGTCTCTCTATCCCTGTATAACCAGTCTACTCAGCCATTCTATCCCTGTATAACCAGTCTAACCAGTCTCTCTATCCCTGTATAACCAGTCTACTCAGTCCCTCTATCCCTGTATAACCAGTCTACTCAGCCACTCTATCCCTGTATAACCAGTCTCCTCAATCTCTCTGTCCCACTGCGTCCCTTACCATGTCCTATGACAACGTGATCTTTAAATTGATTGCATTATTGTTCTTTGTTGTACTGTCCCGGATGCCATAGGTCTTCCCATTGACGGCCAACAACATCGGCCTAATCCTAATGTCCACCCTAAGACCTCAACCCCTGAACCCTCAGGGACTTACTGGCGTCACCTGTTAAGTGGTTGAGTGTGAGAGGCTTTGAGGGTTTGGAATGGTGTCCATAGAAATGGGGCAGCACTTTGCGACAGGATGGAGGCTGTGGCTCAGTGGTAGAGCAGAGTTTTCCTTCAATCGGAGGATCGGTGGTTCGATCCCCAGCTCGGCTAGCCTATGTGCCCTTGGGCAACACAGTTAACTCCAAATTGCTCCCGTAGATGTACCTACCTACGATGAATGCTTGTTAGTTCGTTGTGATGGGCAGGTAGCACCTTGTATGGTAGCCCCTGTCATGAATGGGTGAATGACGACACATTAGTTTCTCCATGGATTTCATGTTCCATCATTAATCCTTAATGTTGTTGTGTAAACGTAATTAACCAGACTGAACACCCACGTGCCGTCCTCTTTGTTTCCCTTTTGTTTTACGTCTCTACTGGTGACGGCGTTTTTAACGTCACACTGCTATAAATTGTGGGTAATTCCATGAGGCAATGACTGCTTTTCATGCTGACTTTAGTAAAAGATTCATAAAGGTCATAAATGTCTGCCAGAGAGCCCTCAAACACTTGACAATTTGAAAGTGGGACAACCCTAAACCCTCAGACAAAGTCTGTGAGTCTGTAACGGTGGAGATTGGAATTTGGCCATAGACTATATATAAAAAACTTATACATTTAAATATTTACAAGAGGTGTCATTTCCGGAGTGTCAGCTTAGTCAGTCTCTGGATCTCTGGATCTTTAATCTCTGGCTCTTAGATCTCTGGATCTCTGGATATTTGTTCTCTGGCTCTCTGGATCTTTGATCTGTGGATCTTTGATCTCTGATCTCTGGATCTCTGAAGCTCTGGCCTCCTGCAGCCGCAGACACAGCTCCAGCCTAAGCCTGCTGCAGCTCCTCCTTTATCTCCTTTCTTCTGGTCCTATTTCACAGTTCATCACTCAAGTACTGAACAAACAGCCCGTATACCGTTACATTGTACTCCATTACATTTTGAAAGCAAATATTTCACTAATTTCATGACATTCAGTTGATAAATGTAGTTACTAATTAATTTAGATTTAAAACAAATTATATTTAAAATATAAATTAACTGATGAATTATGATTTATTATTGTAGATTAACTGTAATTGTAGGTTAGATTCACCAGGGAGTAATTAAAGTCACAGCTTCTCTTTTACGAGCTGTAATATTAAAAGTGATAAACACATAATGCATAAATAATTATATCCAATAATTTAATATATATTATTCCAAAATTGGACATTTCTGCTAAATGAGTTTGATGCATATACTTTTTCCTTTTTCTTCAGTAGGATTTTGAATGCATGGGTTTTACTTGTAATAAAGTACGTTTACACTGGGGTATTGCTACTTTTAGTTTTGTAAAAGTTTTTAATATGAATTGAAATGTAGTAAAGTACAAACAAAAGTATTGCAGTAAATGTCAAATTACGGATTTTGATAAAATATTCAAAAAGGTGGCCAGACACGTACACAAAAAGTGTATATTGAATATAATGTGTTACTTCCATCACTGAGTGCATATCACCTGGATAAACATCAGATCAGCATTGTGGGAGTACAACAGAATAATTTGTAGCAACTATCTCGTGGTGGATATGATTTTGGCGATAACATTGTGCTCAAAACTTTGTTTGGTAGTAAATGTGTTTGACCAATTACGCAACACAAATATTCAAGAAGAATTTCCACACAGGCGAAATATATAGATACTTTTTTTTTTTTTGCAACCATTGTCTTTGAAATAACATCCATGTCTTGTTTATCTCGTATTGTTTGTAAAAAAAAAATTCATTATATTGTTGGACCAGTGCTGAATGTGAGGTTGACATTGAAAGTCAAGTTTTTATAAACAACTCACAATTTATTGTGGTTTGACATCAAGATTTCAAGATTTTGTTGAGCTCAATTTGTAAGTTTAATAATATTTCAGTGGGCGGTTAATTGTATGTATGTTTGTTGTTCTCGGACCAAATGGGTTCAGTCACCATTATTAATAATTGAACATGTCATCCGGATATATAACTTAACAGATTTGGTACATCTCCAGTTTATATTTACACACCTGCACCAGACATGCCCACTCTGAGCTGCAATACAAATGTGATTTTTCCCCGAGTTCGAATCATTTTGCAGTAAAACAGTTAAAGCCTCGTAATTTGTGGTTTGGGAGCTGTTGGCACGAAAGTGACATCAAAGCATGACAATAGTTGCAAGATGATTTCTTGCGAAGGCAGTGCCAAACTGCAAAGCAACACTTTTTTCTTTTGATCACTGAAGCTGTTGCCAAAACCCACAAAAAACAAGAATCTTGAAACAAATATGGACTTGATTTATCACATTAAACAAGTGGTATACCACCCATGTGACAGCACGTTTTCCTTCAGTTACTAATCTGTTCATGAGAACTTTCTGAAAGTGTCTTACTAAATTGCATGGAGCAATGTCGGATTAGCTCTTAACGGCCTAACTTTTGATCACCATAGGGATTGACTCATAATGATGAGGAGGAGTACACTCGAAACGTCTGAAGTTCATCACTGAATTTCACCTGAACTTCTGTGTTTTCCCCACCGTTAAGCTTCCTGGGCTCACATTGAAATGCATTGCGCTATTCGACACATGCCAACAGACGCAGGGCGGAGATTTCAAGTGGCGAACATATTAATATGATATGATATGATATTCCTTTATTCGTCCCACAGTGGGGACATTTCAAAAATCACAGCAGCAGTGCACATCAGAGCATCAATGAAAATAAATATAAAACACACAACTAAATACTAAAAACTAAACACTAATACTAAATACTAAATATACAGGGGGAAAATTAAGTAAAGTGCTGAGTTTGCCAGGATCTCCAGCAATCGACTGCAGTTTGTTGTGCAGCCTGACAGCAGCAGGAAGGAAGGACTTGTGGTACCTCTTCCTTTGCCATCATCCTCCTGTCCCCCCCCCCACCTCCACAGTATCTATAGTATATATAATGCATGTCTAAATGGCCATGAGCAGTGTGTGTGCCTTTGGCCACCACATCTAAACAGCACATTCACCACGGCCGGTCAGGACCCCGACCACCACGGTCGCCGAAACTCTCAGTGGTCAAGGTTTTCTTTTTTTTCCATTGTGCCACACAGCAAAATATATGTCACTGTTTAGAAATGATGATTATGAGCATAACAGATTGTTCCAGTGAAAGCAACAACACATATATTAAGTCAAACCTTACAGACTTCCAGTTTATTCAAGAATAGTTAAACTTTTGGCGTAAACAGTTTGAAAGAGGCCATTGACCAATACGCCAGAGTTGTAAAATAGTTACTTCTTTTGGCAGATGGCTATCAGGCCTGTGCATCACACGCAGAACGAGGCAGGGTGGTAACACTGCATTGATATGGTTTGGGCCCCCGCCATGTGCTGATGATATCATTAACCCTGATCAGCTCCATGTGTTTGTGGGAATGCTTCATGCAGCAAAACAGAAAGAGCGCATTGCCTTCACGGAGAAAATACAAACCTAAGCAACGTTTTACTCAAATGAAACAATTTCAAGATTAAAATGCTTCACATGGAGAATAAATGTATTTATTTACACATGTCTGATGTTAATAGTGATACAGTGCAGAGTGGCAGCTGTGAGATAGCAATTGGGGTTCGTTAACATGCACTAACCAACCAAAATGAAGTTATTTCCTAAAGTTACCACCACGACGTGTGGCCATGGTCACTAGTGTAAGTCTACGATCAACTTTTCTGAAAGTTGCAGCCAATACAAGAATGCTCTTCCTTACCTAAAAAAACACATTCCTAATCCTAGCAACAGTTATGTTCCCCTCAAATAGAGTAAAAAACACAAGAAGTTTATCACCGTAATTTATAGGAGACAGCGGTGGACACTAATGGTGACTCAAAGGATATTTTTATATCACCCATTTTTTCTTTGCATAGTGCCATTTTTATTTGAGACACTCCTAATAATTTCTTTTTAGAAATGGGTAGCATCTACCTCAGGTATCTCCTCACTGCTCTTCTGTATATTCTAAGGTGTTTATCGGTGGAGGTAATTAGTTGCTCTTGTGCTATTGTTGAGGTGGCAGTGATGTGTTTGTGTGCTTTCACATGTAAGTAATGGGGTTTTGTTTAAATGGGATTATTGAGTGAACCTATTTTTGTATGTAGCAATCTGAGATGAGTCTTGAAATCTTGGAGGTAATTGTGCCACGCACACATGCTGTTCTGTGTTGATTAGTGTATTGTTTCCTCACCAGCATGCCATGAGTCACTTATGAAAGGGCTGTGTTAAGCCATAATGAAGAAAGTGCTACGGATATGATTTACAATGCTTCATAACCGTAATTAATACAGGCCTTAATGATGTTAAGTGTAGCAACGCTTCTAACACCCTTTGTATAATTCATGACCCCTCTTTCGTCATCCTTCTTCTTTTTTCTTTTCCAGTCAACATTCCCTCCACTCTTCATGTTTTCTCTGCTGGGAAAGTCGCTGTTGCCACAGAGATGGAGCAGAAAAAACATCTTTCTTTGGAAGCAGCCGAGGAACAGATGAATGTTAAAGACTATCCACCCGACCCGGGCGACTTCTTATGTTTAAAGCTCTCTGTCTTTCATTTCTCATCCTCCATGTATTGCATTCAAAATAAAAATTTCAGCAGTAGAGGATTAATAGTTATGTTCTTCGAGTTCTGCTTGTTTTCGCTTCATTTTCGAGGCACAAGCGGCAACATGTGCTCGAGGTCATAAATACCCAAACAGATGTTGAATTAGTAAAGATTCTGAGCAAATGGCCTGCTAATTCACAAGCTTGGAGAACCGCAGTGATAATCATGAGCCGGTTTGTTCATCTGCAGTAAATGCTAATCTGGGCCTGAACTCAAAGAAACATTAAAAATGGGGTCTCGTGGTGCCAATGATGGCTGTAATATTTTTCTAAAAGTCCCCTTGAGCTCTGCCACTGGTGGTGCATGTGCTCTAAAAATGTCAGTCACACTGAAGAGGTTAACCCCAGCCCTATAAGAGAGATGATGGAATATTACACACATAGACGGACTGTATCTGATCCCAGCTCAGCTTGTTGTAAAACCATCCCATTCCAATCTTGCCTCTCTCTGTCACCTCATTAAAAATACAAAGAGGGTACAGAAGGGCGAGTCCTGAGCAATCTCTGTTAAAGCTGCCAGTGAATGCAGCAGCATTAATGTCATTTAATGCTGTTTCATCTGAAAAGCCACATTAGAGTCAGATTTAGTAATCTGGGTTTGCCCATGCTCGTCTGTATGATGTCATTATGCGAAACTGACCTTTACAGCCAGATTAGGAGGGGCGAAGGGAAAAGAATGAGGCTTTGGAAAGGGAATTAACAAGAAATGAAAAACGGTGTATTTGGCATATGGATGATGAAGTATTCAGCAGCATTTTTTTACTTAAGTGCCATCGACTACAAATCAGAATGAGAGTGAAAAAAAGCCTCTTTGTGGCTTGATCGGCTCATACCCATGTCTTCAAATTAATGTTTTGCTCTTTCAGGAATTCCTGGTGTCAAAGCTGTTTTTTGTGTTTTTTTTACACCTCAATAAGTTCAGCACGATCTCGCGATTCCTTTCAGCCTCCCGACAGTAGGATTCTTGTTCTCGTCACATTCAGGCCACCTCTACATCAATATGAGCTGCTGCACAGACTGTTCTGAGACTCGGAGGTTTAGCAAACTCAGCAAACCCTCACTTCCAAACTTGTGCAACAGAATTGGCACAAAGATACAGTTCTCTTTTCCGTTTACCCTAAATCAGGACGGGCAGACACAAAGGTGGCGAGAGGGAAAAAAGAATAAAATAAACCCAGTGTTAATCTTAAAGTTGTATATCGATCAGCCCGGCCATTTTCGATATTCAGAGAATTTAGAGCTCTCTGAAATCTCTGAAGATGGAGAGAGTTATTGACTGCTCCGCCCCTCTATCCATCACTCTCTATTCCACACTGGACGGCGTGGGCCTGACACGTCTTGGCCACTTCATGGTTTAGCCTCACATAGGGGAGTGACGAGAGACATTTACACACACACACAAGATGGGAGGGAGACATTACACGGAAATATTTTTCTGTGACACTGCTCAGCTTCGGTGGTGTTAAATTCCTGGGTGGTGAACTTACTGCCTGCCCTGTTGGCAAAAGGGGGGTGTGGGGGTTGTGGGGGGGGCCTTTGCTTCACTCCTCCCGCATGGTAGCTTCAGATGGGGAGGTTTCACTCTGATGAAGGTGTCTGTCGGGCAAAAGGGGAAGAAATATTGCATCTTAGCTGAGCTTTGGCACATCAACACTGGCATCACTCACACAGCCCTGAGGTGTTGGAGCTGAAGAGCGGAATGAGGGAGGGAGGGAGGGGTTGCAGAGAGGCTATTGGAGGCAGAGGACTGGAAGCACATACGTGTTAGAAGAAGTATTCACTTCCAGATCAAACTGTAACAGTTTAGCTCCACGCCTTCCTTTTTGTAATAGTTGTTTTCATCCTGTCACACCATCTCGTCAATCCAACTCCCCTCACCTGCCTCTGATCACCTCGTTAGTCCCTCATTCCCTTCACCTGGTCCTCATGCCCTTCTCACCTGCAGCCCATCCCCTCATTAGTCCCTCACTATTTAGCTCCCTCACTTGCTCTTGTCTTCTGCCAGATTGTCTTGTGTTTTTGTGCCAAGTTCTCCAGCGTTATTAATGTATATGTCTGACCTGCCTGTTCTGACCTCTGATTCTCTGCCCCGCCCCGTTTTGGACTTGTTTGCTTCTTGGACTGATCTCCTGGTTTTGACCCAGCCTGTTTCCAACCAAAGACATTCATCTTTGTTACTCCTGTCTGAGTCGTGCTTTTGGGTCCACTCTAATAGCGTCGTGACACAAACAATGTAAGAGAGTAAACTCTTTGGTCATGAAATAACTGTCACAAAGTTGGAACTGGAACCGACAACTTGTAGTTATTCCAGTTATCAGGTGTTTGAGCACGTCAACAACATGAGACACTTGAATGTGACACTTTGAGAACCACTGCACACACCTGACTCTAATCCAAGCACGTTTCTTCACCTACAGGCACTAAATGCCTCTCCTGTCAGGTGTAGTTGCTCCTCTGCTGACATAATAAGCGTGCACTGCACAGGGGGGCAGATGCACTTCCTTATCATGTCATTATCACAATGTCATGTCATTATCATAATTATTATCATGTTATGGTCTTCCAGGGAGAAAGTAATTGATGGGTCAGCTAAACTCCTCTCCAAGGAGAATGCATCCCCTTGTTAGTGATCCCTGAGCATGGTGTGGCCGAGGTGTGACCGCTCACTGACAGGAGGCTTTGATTGCAGGGTAAAGCTGCTAAACATCTGTGTTGCAGATTTTTTTTAAAGCAAAGCGGAGCAATTTCCCAGAGACAAGGGAAAGAGACCGCTCCAGTGAAAACATAAAACACTCGAGCACGTCGGTCTCCTTTTCCTTCGCCCTGTGGGACTTTGCTAAAAATGAGTGCACGGATCCTTCGGCGCTGGTAAACGGAGCGCCGCCATCCTCTAGCGGAGCCACCGTGTCCCTCTATTTATTTATTTTAATAACTTTTTATTTTGCATTTTCCACAAACAGATTATTCCTTGACATCGAGAAGAAAAAAATATATATATATCTACAACAAAATAAAATCAGCACACATCCAAATCCATCCATATCCACATAAACACCCGCCAAAGATTCCCACCCATCCCCTCCCACATGTTGGTACCCTCCAAGAGTAGGACCCAATGAGGAGGGAGGGAAGGGCCAAACAATCAAACTACATACCACCAAATGATAAGCATGGAGTACAAAGTAAAATAACTAAAGAAAGGTAAAAGGCATGTCCGTGTCCCTCTATAACGGCCAGTCTCCTCTGCCTGTCTGGCTTGAAGCTGGACCAGCAGTCAGAAACTGTTTGCCTGCATCAGCGTGTGTCGACTGGCGTTGACGTTTCCGTGTTCCGATGCATGTGATATATTTGTCGCTGTAGAAGTATTAAACAACGAAGACGGGCAGGTAAAAAGATGCATCCGATTGTTAAGCTCTGGAACTGCACACCATTATTCCGTTTGCGTCGCAGTTTATTTTGTCATGCCAAGCCTGGATGTTCCCTGTCACGTTGTCTGCCGTGTCTAAACAAACAGTAAATGTGCCGTGAAAAAGTTTCTCTTTCACCTCTTTTCAGAGACGCGCTCTCCGAAGCCAGCCGCAGTGTCTCGGCGAAGATCGGAGCGACAGAGAGCCGGCGACAGCAGAGGGAGTGACAGCCACGGGGACAGGAACACTCCCGTGCTCAGTGCTCGTTGCACTATTCCATCATTAGCCAATGAAGCCCTCATAAAAGTGAATTATGTGCCACGAGGGGAGGTTCCATATGGCACAAGTGATCCAGAAAGGCGATGTGTCGCAAAAGACCCCCAGAGCGCAACAAGTCAGCTTTTACAGGGGCCTCCCTCCCTGTCATTAATTGATTTTAATAAGAGGCTGCCGAGCGGGCAGAATGCTCTCATTCATTGGGCTGATGGGGCTTTTCCCAGGTCCCTCAGCGAACACTGCAGCACTTAGAGCTGTTTGTTTGGATTGCCTCTAGTGTGTGTGGCTCTCGGACCGGCTCGGTTACTGACACATACTCAATGTCCCGGCCGCTCAGTTGCTCGCTCACTCAAACATTTGTTCATTTACCAGCTCAATAATTTCTTCACTCAATCACTGGCCTAGTCATTTATACACTCATTTATTCATTCCTCCTTGTGCGCTCACCAAGGGCTATCACGCTTTACGGTTCACGGGAACACGACCGGTGTCTTATAACAGGTCACCGACTCCCCCACGTGTGAAGCGGTATTTTAAAGGGAGAATAATAAAGAAGAATATATCAGCAATGCGTTCATCTAAAATTCAAAACGAGTCTCCACATTACAGTCGACTGTGTCATTCCGGGGAGGCGGGCCCTTCTTTTAGTCCGGCCTCCATTCATGTCTTTGTTTCAGAAATTACACAGGCTCAAAGTGAAAAATCCCTCATTTTGCATATTTTTACTCTTTACTTTGATTGTTCAGCAGTCTGACTGAAGCTTGGGGGGGGGGGGGGGGCATGCCGGATGATGGGGAGGGATAGGGAGGGAGCTGGGCCTGTCATAACGGCATAATACTCCCATTACTCCTGTGCAGCTGAATTACCACTGATGGAAATGGGATTTTGGAAGATATATGGAATGTAATTATTATATACATATATGCATAGCCTTTTTGAGTCTGAAAAGGAGCTTTGGAGTGATATTTTCAGGAGCTTGTGTGATTGTTTAACTGCATGTGTGAGGCTGTCTTTGTGTGTTTAGTTCTGTGTGTGCCTTTTATGACAAAAGAGCATGCATTCATTTCAGGTTGTATTTTGTTTGTGGTTATATTTATTTAAAAGGTGTCGAGGTGCACCTCGACACCATCCCTCCTCTGAGGTCGACCCTGTGCTGAACATCTCTCTGAAGGCCAAGGTCTGACACTCCTAAACAGGCAACGGGGGTCACGCTGACTCAGTCCAGCAGTGAAGCTGTCTGAAGAGTTATCAGCCTCTAGAATATCAATTTTTCAGGCTCCCTCGACCAAACAACACACACAGAGGAACCAAAATTCCCTGCAGTGAGTAATGCCAAGGTAAGAAATAGACTATTTGCTATGTGAGCAGAGGGAAAGATTACGTTTACCATGCAGTGCGTTCGCCATAATGTCCTAGACTGAGTTTCTGTATTATTATAATGAGTGTGCAGCTGAAGCCTGCATCACGGCGGGGGGAACATGAGGCAGTATGTATGGTTTTCTGTGTAGAGTACCTTAGGCGAGGGGCCTCTGCAGGAGGTTTTCTTTGGAAAGCACCTGGGTGTGAAACTAGGGCCTCCCAGTCTGGCCTGAGAGGCTGTGTAAACAGAGGTTCCAGTCGGACCAGCTTGCACTGGACGGGACCTCTCCAAACAGAAACCATGAGTCAGCCTCAGGAACCCATCCACGTTCCTCCTTAAGGGATAATCAGCCCAATGCAGCCTGGAAAATGTATAGCTATAGGGCAGATGTACGAGGCTGTATAAGAACATATACTATTCTGATCCGTATCGATATTTTTCTCGAAGAAATGATGTAATCAGAGAAAATCTGAAATGAACCATAATATTTTCCATCGAGATAAATACTGTTAGTCTCAATAAGCACCTTTATGTGTAAATATTGAGTTTTTTCTAAAAAAGATAAAGCCTATATGAGGCTCTGGCGCCTTTGCAGCCATCTTCATGTCGGCGTTGAGTGGAAGACTTTGTGAAGCCGGCTGGCCGTCTGAGCTCTGCAGAGAGGGAGACTTTCCCCTCATCTCCGGTCTGCGTGACCGGAGAGGAAGGGGCCTCATACTCCACGAAGGAATATTTATCTTTCCAGCTGGATAGATGGATTAAATGACCATCCCGCAGAGAAGGCAGGGGGAAAAGTAGGAGAAAGAGATTTTAAGAGCGGAAAAAAAGAGGTGAAGGGACGTGGAGAAAGTTTTTGAGATGAAATGTGTCACAGAGAAAGAGAGGAGTGAAAAGATGCTTACCATCTTCCTCTCAGAAGGAAATAAAACAATAAGAATGACTTAGCAAGTCACATTTACCACCAGCTGCGACAAATATGATTGTGACTCTGTCTTCTCTCAGTGGGGGGAGGGGAGACATGCAAAAACACACTCATGCACGCACACATGCAATTACAAAATCGCATGCACACACACAACGACACAGAGATAATTAACTTCCTGACACATTCACAGAAATTCATTTCAAAGACAGAACGCATATGTTCATGCAAATGTGATGAGAAACCATTAAATGCTCAAATTTCTTGGGCAAATGGGAAAATATTTCTCAATCACACCCCTTTGCCAACTTGAGCTTTACATGTTTCCATAATTCACTCTCCCAGAGCACTTTGCTGGCTAACACTCCAAAGTAAGGTCACGGTAAAGTCAAACGTATTAATATTGATCATAATAAACAGGAGTTTCTGTGTCGTTTCTTTTCTCCAATGTAGTAATCATTCTGGAAACAAATAAATGAGCGACCAAAAAGAAAATCTAAATTTCTCATGTACTTTATTGACATACACTCCCGTTCAAAAGTTTGGGCTCACTTAGAAATGTCTTTATTTTTCAAAGAAAAGCACTGTTTTTTCAATAAAGATAACATTAATCAAAAATACACACTATACATTGTTAATGTGGTAAATGACTATTATAGGTGGAAAAGTCTGGTTTCTAATGAAATATCTCCATAGGTGTATAGAGGCCCATTTCCATCAACTATCACTCCAGTGTTCTAATGGTACATTGTGTTTGCTAATCGCCTTAGAAGACTAATGTCTGATTAGAAAACCCTTGTGCAATTATGTTAGCACAGCTGAAAACAGTTATGCTGGTGATATAAGCTATACAACTGGCCTTCCTTTGAGCTTGAAGTTTGAAGAACAAAATTAATACTTCAAATATTAATCATTATTTCTAACCTTGTCAATGTCTTGACTACATTTTCTATTCAATTTTCAATTCATTTGATAAATAAAAGTGAGTTTTCATGGAAGACACGAAATTGTCTGGATGACCCCAAACTTTTGAACGGTAGTGTATTCTCACAAGCCTACTTTTAAATAAAAAAGGGACAAAAGTCTCATTACCAGGAATTTTCATTTCTCCTTTCATTCAGTCCCTTCGCCATTTAGTGCGCTGGGCATTACGTATAATCAGCCCGCTGAGCCCATGAGCACATCAACTGCAAATAAAGGAGTGTAATAACATCAGAGACTGGCCCTGTGAAATGCGATGCCGGGGCATTCAGACAGGAATGTTGAATGGGTGGCAGCTCCGTGTGTGAGGTTGTGGTTATGCAAAGTGTAATCTAAGTGGGGAGTTGAAGTCAAGGACATTTTCCTCGATAAAAGTGAAGCATGACAATGGATTTGGGGCATCAAGGCCTGTGGGATTATGGGGATCACATAAATCCCCCCGCGCTATAATTCCAACAAACCACATCAAGCTTTATGTTAAGGGTTAATAATCCAGTTCCCCACCTCCTCCCACTCCCCTCGCCCCAGACCTCAAACCCCGAACGTTAACATGCGTCTCCAGATGTACCCAACAGGGCAGAAAGTCACTCCGTACACAAACACACGCGTAAACAAGCGTGCGCTGGCCGTCTCTACACAGGCACGGACCACAAATTCGGCACACATGCAGACTCTTACCACACACACACACACACACACACACACCTATGCAAACATACTACCACACACAGTCTGACAGACCCACACAGAGACCAACTTTGTTCTCAGGTCTGTCATGTCATGACATCTGACATCATGGTGATGTCTAAACTGTTGGCAGGGTGGGAATCTTGAATCTTGAATCTTGAATGGAGCATGCCCCCCCCCCGCCCCCACGTTAAGCTCCGCCTCCCCGCAGCCCCAACCCGCTCCCACCACTGCATCATGTGGCGCTCTGATGTGTAAGAGCAGAGGATCTTGTCGGAGGAGCCTGAAATCGATCGATGTGCTACAACAAGCTCAGCTCCCCCCCCCCCCTCTCTCTCTCCCTCCCTCCCTCTCCTTCTCCCCCTCTCTCTCTCCCCCTCCCTCTCTTCTCCTCTCTCTCTCTCTCCCTCCTCTCCTCCTCCCCCTCTCCCTCTCTCTCTCCTCCTCTCCCTCCCTCTCCCCTCTCTCTCCTCCTCTCTCTCTCTCTCCCTCTCTCCTCTCCCCTCTCTCTCTCTCTCTCCTCCTCCTCTCCCTCTCTCTCTTCCCTCTCTCCCTCCTCTCCTCTCTCTCCCTCCTCTCTCCCCTCTCCCCTCCTCTCTCTCCCTCCCTCCCTCTCCTTCTCCCCCTCTCTCTCTCCCCCTCCCTCTCTCCCTCCCTCCTCTCTCCTCCTCTCCCCTCTCTCCCTCCCTCCTCTCCTCTCTCTCTCTCCCTCCCTCTCTCCTCCTCTCTCCCTCCTCCTCCCTCTCTCCTTCCTCTCTCCTCTCTCTCTCTCCCCCTCTCCCCCCCCCCCTCTCTCTCTCCCGTCCTCCCTAACATCTGAACCAGCAGTAATCAACAGTTTACACACACACAGCACTCTCTTCTCGCGGTTCGGAGAGAGAGAAGCGTTCCGTGAGCAGAGCTCCCGCTCCTTTCCTCTTTATTAGCCTGCTGTCGGAGGGAAGGCGGGGATAATATCTAAGCCAACAGGATTAGGAGGCAACAAAGCATCGGGCTGAAGAAATCCCTCCCAGCCTCGGGGTCCGAGGCCTCCGCTCCTCTTTGGCCGTGCCCAGGCTTTTTGAGCCTTCCCAATCAGTGGCCTATTCATGCTCTGAGTCTGCAGCTGTCATGCAGTGGAGCGCTCGTGGACTACCACCATCATCACTCATCTGTACCCCTCCTGCCCCAATAATCACTGAAGACTGCCCAGACAGCCAATAAGAGGTCAAATCCAGTATCGGCCGCCGTATGCTTCTGTTTGACAGTCGTGATTATAGTTTTGGGTTCTCCACCTATGGGAATAATTTCCATCTGACAGTCTAACCTGCTTTAACCACGTACAGCGCGTCTTGTCCGGCATTTGAATTTCGAAGAATGTGTAAGCACGTCATGAGCTTGATGGCTGCCTAAAAGCAACATGGCTCCCTATATAAGGTGTTGAGCTGGAAGAAAATCCGTGTGATTAATCAGGTCTGAAGCTAAAACATAATAATAACCCCCTTTATATTAATGTGCAGCTCATGGCTTGAACAGCTCCGTGGAAAGGCCATTAGTCACCGGCTCCCTGCAAAGCTACAATTAAGTAGTCGCATATTACTCTCTCTCTCTCTCTTCATTATGTATTCTGTTCCCCGGTGATCCTGTCTTTAGGCGCTGACTTGGACGAGCAAATAATTTTATTTGACTATTTATTAGGCTGTGTATTAACATAAGTAACGTTATTCCCGAGCTAAGGCAGAGATAGAGCGGCTTGAAATGTAGCATTAGCATTCTCAACAGCGACTTCACACTATTCAAGTTCAACTCCATCTGCAAGAATATAGGGGGGCTTTTTGGGGAATAGCCTGAAAAGGTAACATCACAGATATAGATATTATTTTAGAACATGTTTCAAGTACATTTTGCACCTCATCATCCGCTGTTCTTTCAACTGAGAAAAGTGGGTGTGTAAAAAGGGGGAACTGACAGATTTTATAATTGTTGTAGAAATCTTATTTTAATTCAGCAGCTTACTGATTTTTTCTCTCCAGTGAGGGACACTTTAAAAAGCTGTCATGCACACCAACCACAGGCATTTCCCTCCTAATTCCCCTCCCCTTGATCCCCTCTCCTACTAGTTCTACTTTTTTTAATGATATCCACTCATTTTGCCCCTTCCTAGGCAAATTTGTTGCGGCGCGTGGGCCCGTTTGATTTCATTAAACAGAATATTTAAGCGTAAAAATTGTTTAATCGTCTCATGTCATTAGGAGATGGATTTCATTTAGCATACATTTGCATACTTCCCCCTCAAATTAAACCAGGCAAATATGCAAATGCTGAGGCCCAGGTTATGGCGGAGGTGTTTATTGTCATCACTTCAGGCAGTTCCACACTGCAGCGCCTCCGCAGAACTGGGGCGACAGTAACATCTGGACGCCTGGGGGTGGGTGGGAGGGTGGAGGCAGAAGGTGTAGGTGTGGGTGTGGGGGATGAAGGTGTGTGATAGGCTGCTGCTGATAAGCATTTTTAACACCAGAGTGCACCGCTCCAACTATTCTAATATAATACGGCAAAAAAAGCGGAATAACAGTCATCATAGATACTTACTGCTTTAATTACCAACCTCGTCCCCAGCGCCTCGCACGGCGCCACAGTCAAACGTATAGCGTGCCAATGAAGACATAAAAAACAGCATTGTTCTTTCAACTGTAGCCTCTGCATGTGTTTTTATCAGCTGTTCTGCTGCTATTGTCCACATGGCTAAGCACTGCTGCTAATGAGGCAGTAATTAGCAACAGCGTAACGTTTCTTCACCCATGCTTAAGTCCTCACTCAACCCCCTCCCCCACCCCTCCTCTCATCCTCCCCCCTGCACTGTAATTTTTCTCATGCTGCAATTTCAGGCATCACAGCAGAATTTGTTCCAGCACAATAAAAAGCTGAACTGTGAAGATGAATAGGGCAGCACATTAGCGCGAGTGATTGCAACTTTTGCAAAATGGAAAATGTGGGCCTGGATCTAACCTAATTTTATATCCAATCAGAAGAATGTGCTACGGACAATCCAGATGGGTTTCCGTTCATAATTAGGTAAACACTTCCCCCCCCCCCCATCTATCATTTTATAATTTGTTCTCACTCATCAACCTGGTGTTGTTTCATATCGACAACTTAAACTAAAGCAGCATTGTATTCAATGTTTAATGTATGTAAATAAATACGCAGTGATGCTGAAGAGTGTTTATGATAGAAATTAATTGATAAACATGCATGAGAATCTAGGAGCAGGCGCAATCAGTGTGTTTGTATATGTGGTTATTACTCATGTATTACTCACGATGATGCACAGCCGGCTA
The DNA here is from genome assembly GCF_029220125.1 of Pseudoliparis swirei. NCBI lineage: Eukaryota > Metazoa > Chordata > Actinopteri > Perciformes > Liparidae > Pseudoliparis > Pseudoliparis swirei. Next base: position 5,612,084 of record NC_079394.1, read on the forward strand.
AATGAACGGACAACGGGATCGCAACCTGTTTGAGAGAACCGCCAGGAGCAAGAGGGAGAGAGGAAAGGGGACGGAGTGGGAGGGTCTCCAAATAGAAATAGACTAAACACACCTCAGCGGGACCTGCTTCTACCCCGCCGCTCTGTAAACAAGCTGTAGAGACTCGAGCCATATGTGTCGGGAGACAGCGAACCCCGGCAGCGTGTTACTGTACACGTCTCTTACAATCAAAGAGGGGACGATGAAGGACCCTGACAAGCCATTACCTTCATATGTTGCTTTGCAGGTTCGCCCGCCGCAGACAGCCGGAGCCCAACAAGAGGTCTGGGCGACTTGTCGTGACGTCGCAGAGTGGCAGAGGCCTGATGACACTCAGCCCCAGTGGCAGGGACTGGGGTAATAAATCATGGGCAGTGGCAGTCAGATAAACGGTGCTCTGAAGCTGATTGGGAGGAGAAACTATTGTGACGAGTGTGTGATGGTGAGGAGGCATCGACGACCTGTGTGAATAAGGGTCACCGCTCCGCAGAGGCGGACCCAAACAGCTCCCCGAGTCTTAATTTACCCCGAAAAGCCATTACAGCCACTCGGCCGGCTGCTTCCTGACCCTCTGCTGTCCTTCTCTTCTCGCCAGCAGAGGAACCGTCATTCTCCGGGACCTCGATGGCCCTTGAGCACAAACTCTGAAAAGAACTCTGCTATCTGGAGGCAGTCGGGTGGAGAAGCCGGTGTCTCGCAGTGGCGGCTCCTCTTCCAGCCATTCAGGTACTTAAGACTAAATTATACGGTTCAACGGTAGTCGTTTTTTTATTAGTTTCAAGAGCTTGCATTGACAAAAAAGGGAGGGGTTGTATTTTCCTGTCACTTATTGTTAGTGCTTAGTGACTCCTAAATATTAAATATTGTCAAGTACAGTTAATCAAGTAAATTTGAAGTATCTTTGACATTTGAAGTTCATGCTAGCTTCTACTCAATTCAATGAGTACTTTCTTTCTTTCTTTGAGATATTTAGTTACTGTTATGTGTTAGGTTGTAATAGTTTATTTTGATAACATCTGCAGAGGTCTTATGTTTTAAATTAATACATATAGAAAGATATTATAATAGAAAATATTAGGGAGAATATTGATATTGTTATTAATGTATTATGAAGCATAGGGGTAATGTTTACTCTATGCAAATGTAAATGGCAAGAATTAATGTATGTTGCATGAGAATGACTGTATGTCAGTATTATAGATTGACGAAGCCGGTTGAATTCCGTCAAGTGACTTACAATAACAAGGGACTTTTATTGTGAAAGTCACTTTAATGCGGACAATAACAAGACGGGACTCTTATTGTGATAATACTTGTTTAGCGACTTGACCGGAAGTGACGTTTTGACCGGGGCCAGGGACATTGAGTATAAAACTCCGTGGATTAGAGAAATCGGGTCTCTTCCACAGGTATTCTCGACGCCGGAAGGAGGGCGGAGGAGCCGATGAAGAGCACGATCGTGAGCCTTGAATGTTTGTTTTACCCTTCCTGCCATTAAGTGTTGATAACTTAATTCACGCTCGTCCGGAAGCCTGTTTTCCATCATTTGCGAAGTGCCCAGTTTCAGAATTAACTTTATATATGTCTCAAATTAAGATTTTATAAATATTAAATGACGATGCATTATTATAAAATACCCGACAGTAGTTATAAAAGCATCAACCATCTACGGGAAAATGAATGCTAATTGCATGTGAATGTATCAGCAAAAATAATCGAGAACCGAACGTGGTCCGTAAACCACAAGTATCCTACAGATCGGAACTAACAGGAAGTAACCGTTTCTGTGACTTCCTGTATTCTTTGAAGGCAGCTGAAAACTGTCCGACTTGACCGCAGTTCTTTGTCAACACGCCCTGATGATGTCGTCTGCTTTCCAGATGAGGTATAGTTCATCTCGAACAAATCTATCACATCCACTATGGAAGAAATAATCACTTCTTCTGCTGGCTCCATGGTGGGAAAGTCCCACAAATTCGGAGAATCGAATACCCTCATTTCCGGGTTCATAATATTATCCACAGCTCGGTGGATATCACCGACTTCTCCAGGAAGTACGTCTGGATGACCAGAATCCAGTTTGACTCAACACCGGCAGGACGTCGCTGATGACGAGAGGCGCATCTCAACGCTGATTGGCTTTCACGCAAATGTGTCGAAATACGAGATATTTTCTTCGTACAGCTTTAACCCTCCTGTTACCTTAGGGTCAATTTGACCCCATTCAATGTTTAACCCTCCTGTTACCTTTATATTTACTGACATATTTTACCCTTGGGGTCAATTTGACCCCAGCAATTAAAACCTCCAGAAAATTATTAGAATTAATATTGTTTTCCAAGTTTAAGTGTGAGGTACTTTATGTTTGTTTGTTGATACCTAAATAGCCCTTTACATACAGTATATAAAAAAGTTGATATTTCTTATATGTTTGACACAGTGAAAAACAGCCTGGGGTCAAATTGACCCGAAAGAACACCGACATTAAACATTGAATGGGGTCAAATTGACCCTAAAGGTAACAGGAGGGTTACAAATGCAGAACAATGGTCTGAGAAATTTCCATTATATTTGACAATTAATCATTTGAATTAAAAATGGTGTCAGTGATATCCAGCACAAAAAAAATCTATAGATTAAGGTGTATAAATTACTCACAACACACACATGCTACTCTCTAAATATCTTATGAATTTATAAGGAAGGTTTACACATGCAACTTTTTCACCCAGTTGTATCCGTACATGGAAATGATGTATGACTTGATTTCCACGTGCTTATTTGTCTACTTATTTATGTTGTGTTACCGTAAGTGACAGAATTCACTGATGATCGTGTCAGCTGCCCTCCCCCCAGCCCCCTGTTGCTCCCTGGCTGGTGGGAGAAGGTAAATGGACTGTACTTATAAAGCACTTTTCTAGTCTTCGGACCACTCTAAGTGCTTTAACACGAGTTGTCATCATTCACCCATTCACTCTGATGACAATGGCTAAGGGGCCACCCGCCCATCAGTAGTAAGTAACATTAAGCCACAGGAGCAATTTGGGGTTAAGTGTCTTGCCCAAGGACCCGTGGACTCGTGGAGCCGGGGATCGAACCGCCGGTCCTCTGATTGAAAGACACCACTGTAGTATAATTTCATCTACTCTGTAATGTCAGATTATCCAAAAACATGCAAAGTCAGATCTCAAGGTTCAAGAATCTGTACGACGTGCCTCAACTTTGGAAGACCACGACACTGGGTGCAGGTTAGAACCTGGGCGCAGGGAGGGCTAGTAGATCATTCCTAGAATATGACGTGATTCTGCCTGTCTTTAATTGGGTCACGAAGGCCTCGGTTCAGCTTTGGACTAGGGGCTCCACGTGTCTGGGTTCAACCTGGTAGATCAGTCCCAGAATTAGGTCATTATGCCTGCGTGTGATTGGTCCACGAAGGCCGCGAATAATAAACTCCTCCTATTTTGTTTTGTATAAAACTTGTGTTAAAATGTATGTTTAGCAGACTTTCTCAATTCGATTCCTGAAAGTTCTCCAGACGCCTTGCAGGCGCCTGTTCCTGACCTGTGCTTATTAAGAATAAACTAAATATCCTTGTTAAAGTGCTCTGTCAATCGAAGATCCTTTTATCATCAAATCTCTTCACCATCCCACGATCGGCGAGCAGATACGACACCACATTTGAAAAAATTCAGAATGTCATATTTATTTTGTTTTGAATGCACTCGTTGGATATAATAATTCAAATCTAATCATCAAAAAGACAGCTCGTCAAAGAAAATTAAATCTGTGTCTTCCCATAAGAGCGATTTTTGTGTGTGAGGATGGTATGCTGCTTCGATTCTTTTCAAATGCTGTCTGTTTCTATTAGGAGAAGTTAAATAAACTGCTTAAATACTCTTCTTGCTGTTAAATAATTGGCAGTTTAGGAATTATAAGTAGCCTTTATGATTTAAAGCATTCATTTGAGCCAGCACCAACGCTGGTGTTGGACTGAGTGTAATGTTGTGCTACTTGGCAGAGTTAATAACTACTGAAGAGGGAAAAAAGTCATCCCTCTTCATCACCAAAAAAGCTATTGAAAACGACTCAATTGCTCTTGAACTTCTCTTTACCAGTAAATCAGTACTGCCACTTATTTTCACTACAAGAGAACACATATTAAACAACAAGAATTTCTATGAGCCTCAAGTTCAAACCAGCTGAATGTACGTAGAACATAGGGTTTGAAGTGTCATACAATCTTTGTCAAATGCTATTAGTTGCTGTATGATAATCCATACGGTCATGGCACCTTTTAATCCACTCAGTGTTGACAAAAGCAGGTGAGAACTGCTGCTCTCAGCAAAAAGGTGAAACAGGTCATAAACAGGTTTGGAGCCGGAGCAGTGTTTAGTTTTATTAAGCGACATGTTAGGTTGTAAAAGTTTATTTTGCACATGTGCAGATGAAGTCTTATGCTTTAAATTAATACATATAGAACTAGAACGGGCACTCGGTAGAGCGCATACCTTCGCATATCACAAGATTGGGCATTGAATTATGAACATTTTGGCATTAGTTGCATGCCAATTGGACAAAAATGTATCGTGCTATGGTAAAAAAAAGATGTTGACCTTTCCATGACCTTGACCTTGACCTTTGACCCGATTGATCCCAAAATCGAATTAACTGGTCCCCGGATAATAACCAATCATCCCACCAAATTCCATGTGATTCAAGAAGATTTGACCTGTTCATGACCTTTGACCTTGACCTTTGATCTGATCGATCCCAAAATCTAATCAACTGGTCCCCGGATAATAAACAATCATCCCACCAAATTTCATGCGATTCGGTTCAATACTTTTTGAGTTCTGCGAAAGATTTTGACCTGTTCATGACCTTTGACCTTGACCTTTGACCTGATCCATCCCAAAATCTAATCAACTGGTCCCCGGATAATAAACAATCATCCCACCAAATTTCATGCGATTCGGTTCAATACTTTTTGAGTTCTGCGAAAGATTTTGACCTGTTCATGACCTTTGATATTGACCTTTGACCTGATCCATCCCAAAATCGAATCAACTGGTCCCCGGATAATAAACAATCATCCCACCAAATTGCATTGCAATTCGGTTCAATACTTTTTGAGTTTTGCGAATAACACGCATACAAATAAATAAATAAATAAATACACGGCGATCAAAACATAACCTTCCGGCATTTTCAATGCGAAGGTAAAGATATTATATTAGAAAATATTAGGGAGAATATTGATATTGTTATTAATGTATTATGAAGTATAGGGGTAATGTTTACTCTATGCAAATGTAAATAGCAAGAATTAATGTATGTTGCATGAGAGTGACTGTATGTTAGAATTATAGATTGTCGAAGCCGGTTGAAGCCCGTGAAGTGACTTTATTTGCGGACAATAACAGACGGGACTTTTATTGTGAAAATACTCGTCGAGTGACTGGACCGGAAGTGACGATCGTGAGGCCTTGATTGTTTTTACTTTTCTTGCCATTAAATATTGTTAAACTTAATTCATGCACATCCGAAGCCTAATTTACATCATCTGCGGAGTGCCCAGTTTCACTTTACCCTTACAGACACCTCCAAACTTCCTAATACCTCCATGTACCTCTCAATGCTGTGTATGGAATCTTTTTTTAAAGTTGTATTGTCTTGTTCGACCACAAAGCCGAAAACCACGATGTGATCAAAGCCACTATGTGTTTTAACGGTTGCATTAATTCTGGCCTTTTCAATGGGAAGCATGCAGTGCAATTCAGCCCGCCAGTGCGTTATAACAACATGGAGACTAACGCTGGTGTAGAGCGGCGCTGTGCAGAGGAGGAGCTGCATTGTTTGCAGTGGCTCATCTAACAGGCACCCTGGCGACTCCCTCCCCCGAGTGACGCCTGTCAGTGACACTCTATCAGCTGCCGACATGCCACCGACACTCCCTCTGCCTCACCCCTCTTTCTGTGCTTTCTCTCTGTTCCCACTGTGTACTATTTTGCCTCTCTTCTCTCTCAGGATAGTTTCTCTCCTTTCCTACACTCTCTCTCCCTCTGACTCTGCTGCCCTCTGTCTCTTTTTCTCTCGACGTCAAGTCGACACTCCTTCTGCCTTCCGCCGTCTTCCTTTCTCAGCTCGTTTTAGAGCCCTCCTCCCATATCTTCCTCTCTCCCCACCTCACTCCTCATCCCAGCGTTTTGCTTCCTACTCTCCGTCTCGTGATTAAATAGCAGAGGTGTTTGTGTACTGGCTCCCAGCGGACAATCACGCTGCGAGGCTGGACGAGAGGGGGGGGTTCCATTTTCTATTAGAACAAAACATGCCTGTGGGGCCAGCAAGCATCAACTAGAAATGCAATCTGGGCCTTTGAGCTGACACCCGGGGTGGGGTAGAGGTGTGGGGGAACAGGAGCCGCCGTCGTGTGGCGGGACTCCAGAGTGAATGTTATCGTTCTCAGGGGATCCCGGGCTGCTTCCCCGGGCCCGCTCTCTCCTTCAAACTCGGACACCTTTGGGAAAACCGGTCCCAGTGGCCCGCAATGAGGAGGGCTAATTCTGAGCACGACGCCCTCCAGCCTTTCCCCTTCAACATCGCCACATCAAATGTTCAAAAGTGTTTATTGATCGAGGGCTGCATTTTTTTCTCCTTTCTTCTTTTAAAAAAAAAACCATTCTCCATTTATATGACAATGTTATCAGATAGGAGTGTCATTCTCCACAGCACAGAGGATAAGTAAGTGGAATTTTGTCGGAAGGGGAAAGAGGGGAGGACGGACGAAGGGAACACATATAGGTGGATGCTCCGGCGGGGCTGGTGTGAATGCAGATTGGGAGTTCCTGGACATGCATAATTCACCACAGGGGAGATAGGAGAGGAGGTGGGTATAGGAAGAAAGGGAATAGAAGGGTGAGAGAGAGGAGAGAGGGAGGGAAGGGAAGGAAAGGGGGAGGAAGGAGAAAGAGGAAAATGAGCAGTGCGTCTCAGGCAGCGTCAGCGTCTACAGTGAGGAGGTAATTAGGGAGCTGTCACTTGTTCCTGTCAGGCACCACTCCCGCTGAAACATCGAGTGTGTGTGTGTTAGGGTGTTCTTGTGGGGGTGGGGCTGAGCTTGTATATAACTGTGTGTGCGTGTGTGTGTGTGTGTGTGTGTTTTTAAATGCGTGCGCGGTTGCATGTGTATATAAATTGTGTGGAAGAGCGTGGGGAGGGTGCGGCGCGAGATGAATTCAAATGAGACAGGAACACGAGAAGAATAACAGAATAAAGTAACAGACTCACTGCAAGGGAATTGTAATAATGGTGGATAAATATGACTCAGAAGTACACAGCCCAAAGTATTAGAGGACAGGTGATGGAAGAAGAAGAAGAAGAAGAAGAAGAAGAAGAAGAAGAAGAAGAAGAAGAAGAAGAAGAAGAAGAAGAAGAAGAAGAAAACTATCACTCCAGGTTGGACAAGGATGGATGGATTGAATTTGATAAAATATTTTGTTGTCAACAAAGAGTTCCTGCAACACAGACACAAGTCAGGATAAGAACTATGGTGAAACAGCCGAGTGATTTGTTATGGTAGACATTCATATGCATGCATTATTGACTCACGTATAGTATACACTGAGCAGCCAGACTACCGACTGTCACCCCTCTGCATGCGGATTGTGATCTCAAGTCAAAATAACAATACGCTAATGTTTAAACAGCCTTGTTGTCGTATCAATACAGGCAGTGGGAATATATGTGACAGATCCTCACGTTGGAAAGACAGAGCATGCAGAAGTAGTTACATAAATACAGATGTGACACTGGCACACGCACAGTCGGGGAATGTGATGCGCGGGTATTTAAAGTTGTGGATGCCTGTTTAATCTGCGGCCCCTGAGGAGATAGTCGCTCACCATGTGAGAGAATCAGTGTGGGCCCGTCTGTAGAGTTTTTACTGTGACACCAGCACTCATACCACTCACTGGGTGTTCCAATTAAAACCCACCCCTGCCAGGAGAGCAACAGCTCTCCAACAATACTCAGCTCTCCCACAAGCTCAAGCACATGAACACCAAGCATGTGCACACACACACACACACACACACACACACACACACGCAGCTGACAGACCACAAACACAGTCGGGCTGACGATGATGGATGGTGTGCATAACCTGGCTGGTGATATAGACTTTGGCTAAACAGCTCAGGCCTTCACCGGGGGTTTGTCCTCAGGCAGGTGGTGCGCTTCTTCCACACAGGTGGTTTATCAGTGATGTGGAGGATAATTATCTCATGGTATAGGGCACATTTAGAGACTTGAGAATGCAGCACAATAAGATGATGTAGCAGCAGAAAACCGTTTTCTTCATGCCGATAAATAGCGCAGATTATTATATGAGGTTACTAATCTGGCAAATTGGAAGACACACAGAAAACAAGATGACAAAATAGGAATATGATGACAAGCTCTTTCCATTTCGTGTGGTGATGGGCATAATAACCATGACGACAATTTGTAAAAACGTCGACGCAATTGGTTTTCTGACGCGACAATTCAGTGTAAACAAGGCATATTGTGCAAAATGTCACATAGTGAGATGAGCCATTTCCCCTGGGATGTCCATAAAGGACTCATTAGGGCACTTCAGGCGTATTTGCACAGCAAGGGGCTGCCATGAAACACACCACAAGGCCTAATAAATGCATTATTTAAAAGCTGTGCTCCAATTACTAATTGATTCGAGTCGAACGCCTCATCAATAACGCAGAAGCAGCCCCTTCAAATCAAAATACACATGATTTATACATGAAAGGCTTTAAAGGGGATAAGTTCTCTGCTAATCAGTCATAAATGTTTTAAACACTCACATTTTTGCTCATGGTTTAAAAAAAAAAGGCCTGTCAGAAGGCTGTGTGTTTCAGTGTGTGTGAGCAGTTTGGAGTTTGAAATGTGCACGACAGATAGAAAAACACACATCTATCCCGCTGGGAACCAATATTAATGAGGCAGAAACATAGCATGAAGTAACCCTTCAGTCTAACTTGACAAGTTTATAGGAGGCACTTGTTATTTTACAAATAAGTAAAATGACAATTGCTTTGTGTTCCAGCTGTATGAAAACAACGGTCCCTCTAGTCAGAGTACTCTTGTCTGTGAGTGCAGTGGGTCATTTAACGCACAATATACATGACACAACTATTTAATTAATATGTTTGCTGAAATATATGTCATGTACAATGGATTTTAATTTAATAAAAGACTTAAGATTGCTCATCTTGTTGACAGTGCCACAGGCTCTCTGAGAATGACACTGGACTTGATAGCCCCTCTGAAGAAGAAGACAGTGAAGAAGAGGAGGTTTGCTCCCTGGTATAACCCTCAGACCCGCAAACTGAAGCAAACGTCACGAAAGCTTGAACGCATATGGCGTTCAACTAATCTCGAAGAATCCCGCTTAGTTTGGCGAGATAGTCTTAAAACATATAAGAAGGCCCTCCGTAATGCCAGAGCAGCCTATTACTCATCAGTAATAGAAAAAAATAAACACAACCCCAGGTTTCTCTACAGCACTGTAGCCAGGCTGACAGAGAGACACAGCTCTGTGGAGCCGAGCATTCCTATAAACCTCAGTGGTAATGACTTTATGAACTTCTTTAATGAAAAGATTTTAACTATTAGGGACAAGATTAATATTCTCTGCCCATAACCAGTGCCAATCTGTCCTCAAGTGGAATGGCCTTGGAAACCGCTGTATGCCCTGGTGTATATTTGGAGGGCTTTTCTCCCATCAACCGTGACCAATTGTCTTCAACGGTTTCTACTTCGAACACGTCTACCTGTCTCTTGGACCCCATCCCGACGAGGCTGCTTAAAGACGTTTTGCCTTTAATTGGCGGCTCTATTAGATATTATCAATGTGTCTCTGCTAACAGGCCACGTACACACTCCTTCAAGGTGGCTGTTATTAAACCTCTCCTGAAGAAGCCCACTCTGGATCCAGAGGTATTGGCTAACTACAGACCGATCTCTAACCTCCCTTCCTCTCCAAGATCCTTGAGAAAGTGGTCGCAAATCAGTTGTGCGACTTTCTACATCATAATAGTTTATTTGAGAAATTTCAATCAGGATTTAGAAAACACCACAGCACCGAGACGGCACTGGTGAAAATTACAAATGACCTCTTAATGGCAGCAGATCAACCAAGTATCTCTGTCCTGGTCTTGTTAGACCTTAGTGCTGCATTCGACACCATTGACCATGACATCCTGTTACAGAGACTGGAGCAGTCGATTGGCATTTCAGGCACGGCACTAATTTGGTTTAAATCCTACTTATCAGATCGATCTCAGTTTGTATTTGTAAACGATGACGCCGATAACCACCAACGTTAATCACGGAGTTCCACAAGGTTCTGTGCTTGGACCAATTTTATTTACCTTATACATGCTTCCTTTGGGCAATATTATCAGGAAACACTCCATAAACTTTCATTGTTATGCAGATGATACTCAACTATATTTCTCGATAAAACCAGAGGAGAGCAACCAACTCGGTAAAATTCAAGCATGTCTTAAAGACATAAAAACATGGATGACCTGCAACTTCTTGATGTTAAACTCAGACAAACCAAGTAATTTTAATCGGCCCTGAGCACCTCAGAGATCAATTATCTGGTGATGTGGATTCTGTAGACGGCATTGCCCTAGCATCCAACACCACTGTAAAGAATCTTGGCGTTATCTTTGATCGGGACTTGTCCTTTAACTCCCACGTAAAGCAAATCTCAAGGACTGCATTCTTTCATCTACGTAATATTTCAAAAATCAGGCACATCTTGTCTCAAAAAGATGCAGAAAATTGGTTCACGTTACTTCGAGACTGGATTACTGCAACTCCTTATTATCAGGCTGCTCTAATAAATCTCTTAGGTCCCTCCAGTTGATCCAGAATGCTGCAGCTCGTGTTCAACGACGAGAAGGCCTACCTGGAGGAAGTTGCTGATCTGTCACTCTGGTGCCAGGACAACAGCCTCATCATGAATGTCACCAAAACTAAGGAGCTGATTGTGGACTTTAGGAGGGCACAACAACAGAGGACGTACTCACCACTGGGGATTAACGGGACTACTGTGGAGAGGGTGAGCGGGTATAAATACCTGGGAGTCCACATCACCGAGGATCTGACATGGTCAACAAACACAGACACTCTGGTGAGAAAGGCAAGGCAGCGCCTCTACCACCTCAGGCAGCTGAGGAAATTTAAAGTTTCCCAGAGGATCCTTCAGTCCTTCTACTCTGGAGCTGTAGAGAGCGTCCTGACAGGAAGCATCACAGCCTGGTTTGGCAACTGCTCCGCTCAGGACAGGAAGGCTCTGCAGAGAGTAGTGCCTGGCTGAGCGCACTATTGGAACTACACTCCCACCCTGCAGGACTTGTACACCAGGAGGTGCAGAACCAGAGCCGGCAGGATCATGAAGGATCCTCACCACCCCAACAACAGACTGTTTCAGCTGCTGCGGTCAGGCAGGCGCCCGTAGTCACGCTGCAAGAACAGAGAGACTGAGACGGAGTTTCTTTGCTCAGCCCATCAGGACTGTGAACTCCGACCTCACCAGGACCCCCACATAGACCCACACAACTGCCCCTCTTAGGCACACACACACACACACACACACACACACACACTTACTGTAAATATTGTGTTGTTTTTTATTGTAAATAGTGTGTACTTGTTGCCCTTGCACATTCCTGCTGAGCATTGCCACTTTCATTTCACTGCACACCCTGTGTGTGTATGTGACAAATAAAACATCTTGAATCTTGAATCTTGAATCACTAAAACTAAGAAAAGAGATCACATCACTCCTGCACTAGCTGCTCTGCACTGGCTCCCAGTAAAATCAAGAATCACTTTTAAAATTCTTCTCTTAACGTACAAAGCCTTGATTGGTGATGCACCATCATATCTTAAGGAGCTTGTAGTACCATATTGCCCCACTAGAGAGCTACGCTCACTAAATGCGGGACTACTTGTAGTTCCTAGAGTCTTAAAAGTAGAATGGGAGCCAGAGCCTTTAGTTATCAAGCTCCTCTTCTATGGAACCAGCTTCCAATTTCAGTCCGGGAGGCAGACACAGTCACCTCGTTAAGAGTAGACTTAAGACCTTCCTCTTGACAGAGCTTATAGTTAGGCTGAATCAGGTTTGCCCTGGTCCAGCCCCTTGATATGCTGCTATAGGCTTATAGCTGCCGGGGACGTTTTAGGATGCAGTGAGTACCGATCTCCTCTTTTCTCTCCTTAAGGGTGAATTTTCATCTCTCAATCACACGTTACTAACTCTGCTTTCTCCCGAGTCCTTGACTTCACGTCTCATGGGGTCATCGGACCCTATGAGACGGCATAGATCCCATCTGCCTGATGGATCATCGAGGTCTGGGTCGTGGAATTCCTGCTCCTGACTGCGCCACTGTCCTGTTGAGACTCCGCCCACTGTTGAGACTCCGCCCACTCCTCCTCCCCACCGCCATCTGCCTGATGGATCGTGGAGGTCTCCATCGTGGAATATGCCTACTATGAACTATTCATACACTCTGTCACATTCATTGAATGTATTTAAACTCTAAATCTGTCCTTCTGTACACATGACATCTATTGCATCTGTCCATCCTAGGAGAGGGATCCTCCTCTGTTGCTCTCCTGCAGGTTTCTTCCCTTTTTTTTTCCCCTGAAGGGTTATTTGGGAGTTTTTCCTGGTCCGATGTGAGGTTTTGGGGCAGGGATGTCTATGTGTACAGATTGTAAAGCACTCCGAGACAAATTTGTAATTTGTGAAATTGGGCTATACAAATAAACTGAATTGAATTGAATTGAATTAAGGGCATTTAACAATGAAATAAGTATATTTCAACGTGGCAGACCACACTGCTGATCTATTTGTATTTATGTGGTGTTTTTGTCGAACAATACAGTTCTGGATAATGTCGATGATATCAAAGCACGATGGGAGGTCTCAGTGTGAGGAAAGGCTGGTCATCCTCTCAAAGTATGACACGTTAAATGAATTACCAAAGCAAACTATTGAAGCAGCATGAATAATGCAATAAAAACATTTCAACAAAGAGGCATTGCGGTATATACTTCCAGACATTTGAGCCCCCGTGCATATCACTCGTTGGACGGGTGATCATAGCAGGGTAGTGTACCTGGAGGAAAGTGAAAGAGTGCGAGGAGAAGCATAATGAAAAACAATGAAACAATCAAAGGGCCGAGCCCCCGATGAGCTGGAGGCCCTGAGGAGAGCCCAGAAAACACGAGAAAAACCTCACCAAAGATATCAAATAGAATAGAATGTAAAGAAGAGAGATTCAAATGATTATGTCATCCCTGTAATGCTTGAGAATGGATGTTCAACACTCTGAATCATTTATGGTTGGCATTGATTTCACATCTTATGATACCTCAGCCACTTAAATTACACAGTAAACCAAGTCAAGTATATTCGTATAGAGCATTATCACATGCAATGGGTCAGTGGGTTTAACAGGCCGACCCATTCGCTTCTCATGCAGACAACTCTCTACACCGGATAGCACAATCCCGTAGTTTGCATGTCGCCATGTTGAAAGTCGTCGACAGGCACTCGGAAAGGCTCCGAATCTCAGAGCGTGCACCTTTAAAGACAAACATCAACACTGACTTGATCCGACGAGCCCGATATAGTTTCTTTATCTGGACTGTAGATCTCCATTGTTGTCCAAATACAATACCAGCGTTGCTGGTAACAACAACATGGGCAACATTGTTGCACTGGGTGACATGTTGCTTCATTAAGTTGTTGCTCTTTAGTTTATTCTCAGTCAGTCCCACATATACCAACCATAAGGACTAAGTAGGGGCCACAATCTGCGGCTGCATGAAGTCACCAACTAATGCAGTGTTTGTGTTTAAGTAACCTTTGCTGGAAACTAAGTAAAATTAAAGTTTCATCCAGATTGTTCGGTTGTTCAAGATTTACATCTCCAGCAGTGACACAGGAGGGAACCATCTGAAAGTTGGTTTTGGCGTCTTTAAGTGGATTGTTAACAATAACAACCACAACGTCCTTAAATATGTGTTCTGTCAAGTTGTACAACTTTGGTCGTGTGGAAAACCATAAAAGTAAAGCCACATAAAACGGTAGCTTGTGTTCGTTGTAAAAAGCATGAAAAGCTTCAAGAGTATAAAACAAATATCAACATTTATTACCTTTGCATTGAAAATGCGGAAGGTAATGCTTTGATCGCCGTGTATTTGTATGCGTGCGTGCGTGTTATTCGCATAAGTAAAAAAGAATTAAACCGAATGGCATGAAATTTGGTGGGATGATTGGTTATTATCCGGGGACCATTTGATTAGATTTTGGGATCGATCGGGTCAGAGGTCAAGGTCATGAAAAGGTCAAAATCTTCTTTTTACCATAGCTCGGTCAATTCGTATCCAATTGGCATGCAACTAATGCCAAAATGTTCATAATTCAATGCCCGATCTTGTGATATATGAAGGTATGCGCTCTACCGAGTGCCCGTTCTAGTTAAGTTATGTGTCAAGGCATGGTTGTTAGCTAGAGAGCGTAACACAGCAGCCACCGACCGGCTGCTGCTTAACAAAGAATCCCAGTGAAATAGGTTATAGTAGGCCATCCTGTTCAATGGGTTGACAAGCCGGAAGGAGGAGGAGGAGGAGGAGGAGGAGGAGTTCACTGCGCTTCAACCTTTGGGGCCCAACAGAATGTGTACTTTAGTGGCCAGAGCATTGAGATGTGAACGTCTCTATATCAACCAACCAGAATACAGAAGACCAGTCAAATCTACCGCACCCTCTGAACGAGCTTTACATCAAGCTGCACCTGTCAGTCTGCAGTGCATTCAGAGCGAGACAAGCGAGACAGCCAAGATCCTCGGGGTCGGTGTCATCACTGATCAAATAAACCGCTGATGAACACGAGCACTGACTTGCTGAGTCACAAGGTGAGAATCTTGGAGCGCATGAGAAGGGCAGCTTAGCTTTTATTCCATTTAGCGACTCGCTACGCGCTAGCTTAATGAGGCTGAACGTCATTTATTGCGCTTACCGTCAGGCGGATAACAACTGCATGGCGAGCGGCCGCAGGCACACTGATGATAATGTTGCTGCTGTAATATCTACCACAGAAGCAATCAAGACAGGAATGTAAAGATACAGCCATTAATGGCTGGGGAAGATCGGGATGATGTTGATTATTGTGACGACGTGTTGGAGGCAGAGGAGACGGAGGTGAGAGGAAGTCTCGGCTCTGGAGCTTCGCGTGCTGCCGCTTGTCGGAGTCGTCTGGCTGAGCGCGTCGTGCCGCGGGGGGTTGTCACTTTTCCGATGAAGAGACAGGTCCACGCCGGAGATGAAATCTCCCAGAAGCCACCGCGGCACCCTATGGAAGCTCATGCTAATCGCCGGCGCTGGTGTCCCCACCACCCCCCCCCCCTACTGTCAGCTCACTGAGCTGGCTCTACATCACCAGGGAGAGAGAGAGACACACACACACACACACACACACACACACGAGTATATGCGTGTGTGCAAAAGAGAGTGCACATGTGTGGTATGCACATACATTTCATGATGACACTAATGTGTGATAGTGCTTTAAATATAGGCATATCGTTTATCTGCTCATGAGTACAGGGGGATGAGCCTGTTGAATATGGTAATTTGCTGCCGTATTCGCCTTCAGAGGATAGCTTAGAAAGTGTGAGCGCGTGTGAAGGTGTGTGTGCGTGTGTGTGTACTGTCGCTGCATGTGTATTTACTCCACGCATCGTCGCTCTGTGAGTTCCTCTGCTTGGGCTGCACCCCTCGACCTCATCTGGTGCAGGGACCGCCGGCTCACGATCGGCCATCAACCTCTGCCTCCGTTTGATTATTACCTTTGCATTGAAAATGCGGAAGGTTACAGGACTGTCTCAGAAAATTAGAATATTGTGATAAAGTTCTTTATTTTCTGTAATGCAATTAAAAAAACAAAAATGTCATGCATTCTGGATTCATTACAAATCAACTGAAATATTGCAAGCCTTTTATTTTTTTTAATATTGCTGATTATGGCTTACAGCTTAAGAAAACTCTAAAATCCTATCTCATAAAATTTTAATATTTCCTCAGACCAAGTTAAAAAAAAGATTTATAACAGCTGAGTGTTTGTCAAGGCTCAGGAAACCCTTGCAGGTGTTTCGAGTTAATTAGACAATTCAAGTGATTTGTTTAATACCCTACTAGTATACTTTTTCATGATATTCTAATATTTAGAGATAGGATATTTGAGTTTTCTTAAGCTGTAAGGCATAATCAGCAATAAATCAGAATAAAAGGCTTGCAATATTTCAGTTGATTTGTAATGAATCCAGAATGCATGACATTTTTGTTTTTTTAATTGCATTACAGAAAATAAAGAACTTCATCACAATATTCTAATTTTCTGAGACAGTCCTGTATGTTTTGATCGCCGCGTATTTATTTGTAGGCCTATGCGTGTTATTCGCCTACCTCAAAAAGTATTAAACCGAATCACATGAAATTTGGTGGGATGATTGGTTATTATCCGGGGACCAATTGATTAGATTTTGGGATCGATCGGGTCAAACGTCAAAGTCATGAAAAAGGTCAAAATCTTCTTGAATCGCATGGAATTTGGTAGGATGATTGGTTATTATCCGGGGACCATTTGATTAGATTTTGGGATCGATCGGGTCAAAGGTCAAGGTCATGGAAAGGTCAAAATCTTCTTTTTACCATAGCGCGGTCAATTTCTATCCAATTGGCATGCAACTAATTCCAAAATGTTCATAATTCAATGCCCAATCTTGTGATATGCGAAGGTATGCGCTCTACTGAGTGCCCGTTCTAGTTCATTTATTTATTTATATGCGTGTTATTCGCATAACACAAAAAGTATTAAACCGAAACGCATGCAATTTGGTGGGATGATTGGTTATTATCCGGGGACCATTTTATTAGATTTTGGAATCAATCGGGTCAAAAGTCAAGGTCATGAAAAGGTCAACATCTTCTTTTTACCATAGCGCGGTCAATTTCTATCCAATTGGCATGCAACTAATGCCAAAATGTTCATAACTCAATGCCCAATCTTGTAATATGCGAAGATATGCGCTCTACCGAGTGCCCGTTGTAGTTTTGGATGAAACGCGGCGATTGTGAACGTATTCAACGATGTCCGGGATGTTCGCGTTACCGTGTTTACGGGTCAGTATATTCATCTCTGGGCATGCTAGATTCGTCTTGCGGACTGTTTGAGTCGTTTTTAAATGGTCTCTTGCACCAGCCGAGCTTTAATGTGAGAGTCTGGCCCTGCTCCAACAAGTCGGTCATTTCTTTTCTGTAAGCTTTTATTGAGCTCGAGCAGGTGACAGCTTTATGAATTGTAACTCTCTGTCGTCAGCTAAAAGGGCGCAACAATCTTTTTTTTTTGGTTTGCTTGCTCATCAGCTTAAAGCGTACAGGTGCAACACTGGTGAGCTGTTGAAAGATGCATTAGCTTTTACAGGAATTGTTAACGATCCATTGCACATCTCCACAACACTTAATTATTATCATAAATATTAGTGATTCACCCTTGTGACCAAACGTTCATCTTTCAAGCA
This sequence comes from Pseudoliparis swirei, assembly GCF_029220125.1. NCBI lineage: Eukaryota > Metazoa > Chordata > Actinopteri > Perciformes > Liparidae > Pseudoliparis > Pseudoliparis swirei. The sequence continues at coordinate 5,629,783 of NC_079394.1, forward strand.
GAATTGTTGTTTTTTTAAACTTGAGGAGGCACCAATGACTCAAGCCAGCTGACAGCCTGAGTGGTGAGATGGTTAGCAACTGCACTGCACCGGAGACGCCATAAACACGTCTTTCTTCGCAAAGGACCTTGTGTAATGGCTGTCCCCCTGGAGGATGAATTCTGTGGATGATAAACTTGAGTGGTATAGTGTCCTTGTCTGTAGCATGGGCCCTATGGTGGTGGTTCATATGGATGAGATGTGACAGGGGTCGGGAAGTGAGGAGGTGTCTGTCATACGCTGTGTTGCCTTTGACCTCATGTTCTCATAATAAGGGGTAAGGACTCTGCTTTGTCACTCCTAGGTCAGGTGACAGCGCGGCGGGCTCGGCATGGGACGAGTAGACAGCGGCGAATCTAAACCGCCAATGGAGTCAGGCACGGACTCACAAGGGTGATAGGACAGATACCACACAAACACACACACACACACACACACTGACAGAGGGCTCAAAAAACATGCACTTTGCAAGTTATTTTTCTTTAATCCTCTCCCTTAAGACCCCAAAGCCCCACTTCCCCTCTCTCTTCCCCTCTCTTCTATGCCACCCTCAGTCCATCGGCACACATTAAGGCAAAGGCGTAAAAATGGAGCAATGCCAAGCAGCCAAAAGCAGCATTCCTCATCAGGGCCATGCTCCACTGCACAAAACACCATCCCTCATACATCACCATAACTGCCACCCAATGACAATTACAATTGAGACGGCAAGAACGAGGAGAGAGCTCTTTAATTTAACATCCAATTATTACAAGTTATCACCCCTTTATCAATGTAATATAACAGACAATCATTGTTGCATGTGACACAAGAGATGTGGGCCTGCATGTGGGGTCGGGGTGGGGGGGGTAAGGGCAGTAGGGGTTGGCTGGGTGGTGGGGAGACATACCTCTGGGATGAAAACGTTTCCTGAGCCTCACAGTGTGTCACGTGGTACACAGTGATGCTGGAACTCCATAAATAGCCATTTGACATTATCACATTGAAACATGCACACATGCTGTAGGCTAACTGTCGTGGCAGGTGCCGACAAAAAAGAAACAAAACTAAGAGAGAGAGCAAAGCACGCAGTCGGACATTCTATAAAACTGTGGCCGTAAACTTTTCTCGTGGTTACATCATCTTCACGCACTTAAAACGGACTGCAGGTTGTTGGGAGGAACCTAACGAGGCGGCGACTTGTGATGACTATATTGTGTGTGTTTTTCTACGTCATGTTTGTGCGCTGCAAAAATCATAAACGTCTTCCGTAGATCAAACTCAAAATTGGCTTTGCATAGCATCCCAACATCCATGTTATTGATCCTGTAGTGCTACAACAATACAACCCAATATGACCTGTGGCTGAATTGCGTTATAACGGGATATTAGGTCATAAAACAGAAGCCTGAGCCGATAAACTGCACCGTTTACTAGCTTGATATATTAAACAGAGTCAAGATTATTAGTTCCTCTGGATTACACAAAAAGGTTGGTGAGATATTATAGGAGGATCATCGTTCCCCTAACTACTGTAACTAATGAGGCAAATTACAGCGATGATGTCAACGACTCTCAGGACGGCAATAATCATAAAGATGAGTCGGAAATGCAGGATGGGCTTTTATTGTTTTGTTTTTTTCTTTTTAAATGGGAAACCAGCCAAAATCACGTGAATTTCTCTTGCTTTAATTGGAGGATGTGAGTTCCAGTAAACCTCTTTGAACGTAAACTAAAACAAACATACTTGACTCTCTGTGGCAAAGTAGAGTCAAATCCATTTAGTAATTAAGTAAATCTGCATATCAGTATTAGCCACTATTAGCATAGTGTATTAATGTTCAATATACAAATTCACATCCCCCTTTTCAGAGTGATCAGAGGTTGGAGTTGTGGTGGAATAATCAAAAGCTTTTAAATCCTAATTCAAATATATATGCTAATTAATCTGGATTAATATATAATTTATGTAAATTAGGCATCTCCTTTTATGATTGTGTCTATTGTTTTGTTTTTTAGTAAACGTCGGTGGCGGCGTCGCTGGCTGCACTGAGACGGTAAATGTTTAAATCCAAAAGTTCCTTAATTCTTGTGTTCTTATTCCTTCAGCTCCTCCAATCTTTCCTTTACCTCCCTCTTTCCTTTCTGTCTTTCGCAAGATGATTTTATCTCCTTCACAACTCTGCACTCTGAGCCCAGTGACAGATTCCTTCAGCGTTTCAATCGGGCGCTAAAAATAACCCTCTTTTCTTTTATTCACACTGGCTTTGCTATAATGCAGCCGCTCTGCGTGGGCAGACTAGAGGTCAATCCATTATCTCACCACCACCCATACAAGCTGTGTCTGACTCCTCCCGCCAAACAGAGGAAAACCTCTCCACCCTCTCTCTCTCTCTCTCTCATATACAATATACACACATTTAGCATTTCCATATAGATCCATCTCACTAAAAGCTTTAAGAAAGAACACGTCTAAATGCTTTAAGTGTTATCCACAGGAAGTTTATTAGCATTTCCTTTTGGAGCAAATTTTTATACATGTTGCATTATCTCAAGTGAAAACTAGAATGGGCACTCGGTAGAGCGCATACCTTTGCATATCACAAGATTAGGCATTGAATTATGAACATTTTGGCATTAGTTGCATGCCAATTGGATACAAATTTACCGCTCTATGGTAAAAAGAAGATTTTGACCTTTTCATGACCTTGACCTTTGACCCGATCGATCCCAAAATCTAATCAAATGGTCGCTGGATAATAACCAATCATCCCACCAAATTTCATGCGATTCGGTTTAATACTTTTTTAGTTATGCGAGTAACACTCATACAAATAAATAAATAATAAATAAATAAATACACGGCGATCAAAACATAACCTTCCGCATTTTCAATGCGACGGTAATTATAAGATACTTTGTTTTGCATGGTTTAAAGAGTGGCGATAATCACTTACCTTGTGTTCATTTCGGTGATAACTATAATGCACATGTAGTATATCAACTGATTTATTTAGACTTATGGGAAGATAAATGCTGTTAATGCTTTGACATGCATTACTTTAACGCTGCATGCCAGCGCTTCCTGTGCTTTAATTTCCACATATCTCTGGCACTTTATTCTCCATATGGCAATAATGTGATTCTTCCTCTGAAGAGATGAAAGATCAATATCCTCTCAGGCCTGTGAGTTAACGGGAAAAGAAAGAAAAATAAGACCATCTACTCCGTCCCTATTGATATATGTCACGATAAAATGGTCTAGATCATAATGAAATGGTTGAAAATGTACAATTTATGTGTCAATGAGTGAGCTTCCATGAGGTTTCCACCACACTCCCCACAGGCCATTGTCAAATCAAAACCATTAGCATGTTCTGTGGGTAACATTAACCTTTCTATACAGGCTTACCAATATCTCATCACAGCTTATTTCTCGCTGCGCTGCACTTTTAAACACAGCTCGATCACGAGGTTGGCCGCCCGCAAGGCCTTTAAAACATATATATGCATTAGAAAGATGATCATTGATAAAGTCCATCATCTGCACGTTTTCTGACAATTTCTTTGAGTTACAGCCATTGGTCTGCCTCTTTTTCTTCTTCTCATCCTCCGGGCCCTCTAAAGGCTCTGGGTGGTGAGCTCTGCTCACACAGACATGGCTTCTTCAGCAGCGATCAGTGAGGCGTCGCAGGCCTTCAGAGCATGTCGCTTTCCTTGTTTGGGGTCAAGATCTCGGAGGGCAAGCTGGGGAACAATCAGGGAAAACGTATTGATCATGTACACTACCGTTCAAAAGTTTGGGGTCACTTCGAAATGTCTTTATTTTTCAAAGAAAAGCACTGTTTTTTCAATAAAGATAACAGAAATCAAAAATACACACTATACATTGTTAATGTGGTAAATGACTATTCTAGGTGGAAACGTCTGGTTTCTAATGAAATATCTCCAGAGGTGTATAGAGGCCCATTTCCATCAACTATCACTCCAGTGTTCTAATGGTACATTGTGTTTGCTAATCGCCTTAGAAGACTAATATCTGATTAGAAAACCCTTGTGCAATTATGTTAGCACAGCTGAAAACAGTTATGCTGGTGATATAAGCTATACGACTGGCCTTCCTTTGAGCTTGAAGTTTGAAGAACAAAATGAATACTTCAAATATGAATCATTATTTCTAACCTTGTCAATGTCTTGACTATATTTTCTATTCAATTTTCAATTCATTTGATAAATAAAAGTGAGTTTTCATGGAAGACACGAAATTGTCTGGATGACCCCAAACTTTTGAACGGTAGTGTACATCACTGGCTGGAGAAGGTAAAGTTGAAATATGTCACACATAAAACCCAAAAATCATTTTCAAAGGCAGCTTGCCAAATTAGATGTTAGACCATTTTCTGTCTCGCAGTTACAAGAATCAGAGTGGATGTGGAAGCAGCTTACATGCTTGGAAGAACATTTTGCCTCAACAGTGAAATGTGCCTGTGTGCGTGTGTGTTTGTGTGTGTGTGTCAGCGCCTGCCTCTCTGTGTGTGTCAGCAGGTTGATTGTTGTGGTGGTGGCGATCGTGGCTGCAGGGCTCCTAATGAAGGCGTGCGTAATAAAATCAGTGCACCGGGGTCCTCGTCGGAGCCCCGCCTCCCTCAAACTCCGTCTGATTGAAAATGGAACAGCTGTGATGATTTAATTTCCATGTTAATAACCAACGGGCCTCCAGAAAATCATCCAATAAACGCCTTTTTATTGCCGCCTGTATCTGCTGCGACGCAGGGGGATGAGTGAGAGAGCGATTGAGTGAGGGGGGAGGGGAAAAGGAGAGGTGTACGGGGGGGGAGGAGAAAAGGCGACAGTAATTAATTGTTTTAAGCGATTCTATTAAACCAAAAATGATCTGGTGGCGATGTGTGTGGAATGAACATGGACTAGTTGGCAGCGAGGAGCAGGCGTGGGCTGGAGAGTAGGGGTGAGATGATGATTGTGTGTGTGTGTGTGGGGGGGGGGGGGGGGGTGAGCGGGTAACAACTGTCTTTTCCTCCAGCTTAGATGTGAATTATTCTTTTCTACAGATTTTCATGAGCTCACTTTCAGTCTGGATTCTCGTGAAATGCTGCCAATCTGATTTCATCTTGTGCCGCGGCTGAGACAGCCTGAAGTTGTCAGCTTTGAGGGAATATAGACTTATTCATAGATTCATATGAAACACTTATACAGTGCAGTGTCTGAGATTACTTATAGCGGGATCGACATTTTTATGACGTTAAAGCAAAGGTTGGAAGAGTTTAACTGTGCGTTATTAACATCATCTCCCTTCATTGGACAAACTTGCAGCAACACCATTCACAGGATGTGGATGCCATTCTGCTTTTTATGGATCTGGAGTGCCTGCTCGGAAATAAATTCTTGACCACCACGAGAACTGATTCAAAGTCCTCTGTGGCGTTTGACTGGTTGCAAAATAATCCTGCCATTAACTTTTATTTGCCCTCTGGGCGAAGCTGTTACATCACCGGGGCTAAAGCGCTAATAGAAATGCAGGATTTGTTGAAGTTGTGCCTCCTGTTTGTTCCACCTCTCCCCTCTCTTCATTCCACCTTTCTCTCTAACACCACCCAGGGAACTGAGAAATTTCTTTCCAACCACGGAGAATAGAGAAAGAGAAATAAGGGTTGAACCAGGGCTCTCTGCGCTCATCTTTCCCACCCCTTTTCATTCTCTCCATCTTTTCTCCTCCTCCTCCTCCACCTCCCCTGGACCCTCCTTCTCCCCATGTCCTCGTCCTCAGAGAGGTGGCCATTCACGTCATTGTCAGCGAAGCCACATGGTCGCGTCTCCCTGCTTCTCTTGGGACATGGGGGGGGGGGGGGGGGGGCCCTCGCTGGGTGGGAACAGTAATTAAAGAATAGAAGCGACACATATAAAGAGAAAGAACAAAAGGGAAATGAACAAAAGGAAGAACAGATTCGGCTGGGAGGGGGAACGGAGCAGGCTCGAGGTCTGTGGAAACCGTGAGGGAATATTCCCAGGCAGCGTACAGTGCCGCTAACAGCTCAGTGGTGGGATCTACTAATGATCCAAATACCTCCGAGCCCTTTTACCACCACTCCCGTTGAGTGCTGCAGGGGAAGCCATGTGTGCAAAGGGTTTGCGTCCCCGCGTTGTGTCGCGCCGCAGAGCAACTCGGAATTCCATCCCACTGCCGCGAACATCCTCGTCGCCTCTTTGATCACCGCGTGTTCATCTTATTGACTCGGCTCACTGCTGCCGTGTGACATGAGAGAACACCGGTTGGCCGGGGTCCTCCCAGCCCTCTGAGATTCGACACGGAGCTGTAATGCACGCGGCGCCCTAAGGCCTCGTCACGCCAACCCACAAACGCCTAAAGCCGTGTGCCTCTCAACGCTTCAAGCGAAGAGATCCCACTGTGACTTTGCAGAAAAGGCAGAGACGGAACCACATTTATGCTAATAGAATATTGTTTAGTGGGCTTTAAAAAAACATTCCCCCCGTCGGGCTGTGTTCGTCGCCAGGGGGAGAGGGATACAGACGGAGATAGCGAAGAAGGAAGGAAGACAGAGATAGCGAGGAGAGCGGGAGGCAAACAGAGAGATCACGCCCACATGTCACACATTCCAATGCGGAGCGGAGAAAAGTTCTGGGGTGGTTCTCAGGAAGCGCTAACTTTGGAGAGGTAAAAGGTCACTGTAGCTGGACAATGACGCCAGCTCAGCGTCTATTGACGGGGAGGGGCCAGGGGCATTGTGGGAAGGGCACAGAGTGGCTCTCACTGCCAGTCATGGTTGTGTAGTATTTGCATGGGCTGCCAATCACCTCAGAAAGGAATGCACTTGGGTCAGAGAGGTCAGGCAGGCGGAGTCGATCCGAGAGGGAACACAACAAGCCCTGACGCATCAGGGATGACGGGCTGTGTGTGTGTGTGTGTGTGTGTGTGTGTGTGTGTGCGTCTACTGCTGCAAATAGTAAGATCAAACTGCAGAGCAGAACAGTGCTCCCTCCTCATATATTAAATGGCTCAAAGTCGAGCAGCAGGACTTGTAAAATGATCAGTTAAACTAGGTGATAGATTGTTTCGGCATGACTAAGCTGGTCGTATAATGTCGGCGCTCCGTCTGAAATCAAACTCTTTGGCCCTCGAGCTTCTTTAACCCTTGTGTTGCCTTAGGGTCATTTTGACCCGAATCAATATTACACCCTCCCCCCGCCTTAGGATTAATTTGACCCCATTCAATGTTTAATGTCGGTGTTCTTTCGGTAGTCAACAAACAAACATAAAGTGCCTCACACTTAAACTTGGAAAACAATATTAATTCTAATAATTTTCTGGAGGCTTTAATTGCTGGCGTCAAATTGAACCCAAAGGGTAAAATATGTTAGTAAATATAAAGGTAACAGGAGGGTGAAACATTGAATCGGGTCAAAATGACCCAAAGGCGGGGGGAGGGTGTAATATTGATTCGGGTCAAAATGACCCTAAGGCAACACAAGGGTTAACTCTGTCAACCATTTCAAAGTTTGTGTGACGATTCTCAAAGCGCCTGCAGCTCGCCCGAACCAGCCTCACCCCCTCGCTCTGACCGCGAGCACTTCTGTGAAATGGAAGGAGGAAGAAAGCAAATTGTTTGTGCCGTGGGCCCTGACAGCAGGCAACAGCACCCCCCGTATTAGCTAAGGATAAAAGTAATGGGATTTGTAGTGGTGAGGCAGCGTATGTCGCAAGGTGCTGTTGATGGGTGATAGGGGTGAATTGCCGCCTTGAAAAGCTGATAAGTATCTTTGTGCGAGAGGGAACAGCGAGCAGGGCAGCCGGGCGCAGATAAACACCTTTTCCTGCGACATCCTCCGTGTGTCTATAGAACCTGTTATCCATATTAGGATTGTGTATCAACGATTAAATGACATCCTATTTATTTTCATCCACATACTTAACGACATGTTTAGTCCAAACTAAATATTACAACTGCAAATCGCAATCTTGTTGTTTGTATATAAATATAATAATGATAATTTAGTTGTCTATTAATATTATACTAATCAATAAAACTTAAGTCCCGTTAATTTCATATTCAGTTCCTATGGCAGCATATTTCTGTGTCTATATATATATATATATATATACACACAAATATTTACTCAATTTATTGTGATAACTAGAACCTTTTCCATGTTAAGATGCACTTTTTGTTAATGCAAAAATATTTTGTACATGTTATTATGAAACTAAATGATGTAACATCTACAGACAGCTGCCACTTGTCTACATCAAATGTGTTATATGTTTATCAATCATGTTATATGATTGCTCTGGGCTACACTGTCTCTTTAGGCAATGACAGATATCTTCTCATTTATAAAACCTACATAAACATATATATATATATATATATGTATGACATACCAGATTGAATGATGAGAAATCTATTAATATGTCATGAAATAATGAAACATATCTCAATATAACGCAGACATGATATTGTGAAATGAAAAACATTTAACTTTGTATCACATTTTAAATATTGCAAACCCCTTAAAAAATACACTCACTGGATTCACACAAACAAAACAACGAGACTTATGTGGTTTGCTGCCGCTTTAGCTTTTTATGACTGCGTGTCCTGAGGAGGTAGAACGATGTCATCACCAGAAAAGCAACATGGCAGCTTCAGGATTTCAGTGAACAAACAAAACAGCCGGTAAACACTGTACACCGAGCATCTCCTCACACAGGGGCACCTCTTTTCAGTAAAGAATAATACCTCGGACTGCGTGAATGTAACCGAGTACTCTGGTAGCGAGGGCGTCTACACTCAAAGAAATGACTCATTGGATGAACTCAATTAAATTGTTGGCAGGTTTTCCATCCAATAATTATATGCAACTCCAACTCAAATTTAGCACATCAGTGCAATAAAATGTAATTAAGTTAGTCCAACTCATTTGTATCAAATACATCTAAAATAAAATAACGATATTCATTAAATTAAATTAATTTGTGTTTGTCCAACTCAAAATATAAACTAACAAACTAACAAAATATGCAAACTCCACATAGAAGGAACTCCCCAACTGGGAATTGAACCCACGGGCCTCTGGCTTTTGAGGCGACAGTGCTAGCCACTACACCACCATGCAGCCCTGAAAGTGTCTTCACCTCATGTAAACAACTGATTTTCAGCTGGCGCATGCGCAAAGGGTAGTCCTCAATGAAACACATTTATTTTGAGTTGATATGCACACCATCTAACCTAAATAAATCTAATAAATGAAAGTATTCATACATGTTGTGTTACACACATTAAATATAAATATCTATTTTTGTAATTGATTTATTTAAATGTATCAAACAATATTTAAATGTGTGACCTCGAAGAAGGGCTTGAATCGTTTTTGTGAGTGTAACCTAAATAAATCTAATAAATGAAAGTATTCCTACATTTTGTGTTACACCCATTCAATATAAATATCTTCGTTTTGTAATTGATTTATTTAAATGTATCAAACAATATTTAAATGTGTCACCTCGAAGAAGGGCTTGAATCGTTTTTTTGAGTGTATCGAGGCGGTCAGTTAGCGGCGGGGTCAACGCGGTGCCGTGAGCCCTCTGACCACGCCCGGAGAAGCGGGTCAGCTCCACACAGCGGCTGCTGATCTGCGACTCCACTCCACTGCAGGTGGAGGCATGGCCTGCATTCATTGCTGGGAGTGCTGCCGCCGCCCCACCGGTGGAAGCCAAATATATGTCGGGTCAGGTGGGTTTCAGTTTGTAAAATGACGGTAGAGATGAATTTAACTTTCAATCTGCTGCAAATAGTTTGTGAAATAAGAATGAGCAGTATTTCTTCTGCGTTTTAAACTGATTGATATGCCCGTGTGCAGTGCAAGGGCAGAAAGAATAATGACCGTTACATGTAAATAAATACTGCATTAGTTGAGAAATATCCGATGAAGCTTTCCTCAAGTTTAATCAAGCATCTTAATGTCTTGTGTTTATTTTCTCGAGCCACCAGTGGAGCGCGTCCCCTAAGAGCCCATCTCGCTACCACTCCGTCTTTTTCCTCTGGCAGCCACAAACTGGAAACATTGGTTCTCTCCGCTACGACGTTTTCATCCTTTTTAAATTAAACCTACAAAAAAAGAACCCTGAACCCATGCACTTTCAAAATATACAGACATGTTATCCTTCGCATTCAAAAATACACATACTATCAGTGAATGTTTGGAAAGAGAGGTGAGGGAAAGAGAGAAAAAAAGAGGGAAAGGGAACAGAGTTTCTCATATTGACTCAGCGGGCTCCACGCCACGCAATTAGTCCAAACTACGAAGAGAGGGAGAGGCGGGGGAGAGTGAGATAACCCCAAAAATAAAAAAGCTGTCTGTGGAAAATTTGGAGCACTTCCCAAAATACACAAACTTTCCCGACGAGCACATTTCTGAGGTATGTTGTAATCTCATACGGCTGGCCTTTTCTGAGCCCCTCCGTGAGACTTCTCTCTCCTCTCCGCTCGGCTTTCCGAGCTCCCCGGCCCCCAGACCTCACCAGTCGACTTCACAGTCTGGCCTCGTCTCAGGCCCCCCAGCCCCTGCCTCCGCACAATCCCCTTCCAAAAACCCACTGTCCACACATGGCAATCATTAGGCAACTCTCTTAAAGAGCAACATTATACCACCAATTGCAGCCTTGCATGAAATTTTGATCACTTAAACCCATCTTAAAGAGGCAGCAGCCACTTTCTGCTTCGCAGCCTCCTTTTCTCTCTCGCCATGAATGGTAATGCACTTACCTCTCAATGGTAACCCCAACACCCCCGCTCCCTCATTGTACCAGCCCAACAAAGCCAAATGAGGCTTGTAGCCACTTATGAGAAGCAGACCATTAAGGGACACTCTTTAAATAAACTTCACCGAGAAGAAGACATACAATGCTTTGTCGCCATGTGTCGGCTAGTTAAAGGGTATTTGCTGCTGCATTTGCTCCCGTTGTAATAAAACGCACACAACAAAGAACAGGTCTTGGTGCAAAAGAAAGGACTTTTTTTGTGGCCCAAATCATTCCTCAACAGAGGACATCACTGCTTGCAGCACTGTGTCAAACTACAGTATCTTGTTATTCTCTGTGAAGAATGGCACACCATTAAGCGAGTAACGATAGAATTGCGGGAACAAGCTAAATGGGGACTGTAGAGGAAGGTGGAGAGAAGAACGCAAGAGCCAAAACCCCCCGCTGCGCTCTCTCGTAAACAATGATTAAGGCACCTCATGCAGCGGCGTGCCCACTCTTTGCCACTCACCCCACACCACTGTTAATTAGTCGAGGCGTCGCTTTTACTGCGGTGGCTTTAGTGTCATAAAATTAACACATTTGCAAAACAGCAAACTGTGGCGAGGGGTTTAACAAGCCTCTCCTGAGTGAACCGTTTGTCTCACACAGGAGAAAGGACACGGTCCCTACAGGCCAGCTATTGCCATTTGTGGGGTGGGGGGAAAGGAATCGGGGGGAGAATGAGGAGATCAACAAAAAAAAGCAGGGATGTAAGTAAAGGAAAGTAAAATGGACTGGGTGAAGAGAGGGATTAGGGCTCCATGTGGAGCCGTTTATCCTGAGGAGCACAGGGAGGAGAGATAAAGCTCCGGAGGGCCCCACACGGCCCTCAGACAGACCCTGTGCCAGGGGAACAGCTTACCCTGCCTGGTGCCCAGCAGATGAAGAGGATTTAGGCAAAAGTAGATTTTGGTGAACTCTTCCCCTTCTATTCATCTTCTGTCTCGAAAAACGTTCCCCTTTCTGAACGGGAGGCTTGGTGGAGACGATGCCATGTGGCGGATGAGCGGAGGACGGAGAGGAGGACACGGCCCGTCGCTCTGCTGTGGGAAGAGATCAACTGGCATGGCTGCCAAGATGAGGAAATCCATAATAGAAAACCGATTCATAATGAAATATGCAGCGTTCAGTTCATACATGGAGTAATGCGAATCAAATTATCCTTTTTGTTTTGTTTCGATATACTCACTGTAGTCTTCGTGGTGGAGTCTGGAAACAATAATTTTACGCTCATTTTTCTAAAACCCATCCGAGTCTAATTACCACACAAAAAATAAGCCGGAGGGAAACATGGGTGTACCACAAGAACATCTTAACATATTTACATATTATGGGTCTTTAAAAGATAATACACACAGGGATTGGATAAAAAAAACAAAGATTTTAAACACTACATATGGGCATTACACCACAGCAACACCAGCACTGGGCTTATTCTGCGGCTCCCAGCTTTAAATCAGATATTCAGCCGTAACCCGGCCCGTTCGATTTTCCCCACTAATTTTTTTCTCTCTCGTGTGGCTGCATATTAAGAGGCACAACGTCGTTTGGAATGCTGGTTTCTATTTTTGAAATGTTCTGAAACGATGTTTGCATACATTTGCATAGCCAAGTGCAAATTGAGCCATGAATATGCAAATGCAGAGCTGATGTCTGTGGCAGCCTCCGCTCTGCCAGGTTTATAGAAGAATTTGTTTACACACACACACACACACGCGCGCACGCACAAGCACACACACGCTTACATACTCCCATATGCAGATTTTCTCTCACCCCTTCCATCTCTGCGTGCTCGGGGAGGACAACTTGTTTAAAACGTGATTCTAAAAATCATTCATTTGCTTGTATTGCCTTATTAAGTTGGTATTTTCTGGGTGGTGTTTTTCTGTCGATGTGCTGGCCTGTACGCGTTTCCATTCCCTCATTAAGGCGTGATATAGACTGCGGACTCTCATAAAAGGTTCTCGAGCTGACACAGACGAGGCGCCGGCTCATGCCACAGCGCAGCCGGCCCCTCAAAATATAGTCTGACTTAATTTGGGGACTGTATCCGTGGGCACTCGCTCCGCCACCCTCCTCCTCGTCCACTGCCTCTCGCCTTCTTTCACCCTCACAGCCATTAGAGGCATTTGACATTTTGGGGAGTTTTAAATAGAATTGTGTCGAGCACAATGTCTGTATCCTGAACTGGAGTTGCACTGGTTGTGGTTGGACACCACGATAAAACAGGAAAAAGGGATGGTCCTGGAGGAACATGGAGTTCCTACTAGAAGTCATCTTGGCCCTTGCGGGTCCAATTGGGTGGTTCATCCAGATCTGGCTACTCCACTTCATCTCCCATCAGAAGCAGTTATGCTTTTGGCTTTTTAGAAGTCTGACAAGTGATTCTACATCCTCACATTAGAGAGGAACGTTTTATTGACCGTTATTGGCGAAAACAATGAGATCTATGTCTGATCTTCCACACCGATAGTGAATATACTTTTTTATTTTTATTTTAGATTCAAAATAATTTCAAACCTCTGCAATAAGTCTGTACGTGTGTGTAAACCTAATGTAGCATTTCTTCCCTGCGTAGATGGATTTGCAATGGCCCTCTGATTAGAGGTGGTCCACCATTTGTAATCCTCCATCCAGCCCTTAATGGCTTACGTTGCGGTTTGTCGCTGATTGGCACAGAGTGCATGCACGCCGTTTTTGGATAAGGGGCAAAACAACAGTTTAATTAGGGAGTAGGAGAGAATAAAAACAAACCGTGCGTTTAAGTTTTCAATTAACCCAATTATGGTCAAATGGATGAACAGACAGAGACACAATAGGAGCCGCGTGGCTGGCGACGCTCGCCTTTACTGGCGCACTTAGGCTTCTGTTACATCTCAGAGCCATTTCTTATGAATCTGTGCCTCCATTTCAGATCTCAGTGGGGACCCCAAACAAAGCCGACGGAATCTGCACATGTACTCCAGAGAAATTATGCTAATGAAGGAGAAACCGAAAAAGAAAAAAAAGAACCTTATCATGACGCTCCATTCCCCCGAGCCCCAGATTAAAAACTCATTCATTTGTTAAATATTTGACACATCTATGCTTGAGCTTTGAGCTTGGGGATTTGCGGAGTACTTTATATCAACTTGTGTGGGAGAAATGCGCCCCTCTGATACCGTCGCTGGCACGTTGACAGAAGGCCAGACAGCGGCGTGTGTGCATATGAACACAGAAGCCAGTCATTTGCTCTCCATGTCGAGGATTCTTTGTTTGTGCAGCACCAATGTTTTCTTTTGGGGCTTATTGGCTCCCAACAAAAGATACTCTTGAACAGCATTTTAATCTCATTATTCTCATAGAGAATATTTATTTATCACTGTCTCGTTGCTTAACATTCAAACTACCCGGGGAACATCGTGTTAAGTGTCCTGCCAACAGGTGTTGACTTAAAGTACCACGACTGCTCCAGAATTTAACCCTCTAATTCCTCCGTACGGAGTTGTTTTTAAACACTCCAACGAGACTTGAGCCCTTTGCATATTTAAAACCCATCGGTTGCTTGCACCTCAGGTTAGCATGTGAACTAGACACAGAACTGTGCAGCCATGAAGGAGGGATGAGGGGAAACATGGGGAAAGTAATGCAGCAGGGCACAAAGCCATTACGCCTACCCCGATAAATAATTCACAGGGGACAAAAAGCAGCTTTACGGCTTCATTCCTGGATAAGAATAAAGGGAGTGGGGTTAGGATTTGGTGCGGGAGATTCGGGGAAGGGGGAGGGAGGGGGTGGCATGATTAGATGATCACAAACTGTACCAGCGGCTCACTTTTCAGTCTGTGGTCCAAATTACCAAACCGTCATATTTTTAAAGTCACGCTGACATTCTTTCGTCCCCGGCAGCTGCCAAGAACAACCGAGGCCGGGCTTGTCTTGGCGCCCGATCAAAAAGAAGGACCCAGTTCCAGTCACACAGCAATTGAAAACATTTACACAGCTGGGACCCTCGAACCCTGAGGCCGCCCTGCCCTGCTGCAAGGACCTGCGCTGGGGTAATGGGAGAGAGAGGGGGGGGGGGGGGGCGGACCAGGTGCTTTTGGGGAATGTAGGAGGTCCAAGGATGGAGCAAAGGATAATGACCACGATGAGCTCACTGTTACTCACCCGCTGTTCCCCTTGTCCCAGAAGTCACGTCTACCTCCGCCCCCGTCTCGATGAACGGACAACATACACACGTGAGAGTGAGAAGCACACACACACACACACACACACTTGACATTGAAAGTCCTGCAAACATGCACGTTCATATTTCTGTGAAAAGCAGGTATTGATTTTGTGCTTTCCTCTTGACATCGGAGTTTACGATTGAGTTTCTTTTGGGAAGTGTTTCTGTTTGAAAAGCTGTGTTTGTGTGTTTATACGGAGATCAGAGAAGATTTCTCGACTGGATCACGGCATATAGTCGTCGATAAAGGCTGCGTCGCACTGCGTGCAGAAGAAGCAAAGACGAAATGCACGTACCAGACGAGTCGCACTTTGAATGCCTATGTTCGGAAATAAAACAGATGTTTGCATTAATGCCATTTGCAGAGAATGTTGGGTCCTTCGCAGATTGTCGTTCTGCGTATTGGGAAACCGTGAGATGGAAATACAGTATTCCATTACTCCGCCTGTCCTCCCTGCTCAACAGTTTAACGCAGGAGGTGGACATACATACACCTGTCAGGATCAGCACGAAAAAGCATGCAGCAAAACTACATCTGAACCTTTGGTTCATTTTCATGGAACTTGTGGTGGATATGATAGTTTTAGCATATGAATGCATTCTTAAAGGCCTCGTGAAGGGACGTCAACAAAGGCCTCATTTTACATGTCAGGTTCAAACACAACGAGGGTGTGTGTGTGTGTGTGTGTGTGGGGGGGGGGGGGTCAGGTTAAAGTCACGCTTCAAACAGTACACTTTTTCAATCCAATCCAGGTGAGAGGACGGGTGAGGGGAGGCCTCTGTATGAGAAACGTATGGAGAAGAAAGGTGGCGTTTAAGTGATGGCGGTGGAGTGGGGGGAGGCGATGAATCCAAGGTTAGTCTTGACCCCTCGTGACCTCATCCCAGTAACTCTGAAACCCCAGAGGAACAATGACATCACTCCCTCATTCCAGGATCGAGAATCAAAGCACTGCAGTGCTAGACCATCACACTGCGTGCGCACACACACACAGACGCTCGCACACACGCTCGCACCAAACTATTTGACCCCGTTATGAATGTGTGTATGTGCACGTGACTATTCACCACCATGGAAACCGGAGAAGAAGTGGGTGGAACATCTCATAAGTAGAACCAGATTTAATTTTCAGGCATCTATGGCCACCAATTCTTTTATGCTTGATCTCCTCCTGAAAGCTCATCCTGTGAAAAGGATTTTCTCAAGGAGAGGTAGACATGTGAACTGACATGACCTATCGCTTCAAACACCTTATAACTTTGTTTCCTTACCTATGTTTCCACAGTTAATCCCATAAAAACAGGCATACAGTATGTCATGATTTACGATAGCAAAAAGAGAGACTTAAATATCTCAACACCACAAACCACCAGACACCAACTAATGTGTCGTTGGTCTACAGTTTGTAGCTCTATAGAACGATTGGCCGGTATTTCACTGTTGATTCCTTTATTTCAAGTTGTGTGCTTATGTTCCCCTGCACTTCAGTACTACAGTCAAATGATAATGTATGGCAGTCTTAATCAATAAAAACACACATGTAAATAGCAGGAAATTATAGGCAATATTGCTAATGTGACATGAATTAATAAGATCTCTTAATAGAGAGGCTTATTAACGTTAAAAATGATTGTATTGGATCCCATGTGTTTAAAAAACAAACTCTAGAAATGGAGTCTTCTCTCATGCAGGTGAGGTATTTGAATCGGTTTCACAGCCCCTCTGTCTGTGGTAACCTCCATGCCTGTGACACTCAGATAGTTTAAGAAATAGACTTCAAAAGAAACATCATGGGGCACATGAGGGCTGTATGAAAAACATATTCATATATATTTAATGGCTTGTTTGGCATTTTGAGAAACACTGTTTGGTTTCCTGGATAAAAGTTATAATTGACAAGATGGATACACTCACGTGACCGACAACGATGAGCGGAGACTCGCCCGGTGACCTCATGGTTATGGGAAGACTCCAGTCATTTTTACACTTGTTTTTTTGTACGGATTAAGATAAAATAAGATAATCCATTATTAGTCCCACAGTCGGGAAATTTCAGGATCACAGCAGCGGGTGCACGTTAGAGCATTAATAAAAATAAAACACAAAACACAATAACAATAAATACTAAAACTAAAATACTAAATATACAGAGGAAACTAAATATAAATGTATTATTATTATATTATATATAATAATATAATATAATTAATATATTATATTATTATATAATATTAACAAGCAAGACATAGCGTGCTAACTATACCGTGCTAACGATAGCTCCCTAGAGGTGCTAGTAGTGGACTGTGTTAAGGTTTCTTCCCTTTTTCCCCCCTGAAGGGTTATTTGGGAGTTTTTCCTGGTCCGATGTGAGGTTTTGGGACAGGGATGTCTATGTGTACAGATTGTAAAGCACTCCGAGACAAATTTGTAATTTTTAAAATAGGGCTATACAAATAAACTGAATTGAATTGAATATAAGAAGGGTGTGTCGTCAGTGCGTCCTCACCAATTGGTTCGTGGACTACGATTTTTAAGGTGGGCCTTTTCCCGTCACCATCTTGTCACGAGAGGGTGGAGTACACCGAGTGTTTCCAAACATGTTAAAAAAAAAAATTTAAAAAAAAGGTGGAGATAATTCATCATTCTAATAATTCAGTTGTCTAATTTAATGTGAGCCTCAGTCTTAACATCCATTAAAAATTAAAACATTTTAAACGTTAGTCTTTGTGTGGATGAGTTGGCCATAACTCTCACACGGACCCAGGGGCCCCGCTGTACGCTCCGTACGGGCACGGATACATCCTCTCCGTGTGTGGGTTCAATGGGAAAGGTCTATAATGAAGAGCCTTAGAAAATGGCAACATGCTAATTGTAGTAACTATCCGATTGGTGTAATAGTGCTTTACGGGTTATGTGGTGGGTAATAAAGTGACAGTGCGTTTAGCTCCAAATCATGCGGAAGACGCATGCTGAGCTGTCTGACGCTGGCAGAAAGGACTGCTCAATTAGGGAGCAGATTTAAGATGAGAGCGTTGATTCCCCGGCACAATTAATTAGCGCTAGAAGAGAGGAGAGGCAGCCAAAGAGCAGAGGAGAGATTTAGCCAGGAAGTGCCCACCGGGGACTCACTCTCCTGCCTCCTCACCCTCACTCGGCTGCTCCATGCTCCATTTCCCTCCTTCTCCTGCTCACGCTTTTATTCTTACGGCGAGCTCCTCTGACTCCTCCTTCACCTTGGGCTCTCCCTCCGTCATTAACGGTCTCGTTGAGATTCGGGACACCGGTGGAAATTGAAATGTTCACAAACTGGTTCTCTAACTTTGTGGTAAAAGAAAGAAAGAAAGCGAAGCTTCAAACTCAACAAGCATCTCACATCTGATGCCTTGTAAAACTCTTAGCAGATTTCTACATTTTTTTTCTAGAGTTTTAGTCTTGTATGTGCATTATTAAATATATACTACTCTTGTTAAGCAAGGCATGAACGTAGATGTTTCATTAATAAATGCACTGTCCAAAAAAGCCAAAATGTAAAATATAAGAATGTACGATGGTTGTTTGGGCCCAGTGTCCACTATGGGCTCATGCATTCATCAATGTTAAAACTAATGTCATCCAAGTCGTAAAGTGATGGGAATGGAGAATTATATTATTGTATGACATCATTACTTCAGTTGGAAACATTCTCATGATATTGTCTTTCAATGTACATTCTCGTATTACTCAATTATTTTCTTCTCTTCTTCACCAACTGCAAACATTTTAGAACTCAAAGAAACTTATTCTGCAGCAGCAGCGACATTTAAAGTGTGGTCCATAATCAGTCACATGGTTTATTGATCCATCAGACACACCTGAGACGTATGGAAAGTGCTTCTCTCGTCACTACCGGTTGATGCTGGGCAGGTTGCGTACAACGGGGTCTGAAAACAACACGGAAGACGAGTGGAAGCAACGTAAAGCTCTGCAGAGCGACGGGAGAACCTGTGACATCAGGTCTGGGTGACATCCTTCATATTACAGAAATATGGGCTGGCAACTAACTCTAATGTAAACACACCGATGACCTTTAACCCTCCTGTTACCTTTAGGGTCAATTTGACCCCATTCAATGTTTAATGTCGGTGTTCTTTCGGGTCAATTTGACCCCAGGCTGTTTTTCACTGTGTCAAGCATATAAGAAATATCACCTTTTTTAGATATTTAAAGGGCTATTTAGGTAGTCAACAAACAAACATAAAGTACCTCTCACTTAAACTTGGGAAACAATATTAATTCTAATAATTTTCTGGAGGTTTTAATTGCTGGGGTCAAATTGACCCCGAGGGTAAAATACGTTAGTAAATGTGAAGGTAACAGGAGGGTTAAACACACCAAGAGCCACTGGTGGCATGTGAAATGTGCGATGGCCCATGCAGGGCGGGTGGGGAGGAAGGTGGATGGTCAAGAAACACACTGGACTTCTGTTGCTCGTCACGTGACTCGTTCGAGGGAATGCCAACAACAACATAAACGCCCTGTGAAGACAGATTTTGAAAAGCTCTGCATGCAACACTAGAGGGGCACGTAGAGCGTCATCGCTTGATGCCGAGGGGCGCACACCAAGCTGCGATGTGTGACGCATCGGGGTGAGAACATCGAGCAGTTTTAATGTTCATCTAAATGGTTTGAGTGGAGGTTACACCCTCACATCCTATCAATAACCGCTCCCTCTCTGCACGTACAATGTAGTGTTGCAATACAATTAATGTCCTACAGTCGTTCATGTCCACGACGTCAGAGTTAATGCAGCTTTCATCAAACCAAGCCATAGATGTGTTATTATAATGCTTTTCAGATTAGTTCATGATGATGCTAGAGCTTTCCTTTGGGCTGCTTGCTCCACAATGCACTCAAAACTGAATATTTGTGGCTAAAAAATAATAATAAAAACTATCTGCAGCATACATATTTATTATGGGATGTAGCCGATACCTGCGATGGTTTGTCAATAAGCAAGGGCTGTGAATATATTGCGTCTGGACCCATGACCCCGCCTGCTGGAATGTCAGATAACTTACACTATTACTGCCACAGCCCACCAGCCATCTATCAAAACACAGCAAAACGTCAATATCAAAAGCTCGTCCCAAAACACTAAAAATTACCCTGGTTAGAGGGAGGGAAATAAAAACCAATCAATGTGTGGTCTGAAAGGAAGGACCGGTCCTCACTGTGCTGCATTAATTTTTGATGCCTCTGCTGCTAAAGCTCCAGACTATCAATTACGAGATAAACAGGGTCTAGGTGATTGTTGTCATGGTGCACAGGGCTGCCATCCAATTAGATCGCGTGCCGACTAATGTGTTAATATCTTACATAATTGGTGTTGGGGGCGATTTTTTTTCTCCCTTACTCAAATGCCAGGCTGATCTTTATAGAAACTAACATTACACCATTAGCACAATCTTATTTGGGCAAAGTAATATAGATTAAATATATAGAAATGCACTGTATAACTCAGAAGACGATTGCAGGGGCTTGACGGAATATGTTCTGCATGTTTCCTAATGATCAAATCTAATAAATATTGTGAATATAATGTTCCCGCTGCAGATCACTTGATTGTTTTCCGTAAAATGTGCATCAGTTTTTACACTTAGCTGTGAAAAGGCTCGCAGATAACACAACACCAGCTTTGTTGTACATTTTTCAGGGGTGAGAGGCTGTGAGATAAAAACCCTACAGATACGGGAGGAAAATAGAGATTTGGGAGAGAAACAAAACAATGAGAGAAAGGAAAGGAAAGAAAACAACAGAGCGATGAATATTTGTGAAGAGCAAGAGAAGAAGGATGAGGAATGGAAAAGAGAGGAGAAAGAGAAAAGGGAGCAGGGGATGAGACGGCTGCCTGGGAAGACGATTAGTATTCATGCGGCGTGGCGCTCCAGAGAGGATTAATGGACTCTGATGCCTAATATCCTGGAGAACAATTAATTTGCCCACAGTTTTGTCATGGTTGAAAGTCAAATGCTGGAACAGATCGATGCGCACAGCCGCCAGTGGAATCGCAGCAGCCCCTTCTGCCGGGCGCGGAATTTTAATTTCATCATCATCATTTTCCCCCGGCTGCCACCCTCGACGAAGCTGTCCCTGACATGGCTGAGAGGGCCGCCACATCCCAACAGACATGGTGCACACACACACACACACACACACACGCACACACACGTTCAGTGTATAAGAACTCTGTATGCAATACACACTCCATTGATGCAGACACAAATCAGCACACACATACATATGAATCATATTCCATACAGGATTGCATCAATCAATGACCCAGGATGTGTGGGTAGAAATACAGACGAGGCATTTTGAATCTCTTCCTCATTCTAACTGCATGGCTAATCACACACACCTCATATCTTCACTTTCATCATCCACAACGCTCTCTGACAGCTGAGAGTCTCACAATAGGGCGCAAAATCACACCTCTGAGCTATTGTTTCCATGGTTGGACGTACATTTCAGAAAAAAAATTTGCTTAAAAGGGAAAGAAAAGTCCCATATTTGAAAGAAGACTGTGGGGTAGTAGTGGTCCAAGGTGCTTTCTTTGTAACCCTGATATTATCGATATGGATCCAGCCACACAGTCATGATACTCTAAATTCAAAATCCCCAAAAAGAAAGACAAAAAAGGAAAAATAAATGAAATATTGGACAGTCCCAAAACACTGACGAAAAGCTGTATGAAGTTAGATCTTCAGCAGGAGCGGACCGATGCTAATAACGTCAATAACACGATCACATGTCGACATCACCATCGGCAACACAGCGCCGATCGCCACGCATCGCCGCACCGTCGTCAGAGACGGTAAATATTTCATCAGGGATGCAGATGTGTCAATTAAAGCTTTGTGGAGGCGCAGCAAGATCCCTCGACTGACTCCTGGCTTTATTTGTCTTTGAACTGCTCCGATAGCTCAAGGATATTGTCATTAGCACATTAATGCAACTCAAATGAGACGGACACAGGAGACTGCCAGGAAGCCAACTGGGAAAACATAAAGGCGTGCTTCTGGAGGACGTGCGTCACTTCATGTGAACGTAGGAGCGTTGCCCCAACTTCATGTGGCTCATACAGGAGTGTTTCTACAGCAAATCAATGAATACGTGGCACGAATAGAAAAGTATACAGACACAAAATAATACATATTTTTACATTATATTTAACCCTCCTGTTGCCTTCGGGTCAATTTGACCCCATTCAATGTTTAACCCTCCTGTTACCTTTATATTTACTGACATATTTTACCCTCGGGGTCAATTTGACCCCAGCAATTAAAACCTCCAGAAAATTATTAGAATTAATATTGTTTTCCAAGTTTAAGTGTGAGGTACTTTATGTTTGTTTGTTGACTCCCTAAATAGCCCTTTAAATACATAAAAAAGTTGATATTTCTTATATGTTTGACACAGTGAAAAACAGCCTGGGGTCAAATTGACCCAAAAAAACACCGACATTAAACATTGAATGGGGTCAAATTGACCCTAAGGTAACAGGAGGGTTAAAGAAATTAAAAGTTTAAATATTGTAGCATTTCATTCGATTATATTGTATATTTGTATTAGTCTCATCCCTACTGATCAAGTGCTCTTCTCATGGCGAGCCACCCTGTGCCGTATTACCGTACAGCCTTCAGTTCCACGGCTCTGTCGGGGTAAACCTCAGAGGGGGAGAGAAAAAAAACGTAGACATCATTCTATGAATTATTAAAAGAGCTGGCGCTAATTTATTTAATGAATTAAGAAGAGTCCGGTGGGGGGGGTATTTCAATAATGGAGCACTGTTAGTAGTGTTTTAATAAGGATGGCACACACTGATTGGGTAATTACATCTCAGCTCTCCCCATGCTGCTCCACTCTGGGGCCACAAGAGGAGGAAGCAGTGTGACAGTGGAGAAGTTGTCTGGCTTCTATATTTATCACAAAACACACATCGTGACATGCAGTCCTACTCACTGGCCTCCCATTAGAGATGGAATTGGGTTGTGCCTCACAGCAGTCAAATGAAAGGGTTAGAAGATAAATGGGTGCAACGCACAATCAATCAACAAGAGCATGTTTGTATATGAGAACCTGCCTTCATGGGCACATTGTGTACACTTGCTTTCGTTTTTGATACATGAAGGGGTTCGGGTGAAAAGGGCTCGACTGCCATTTTAATATATTATCATATTTTATGAATTTACACGGACAACTCAAGTTAAAAAGACAACGTAAATATTGGAAAATAAGGAAGTGAAAATGAATCAAAGCGTTTTACAAAAAAAATTATGTACTATCAGTTGAATGTGTTCCTAACATGTCGAGTAATACAGACATTCGTACTTGTTACGCTTCCAAGCCTAAGTTATAGTGATCATTACATTCATCTTAAATCCAACCACGATACAACAGCAAGGCCGAGTTTACGTGAAGCTGAAAGTGAGTGACACTAAAGGTAATGTCAGATAACAAATCTTTATGGTTACTATGACTACCATGCAAACCCGATGAAGGCACTCATCGTGTACGATGGTCATGCTAACAAGGACTCGTGACACTTAGTGATGCATTATACCTGCAGTAATAAAACATTAGAGATCTACCAGATAATGAATGTAAGCACCAGTGACCAGCTACCAATAATCCATGAGGCGTCAGAATTTGCCAGTCGGGGAAATATGAAGATCTGAAAAGCTTCTTTCTTGCGATAGAAATGTTTTTTCCGTACAAATGTTAAGTGTGAAAGCAATATAAAAGCTATTTGTCATAGCTAATGAGTTAATGTGATGACAGTTATTAAATGTAATGTTGCTATGTTTAGCGTTATCATTTAGGAAATGTTAGTTATTAAACATGCAGATTGATGACCTTTTTAGTTTCGTGAGTGAGTACATGTTTGGGGTATTAATGCACATTTAATTAAATGTGATGCTTCCGACCGAGTTTAATACACAAGGACCTGCAACAGCCCGACAAGAATGAAGAGGACCAAGATGCAGTTCACGATGTTGTTTTTCCAGTGCATGTTTCCAGTGATAAATAAAAGCAAAAGAATTGAATAACTAAATCTACAACATTACTTACATTCGCACCTCCAACACCAAGCGAAATCAGGAGTATGATCCATGTATGTATTTACTTGATGTCAAAAGGTTTGACTGCGACTCTCGGGGTCCGATCCAGTTCTCCGTCCTCAGCAAGTGAATTGCAAACAGGTGAACTGGCGGGTTTCGGATTCACCTGTAAGGTGAAGGGATAAAAGCACAAAAGATATCTACAATCTAAACGCAAAGTGTAGAGAATAGACACTAAAGCATCAAGCGCTTGTTGGAAATTGCAGGTATAATAATAAAATGGCCCAGCGCTGCAAGTATTAAATTACACAAGCCATAGGATTACAGTAAAGGTGTCTCACCTCGTATAGGATAAGAGAAGTGATCAATCCTGTTAGTGCTTGATTCTTAACACTTCTGCCACTTAACCCCCCCCCCCCCCCCCCAAAATGAGAAGGACCATAAAGGAAAGTAGATTGAGAGAGGGAGGAAAATAATCATTCCTCAGCAAAAATGTCAGGCTTGGTTATGAATTTTTTAGAAAGCAATAAAGCCCACAAGACTCGCTTGGCACTGGTCTTACCGTTCCAGGAGAGGGAGAGAGAGAGAGAGAGAGAGACCAGGAGTGAGGGAGGGGGCGAGGGAGAGAGAGAGAGAAAGGGACCATCTATAATGGGGAGGGAGGGGGGCTTCATTGGTCCGGGCTGGGCCTGTAATGGGACTGGATCTCGATCAATAGAGACGCTCCTCAGGCCATTCGTAGGCGTAATGACTTTAGGTTTCTCAATAATTAAGATATTGTCACTATGCTGACTGCAGGGTCAGCCAATCATTAACCCCATGTTAAATATGCCTTTGTTTTAATTGCTTTGCCTTAACTCCTCCAGATACGCAGGGGTACAAATTAAAGGGACAGTAACCCCTTTTCTCTGTGTGCATGTACCGGAGTCAGAAAGGGAGACACAGGGAGAGATGGGAGCCCTGAGGCGTATGTTTACTGTCGAGATGTCTGTTTTCAGCAGGCAACCACTCTATTAATTGACTATTTTTAGTTTTTGGAATATATTTTTTTCTTAAAGCCATCAACTGTGCTGTGGAATAACTTCCTGTTCCCTTTAAATATAAAGGTATTCTTCTGGAGCTGTGACATGAGACGAACCGACCCATTTCCCTCTTCTTTTGAGCACTATTGAGAGAATTCTTATGGAGGTCGTGTCGTCTGATTTTCACTCGGGTGTTTCAAAGGCAATGTGAGCGCCACACATTGTCTTTTAGAATTCTGGCCAGCGAGGCTGACTGTGGAGCCAATGGTGGTAAAAGAGGGTTGCTGAGCTCCTCTGTCACACAGGCACAGCCGACCCAGACAGTCATATTCCGACCTCACTTCCCCCATCGCAGCAATCACACCCAGCCATTCCTGTCCCAGCTGGGTGATGAGAAACAATGAATTTATATCCGACGTGCTGCCATTCTTTCTCTCTTCCACACAAAGTCCTGTGCTTCCCTCACTCCCCACTGCTGCCTTGCCATTGGCGGCTGGTAAATGGACTAAAGCGCCACTCAATAGGCCGATGCACTCTGTCAAGGCGAGGGGGCTTGACCTTTCCTGGCGCAGGCAAACGCAATTCATATCGGCCCCAGACCAGCTGCCCGCTAAACGAACATCTCATCCAATTTCCAGACGCTTGCAACACAAAAAACAGGAGTGTGGGGGGTGGGGGGGGGGTATGTGTTGTGGGTGGTGGGTCGGTGGAGGGGTGGCGTGGGGTTTGGGGGGAGAGGGGCTTGTGGGCAGGGAAGTCCTGATGGATTTTAGATTGGTTTCTCAATTTCTCTTCACTCAGGAGTGGTGGGGGAGAGATGAGACAAAGAGGAAAAACAAACATAAAATATGTGCACACACACACACACACACGGTTGCTCGAACGGACCACTTGATTTATGGATTATTTATTTACTTGTTGGGCTGTTTATTATGCCAAGTTGTTAAATGATTTTATGGGATTTCACTTGATATATCTGACTGCACCCTTTTTTGTTGTTCACTGAATCTAAATCATCGACAACAGACAAGACTATTAATGACGGACCACCGAGAGAGACGGCTACTGTGGAGACTGCATTTCCCCCGGGATTTACTCGAGGCAAACACACCGACAAGACGATAAGCACACAAATGCACACGCAGGGACTCACAATCGCACACAGGGTCGCCCCCGCCGACGGTTTGAGTGTGTATCGTGGTTCATTCCACACCTGGTTGCTTTTAAAGCATGATCATTTATTAAATAAAACAAGTTGGTGCGCGTTGCAAAAAAGGCGGAGTAAATTAAATGTAGGATTTGTCATCATGTACGCGCGGCGATGTAACCGAGTCCATCCGGATGCAAGGCAAGCAAACTGTCTGGAGAGAGAAATGAAGATGTGCCGTGAACATTGATATGTTTTTGTCGTGTGTGTGTGTGTGTGTGTGTGTGTGTGTGCGTGCATGTCTGTGTTTGTATGTAGCGAAACAGAAACTACACACACACACATCAAAAGAAAAGTGACTTGTGCATCAAGGGAACACGGTGGCATTAACATCACATCCAGTCCCTCCTCTCTCTGTCTTGAAGACGGTCAAATTAATTGGACCGCTGTCTTCTCCCGTCTATTGTGCCGTAACGCATGTTCTACACACACATGCATGTGCCCGTCTTCATGTTCCTTCCGTCTTTATTTTTTCGCCGTTTGAATACATATTTGACTCCACATATATTATTCATCAGATACTTGCCTCATTTATCGAGTGGAAATAATATGGCGTGCATTTCAATTTTTGTTATGGCTGATCTACATTTTACCATCCGCTGCAGGGGATGTCACAGAGCCGGGTGGCTGAGTTGGAGCAGGCTGTTACGTGAAGACGCCGATGCTAAGGCGTGCAGACAAATGCACTTATGCATAAATAGAGACACAAACAAGCACACAAACACACACACACGGGCACAAGGAGGTAAACAATTGCCTCTTTTTAGAGCTAGTTATGCCTTGGGCAACAAACCAATCATAGCTCTGCTGTATGAACATGTTTTTTAAGATAAACAACTGGTGTTGGTATTTTGCCACAGCTCCCTTGGACACGGCAATGTGTAAGCAGTGTGTCCTTAAACTGTGAGTATACCAAATGAGCCGCACAGCACCACTAGGTCAGACCCAGAGACACTGAGGTCTCCTGGGTGCGTTGCTTTCCCCCGTGGCCCTGTGTCTGTCTGCCGATGTCTGCATGGCAGTCTTAGGCCCGGCCCAATTAAACCTATTTAGAGAGCCTTCAGCTTTGGGCTCACCGGGGACTCGACATGTCATCCCACCAGCCGCAGACATGTGACTTCCTGCCTGTAACGAAGACGGCCCGTGTGGTATGATGTAACCGTTCGACGTTGTGTTGAAATATGCCCTTTATTCAAACTCAGATTTCATGTTTGTTATTCTTATTGTTAAAGTATCGATGATACCCGTTTGTTGGGCGGCTGTCGTTCTCGGTGGTCGTGATGGGTGGGATGTGGGTTGGCGACATGGAGGGCGATCACATTTCCTACACCCCATAAAAGCAAACGCAGCTCGTCGGCGGTGTGTGCCGTGCATCCCCGGAGTCCAACTGCTGCTCTGCAACCGATTTAGCAGCCCAGGCTGGATGGAGTGAACCTCTGCCCCCTCCCCTCTTTTCTTCTATCCATCAATCCATCCATCCATTCCTCCCTTTCCCTTTCCTTTCCTTCTATGCTTAATTGTCCTCTCCCTCAGCGTTGCTCTTTGGAAGACACACTGAGAAGGAGGGAGAGGGCGAGGAAAGGGTGGGAGAGTTTGGGCACGAGAAGAGGGAAACAGAGGGGAAATGGTTCTCTTCTTTCTGAAATCATGCTCTGGATCAGTCTGGAGAGGCGAGTGTGTTTGGATTGGCATGGCGGCTGGCAGACGACAGGGGGAGGTGGAGCTGGAAGAGAGTTATAAATAAACATTTCAACAGCTCTGGGGAGAGGTGTCGGCGGCCCCGGGCCACGGACCTTCTCTGGGCTCGTTGTCCAGGTCACATTACATAAACCCGCCGCCCAGCAACACTGTGCGAGTATGTGTGTGTGTGTGTGTGTGTGTGTTGTGGGACGGAGAAAGAGAGAGAGACAGAGAGAAAGAAAGGAGAGACCTGGGAAGGTGGAGTGTGTGTGGCAATAGCAGCAAACTCAGTGAAAGCCCCACGATGCCAACAATTTTCATATCATTACAATATGTTGGTCTATGATGGAAAGTCTTCATTTATTCATGTGCATTAAGCATCAACGGATGTTGGTTAATGTTGTCTGATATATAATTACACAATTAAAGTTTAAAAAAGTTGCAATTCTTTTGAATACATCATTTTTTTCCGATACAGAAGTATACCAATAGTGTCCAGTTTTTATAAAGCCATTATTAGTCGTGCTACCCTTTTTTTTCTTCTTTTAACCGTTGGATCAATAATGAAAACAAGAAGCATTCTAGATTAAGAATATACAAAAAACACAAGACCACGACACCAAACACTTGCATACTAAGCAGGACTGTGTACAGATCCTGTAACAGTTTAGCTCCACACCTTCCTTTTTGTAATAGTTGTTTTCATCCTGTCACACCATCTCGTCAGTCCAACTCCCCTCACCTGCCTCTGATCACCTCGTTAGTCCCTCATTCCCTTCACCTGGTCCTCACGCCCTTCTCACCTGCAGCCCATCCCCTCATTAGTCCCTCACTATTTAGCTCCCTCACTTCCACTCGTCCTCTGCCAGATTGTCTTGTGTTTTCGTGCCAAGTTCTCCAGCGTTATTAGAGCATATTCCTGACCTGCCCCTTTTTGGACTTGTTTGCTTCTTCGACTGATCTCCCGGTTTTGACCCAGCCTGTTTCCAACCAAAGACAGTATTCTTTGTTACTCTTGTCTGAGTTGTGCTTTTGGGTCCACTCTGATAGCGCCGTGACAGATCCATCACGACATTGAGGAGCATTAAGATGCAAAATGAAAATGTTGCACTTCAGCCAAGCACCTCACTGGCATTTTGAGAGAAGCCACCGGGGTAAAGTGCAGTACAGTGAAGCCGGTCCTGGGAACGAGAACAGACGGCCAGGACTTTGCCTGCATCTGCTCAAGCGGAGCGCCGTGGAGCTGGGAACTGGACTAAGAAACTCTTGGCAGCAATGCCAGGACTCTGCACTACTGTGTTTAGGAATGCCAAAAATGGATATAAAGTATGTATCGAGTGCATATGTAAGGTGTGGCCTGCGGAAAGGTCAAAAGAATGTTATGTACTGTTCCTGTATTTACAGATGCCGTCTGTATGGGATGGATGCCTCACTAAAATGCAGGTCCCTGGAAGAAAATGTGTTGAAGTACACACTGTGTTTTATGACTTGTGTGCAGATTTCTTTGTCCTATATAAACTTGGGCTCCCAGATGGTTTTCAACGCAATCAGGCCTCAGCACTCCCCGCGAGTTCCCCTGTGTAACTCAGACTCATGGTTGATGGGGCAGATCCCACAGTTCTGCTATAGAAAAGGAGACATTGTGGTTTTATGGTTACTTATTGCAGGCAGATTTTATGGTTGTATTTTGGCGAGAGAACTGGTTCTTTTGGCTAGAGCTGCCCACATCTGTGCTCCACAGGGGTTCTCCTGTGCCTTCACTGAAACCTCTTTAGAAAAAACTTTTCAAAAAAGAAGTGTAGTATTGTGATCATATTGAGGTGAGGACAGAAACCAACAGCATAGAACTGTGCTGTACGACAAAATGCCTTCAATTACTGTGTTTGAAGATGTGTTTGTGGCTGGAACATTACATCAGCTAACTTTAGGACTTCTTGAACACATTAAGGCTCTGATAAAAAAAAGAAATCTTCCACAAGCCAAAAATGATAAAACACGTTTATAAAAAGGTCTAAAAATGAATAGGAGGAATGGTGGATCCAGCTGCATTTTAAATTAAGATGAAAGGGAAAAAGAGAAGGAAAAGAACTCTGAAGAACAAAAAAGAACTCAAAGGGACCACAAAATGCTCTGAAGTCAGAGCAAGCCTATCTCTTTTTAGTCCATTGTGGTTTTACTCTAAAAACCTGGCAGTGTCCATGGGGGCTAGTTTGCAGATGCCACTGATGACTGGAGCTGGGCGGTTTGACCACATGCTTGCGGCCAGGGGTGAAGGGACTCATAAACACGTGGAGGCGGCATGGGGTTGTTAGTGTATATGCGCGTGTTCATCCACCTGCGGAGGGGCTGTGCAGTCTATAGTGTAAACGGACACAAGGAAGTCAGACACCTTCTAGCCCAAAGAAAAAATACAAGATGGGTAACTGTCACGACTCAAAAAACAGGACCCAAAAGCACGACTCCGAATCAAAAGGGTTTATAAGAAAACAGAAAATCACAGCTATGCTGGAAAAAGACTTGAACAAAGTACAACAGAAAATCACAACTATGTTGGAAAAGCAAACCAGGACAAAAAACGACACTATAAAGAACGATCAGGCCGAGACAAGACGATCTGACACAAGACACAGGTAGACACAGGCTTAAATACATGAGGAAATGGGGAACAGGTGGACACAATCAGGGGTGGAGCAGCTAATCACACTAACGAGGAAACACCGGGGCAGGAAATAAAGTTTCTGAAATGAGAGAGGACAGATACTACAAAATAAAAGCGGACATGGAAAACAGAACTAAAACTTAAAACTTAACATAAACGACGAGACATGACAGTAACCCTCTTGCTGCGAGGCAACAGTGCTCGCCACAGCGCCACAAAAGTACAAACTAAAAAAGCTAAGATTGCAGTGACAAAAACACGTGTTTCTCAAACAACCTTTCAAACCTGAAAGCAAAAAACAATAAAGTTCGATTTCTCAAAATCTCCGGTTGTGGAAACTATTGGGAGGACATATGTCAAGCTCAAGATTGGTTCTTCAAACAGCAGTCTGACAACTGTTATTAATTGATTATATAGCGTATACTGCATAGATTGGAAGAGTGCAAAAACAATGTGTTCCTTTGCTTTATTTTATGGTCTAGGTCCAATTTTTCACACATATATGTTATTACACGTCTGTTTTTCTCCCTTTTTTGTTCATTCAGAGAGAGAGAAATAGGGATACAGATAGGGGGAGGAAAAGCAGTGCAATACTATTACCATTTCCTGTTTCTGTGGAGCCAGGGGTCTTCAGGGAGCGAGCTGAGAGGAGTCCTGGCAGCCAGTCGCCTCTGATGGGCCAAGACTGTGGAATGGGGAGAAAAATCCTGAAACCTGCCTGCAGAGAAACCACTTTTAAATAACTCCAACACAAGGCTTGGAGCACTCCTTGTACACCATCAGCGCCTATAAGAAATTAACTGACAATCAGATAAGCACTCAAAATAATCACAGGGATGGCTTCATATTGTGAAGCCCTAACTGTAGCCATATTTTCTATGAAAAATCTCTTTTCCTTGAATATTAGCTCTCTGTATTCTCTTTGTTGACTCAACAGACTTGCTCTAGGCATCTCTTCTTCACAACAGTAAAACAACTGTTTCTAATAACATTTTAGTATAATTTTCTGCATAGTCTTTACCAAAAAAACATTCTTAGAACACTGGCTTTTCCACTATAAACACTCATATTGTTACACCACAACGTTATTGCCAAAAGAAAAGAACAAAAAGAAAAAATAGCAGGGGAGCTATTTGCATACAGGAAGTTATATGAAATATGAAAATGTGGACAGCATCTAACCAAAAGCTCCAAAACTATATAATATTGGCATATTAATCTCGCAGCATTAGGGATATTTGAAATAAAAACAAATAAACAAGTGAGCCTCTTTGGCAGCCAACTGTATAATATAATTATTGGTCGAGCGACTGTGACGAGTATATTTTTGGCATTATGCAAATTTCTTCAACTTTTAATTCCATAAATAATTCCCGAAACGATTTATTTATAAGAATTTCACACACATGTAATTGCAAATCTCTTGTTTAGCTATGCAGTACAGCGGTGTACATTGAAGCATTCGCTACATGTTAACCTGAACTGGAAATGTGTCTAGTGGGGGATTAGCTATGTAAACAAATAAAGTCAAAAAAAGAGGTGGATGTTCAGGAGCCCCTGAAACCCCGGGCCCACCCTGGGAGAGACCTTTCCGCCCCTGACGGTGCGACCAAACACAACCTCCAGACGGCCAGCATGCTGTTCCCCTGTCGGGATCGGGCTCCGGGGCCCAGAGAAAACAAACTGGCTCTGATTGTGAAAATAGTGCCGTAGGGCCCTCCTGGTGCCCGCCGCTTATCTCACACAAGGCAAGCTTTGTGTACTGTGGGGGCTCCTCGCTGGCCCTCAACCACCCCACCAGGTGGAGACTTCCAGGGCCAAAACTCTCCTCCTCAATCACCCCCTCCCTCCATCACTTGCTCCCTCTGCCCTCATGCGCACTGAGACCACTGACCGTGTTTACATGCATTCGAATAACTGGCTTAGTCGGACTGAAATCGTATTATCCGTTTCATGTAAACACCTTTGTTCGACTATGTGCGGTCCGACTACGATCCGATTAACACCCCTGGATAACTCGATCCGATCCGGTTGATAATTCGACTATCGCGGCATGTAACGGTGAATTGGATTAGGAACTGGACTTTGCGTCTTTGCGCATGCTTGAGATCCCGCCGCCCTCCTCCCCCCTCCCTCCCATGTCGTGACCCGGAAGTCGAAAGAGTCGAAAATGTCACTATTAACATCATGCAAGAATAGTAGAGGGATGTAGCTTCGCCTTGCTCTCTGTTTGCCATCTTTCTCGAAATGTTGATGTTGTTGTTGTTGGTTGTTGTTGGTAGTGGTGAAGAGGTCAAGCGGAAATGGCTGTATCACCACGAGTTGTAATGAAAACAGCGCCACTTATCGTATCGGATATGACATGCTTTCGGCCAATGATTCGAATTACTCACTGCCATGTATATTGGGATAACAGCTGATCCCCCAAAAGATAGCAGAGTCCGACTAAAGCAAGATTCGAATTATACCATCATGTAAACGCACTGACTGTGTATATTTTGGAAAGGGAAACTGATCTGCAGGCCGCAAACTGTTCTGTGGGCGAAAGCAATTCCTTAACAGTTGGAGATGATGAGACTTCCCAACCATGAAATGCCAAACATTATTTCAGTTTGATATATGAAAATGCCGTACATTAAAGATGAGCATATATTTCTGCAGGAGAACTAAACTGTATCGGGGGAACTACATGTAGTCAACACTACTAGTCGCACTACTTTTTAAAAGTAGCATATTGTTTTCAAAATTATTTTTTGTTTGCCATAAACAAGCATTTCACTTTCTACGCATTTGCACGGCCAAACACCATTTTGACAACCGGCTTTATTTGTTTTGATGTGTGTTACTGTATTTGTCCATTAGGTTTTTTAGCAGATGTGTCTTACTGTGAAATAGCTGCAATGTGTTCAGCTCTGAGTAACTTGTAGTGTCGCTTAAATCCTGCAACAAAAATGTAATTTGAAAAATCTTCCTATGAGGAGTATCTTGTGGCTTGATAAGTTAATATTTTAAAGTAGCTTCTTTAAAAAACTACACCAATACTGGATCACCTTACCGACAAGGTGATGAGAGGTTTAATATCAAATAACTAACTAGGTTCTTTTTTTATTGTGGTTGTTCTTTGTGTTTTGTTTTGGAGGAGGGGAGGGTATGTGTGTGTGTGTGTGTGTATGTGTGTGTATGGGTATGTATATGGGTGTATATATTTGTTTATGTCTGACATTTTTGTACTTGTTTTATGTTTATATCACTAAACAAAGAAAAAAATTAAGTGAAAAAAAAAAAAAACTAACTAGGATCATGTGAATTATACTTTCATGCCTTTCTTTGCTTGTAACAATAATACAGTTTATTCACACAATAAAATGTCTTTTTTCTTCCTGTGTTTTTATGTTAAAATGACTACAAGCTACTTCATTGAGTGTCGATATTGTCCGTTCCTGTGGACTGAAGTGGCGGTGTGTTTTCGAGCGCCAGCGTCCTTCTAGAATCTTCTCATTTGACTGCGGCAGGGTCTCCTCTCAGTCCTGGTTCAGGTTCTCCTGCGCCTCCCTTCCCTCCAGCCGGCCCAGCGATGCTGCCTGAGGCTCCGGCAGCGTGGTGTTGGTGTTGGCTCCCGCCCAGACCAGCAAGGCGAAGCTCTCCTCCCGGCCGGAGAAGGAGACGCTGTTCCGGGCGCGGAGCTTTAATTCCTCCCTCCGCCGGAGCTCCGACTGCAGGTGGAACGCGGTCGGGGTCTGGTCGCTGCCCGAGGCCCCGCTGGAGCTGAAGGAGCTTTCTGGTGAACCCGCATGATTTCATTTGATTTCACGCAGAATCAGAGCGGGTAGAATTGACGACAAGCATGAAGAATCTGTAACAGTTTAGCTCCACACCTTCCTTTTTGTATTAGTTGTTTTCATCCTGTCACGAACTATCATGTCATTCCAGATCCTGCTTCCCATCTCGTCAATCCAACTCCCCTCACCTGCCTCTGATCACCTCGTTAGTCCCTCATTCCCTTCACCTGGTCCTCACGCCCTTCTCACCTGCAGCCCATCCCCTCATTAGTCCCTCACTATTTAGCTCCCTTACTTCCACATGTCCTCTGCCAGATTGTCTTGTGTTTCTCAGACCAGGCCCTTGTGCGGTCCACTGTGTGGTTGGTTATTCGGTCTGTTCCGTTCCTGACAATACTTTCAGTAAAGGATCTTTATTAGCATTATCTGTCTCCTGAGTCGTGCATTTGGGTCCACCCTAATCCCGTCGTGACAGAATCACTATGTAGCAAGCCAATCGTATTGCTGATGGTCTCATTTACATATAGAGGCATTAGTGTTACATTGAGATGGTTTAATTACCAGTTAAAAGTAACTCACAGTAACTTTAAGGGAGGCCTCAAATTGGTCGATAGAGCATGTGATTCCATTGTTCAGAAACTTCTTGTATTGCAGGTTAGACATAACCATTTTTGTGCCTACATTATTGTTTTCCAGTGTATCCAGCTGTATACCAGTTTGCAGATTCACAGCTTCGAAAAAAAAAAATACTCATCGGCATGACTGAAAACACATTTTGGAGATCTGACAACTGGAAGGAAGACCTTGTGTTCCTTAAAGTACAACCAAAGAATGCATTTCCTCCATCCCGCTCTTGCACAAGAGGAAACTGGTGAACGTTATATAACGCACGTAAAACAACGACTCTCACAATGTTCCCAGAGAAACACATTTCTCAAAGATCGAGCCCTTTTCTGATACCCTTTGTCTTGAGAAGGCGCAGTGTGTGGATTCTGTGCTTGTTTCAGAGGGTTACATCAATATAGGAGGAATCCTGGATAAGATATCTGGAAGGAGAATACAAGATTGGTCATCTTCACAAGCTCTCATTGCAAATATGAGTTGTCACACAGCCGAGAGGCCAGATCAGAGATGTAAGACCAGTAATTTAGTAGCATTGCCACTATGGTTGCTGGGCTCGTCTATTGGATTGATATTTGACAACAGTAACGTGGCTGCCTGTCTGTCTGATGTTCAGCCAAGACAGATTGTCAGTATAAGAACAGATGCCTCAGTGTTGCTGGCTTTAAAAGCGCTGGATATGATATTTGTTTCGGCATCATTCGAAAGTAAACGATAAATCCCCCACAGCTACGAGAGATGTTTTCCCAGAGGTCAGGAGCCTAGTTGAACTTCCGGCTGTACCAAGCTGGCTGCATAATAAAGATAGTTTCTGTAGGCTCTTTACTGAGACGGTGAGCTCCAACACGTTTTAATGCAGAAAACCGATTAGTGTTCAAAAGTCTACTAATCTACAGTATCTGTGGCAAACACAAGGCGACCTCTGACCTCTCAGATTGCGGTAATAACGCCGGGTGCAGATCCTGTAAGAAGTCGTGTCTTCCTTCCGTTTGTATTTGGAGTCCAGAATCGTCAAGTTGGGTTTCATGGCAATTATTGGAGTATAATGTAACCGCGATTGTTTGTTAACAGGTCGTTGTGAGATTATGACAGAGCCACGGTCACCTTATTGTCTTCTTGTGTGTAAAATCGGTCTGAGCAAAAGTAAAAGGAGTAGCTACACCAATAAACAAAACAAATACACAACAATCAACCTGAAAACTACAGCAGCACAAACACTTCGTCAGATAGGATGCGTGATACTTTCTAACCCTGAGTGAGGGCTGTAAGGCGGCTTTGAACAAATCCTTCTGGCCCAGACCCACCAGTAACCTCCACCGCTTGACTGATGGAACTTGATGTGGGCCACAGCCTTTAAACTGGTCTACATGTGGGCGGACAGAGCGCCAACTGTTGTTGCCAGTTATGGAAAAGTGAGTCGTCCCTTACGCAAAGGCCTTACGTCACACAGATGAGGTCGTTGATGAAGAAACTGGTGGATTATAATAATAATATAACATCTCCCTGTATGACTGCTGAGCATTGAGGTACAAATTGTGCATTTGGGATGAAGAATCCAAACTTGATTACCACTGATGATTTAGATGGCTGAACCGTTCCTCCTACATTCCACAGCTGTCAACAATCTCGGAACAATTTTGACGATGCTTGTTATCCTCAAGTAGACTTGCACTGGTTTTTTGCCAGTCAAGCAGCAATCTTCTCTTGCCGTGCAGTGATTAGTTAATGCTCAGTAAATTACCGACAGCAGGCATCTCTAGTTGACTAAATGACGTTGGAGATTTGAGGGATGATTCAGAGCGTGCTCATTTGAGACCACAAGCGTGTCAACTAAATCAAAATAACAATCGTCCAACATGTTTATTGTCGATTCGAGCTCGATTACGCAACAGTTTTGATAGCATCGTTGTATCAAAGGGTTTCTAGTACTAATCCCACTGAGCATCTCCATTATGCAAATGTTTACCAACAGCTTTTTCCAGAACTCGGCACACAATGAAGATGTGTGTGATCCTCTCGCACAAGTCGCTGCGGTCCAGCACCACGGCTCAAGAAAACAAGTGGCGGTTGAGTTCAACATATAACCATCTTCCCAGCAGTTCGAGGTCCAATCTGCCGAAGAGCAAGTCATCAGGCGCAGACTCATCATTAAGTGTCATTTTTACCAAGACTGCAGTTCAAAATAAATAAATAATAATAATAATAACTTTATTTATATCGCACCTTTAAAAACAATGTTTACAAAGTGATCCACAGAGAGTCAAGGCAAAACAAGTGGAATAGCAAGAAACCAATATTACATTTAAAAGTATATATTAAAATGGAAAATAAAAAAATAATTAATTAATTAAAAACCAAATAAATTTAGAAAAGACAACTAAATTAGGGGAACCAAAGTTCTGCATAAAAAGACTAGATCACTTAAAAATGGGTTTTAAGAAGAGATTTAAAAGAAGTTACTGATTCTGCATAAATCATAAAGACACAGGGATATGATCTCCCTCCGTATACAACCACCTGTCACCAAACCGACTGTACGCAATCACGCCGCCTCAAGGATTCGACTCCACGC
Organism: Pseudoliparis swirei; assembly: GCF_029220125.1. Taxonomy (NCBI): domain Eukaryota; kingdom Metazoa; phylum Chordata; class Actinopteri; order Perciformes; family Liparidae; genus Pseudoliparis; species Pseudoliparis swirei. The sequence continues at coordinate 5,667,490 of NC_079394.1, forward strand.
TGTCACGAGGGTCACGTGACGCCAGCTGCACCGTCTCCAAACCGACTCCGCAATCTCCATCTGCTGAGGAAGAGTGGAGCTTTTGGGAGCTTTCAAGTGCGTCTCACAAAGAGGAAGCTGAAGGAACGCTCATGTTGCTCTGTGTCTACTTGATGTGTGTGTGTGACACATTAGAAGAACGCTCTGTTTTTTGTAACCACAGAAACAATCATTCCACATGATCACACTCTTTCCGCAACCCTAACCAAGTGTTTAAAATGCCAAACTATAACCACGTATTGAAGGAGGCCGACTGGAAAACAGTACGTGTCACTTCGGGAGACACAGACAAATGTCTTATTGTCATTTACATTCAAGAGCCTACTCGTCCATTCAATGTAGTCGACATGGTTTAAAACTGTTCTAACTTATTGTAATGCAGGGGAAAACATGTTTCCCTCAAAAGGTGATTCATAAGCTTTTTGTCTTTCTTTTTTTGAGCCAGTATTTCTTCATTTTAAACAGACAGCAATCAGACGCAGGTATGAGGAGAAAAATGTTCAAGGAGAAAAATTAGCCTGATAATTGATTGTCTAATAGCAGTGATTTTGCTCTGCTGGCAGCTGTATACACACACAGACGTGGAGCACCTTTACCATTCAGACATTCACAATAGTATAGTGGGGGAGGGGAGGGGGGGGGGGGGTGTGAAGAAGAAGAATCTTACTTAGAGGCTTATTCAAAATGCAAATTGCAAATATCCCAAAAGAAAACGGACACATTTTGCTTTTTCTCTACTGGTGAGTTTTTCCACCTTATCCCCAAAAGTTCAAATCCAATGATCGCATTTGAACAAATGCACAAGGGGAAACTAATATCTTCCATATGGAACATGAAAATGCTGCGCTGCAAAGCCTTGTCCGAGATACACGCTGCTGCACAAACCGTATTTCAGTTGGAATTCATTAGAAAGTTGGGGCTACAATTTTTCTTCTGGAAACCAAGAGAAATGAGAAATGTGGATGAGGCGGTTTTTTCCAAGGTCCTTTGAGAGTGTGTAAGTGATCTGAGACGCTCGGGGTGGCGTCTGGTTGAGCCCTGCATCTGTGGCACATGTGCCGTCAACAGGGACAGAAAGACGCGGATGCGGAGCCAAAACCTCGCTCCGCTCTCACGGTTTCCTTTGTCTGAACAGAAAACAATCTCACGTCCTTCCTGACCACGCCGTACATCTGTACCTTTCCCCTTTTTAACATCTCCACGTAGTGTTTAGGACCGCTCTTGTGGCAACGAGAATGGCGAGTACAATAAAGCGACTTTAATGTGCTCGTGGAATGACGCTCTCGACGCTCGAATTGAAAAAGGATCCCTGCCAACATTGTATCTGTGGTTAAACGTGTTTAGTGGCGCAGAGGAAACACAAACCGGCAACATATACAGAACGGTACTAAAAAGGAAAAAACAATCGGGGAGAGATAAACAAAAAGAAAAGCTGTGGATGTTGCGGTCCCTCGACTGAACAAGCCACATCTAGTCCCCGTTGCAGTGTCTCGGCATCTCTCCGGCTAGCCGTGCATCGGGAGGCCCAGGGCGGCCGACAGGAGTGTGACCCGGGATTATTGTCCTGTGTGCTTGTTTGGGTTAAGGCTTTAGATGGGGAAATGGGATTAGGATAGGCCCGGCTGGAGAGACACACACTAATGGGAAGCAGAGGAGCACTCGCCTGATCCCCCTCCACTCACAGAGAGCTGCCCTGTTATCCCACCTGATTGGATTAGCCCCGTTAAATGTGCTATGATAAGGGAGGACCACTGCTGAGACTCTGCCGGTGCTGCTGGGATGGAAGCGCTCCGATACTGTACAGGGAGCCAATAGATTCCTCCACACTGGTTTTTAATGGACGATATCGGTTTCGTGTTTGCCGCTGATTTGGCTGTGATGACATAACGACTGGCCACCATTGACAGGACATCATTGTTCTCGCAGATACTTTTCATATTTATCACAAACCACTATGTTCATCATGTATATATATACCACTATTCTATTCAGCAAGGGGCATTACAGTATCTGCACCTCGCTTCCCTAAGATTTTTACATGTATGCAAATCTTCAAGACTCCAAGTTGCTAATTGCAGCTACTCTACCAATCAGACAGTAATTACTAGTATCCTGCCCGCCTTTCCTTCCAATGGCTGAGCAGCTAATTTGAGCTGTGGTTTAAACAGCTGGAAAACAGCATCCTGTGACAAAACTGGAGGCCTGTGTTTGAGCATGCATGAATGTGTGTGTGTGTGTGTGTGTGTGCGTCTGTTGCTAGTTATATATAGTGCATGGCACTTTTTGGAAAATACAGTGTAAAGTATATTGAATTAAACTAGTAGGAAAATCTGCCTCACACATTCTGGGCAGACGCATGTACTAATTCTCCAGAATTTTTCCCAGAAAGTCAGCGCTTGTATCAATAAGTTAACTCTATCAGACCTCGCTGTCATCTGACTTCCCTTCTGTGTGATTGATTAACATTTCATTAATGTCTCCATTTGCCACCGGTTCAGGTGATACCGGATGACTCACAGCGCCTACTCTAGGTGATGATTGGATTAAAAAGGTTACCGATCCCATAATTGCTTTTAGATTACACTCCATTTGAGCGCGTGTCATTAATGTAATGATTATCCACATCTACACCAATGTTATCTCAGAGAATATTTAGCCATTTAGTCTTGATAAGGTGACATGTCACACTCATCATCAAACAGACATAATCTGCTCGTGCAAAAATCTCTCTAGAAATCTTTTCAAGAAAACATCAAATGAAATGTCATTAGTAGGTAAAGCAGCGACTTCAGTTTGCTCTGCGTCATTTCACCCTCCCGCTGGTCATTAGCTCATCATATTGGTACAACATCAATTCCTTGTTGTAAAAGTAGCTATAATCAATTAAACCAAAGCTGCCACGTGACCACCTGACATCCACTTAAGGAATCCACTTAGCCAGTTCATCCATTGTGGTTATTGGCCAACCAGACTGAAATGCCTCGGTTTCGCTGCTAAAAAAACCCACTCTTGACTTAGCATGCTTTTTAAAAGGAAAAGTTTTGACTGAGCAAAGAAAAGATGTGTTACCCTTAAAAAAGTAGATATTATAAACACTTTTGTAATTAAAAGGCACGAAGAAATAGTCTGTTTTATGGATCTACCTTTCAACCATTCAACAAATGCCTATTTTTCTTAAGTTGCTTTAGACCTAAAACACTTTTCTCCTCCACTCATTTTCACAATTGCACTACATTTCATTGACAGGATATTTCCCATGGCATGTTTGGCTCGTGTTTCATCTTCTGGTCATTAGCTGCGACAACGATTGAGGCCAGACTGCAAATTCCTGATGGGCCCGTAATATCATACGAAAAACAAAAGTGTAACATGTACAAGTGTCAGTGGTAGTACAAACTATTCTGTTTCTTCACATGGATTAATAAAATGCACAATGACAATGTGAGGTTATTTCTGTTCGGAAACTATTAGAAAAGAGAATACAAGGAGATGCATAGAAATACAATTTATAAGGGTTATCCTGCAATTTTGCAAGGAGTGGGCAGAATTGTGTAGATTACTGAATGCTCCAATGTCTTATTTATTGTAGTTTATATATACATATATATATATATAAATATATATATGTATATATACACATATATATATATTCCACTAGTATGTGTTCTGTTTATCGAGTACATTCCCGAGATAAGAAGTGCTTAATGCTCATGCTGCTGGTAATGAATGTGACAGTATAGAGTTTTTGGCTCAGGTGGCACAAAACATTTGGGCTCAGGGTCCAATTACTGTTTGTATAAAGGCCCAGTGGCTGTTTCTGTGGTTGGGTTTGATGTAAACGAGCTTGAACCCAGAGCACTCTGACATGTAGCTCAGTGGATGAGAAGAACCTGAAAAGAATAATTAATATGTTACCAAATGGATGTATGAGGGGGAAAGATCCTTTATACCTTCAAATCAAAAAAGGCATATTGTGATGTGTACTGAGTCACTGGTGGCATCTCAAAAATGAGACGGGTCTGTCTGCACAACAGAGATCGCGCTCTGAGAGACGACACAAAACGAGCCGTTTCCCAACACTGATGTCAGAAATCAGAAAACTCTTTCTTGCCTTTTTCTGCTTAGCATGTGATTGTTTCCCTCCCTGTTGTTGTGTTATTATTCTGCATAGTTTCAGCTGCAAATACCAAACTCTGCTGGTGCTGACATATCATTGTGAGAGAGTACACAAGGGAAACACCGCTTCTTCAAGCATTAGATTGTAGATGACATTTTCTTTGGGAACTTGAATAGGCAATGGCACAAACAACAATGATCTTAGTGGTAAATGAAAAACATGGCTCATGTGTGGGCAGAATATATATATCAAATTAATATGATGTCATTTTATGTTCACTTAAATATTATATTTCATATTATACAGTATATTCAAAATGCAGTTTAGGCTGCAATTTATTATCTGTATGTGTCTTTGCCTATATGCATTCATATTGTACATGATTGTGTGTTACTTCACTTTTAATGTGCAAGACTCGCTGAGTGTGTGTGTGGCTGTGTGTGTGGCTGTGTGTGTGTGTGTGTGTGTGCGTGTGTGTGTGGCTGTGGGTTTTTTCTCATCCAGACGAGTCGTGAAACCTAATTGCTTACACATGTGGAGGCTTTTCAAGTGTTTACAATAAAGTTAGTTTCAAGAAAAAGCAAAAAAATGTAAGATGGGATGGGGGAACTGAGCTGTCTGCAGCTCGAGACGGCCAGCCCGAACACCTCCCTTTCTCTTTCTCCACTCACAGGAGTAAAGGTCAGAGGTCAGTGGGGAAGATTTCTGTGATTAGACACAGGCCTGCTGTATCAAACGTGAAGGACACAGTAAAGCTATAGTGGGTAATGCGACACTGTCCCGCGGCTGATCAAAGTTATATCATAATTGAAAATACGACTACATCTACCTTGTAGTCACTAAATGTATAAGTCAATAGAAAGCAAATGAGGTCAAGAAAAGAGAACTCTGGTATACCTCGCTGAACCCCTCCTCTCACCCCTCCGTCCTTCTCATGGGGAGATAAAGTGTTCCAGAGAGCGGGAAGCAAGCACAATTTTAAAGATGTAAAAGTGCTTTTAATCTTGTGTAACCCTATAGGGCTCTAGATGGGGAGGGCTTCAGAGAAAGGATCCTTTAAAGAGGACATATAATCCTAATTAAAACACTAAACAGAGCTACCACTTGATCTAAGAGGGACTCCGCTTTAGCTCAACCATCATCGACCTCAGAATCCTTTATTGTTGTTGAAGCCACACTAATGAAACGATGGTCGCAGTATAACGAAGCAAACCAAGCGATCATTATTGCTATCCTACAACGCTCTCATGAATACCTTCATTCCATGCAAACTGTTTGTAGCATGTACAAGCTTCAAAAGGATGCATGAAAATGACTGCAATCTATTACAAGGTCGTTACTGTATGAATAATCTGAGGATGTCTCTGACTGAATACCTTTCACGTTGCAGAAAATGAAGGTTTTTTTATGTCCAGTTTTAATGCAAAGTATTAGCATTAGTATATATAATACAAGTATGAGCATCCTGTTTGTCTTAAGCTGTATGCAGCTTTAATGAGGCACTCGAGAGTACGGTTATGACACTTCATTTGATCTTTCTGTAAATTTGCCTCAATCGTAACAATCTGTCCTTTTCTCTTTTTTTCTTCAACAGTGGTGCGTGTGGTGCTCCTCCTCCTCTCCTCCACCTCCCCTCCCCCTCCTTTTTGAGTGAGAACAGCAGCCATCCCCCTTTCTCTGCCGCTGCCCCTCCCCAGCCTCATGAAAGCCCAGACATCTGGTACACCTAAGTTCCTCTTCATCCCTCCAGTCACCTCCGAGCCCTGTGTCCTTCTCGGGAATAACCAGACAAAGTCCCAAGATATTTGAGCGGGTGAAGAAGAAGAAGAAGAAGATGGAGGGAAAGCCCTGAAGAGGAAGAACAAGATGAAGACATTTGAAAGCCAGCTGAGACCTGATTCTATTGGCCTAGGGATCATTGGCCTTTTATATGTACAAAAGTGTTTATGTCATTTGTGTTTTCTTTTCAGGGGGGGACAGAAAAGGAATTCTCGGATTTTCAATTTCATGTATATGTTGTTGAGTGTGCACAAGTGTGTGTGTGTGTGTGTGTGTGTTCATCGAGCAGCAGCAGCACCGGTGTAAGTTACGTGTTCCAGATAGAGATCAGGCGGGGACAGATTTAATTAACAGATATCTCTCCTTAATGTAGATTCTTTTGGCTCCCTCAGATACATCCCCTTGTGCTTATCTTGTGCTTAACTCGCCTGATATGTATTTCTTACAGCGTTTAAGGGAACAGGGGTTGCGGCAGAGACTCCACCTTCATGTTTACTCACAGCAAACGGCCAGATTAGCGCTCAGAGAATTGTGGCTAACATTCATATACATTCTCTGTCCTGTGCAGCTTTTAGCACATGTGTGTGTGTCTGCACCTTTTAACTATCGCTCAAGGTGACCAGATTACTGACATCAATTAAAGCAGGTCCCGTTGGCTGGATGCCCAAAGCATACGCTCACCCTGAGAGGAAGAGGAGGGATCACGAGCCAATAAATCAGACAAGTTAAGGGGAACAGGGGAGAGAGAAAAGGAGGCAAAAAAGTGGTACAGCAATACAGAGAAGAGGACTTGCGTATCCCCCTAGAAGCCATATGCCTTTACAGCAGAGTGCACAGAGCCCATTTCAGAGATTATAATGAAGTAAATAATGAAATAAATAATAGTTTAAAAAGAAAATATCGGGGAAAGTTTCCTTTTCTACTGGATTGAAAAACACAATTATGAACACAAGCTTTAGTTTTTCCATAATACCATTTCATCCACTGTACTTAAAATGTGTGTGAGCAGTGTGTATGTGTTATCATGTATGGATGAAGTGTGTGGCTGAATGTGTGTGCAGTTCTGAGTGGGCATGATTGTATTAATATGTGTGTGTATGTTTGTGTGTGGCCGTACATTTGGTTACAATTCACATCCGTGTTTGTATGCACATACACTACCGTTCAAAAGTTTGGGGTCACCCAGACAATTTCGTGTCTTCCATGAAAACTCACTTTTATTTATCAAATGAATTGAACATTTCATAGAACATATAGTCAAGACATTGACAAGGTTAGAAATAATGATTAATATTTGAAGTATTAATTTTGTTCTTCAAACTTCAAGCTCAAAGGAAGGCCAGTTGTATATCTTATATCACCAGCATAACTGTTTTCAGCTGTGCTAACATAATTGCACAAGGGTTTTCTAATCAGATATTAGTCTTCTAAGGCGATTAGCAAACACAATGTACCATTAGAACACTGGAGTGATAGTTGATGGAAATGGGCCTCTATACACCTCTGGAGATATTTCATTAGAAACCAGACGTTTCACCTAGAATAGTCATTTACCACATTAACAATGTATAGTGTGTATTTTTGATTAATGTTACCTTTATTGAAAAAACAGTGCTTTTCTTTGAAAAATAAAGACATTTCTAAGTGACCCCAAACTTTTGAACGGTAGTGTACATACGTGTGTGTGTGTGTTGGTAACCATTTGTAGTGCACCTGTGTATATTTGTGTATGTTTGCATGTGCACATGCATGTAATTGTGTGTGTGTGTGTCTGCGTGTGTGTGTGTCAGCTCTTTAACAATGTACACTGATAGTCGAAAGCTAAAGTTGCCGTAGTGCGAGTCAAACTCGTGTATCGCAGTCGGCCGGCAGGCAGCCCGCTCCACTCATACTTAACCTTGTGGATTCAAAGCATTACACGTTGTTATAGAAGAATGTGAGGGCCTGTGGCTTCGTGGCTCGTTCAGGAGAAAGATCCACAAGTCGAGCTCCTGTATTTATCCTCAGTCACTTCTTTTACAGTATTTCCCTTTTGGCCTCGAGTGTACGCTTACTTGAAACCAAATCAGTGACACGTTGCTGGTGAATTCGTGATCCGAGTGACGCGACGGCAACGTCATTGTGTGGGCGGGACGATTGATAGCAGTCGCTCCCTTGAGGCCAATGTGGAGTACGACACGCTGCTACTGCAAACACGGATGCTGCAGAGCGAACACACACTTCACCCGTCAAACATATCCAGGTTAAACAGAGTTGTGAGAGGCACGCTGTGTTTTGTGAACGATGGCTGAAGTCCAGGGCTTTCTTGAACATCAAAGTCGGCTCGCTAGCCTTGCGTGTGTGCACCGATTGATGAAATGGTATCAGCGGTAGGTCCATTCAAACACACCCACTAGTACACACACACACACACACACACACACACAATGAGTCCATCATTAAAATGACTCAAATACAATTCAATGGCACATAGCACTCTGTTTAAAAGCATACTTTGGGGGGGATGAGGAACTTTAATTAACCTGGGTTGCAGACAGGAGGGGAGGAGCAGTTATCCAGTGGCCTCTGGCGTGGAGCCTGTACAGCCCTGAGAAGTGAAATATGTGCTTATGGATCTGAAGTCAGCGCGGTGCAATATTCTCTCCCTTCACATACACATTAACCTTGCAGGTGTGAAAACGGACAAAGACCGATCGAGAGAAGGAACACAAGATATAAGATGGCAGTTTTGTGTGTGTGTGTGTGGGGGGGGGGGGTAGTTGGCTGACCACTTCCTCGCTAAGATTTAATACATATGTTTTAACACTCATTTAAAGTGCGCCCCTAAACTTGTCAGTTCATAATGCACCACCTGCCCCTGTGGCCGATCCCGTCTCCGCCCCTCCCCCTTCTCAATCCCGCCTGGGTTAGTGACTCTGTAGGCCTCGGGTCCAGCTTTCCCAGACAGTGATTTAAAATAACAATTGCGTGCATATCAGGTTTCAGGCCTCTGAAATGCACGTGAGATGAGGTAATGTGATCAGTCCAGAGCCCCATCCGAGCCGCTCTTTCCTCCGGCCCTCTGTGCACGTGCACACTTGTGTGCATGTGTCTACATGTTTTAAGTTCAAAGGTAAGCAATATTTTTTTCTATGCGAATAGAGTTGACATGCGTCTTTGTTTTCTATTTCACAAGTAGAATGTGATGTCTGAAGAAAAGAAAATTTAAATTTAAAATCAATGTTAAAAAAAGTCTTCAGGAACAGCTACTCCTCATCCTATTGGACACCGTGTCAAGCGCATGAGCTCAGTGCCTGTTTTCAATTAGATCCAAAGTTAAACCAGCATTAAACTCTTACATGGTTTCATTGAGTCAAAATTACAACTCAATTAATACCCTATAAAAATGGTCACGGAGTTAACGATCGAGCAAAGAGACAGAGCCGTAACGTTACCCATAACATTCAAATCAGAAGTCAGGGTTGCAGTGCCTCACTGCACACGGAGAGACACAGGACGCTTGTGGACCCAGTAAGTGCCAGTGAGTAAACACTAATAATAGCTTCCATAAAGCCACTCATATGGCACCGTGGGCCAGGCCTACGGGGACCATTAAAAAACGCTGCGGCTCAGGGCGTCCCTCGCGAGACGCGGGCAGAAGTGATGTGGATGACGTGACACTGCTGGCTGGAAGCACGGCGAGGTAATAAGAGCGACTCGCGGAAACAAAGAGGCGGAGGGACAGATACGACAAGCAATTACGGTGAAGAATAAAAGCGGCCATTATTTTTGAAAAAGCAAGTGTAGGTGAATGCAATGCGGTGATGGAGCAGCACTCTGATTAACAGTGATACCAGAATAATTGTTTTTTCTGAATAGGAGAGACTCCAGCTAAGCAAGGCATTTCTATTAACTGGGTTGATTTGTGGACTTCTCACGCAGCTCTGCGTGAAAACACGAACACAATGAATACAGTATATAAATAAAATATCAGTAAGAGCAAGAAAAGAGCAGGTAGTTATCCGAAGAAGCATGGACAGGCTTATTTGTGTCTTTCTGTCTACTGAACTCAAAGCTTTCGTTACTCCACTGCTTAACCCCCAGTCCAGCTCTCTGTAATTCTCTTCCCTCATCTCTCCAATCCAACCCGCCCTCCGCTCCCCCTCTTTAATAAACACACACTCCTGGTTTAATCTCACAGCAACATATTCATCGCACTGCAGAGACGGGAGTGAAATCACTCACTTCCATCCTCCCCAACATGCCCCTCCTCTTCTCCTGGCCCCCTCCCTCCCATGACATGTACCTTTCAATCGGGTAATCATTGGTTGCGGAGTCATTTTCCATTCCTTCCCCCCATTGAAGGTTGGCCGTGTAGGTATGGCTGCTAATGGGCCGACAGACAAGGCCTCCCCGCTCCGTCAGGAGGAGCTGAGGAGGAGAGCCTCTTATCAGCAAGCCACAGCCACCATTCCTCACCAAATTGGCCTCTCCTTAACATCTCCCCCTTTCTCCCGCTCTACCTTTCTACTGTCGAGCATGTCATCCTCATCCATAGCTCCTACCCGCCCCTGTAGCTTTAAATAAAACTGAGGATCAGTGCACTGTATGAGGAAGGATGACAGGCTCCTTCACAGGTTGCTTAAAGGGAAGTCTTCTGTACTGGAGCAGAGAATCTAACCATCATTAAGAGAACAGTCGAAAAACCTCTGTAAATTTGTAATGTCATTTTCCATAGTCGGTTTTCTGTTTCTCGTCTTTGATTTTTCCTCATTGCATCGCTCTCTTTCCCTCTCCGATTCCAATTTCTAGGTGGAAACACTGAAACGGTCTATAATATGCAATCGACCATTACACATGGCTCCCTTTTATTCAGCTTTAAAAAAAAATAGAATCCTCCATATTCCATTTTATCCCTGGATGTGCGCAATTAAAGTGCAATCTCCTCTCCTGCTCCCCTCAAAATCCCATATGTTGTTGAGTGGTGAAGCTGTTGAGAAAGAGAAGTGTGAACCTCCTCTCCAAACCGCAGGCAGAAGGGCTGCATTCCTCCCCGAGTGCTCAACGTGCTGTTTATCGGCATCCATGCACTCTGTTACCGTGGCAACCCCAACCAAATACACTGGCTCGTTCAACTCTGTTTAATTTTTTCCTCCCTTTTTTTGATTTCATCACTGGGCTCCCATGCTCTCACTCTCGCTAAGATAAACAGAGAGGGAGCCCATGCTCGGCCAAACCTGCGTGAGTTTATTTTGAGTCTCCGCCCGGTTCGGTCCATGACGCCGCTTTGCCATCCGTCTCACTTTTCACAGCTTGAACATTGGAAAATGCTCAGCGTTTGTGAGGCAGAGGAGAGTGGAGCTGCGGTTTGACTTGGCTCAACTGATCTGAGACACGACGCCCCAAATAGTTTGAGAGCAGCGTGCTCGTTGCACGGCTTACGACGCGTCAAAAACAGATGAGACTCGTCTCAGAGAGTGTTGCCTTGGGGAGCAGTGAATATTCATTATTTATCTTGTTTACACACCGTCACCAGACCCAAAATAAAAACATGGCATCTCTTTCATACGTAGCATGCACACACCACCTTGTCATATTCAGGGAATCAGGGGACGCCCGTGAGACGAGCCCTAAAACTCACATTAATGAACGAGCCTGTAAGACGACACTTTGTTCTCTTAATTAGCACTTCTTCGCCTCCATTCAGCCGGCGTTCCAATGGTTGACTATTCCTTTATTAGGCCGGATTCCATCTCCAATAGGCACTTAACTGCTGCCTAGTAGAGGATTTTCCCACACTTCCTCAGACAAGCTATTCAAGTGAGAAGAGTTAATTTGTTTCTGATGCTTGGCTAATGGAGGATCCTGATGGCAGGAATTGAGTGCTGGATTTTTTGGGATTGACTTCCTCCCCACATCCTCGACTGAAGTGAAGTCTATAAAATGAGAATTTCTTTCTCCAATAAATGAAGGAGTTGCAGCGAGTTTTACTTCGAGGTCTTAAGACTCAAAAGATAGGGGCAGAATGGAAATGAAACCTCAAAGCTATACGTTACACTCGACTACACTTCAATTGAGTGTTGAGCCCTTAAAGTCCAATCAAAGGACGCCCCTTTGCACCCAGAAAGGCGCTTCTCTCTTGCAACGGTGCAAACATTGTTGCTTTTTAATTATTATTCTTTTTCTCACCCTGGATGTCAGAGGGGAGGAGGGGGAGGAGGGGGAGGCTCTTTGGGGCTATCTCAGCCCTGCAGTGGGCAGTCAGTTAGTGTGTGAGTGACAGCCTGTGGCACTATCAGCTGTCCTGCTGCACAGCAGGAGTGTCAGGGAGGGAGAGCCGGGGGGTGAGGGTGAGAATGAAAGCAGAGCCGTGCCAGGCGGAGGGGGATGAGGCGCACCGAAGGCTATCTGGAAATAGCACTTTGGCCCAAATATGGCTCCTCTAATCAATCTAATTCCGTCTGCAAGCTCTGGCCTTCCCTCTCAGACGTTTCACTGTGTCAAGATAACCTTATCTTAACCTGCCACATCCTTTACAATTAGCGCTCTCTCTCTCTACGCACACACACACAATAGTGCACACCAAGGCAGTCAAATGTCCACACGTAGATGTATGTTCTCATGTCCGCACGCAGGCAAATCTTGCACTCGCTACATGAAAGCCGCGGATACAGTTCTGCTTTGAACGTAGCCCATCTGTATTTAAAATAAGCTTCATGTGAGATTTAAAAAAATAAAACACTTTACAAAGTCTTTCCCGTGATCTGGGATGGGATGACAATAGTGTGAGTGTTGTACAGGCAGACATTTTGAATTGCCACAGTGGTAAAATTAGGTGAAATTGAGAACATTAATGATGGCTCAGTGCCATTAAGTGACCCAATAAGCTATTCCAGTAAACCAGCATGAACAATAAGCCCCCCCCCCACACCCCCTTAGTGCAATGCTGCTATCATTAAATACTGAATATGACACGTCAATATGTCTGCTGTGAAAAAGGTGCATCGTGGAAAACGTTCAGCCGCGCTCTGCCTCTACGTCACCACTCTGCTCTGGAAGAGCGAGCACGCCGTAGCGGAGCATCGGAAGTGACGGATGATCACCGGAGCATTTGGGCTTGGCTTGCATGGGGTAGAGAGGGGTGGCTGAGGGGTGTTTAAAGTGCCTTGGGGCTCCGTCACGTCACCAGATAGGTGGGGAAGTAAGGCTTTGAAGATGAGACTTTAATGAGCGGGCGCTCGACATGGCGACACTCGCAGCACCCGATCAGCTCCTGATTGCCACGGGAATCGTCCGTTCCCCAACCTGCGGGAGGCAACGCAAAGACAGAACATCCTGATGGAAACATGGGCAGATCAAAGGGAATCTGCCAGAAATGAATATATTGAGGCGTGTGTGCATTAGCATAAGCAAAGGGATTTCATATGTGTAATGATCAAGTATTTGACTGGCTGCCTTTTTTTTTTTTTTTTATAGTTTTAAAATTGCCCGGTGTTACCTTGGTCCAATCAGTGGAAATATCTCTGCGGCAGGCAATTCTCAGCAAGGTCAAACTAACAAATACCTCCCCTCCTCCCTCTTTTCTCTCGCCTCTGATAACTTTGGATTTCAAATACCTTTTCTGCTGCCCTCAATGAAGTCAGGGACACATGCTGGCTATTGATCCGTTGCTTCGCTGTTTTATATCCGTGCATTCAGTGCATGTGCCAAGAATAATGGTGTGTGTGCTCCTGTGTGCAATTACAGCTTTGTTTGTGTCTGTGGAATCAAGAGTGACACACACACACACACACACACACACACACAGACACGCCAATGGTGACTTGTCATGATAATTAGGACTAGTAATGAGATGGTGGGTGGAGTGTGTTTACCTCACCAATGCTGATGACCAATGTCCTTGAAGTACATGAGGGATTGATACCGACCTGATCAGCACACAGAAGAACCTCACGCAGGGCAATCAAGAGAAGGTATGTTTTATCTTTTCTCTCGTAAAATAAAAGGGTAATAATTAATTTAAACGTAAACAGGACTAACGATAAAATAAAAGTATTTGCTTTTTACAGGAGTGCACAAAGCAAGGGAAACAAACGTTTAACCCGGAGCAGTTTGTCCCTCACTTGATACCACACCAACAACAACAACAACAAAAAAGATTAAAATAATTGATCAATTTACTCAGGGGCCAAACTGATCAATGAAATACATTATTAAAAGAAGGCTATCGATCAGGATGGAGGCAAGCCGAGTAAAATGTTTACCGCAGCAGAGAGGCCGAGATCAATTGTGCAGCCAATGTAGTTGAATAGAGCCCCGTATGGATCGATGTGTGATGGAGCAATAGGGTTTATGGATCTACACACTGTCCACTGTCCCTTTGTAGCAGAGAGAGAATGAAAGAGTGAAAGTCTGAGATACAGTGGGGATGAAGACTGAGGTGAGACGGCCTCTGCCATCTTTGTTACAAGCATTTCATCAATCAGCATGGATTCAACTCGGAGTCAGCCTCCTTGAAAACTATTTTCATTGTGGACATTTACATTACTTAACATCTAATTCAGTGCTCTTCGATCATTAGTTATATGACAGTATAGCAATGACTGACTCTTGAGAAATATTGTTAAAGCAATAAAATAACAAATTAAATGATTGAATGAAATGATGACATGTTATTGTTCTCTTTGTGTGTCTTTGCTTGTATTCTTCTCCAACATAACTTGTGAATGCAACAGTGTTCAGCAGCTGACTGTCCCATCATAACTTGATGACGAGTGTGCATTTTCAAATGCGTTGCCACAAAAAAGGTGGTTCCTAGTCAAGTTTCAAGTCCCTGCAAGTTGATCTCCACACCGTACAAAGGGAGTGGCCGACATGGGAAGTGGGAAAATCCCACTCAAGAGTCGACAGCGATTGTACGTAAATTCATGTAAAAACATGCACACGCCAGTTTGGTCTTTTAAGGATCGTTATTTTCAGTAGAATACTGCCTTGTACTAATAATATTGAATTAATAAACATGTGTGCATGCTTTGATGAATATCTGACGAAGCAAAATGTTTGTGTGTGTGAGAGTATGTATGTGTGTGTGTGTGTGTGTGTCTATACCTGCATAAATGCACATAACCTGTTTGCGTATGCTAGTTCGAGTATGCGTGCACGTCCACGTGCGTCTATGCTGTGTGTGCCGGTGTGACTTTAGGGGCTATTGATTGTGGAGAGGAACATTTTTAAAAAGTCAACACGGACCACTATTCCTCGATCAGTTCAAGGAGCTATTTTCCACACAAAAGAAAGCATTGAGGAGAGAAAAGAGAAGGGCAGAAAAAAGAAACAGATTTTAAAAGCAGAAAAGCAGACTCGAGGCTCCTCTCTTCCCTCCCTTCTTCCTGGCTCCTTTCTTTGCCGCTATAGAAAGGAGCAGAATGATTGTGGGGTGCAATCGGGGGGAGATGGGGGTGACTGAATAGACCTCGACGCTTTTACAGATTTCCTCTCTCCTCACCATGGAGGACATCTGACCTTTGAGGAGGGAGGATGAGGGAGAGAGGGGGAGACAGAGATAAAGAAGGAGGGGTAGTTGGGAGAGAGGGGAGCGAAATCATAATGAAAAGTGGTAATTCCTTAGAGAGGGAGCGAGAAAGAAATGTCTAAGGGCCAGTAATGAGATCGTCTGACTAGCGGGTTGCTATAGCAACCACCACGGTATTACTTTACACTACACTGTATGAATGAGAAAAAGACCGTCTATTGTTGCCACAAGTGGATGGGTCAGAGAGAGAAAGGCAGACTGTGAATATGAGGCGAGGAGAAGCGACTGTGTTAAATGAATGATACATTGAATGCTATTAAATGAATTCCATACAGTGTAAAGGGAGAATAATGAACAGAAAATGTAAGGAAACAATAACTTTTTCGCAAGTAGAGATCGCTATAATGTACTGTAAGGTTTCTCGAATGTGTACGTCATATTTGAGGAGGGAGAGTGCTGGGAGCTCCACCTCCTGGAGGGTCCAGGTGGAAGGGAGAGGGTCCGGCTTCCTTGGCTCAGTGTCCGCAATCTCAACTTTGCGAGACAGAGATACAGGTGGGGGGAGGCTGACCCCCGCATGTGCAATGGTTTGATTGGTCTGCAGGACTCTCGCTGCAGATCTGATTACTGTGGTCTCTTAACAAAGCCTGCTTCCACCACCTGCTCCCACTGCACTCCTCCAGCCTCTGATAAACTATCATCACTGCAGATTGAGACAAATGATCTCCCTCTCCGTCACAGTCCCACTGCATGTGACAGTGTGTGTGTGTGTGTGTGTGTGTGTGTGTGTGTGTCTGCACAATCAATCGAAGAAGCGAGAGACAGAACGGAGGGAAGTAAGAGCCGTCAAGAGAGAGGGAGTTTTACTTGACCATTTCAAAATGTTGCTCGAGTGGCATCCAGTTCATGCCTCGCTCTGTGAAAGATCTGAGTGTCATTTGGATTCGTTGGTGAGAGCACAAAGACGTCCAGGAAGGGGAGCGCACAAGATCTGTTTGCAGATGAATCTCTCAGTCCAACTTGGCTTTTCGGGTCTCCATACAGTGGAGTCGTGCGACACTGGCCGGTGGGTAACGAACGTTTCCTTCCTTGGAGGAAGTACTTGTTCATGTGAGCCCCGGAGACAGGAGGCGGTGTGGGTCAGCGATAATCATATTGAATGGACAATGCCGCAGATAGGTGTGGGCGAGCTAACACACATGCCTGGTTTGACAGGGAGGGCCTGCAGGAACTGGCCGTGAATACACACTCACGCTATGGGGTCAACAACAAAACAAAACAGTCAGATAAGAAGCACAAACGTCCCACTTCCATTTTTTTTCCCGTTTGGTTTGTGTGGGTATCACGGTAAAGACACAAAGACATGGCATTCAAAAAATATATATATATAAATGATATTCCTGTGCGTGTCAGAAAGAAAGAGGAGGGAGATAGAGGGTGAAATATCCTACTCACCGACAGGTACATATTCACATTAATAAGTTTAAATACCAAGATAATGTTTCTCCTTCATATAAAATATGTTTTTGTAATGCGGCCTTTGATCTCTTCTCGACACAGACTAACTACCTAAAACATCTCATGTTGGGTGGGAAGTCACTTTCACCATATTATATAAATATAACAAGTCATTTAGATTTACAGTATTTAGAGTAAATCTAGATGCATATTACGTGTTTTGTTTTATCAAAAAACGAGTTATTAGATGTTTGAATAATCACTTCCAATCAGGCAATATTGTTACAAGAAGGTTTGACGCTATTACTTGGGGTGAGAGACAGAAAGGTTAGTGGGGAAGGATGAAGGGATGAGTGAGAGGAAGGGTGGACCAGCCACTGACACATACTTACTTCATCATGGTCATTTTTATACTTGCAGCCAAGTCACATGACACAGTGCTGCCCAGCGACCCTACAAAGGTCATTCTTAGGTCTTAGGCAGTAGAGGAAAAAGTAGTAAAATGCTTGACTTCAGTATAAGTAGCAATAAACCAGTTTAGAATTATTATGTTGCAAGTAAAAGTTATAAATTCAAAATGTGTGCAAAACTATTGCATCAAAATATATAATATAGAAATAGAATATACTTAAAGTACTAATTATGGAATGTAGACCATTTCAGAATAATGTATATGATTGGATTCTATTTACCAGCCGCAGCAGTGTGGCATTGCCAGGTGTTTATTTGTCTGAGAACAAATATATTTAATGCAATACAGTCACAACACTTTCCAGAAGTAGTTGAGCTCAAAATGAAGGCCGAGTGTAAAGATAGGCCCAAGCAGGAGCGCGAGTATTATATGTGTAGGAAGTGGGGAAGAGGCCAATGGCACCCATCTTTAAGCCCCCGGCCCGATTTTGGTATCACAGCTGGTATTCGACCAGAGCTAGATGGTCTCTAGTTATTCATTATTAATGCGTTATTGACACGTTAATGTTGCAGCGGGGAAGGTGGGGCTATATTTAATTACTTTATATCGCGCTGGGTAGCTTTTGAATCTCCCCCCGGGAACCAATAATCTCTTATCTTATAAACAATGATAACACAAAATGACATTTTGTTCAAATATTACTGAAGCTTATAACTTAAGTGATCAGATAAATGAAAAAGCACGATGCAGAACGGTAACACTGTACGAGTATGTATACCTTAGCAGAAAACCACTGCTTTTAGGCAATATTTGAAAAGCACTGCACTGTCACATTATATTTAGGCCACATATGGACAACATATCCAATACAACTTCATCTTTAAATATCTCCTCCTGTATGGATCCTCCAGAAATTAGTTTTGTAGTAGCTCAAACACATTCTGTGGAACAACTGGAAGTAAGGATTTGATGGCGCCATGTTTAAATGTGGACACTGCAAAAAAGCAAAAGAAACGTCATCGAATAATGTTAATGGAAGTTTGCGTGGTTCGAATTTCACAATTTAGTTGGACGCCCGAATGTGCGAAACACGGACAAGGGGTTGGAACAAAATGTCACCCTGTTCTTCTACTTCTTCAAAGTGCAGTGCGTGCAGCGTCGAGTTCGAGGAAGAAGATTGTCCAACGCTGCTCAAGAAGGAAGATGGCACTCGAAGAACCAACTGCCCGAAAGATGCAAACCTCAAATTAGCAAATGACAGGAGCGACAGAAGCAGCAGGAAAAAAACGACATATGCCATGTCTTGAACTCTTTGAAGAATACCAATATTAGGGTCTTCATTACACATTACTCTTCCCACCCAATGGAAGTGTTTGGTCTCCATGTCTCAGACAACAAGGGGACATGTGGTGACACAACCGTATTTGGACCCACGGACATGTGACGTGAACTTTGTACGGAATACTTTCATTTGCTTACTCTATAATGTTGAATGAAATAAGTAACCAAGACAACCTCAGGATGTTGTGCTTTCCCGAAGCAGTGAAAAGGACATAAATGCCATTTCTATCTCTGCTCTTATCAGTGCTGGACCGGAGGACACAGGCTGCCCTTCCTTGTCCCTGCGACTACAGCCTCTTTTAGGAATCTGGGGCCACTGCTTACCATTGTGCTGTCCTACAGGAAGTACGGTTCACTGCTCACTCCCAGCATTCACTGGGTTTCCTGTGTCAGGTTACCACGTCCTGTGTTTATTTTCTTTGCTTTTTGTCTGTATCCACCCTATAGGATTTTTTAGAACATCCACCAAACCATTAAAAAAGAGAAGATGGCACTATCTCAACTATTGGGAGGACAAATGTATCTTTATCTCTTCAGAGATATCGGTCTTCCGCCATGAAGGACTCTGCCTTGTCTTACGAAGACACGTCTTTTGGTGAAGCTTTAAATTCCAAAGTCTCTACCTGGTCTGTGGAAAATAGTTTTCCCCCCAGCTAAACCAAAAGCAACCTCAATCAATTTCAAATTAAGCAGTCCATTCGATGGACATTGCCTTTGACAGATAAGCTTGTTACACCTTGAGAAAAGGCGAAAGGAAAGACTTTTAAAAAATCTCTTCGAAGTAATTATTGCTCTCCTCAGTTTTTTTTCACTTTCTACTCCTCTAAAACCAACAGCTTTGGAAAACTTAGCAGGGTGTGATTGATAGAGAGCATGAATGATGTATAAAGTCTATTTTGTTCAGATCAATAATGAATTTCATTAGGACACACCTCGCAAGCGCACACACACACACACACACACAATCTTCACTGAGGACAATGCAGGGATTTCACTTTTCCAAGCCCTGCTCTGTATTTCCATTGATGAACATAATAATAGGATGGGGTCTGTCGCTGTTATTCCATATCAGTGCCTGTAAAGAAGGTGCCCCGTCTAATGCTGACTCTCACACGTCACTCGAAGTTGTCTTGATAAGGTTAGGCTTTCCACGTGCTCCCACAACGAGTTCACTTGCATGCTAAACACTGACCTCTCAACCAAAGCAACACAGCCCTTCTTCATTTACCCCAGTGAGATTCCCCCTGAGGATAACTCACCTCTATTGTCCTTCCTCCCACTCCTCTGTACGCCCGCAGTGATGACCATGCTGCGCTTGCATTCACGTCCAACATCCACCCAGGTGACTACCATCCACCTTGACAGGGGGAGGGGAACCTGTATACATGATCATGTATTGCACCATTTGGGCCGAACTCCTCGATGTACATGTCTGAATCTTCTCTGTCTAGATGAACAGAAAGTGTCAAAAAAAAGGGAGAGGGATGAAACGAGTGTGGTGGATGGAGAGAAAAGGCTGGGTCTGGAAATCATTTCCTACTTATTGTTTATACACAGAGCCGGTGCTGGTCTCGAGATGGTTTTCAGACACAGACCGGTGTCATGGGACTTCATTGGCCAGACACACTAGGGACAGAACTGGTGACAGATGAGGACATATTGCCTATTTTGACGCACTCAAATAGTTTTTGCTTTTTAATGCACTGGCTCATTTCCTCCTCAGCCAGCACTGCAATATGGATAGAAGAATATTCAATGCAAATCAGTGTAAGCAAGAGAGAAACCAACTCGGTGGCATGCTTACGCTAAAATATGTCCACACAAAAATGTCAAGATAAATAGAAAAGTACAGATACACTTTTAAAAAGGAAAAATACATGCTTCAGAATCCCTCCCAGGGATCTCCAGCAATATTTGACACCCATGTGCTAAAAGTAAATATTGCCATTTGGATGGATCCACTCACCAAAGAATATCAAACAAATCCATAAACAAACAGGCTCTACAAAAGCCCACATGGCTGCACCGCACACAGGGAGCTGTAGATCCGTGAACAGACAGCGTCTGAGCATGCATCACACTTGGCGTTTTACGACAGAGGTCAATCACTGTGACCTCTGTAGGCTTGTATTTCATGGCAGGACTTGGGCAGTGGACCGTGAGGGGGTGGCGGAGGGGGGTTTGGGATGTTACCGCTCAGGATCTCATCTCCACGACTCCCAGGGGATACTGAGCTCAGGCTTGTAATGAGGGGCCTTAACTTATTTTACGTGTGTGTGTGTGTGTGTGTGTGTGTGTGTGTGTGTGTGTGTGTGTGTGTGTGTGTGTGTGTGTGTGTGTGTGTGTGTGTGTGTGTGTGTGTGTGTGTGTGTGTGTGTGTGTGTGTGTGTGTGTGTGTGTGTGTGTGTGTGTGTGTGTGTGTGTGTGTGTGTGTGTGTGTGTGTGTGTGTGTCCTCAGGGCCGGGAGGCTACACTGTTGATGAATAATGAACGTGTGTGTGTCGCTTGCCATAATGCCATTTGAAAGAAAATGATGTTTCTCCTGCACCATAAATCATACCTCCTATTAATCATTGAAGTCCGGTATCACAGAGAAAGATGCACTTTTACTTTAACTCGGCACTCGTTAGGCAGTTCTGTGCATTGAGTCATGTTATCGGAGCAGGTAAAGCAGCAGAATTGTATCATAAAATGATTCGATTAGAGCATTTACCTGACATATTTTTGCATTTGTGCCAACATAAAGGTTTTGAAATATCTAACTGATCATAAACATGTTAAATTCACAGGTTTACAAAAAACGCACAGACACAGAGGGCAGAAATGCTGTAGGAGTCAGTAGAGAGCAGGCGAATGTATCACTGGAGGAGCGGTGCCACTGGCACTGCCACAGCAGCACCCTCATCCCATCAAGCTCATTGTTTATGGCCGAGAGCAAAATGTCCAAAACTCAAGTTTTTAGTATATCATGTCTGTGAAGTAGACATGCATGGAGGCGTGGATTTACACACTTATACTCCAAGATTAGCTCCGCTTGTGCCTTGCAACCCCCACCTCCCCATTTTCTGGGAGTTACATTCCACACATAAAATATGCAACCCAAAAGCCTCTGGGCCCCCGAAGAAATAAAGAGGACAGTTACCGTGGCAACCTTGAACAACAGCAGCACACAACATCCCGTTGATGGACAGCACACTCCAGGAGGCTGGTGCACAGGTGCTATTTCCTCTCAAAACATACACAAACAAATACAAATAAGATGCTAATGTTTTAAAATACCAACAAAAAAAATGTACCGATTGCTCTTTTTTTTCAGGGTCCTTTACGACTTTTGGAGCTCCGATGTCTCGTGTCCAGTGTACATTTGATCTTGGTCTCGAAAAACAGAAAAAACATGTCTTATCACT
Source organism: Pseudoliparis swirei (assembly GCF_029220125.1). Classification (NCBI taxonomy): domain Eukaryota; kingdom Metazoa; phylum Chordata; class Actinopteri; order Perciformes; family Liparidae; genus Pseudoliparis; species Pseudoliparis swirei. The sequence continues at coordinate 5,689,554 of NC_079394.1, forward strand.
AAACCTTCAGACATCTAGAGTTTTTAGAACTGAGCAAAGAAATAGTTTATGAGAAATTCTGAAGGTCGTACAGTAAACTCGCTGCCAACTGTGCATGAACTTAAATGATCAAAAGCTGATCAGAAATCAGTAAAACAATTGGTTTCACATATGGGAGTAAAATCAGATTGCTTGGGAATGCAATACACACAAGCAGTCATTATTTTGTTGATTATCCAACGGAAACAAAAGCAGTATTAATGTGATATCTTAATCCTTTGCAGGTAAAAACATCCGTTGGCAGACAGTGAGGAAAAATGTAGCAAGTGTCTCTCATGTGATAATAAAAAGAGATGAAAACCCCCAAAGGAAACATGTGAAAGATAAAGGGATGCAGAGGGGGAGTGGGAGTTGTGTTTGAGGATGTGTTAGTGGCATGGAGCGTGGGTCCGGTTCCCACAAAACACTTGATCAGCCTAATTAAAAGGAACCTTGGCATGATACGTTCTGAACAGTGGGGACTCGGGCCTTGTGCCAAGTCTACACTCACCTCCTCTCTCCCACACACATCCAGACACTGCCATCAGCCACCACAACATGAGGAATAAAAGAGAGAAAGCTAATTCTTGGCAAATTCTCAAGACGCTTTGCGATCCAGCAAAAACAAGGCAGGACACGGTGTGTGAAGCACAGCAGAGGCTCACCGTCAAGATGTGTCTGCTGTCGCTGACCACCGGCTCTCCGGTTTGTCCTCTCAAGTCTGAAAAGCGCATTCAGGATCCCTTCGACAAAGTAGACCGAGTATTAAAGTGAGTCATCTTTGGAAACTCGTGGAAAGAAAACCAGTCTTTTGGAGCACTACTGTACTGATAAATCAAACTTATGTATGTGGATGGAGTGCCAGGACTTAATGCATTGCACATTGCTGGAGCATGCAAATACATATGTACTGTATCCTAGCACAGACACACACTAACACACACATACATAGAGACACTATGTTTGTTTAAGCATTTTTTTTTCTTTTTCTCCAAAATAGACTCACCAGGGTTGCTACAACAGTAAGACACCATCTACAAAACAACCCAGCACAGCAGAAGACTATCATAATATTAGAGAGTAATCTGGACATCAGCTTTTTTTCTGAAATCAAAAAAGGGAGAATCCTTGATGTATTATTGTAAAAAACTCATCATTCCAATCCATGAAATATCTAACACTATGAAATGACTGATAATGTGCACGGCCATCGCAGCACTTCAATAATTTTGACAGGATTCAAATGGATGTGTTCATTCAATATTCTTCTTCTCAATCGTAAATTCTTGAGCTCTGCAGAAAAGTTTGAGCCTCTGGTGACAAGTGCATTAATGAAGCATGCTGAGTCCAGTGTTTGACCTCCACTCCCTGCACCCTCTATACCTTCACTGGGAAATGTAACCACGCTGTTGTAATTCCAGTGGTAAGACAGCAATGTCTGTCGTTCCTCTGAATGTCAACTTGCCTCCAGCCCCACCTGTCCAATCAAAGACCCGTTCCTCCACCATGCTACAGTGAGCAGACAGCAGAAGACAAGCAGGTAATGGGATTGCCACACCCTGTTTGGGTTCAAAGCCAGAGGAGCTCTCAGCTGTAGGACAGGATGCGGGGATGTGTCCGTGGAGCATCGCTGGATGCTGGAACTGCTCAACCTGCACAAGCTCATTGATTGCCGCCGTCTCAATCTATGCAACAAGAGCAAGAGCGGGCAATCGAAATAAATGTCCGCAAAAATAATGGTGTGGGTAGAAATATGTGTCCAGGCAGGCATGTGTGCACCAATGTGCACAGTAGTGTCATGACGTGGCTCTTTTTTCCTATGCCAACAGGATCTGCACCTTTCAGATAAAAGAGACGAGAGGAAGCCTCGTTTCTTTTTCAGCCTGTACTCTCATCCTTCACATTATCCCTTACTCCCCTTTCTCCATCTACAGAACACAGGTTGTCATCGTTACTTTTTCAGTTTCCGCAAAGTGCCGAGGACCCTCGAGAATGACCTATGCTTGTAGGTTAGGAACCTGTAATTCCTTTTATTGTTGAGGTTATAATGAATATCATAAGATGCTTATTTTGAGAGTATAATGTCTGTATTTGAATGATGAGCATGTGCACTGGGTGGGTTTTCATCTTTTCAACCATGCGTCATTCTCTCGCCTAACACCCACCTTCCATATGGAGATAAATCAGCTCCATGCTGCATCCAGTCTCGTTTTACACCCCCCCCCCCCCCCTCCAACTAAATACATTTAAAAAACTTCCCAAATCCCTTTATCCATGGCCTACAGGTTATCTCCCCCCACTCTAGACAAAATCCTGGTCCCTGTCAGAGAAAGAGAGAAAGGACCATATCGAGACACAGTGACAGAGACACACAGAGGGGAGGATGTAAAGAGTCAGACAGAGAGAGAAATAAGTACTACAAGTAGGAAGCACAGAGAGAGAGAGAGAGGTAAAGGTAGAGAGAAACAAGAAGTACGGAGAAAAACAGCAATGCTGTTCCGACAGAAGCAACAAGAAATTGTAAACGCGTTCCCTTTTCCAACGGCGGCCTTTATCAGGGGTCGGGGGGACCTGTCAACGATTGTTAACACATGTGTCCAGGCTTCCTCTAGGCCGTTTACTTGGAGACTGAAGGAGGTTCGGCACCAAAGATTTATGGCTCCCGGGGAAGAAAGGGAAGTGTGTTATTGATAAGTTGCAGAGAGAAGGCGAGGGCACCCGCTGCAGTAATTAGAGGATGAACTTGCAGGCCATTGATTGAACGGAGTCCTGGACAGAAACCGGAGCCTCCTCATACAGCACTCGAGTCACAGCGTGACCTCGGTGTGGACGGGTGACCTCACCTCTGCGCTGTGACTATCGGCGGCAGTTGTGCGTCCCCATCGACAAGGACTCAGAAACAGTCTCAATGCGATCAACCCATGAGCCTCTGCTGCTGCTGCTGCTGCTGCATCGGGACGCAGCGATAGAGCGATCGATGGCGAGCGGCCGGGCCCATGTTGGAGCGTCCATGTGTGTCTGTGCATGCACAGTGTGTCACTGTGTACTTGGGGGTGGAGGGGAGGGGGGCGCTGCTCCTGTAAAAAAAAAAAAAAAAGCCTAGTATTATCCCAGCATTCACCAGTGTTTCCAGTGACCACAGGCTTGGAGGCCGGCCCAGTCCTTCTAGACACTGCTTAGCAATGGGACCCACCATTGTTTGATTTGGCTGCATATTCCAATGTTTTCAGCATTGCCTCAAAGAGTGGAAGCGCTGAAGAAGTCTGGGCTGAATGGAAGAGGAGGAGGAGGAGAAGCGAGGCTAGAGGCGGTCTTCTTCCCATTCCCCAGCGTCCCTCTGGAAAAAACAACAGATGCAGGGAATGAGTTCAAGTTCCATTTGGGAGCAACGATATTTCTTCGCTCGTTTCAATCAGCTGTTGCAGCAGATAGGTTTACACCGTCAAGATGAAGATAGTACGGTTGGTCAGAGGCAAAGAATGATAAATACATTCCAGGGTGTTCTTTCTGTCACTGTGTTAAACCTTGCTAATTAAAACACTCGTAACGCTCATCTGTGAATCTTTTGTGTCGTTTCCCCATTTCCATCTGTCATCTACATCATTAATTATATCAAAACAAGACTCAGGAACAATTTTATCTATCATAATATAAACAGAAGAGTAGTATGACGTGTTTTATGTGGTCATTTTTCTGGTGGTTACATTAAATGGCTTCCTTTGTTTTGCAAGGGTACTCCTTCTCGTCTTCGTTGTAAAAGCTCGCCTCAGTGAGTTTGTGACTTACCATAAGTCGGGACACTTACAAACGGATGCGACTCTAAATCTGACGTTGATTTGAATGGCAATGTCTGTTCGACTCTTGTTTAATTTCCACGTTTGGAACCTTTTCCTAAAGACAGTTTAGCTGAGCCACATTTCATCGTCGGCGTGATGCATAACAAATGTCCGTGACTGGAGAGCATTCAGTGGGCGCAGTTCATCGTCACCAACGCTGAGGAACCTCCGAGACACAAACCCACCGGAGTCCTTTTGTCCCCCAGAGGACTGCACCTTTTAAACAGTGCAGAGCTTCCATGCGTAGCCAGGAGCTGGTCTGGAAATCTGAATCCCTCCATCTCATTAATAGTAGATGCCCTCCATCCAGGGATGGGGATGCCTGAATAATCCTCTCCTGGGTTTTTGTCATTCAAATGTATTCCACCGAAAGAGACACCTGTTCTGCAACTTGGGTCTCCATGCCTTCGCCATATGCCTTCCTCCTGTGACACCATGGACCCATAGCCTGGGCACACCTTGGAGGGACACCTTAACATGCTTGTATTGTATGTGAGTAGGACAGACTATGTCCTCTTCCAGTATGCAAGCAGCATTCTGTGCAACGGGACAAAACCCAAATGAATCCACTCCCACCATAAAATACATTTCACGGAGAGCAGTAACGAGAGTGTGCTCCTCTTCCTCTTACCAAACACACCTACCCCCACTCTTTTCAACTCCCTCTCGCATCCGGACTTATCCTCCTCTTCTGCCCAGGTGAGTGTTGTTCAAGCCGCAGCAGCGGAATTACACAGGCAAGACGAAGAAAGCGGACAATTATCTTCAATATCTGTCAGACACATGACAGCAACAGTCCCCCCCCAGCCCCCATCTCTTTCACTTCCCACCCACCAACACACACACACACACACACGCCAAAGGAAAGTACAAAGAATGGGGGTGTGCTGCTCTTTTGATTGTTCAGAGGCATAGAAATTGTCTTTCTCTGCCTCCCTCTCTCCTGCCCCCCTCTTTCTCGATGCCTTTTTCTGCTCATTACCCACTACATTTGCATGCAGTCTGCCAAAGAGCATGCAACGATGGGGAGGGAAATAAAATAAAAGGATTAGAACAATGGTAATTACTGATGCTGCGTGCATGTCTGTCTGTGTGTGTGTGTGTGTGTGTGCGTTTGTGTATACGTACACATGCATATGCATGCAAGTGTGGCAGAAAAGGCGTTCGATATGAATTCATCTTAGAAAGGATTTTGAAGAGGGATGAGCAAAAAAGCATAAACGATGGAAGTGTAATTAAAATCTGCGTTCAACCCTTTTTTCTCTCAAAACAACTCCAACATGCAGTCTTTTCTCTCATCCCAAAGATGAGCAGTTATACACAGATACACTGTTTCAGTCTGAAAACAGAAACAAGACAAATGGAAACGCATGTAACGCAACAACAACAACAACACAATATAACCTCCGAAAAGCAAAAGTGCAAAAAAGTTAATAGTTTGAACGAGCATAATAAGGAAATAACTGGTTTTGAGATTCCCAGCACTATCCGAAGAAAGTGTACCAAGTTATTATATTTTCCAACTTCTCAGTATGTCCTTGGGGTCTTTACCTTCCAGAATTGCCAGCTAATGCCCTCTGGGTAGAGAGGCTCCATAACTGACATGAGCTCAAGCATGCAGACGAGACCTAATGGAGCTGGCCCATATCAGCAGGGCTGGAGGGATGGGAAGGACTGGCCACATCGCCGCCCTGGGTAAGACCTGTAGGAAAGACTCGTTCAGAGCCGGGAAGGTCGATGAAAGACCCCCATGTGCCACAGAATGGATTATGTCTCCTTCCCTCTCAGCGCACTGATAACCACATCAGCTTCAAGGACCCCCTCCGGGCCGGTGCAGGTGAGGCTAGCTATCTCACTCACTTATAATGATGAAGCCTTGATGCGGTAACTGTGGTTCAGATGCACGCGGCTGTGGAGCGGTCCGAGCTAACGGGAACGCGTCGGGATAGAAGATGTGTTAATGTGGAGGAAGTGGAACCAGGAGACCAATCAGCAGAAGCACAACAGAGCTAGGGAACGCTAACCTTTGAAGGACTAGCAGTCTGAAAGAGGCGGGTGAGTGGGGATCTGTGATAATAGCACACACTTGATCACGCCATTCCCTCGAATTAGGGATAATTAGCCTCGGTAAACTGGGCACGAAACACGCCTATGATGTTGGGCCCAGAAGGCATGCTGTGGTACCTTTTACAGCCCGGTGGCTGATTTTGGGCACGCACACAACTGCTGCTCAAAGCAAGGCGAGGAAGCGATAAAGAGAGTGGGCCCGGCTGGCTGGTAGCAAACTGGGAGTAATTATCAAAGAGAGCTTATAATCAAACATCCGAATCGCAAACACGGACTATAAAACCCCTTTGGCTTACATCCAGGAGTCGTTTTATCCAATTAGGTAAATGGATGTAATGTGGGGGATTGAGGTGGGCATGAGGGGAGGGGGCTGAGGCAATAAACCAATGGGGCTCTACAATCATGCATTGCAGGGGATATCTGTCAACATTTTTGTCTTTCCCATTGTTTGTCATTGTACGAGCCCCCAGAATCCGACAACTGAAAAGATGTTTGTTTGTTGCGTCCGCATTTTAGTCACTTCCAATCTGGCTACTGAGCTGTTTTTTGGCAGTGTTTTCCCAATCCAATGAGCACTAATTGTTGCTGTATTCAATTATCAAATGTTAAAATAAGGGAAACAGTAAATCAAAAAGGCGCAGCCTGTTCCAGAGAAAAGGTTTGGCGTTACACTGGTCAAGATATGCTAACCAGTGAGCAGATGCTGGATGATCCGAGTAGCCACATTAAGTCTCCTTAAAAACACGATGTACATACAAATCACCATCAACCACAAAACAGCCGAGTAATGACCGAGAGGTAAACCAGTGACTTTAGCTCTCATTTGAAAAGGGTCCTGGTGGTTTTGATGTAGCACAACCCCGTGTCATTTCCTTTCAAGATCAGTATTTAAACACTGATTGCGACAGCTCTTACTTTAAAGAGCTCTTGCCTCACTTAGCCCTGTGTGAGTTAACTGGGAGCAGGATTGTTCAGTGGTGATGAAATCCAGATACAACTCAGTGCATGTGTGTCAACAACTCCCCACCTCAACCACACCGGCGAGGAATGTATGAGGCTGGGGAGAGAGGGGAAAGACGTGGCCTCCAGAGCTCCGAAAACCTAAAAGTCACATTCCACATCACCTTGACACGTCACAGGGTCCTGAACAACCTGAAGTTCCCTTTCCGTGAGTGACAAGCTTTGCACTGTGGGCTGTTGCCATGCGCTTGTTAACCCTGCTCCTCTTCCCTTCTGCCACGGCTCACACTACCGCAACACTGTGTTAAAAGATATGCAAATAGCAATTTCAGACAGCACAAGCAAGAGCGGGATATTTATGGGGACGCCTCGGAGAAGCTCAGAAAAACATCATGACACCAATCTGAATAGGCATCTCAGGTGAGGGGAACTGTTGCGTTACAGGCACATATTAACAATATACAAGCACCATTCCACAATTAGATATTCATCATTGAAGGAATAGTCCAATATCTTGGGAAATGTGCTACATTGTGAGCGTAGATCCTCATGTTGATTTGTTTTCAGCTTTGTGATGTGCTTCTCCTTTATCATGAAACGTGCGAGCAGAAGAGACTATCACTTGACCAAATGCTTAAATTACAGAGGAAACTAGAGAGGCACACTTACTGATACGGATATTGATCTGACACTGATGCAAATAGCTGGATTAGGTATCAGTGACGATTGGCCTGATTTGATGGCATTATTTCAATAAATAACAATTCACTGTATTTATATCTGCGTTATTTCTTACATTTGGTTTAACAACATTATGAAAGCAATGTTTAAGTCAGGCTTAATGTTGCCTTACACATATAAGAATGAAACTTCTAAAAAACAATGGATTCAGCTCACTAATTAAATATCATTGGATTAGTATTCGGCCGATGCTCAAAGCTCAGGTATCGTTACCATTATCAGGACTGAAAAGGTTGGATCTGTGCATCGCAAGTGGAAACTGCTTGTAGTGGTCACTTCTACAGAAATCAACCACTGATATGGATAAAAAGTCTTGGTATAGATTTCATTATTTACAATTAATGTGTCTATTACAATTTCCTTACAGTGCTCATTTGGGATATTTTTATACATGACAACCAAACCTCCTGTTTCATGTAAGATAATGCGGAAGTGCTTTACACTTACATTATTTCTATTATTTCATTATTGTGTGTTTGTGATGTTTACATTAGGCTCATTATTTTATGTTTTACTTATTTAATTCTGTTTTTTAGTTAATTTCAATTCTATTTGAAAAGGACTAGATCAGTTTAAAATAATGAAATTTGAAATATTCATATTAGTTTTTCTAAAAATAAAAAAAGGTTTTGTTATCACTCTCCAGAAACAAAAACAATCTATTTATGTTGTCATAACCCCCTATGAAATAGAATTAAACCAAAGTAAATAGGATACTGCCCCCAACAATTCCCCCAAATCACAGATTACACATAAAATACAGTGCATTCAGCTTAAAACTCCTCCACTAGTTAACTCCAATATAAGTTACGGCCTCTGAAGCCAGGAATGTGGCACTTTAACTCGTTCCTGTCTGTACAGAATGCATCGACAGCCCTCCCCAGCCCAGAGCCCGCCAGCAGACTCACTCATGCATGAGATGCTGGCTGTGCGTGCATGTACGGGGCATGTCCTACATGAGCAGACACATACAGGGCTGCTCCAGAGTGAGGTGGACTCGATCCCCGCGGGGCCTTAACAGGAAAACACCAGAGCAACTGGGATGGTGCTTCCTGTAAACACCTTGGTGTTACAGTGCAGGTGTCATGCATTAGAAAGAGCAACGCACTGGTATGCGTGTGTGTGTGTGTGTGTGTGTGTGTGTGTGTGTGTGTGTGTGTGTGTGTGTGTGTGTGTGTGTGTGTGTGTGTGTGTGTGTGTGTGTGTGTGTGTGTGTGTGTGTGTGTGTGTGTGTGTGTGTGTGTGTGTTTGAAGACAATGTGTGCATTGTTGCGTTTGCATTCCAAGAGAAACGAATGGCATGCTTTCAGGAAAATAAATGTTTGTAGGATTTTGAATCCGTGTCCGACAACAAAATAATGTCCTCCCGACTCTGACGAACTGTTAGGCTTTTAATACGTAAACATAGCAACACCCGGTCGCCCCTGGTCTTACACACAGTAGTTTAGTTTGTGGTCATCCAATTACATAATCTTTCTCCATCATACATCACTTTGTCAGTTGATGAAGAGTAGAGACCCAAGTGGTGATTGATGTGATTTACTGCGTAACCTCGGAATATTAAATCATGAGGTTCACTTCTGCTTTAAGAGTCAAAATGCTGTCGACCAGATCGCAACACGGCCGTCTTCAACATGTACTGGTCGCTGCTTTGGCTCTGGGTACGGATCACAGATGTGCCATCACTCAGAAGGTGTTCAAGGTCCGATTTGGGTTTACTGCGTGCCCCCGTCATTTTGGTGGAAGCAAGCAAGAGCCACACAATCAGAATTAGATTCAATTCAATTCAGTTTATTTGTATAGCCCAATTTCACAAATTACAAATTTGTATCGGAGTGCTTTACAATCTGTACACATAGACATCCCTGCCCCTAAACCTCACATCGGATCAGGAAAAACTCCCAAATAACCCTTCAGGGGGAAAAAAGGGAAGAAACCTGGAGGAGAGCAACAGAGGAGGATCCCTCTCCAGGATGGACAGATGCAATAGATGTAATGTGTACAGAAGGATATTCCTACAGTGGTAGTTTGCTTGCACATGCTTATATATCCACAATACATATGAGCATGAATGTATATGTACACATGCATAATAAATCCTCAAGAAACCTACCGTACATAACTGTGTGTGTGTGTGTGTGTGTGTGTAGGTGTGTGTGTGTGCACACTGGTGGGCGGGAGAGGTGGCGCCTGAGAGGTGGAGGGATGTTTTGACAATTTAGGACATATGTGAGAAATATCATAAGAATTAGAAATTAGATACAATGTACACTACCGTTCAAAAGTTTGGGGTCACTTAGAAATGTCTTTATTTTTCAAAGAAAAGCACTGTTTTTTCAATAAAGATAACATTAATCAAAAATACACACTATACATTGTTAATGTGGTAAATGACTATTCTAGGTGGAAACGTCTGGTTTCTAATGAAATATCTCCATAGGTGTATAGAGGCCCATTTCCATCAACTATCACTCCAGTGTTCTAATGGTACATTGTCTTTGATCATCGCCTTAGAAGACTAATGTCTGATTATAAAACCCTTGTGCAATTATGTTAGCACAGCTGAAAACAGTTATGCTGGTGATATAAGCCAGGGCTATTCAACTTCAGTAGCAAGTGGGCCGAATAAGAAAATCACGGGGGGTGTGAGGGCCGCACAGAATATTGATCAAATCAGCACCCGATGCTCACCTGTGCGAGAAGAGTTGTTGACGGGGGGGGGGGGGTGCTAGTGAGAGTCGCGCGCGAGCCGAGAAGGATTGTTGACGGACGGGGGGGGGGTTTGGTTGAGGCAACAGTGAAACTCGATGGCTCTGGGTTAGATGTCTCAATGTATAAAAGAGGCGTGTCCGTCAGTTTTATTTTTTCTTACCAAGCTATAGTGATTTGCAGGCAGTCTTGCGGGCCAGAGTTAAACTCAAACGGGCCGCTAGTTGAATAGGCCTGATATAAGCTATACAACTGGCCTTCCTTTGAGCTTGAAGTTTGAAGAACAAAATTAATACTTCAAATATTAATCATTATTTCTAACCTTGTCAATGTCTTGACTATATTTTCTATTGAATTTTCAATTCATTTGATAAATAAAAGTGAGTTTTCATGGAAGACACGAAATTGTCTGGATGACCCCAAACTTTTGAACGGTAGTGTATGTTTTTCAATTGCGGAAGAAACAGTTGTCATGATCTCAAGATGCACAGACAATAGCAACGGGGCATTTGCTCTGCTAAAAAAGGTCAAACAGAAATTGCATCCGACTGTTTTCGTGCTCGTATCATGCACATGTCTACATGCATGCATCCGTCTCATTCAAAAGCTGTGCAAAGCATATCGCTCCAGATTTATGGAAGCGTGAAACGAGCGGTACGTGTGCGTGTGTGAAACGCCGCTTTCATGGTTGACATTCTCCAAATAAACTAACTCCACCCTCAGGGCCAGGCAGAGGAAGGATGCTCCTGGCCCTGTTGCAGCAGAAAGAGTCACGTTATGATTCAGCTCGTCAGCCAATCTGTGGGTTGGTGGCAGTGTGAATCAGGACTGTTGCAAACTCCCACTCCAACACTTTGAGACTGACGTGTCTTTTGGATCATAAGTAAGTGTGACTAGCGAGGCTTGAGCTCTGAAGGTTTTTTTTTTCCATGTGCCCTAAATGTGACAACACAAACACATTTTTTAAAAGACTTAACACCACTCGTAAATAAAGAGTGAAGTGATCAGAAGATGTGATGCGGTGTCGGAAGTAACATTGTACTTCCAATCTAATGAAGCATTGTTTCTTTTACTTTAATATTATTTAACCTGTATTCACAATTCAAGCCATATAAGCTCATCTGTTCCTTAACAAGTGAAGAACCAATGTCCCTACAGAGAGCAATAGAGTTGTGTTATTGTAATATTAAAAATGGAATTGCCATCAATTTGGTAAACAATCAGATTTAGATTTTCCGAGCGAGCTCCTGCTCCAAGGAGCACAATGTGCAATGTCAGTTGAGCGGTGTCGGTGTCGGGTGGATTAGATGTGTCCTTTGGAGAAGGCGAGCGGTGTTAATCTGCAACACCACCACTGATCTATTGAGAGGAGCATCAGTGTGAATGCAGCCGCGGCGCCAATCAATATCGCCTTATTTGTTTGTAAAATGGTGTGTTGTCTCTCCTTCGAGTTGTGTAAGTTAAGGCCTTGCATTTAGGGAGCACATGCTAAAAGGGCTGAGAGCAGCGAGGGGCGGAACGGAGGGAGAGTTTGGCATTTCGATCCCACCGAGAGGCGAGCGAGGAGAGGATTCATAGAATGATCTCGGCTTCATTCACGAGCACAAAAGCCACTTGCTCTTTTCCTCGGTGAAGAAGAGGCCAGCTCTTTCTTTTGCATTTACCTGCTGAGCATCAGGATTGTATTCCTCTGCTGAAGCTGCAAACGGGGGAACTTTTAGTTTGACATCTGATGAGAGCAGTGTTGCCAGGTGCGCGGTTTTCCCGCGGAATTGGACTACTTTTGAAGCGTTGCCACGGGTTGAATTTTGTGTCCGCTGGTTCGGGTAGACTTATTTTACATGCAAATTACATGAATATCTTTAAATAAAAATCAATATTTTAAATGAAATAATTTATTTATACCCAAATCCTACCAAACTGACTCCAGATCAGTATGTACACACATGGACATGGGACACGCCCACATACACACACTTTAAAAGCAGTGTATATGGTTTGGCACGGGCATATTTTGAGTTCTGATATTGGGCTGGTTTTATTGGCCAGTGGGCTGGTTTTGTCACACAGACCTGGCAACCCTGGATGAGAGGAACCGTTTCTACGTGAGAGGTCCCGACGCAGAACACACGGCACCAAGGAGCCACGCGTGACTACAGCCACGCTTAACTAAAGGTATCTTTCACCATAAATGAGATTAACACAAACACAAATTGCTGAGTAAAATTAATTTGTGCAATTACGCAATGGTTTCTCTGTAACACAAACCCAGGGCTTCAATTAAGATCCTAACTATCGTAAATGTTCAAGGACTTCGATGAGTTCTTTGCTTTTCCCCGAGGCCCTTGTTTTACAGAGACTCATTCCTTGTAAGAAACATGAATTCACATGTTAGGATGAGGTTGTTTAAAAAAATGGCCCTTTCAAGGTTGCAGCACAACTTCATGAGGCAGTGCGCCCTCTGCAAACCTGATTATTGATCGCAGAAATCAGATTTGTTATTTTTAAAGTTCATCACTAGTGTGCAAAGTGGCATGCAAAGATAATAGTACGGGAGTGATGTATGGATGTAATGTACACTACCGTTCAAAAGTTTGGGATCACTTAGAAATGACTATTTTTCAAAGAAAAGCACTGTTTTTTCAATAAAGATAACATTACATTAATCAGAAATACACTCTCTACATTGTTAATGTGGTAAATGACTATTCTAGGTGGACACGTCTGGTTTCTAATGAAATATCTCCATAGGTGTATAGAGGCCCATTTCCATCAACTATCACTCCAGTGTTCTAATGGTACATTGTGTTTGCTAATCGCCTTAGAAGACTAATATCTGATTAGAAAACCCTTGTGCAATTATGCTAGCACAGCTGAAAACAGTTATGCTGGTGATATAAGCTATACAACTGGCCTTCCTTTGAGCTTGAAGTTTGTAGAACAAAATTAATATTTCAAATATTAATCATTATTTCTAACCTTGTCAATGTCTTGACTATATTTTATATTCATTTGATCAATAAAAGTGTGATTTTTCATGGAAGACACGAAATTGTCTGGGTGATCCCAAACCTTTGAACGGTAGTGTATACATGAGCTGGAACTTGATTCACTGCGATGTCACCGTCTATTACTTTAAAGAGAATCTAAACTATGAAGTGGAGCATACTACCAGATGAACTATACAATAGATGAATGAATGCTACACAAACATAAAATAACATAATGTGTGCTCCACACACATGTACACACACGCTCATTCCAAGCGGACCTCTATTTCAGTAAACGTGCTGCCCCGATGACGGCCCCATGATGAGAAGGGCTCAGTGCTGAAGAGCACATGACAGTCAAAGGTAGCGTCCTGTCAGTCAGCCAGGGTTGCGGTTGGATGCCAGGGTGGAGAGATAGCACTTTTTGATCTCTGGAAAATCATACTGAAACCTGAACCAGGCCTCCAAGAGAGCAGCTCACAGAAAAAAAACAGGTGTCCTGCACATAACACGACTGACAGTGGGCAGGGGGGGGGGGGGGGGGGGGGGGGACAATCACCCCTGATCCTCCCCACCATGCAATGTCACTGGGCTCATGAGCCAACGCCTCTCAGGAATAGCCGTGAGTTGTTAGGACACAGTGTCCCTTTCAAATCACACCGTCTCATCAATTCTATGAACTCTAGTCCCAAATGAGAGTAGCAGTGACCGGCCTTTCCAAATGGTAGCGTTTGAAGGCCTCGCTTTTCACGTATCGTTTTTTTAAAAAAAAGCAATGCCGTGAGTGTGCGCTGCAGAAAACATCGGCCCGGCAGGCCACGGCGGCGCCACAATGTGCCGTCTGCGGTTTTCCGGTCTCTGATGGAGAGCAAAGGTCAAAGGTCAGGGCTGGGCACACACAGAGGAGATCTCTCTGACCCGTGCTCACATGGCCTCTCACCTCCTCCACGTCACGGTAATACAAACAGCCCGGGACCTTAGATAAACATTTAGTGGCTATGAGAGAACTATTTCTGAGCGATGAGGAGCGTCTATTACTGGCGTCGCGGTTTGACCTTGCACCTGTTTGGTGTGGCATTAATGGAATGGAGGGTGGCTGTTCATGTGAGCGCCTGGCTATGCACCCCTGCGCTTTGCCCTTTCATATCCCTGTGTACTTCACATCAGTGCGTCTCGACATTGTGTTTTTGAGTGCACTCAGGCGGGGCCGTATTTTATTTTATTTTGTATATGTACACTACCGTTCAAAAGTTTGGGGTCATCCAGACAATTTCGTGTCTTCCATGAAAACTCACTTTTATGTATAAAATGAATTGAAAATTGAATAGAAAATATAGTCAAGACATTGACAAGGTTAGAAATAATGATTAATATTTGAAGTATTAATTTTGTTCTTCAAACTTCAAGCTCAAAGGAAGGCCAGTTGTAGAGCTTATATCACCAGCATAACTGTTTTCAGCTGTGCTAACATAATTGCACAAGGGTTTTCTAATCAGACATTAGTCTTCTAAGGCGATTAGCAAACACAATGTACCATTAGAACACTGGAGTGATAGTTGATGGAAATGGGCCTCTATACACCTATGGAGATATTTCATTAGAAACCAGACGTTTCCACCTAGAATAGTCATTTACCACATTAACAATGTATAGTGTGTATTTTTGATTAATGTTATCTTTATTGAAAAAACAGTGCTTTTCTTTGAAAAATAAAGACATTTCTAAGTGACCCCAAACTTTTGAACGGTAGTGTATGTGCAGGATTTCTGGGCCTCCTGAGATATACGCGTGCGTGAGAGGAGGAGTTTGTGCGTCTGCTGTATGTGTGTGGTGCTCCCCCATCGGTGAATCCCCCCCCCCACACACACACACCCAAACGCACAGGGACAACGCAATCAGATGTCGCCACAGGAACCTGATATAATGATCGCTGTGGAGTGTGCTAATTAACACTGAATAGAGCTCATAAGCGCGGCGGCCCTTTTGCCAACAAATCAGCCAACAGCACAGCGCACAGGCGTTTGTCAATGAGCCGAGCAGAGGCGGGGTCACACGCTCGGCACAAGATCTACCACCTCCATACACATCTGCAGCACATTGAGAAAACATGCTCCTTTATTGTGAGTGTGAACAGCGTGACAAGGCACACGACTTTGAGGGAATCGTGTCCTTGTTCAAGTGCCCTTAAGCTGTGTTCACTCCCTGCTGCAGTAAACAGTATCATTATTCATATCGCCATTGCCTATGAGGCTGTGTGCATACACGGAGGAAGCACCACACTGGCGTCGCACACATTCAAGCACACACTCGTACACAACTATGGTCTCCTTTGAGATGTCAGCGATCGGCTCACGGTTTGGTGGAGCCATTGTTCAGAGGGGCTCATATTCTTTTTACCGGTGGGGGTGGGGGGGTGGGGGGGGGGCTTTTGTTGTTGTAAACAGCATGAATTTTTAATCCAACCCCAGATTCAGGGCTGGTAATGAATGTGGCTCGGCAGCCAGCCTCTCTGGGGAGGGAGGCCCCTGGCTCCTGTTGCTAAGTTTCAGCAATGCCGGAGTTCTGGTGGAATCAGCCTGTTACGCCCCACCAATCTAACACACACAAACACACACACACATACACACACGCAGACACACACACACTCACAGACACACACCCACACACAGACACACACACTTACACACACACGGACAGACACATAGATACGCAGACACACACACAGACACACACAGACACAGAAACAGACACACACACACAAACACACTCACCCTCACACACACACACACTACTGACATAAATATATCAAATTAACCGTTATAGGCAAATAAACTATATAATGTAGAATAATTATTCTGAATCGTTATACTCATTTTATTAAAAACACACAATAAAAAATATATAGGTACTCAAGCACCCAGGCAGCCAGAGAAAGACTGCAACACTTTTCAATGAACTCACTCCCTTTCTATTAAGTCTCTTCCTCTCGCCAAGCTGATTTGAGGAGGAGTTCTACGTGTCTTTTTTCCCAGCTTGCTTTTTTTCTCCTTGGAGGATCCATTTCTTCGATTCTGCAGCCCGAGGCTGTCAGTCATTTTATTAGTCTAAAGCTTGCTAGTTCAATAATGTCAATTCCAAGCCTCGGACATTGACCTGAAGGACTTCCTCCTCAACACCAAGTCCCAAATCACCCACTTCTTCCACAGAATATTTCCTCCATCTAGCACTTTCACCATCAACACTAAAATGCCCTTAGACTCCTCCCAAACAGCTCACACCTGACCTCACAGCCCCAGCGAGAAGAACAGATCCATCTGCATCTTTCAGTGAAGTTGCCGACACCCTCAAATTGCACATAATGACTGCGTGGAAGCTTTGAAAAAGCCGAGGCTCTACAACGAAATTTCTCACATCCTCCTTACTCTATTCTTGACACATTAACCGCGTCTCATCTAAGAGAGAAACAGCAGTTGTGTGATCTGGAGTCTGAAAATAGATCTGTTCCCATTGGAGCTGTTCTTTCCTGTCACAGAGGCAAGCTTCAACACAACTGAGAGATGTATACTGTATGTCAAAAGGGTTAAATCAAAATGTTGCTTTTTAAAGTCAAAAAGCGGTGGAATTCTGCCCTGCCCACTTTTTTTCCGTTTACCCCTCCCAAAGCGATTAAATTGCCGATTGATTTTTGGATCTCAGCTCGATTCCTTGCCCCTCGCTCTCCGTCTCTTGCCATTGATCCTCACAAGGCTGCTGACTCCAAAGTCAGAGGACCCATCCTCTCTGGCCTCCGGAAATGAACTTGTTAGATGGTCTGTGCGATTTATTGCTCATGAGGCCGGGGTGTCTGTGTGTGAATGTGTGAGTGTCTCTTGAGGCTGTGTGCGTGTGTGTGTGCGTGTGCGAGAGCGAGAGAGAGAGAGAGAGAGCCAACTCTGCTTTCACAGGGCTTGAAATTTATTGCATGTCTGCATTTCTCTGTACACCAGTGCATGTGTGTGCGTCCGTGTGACGGAGTCAAGTGTTGAATTGATACCAGCACGCGCGAGCGTGCATGGATATGATTCATCTCTGACAACGTTTTTATGTGATACAACACAAGTTTTAGATCTTATCTTCTATGACAACTTCCTGACCCGCGGTGTTTTTACTTTCACTCTGCCTGAGCTTGTTTAGTGGCTTGTGTTGTCAGTTTCCTGCTGAGGTAAGATGTCGAGAGTTCATCCTGGTATTCCTCGTCGTACTGCTCCCCGATCCGCCCCGTCCACCTGTGTGTGGCGTCAGACACACCCCTGTCCTCTCCTGCAGCTCCCTCTGACATATTGATTGGGTTCCATTTAAAAGCCCTGTTCTCCCACCATTATTTACTCCAACGGTAAATCTTTACAATGCCGTAAAAGACTGTTTTACGGACTCGGATTATACAATCTCCCTGCTGCAGCGGCCAGACAGTCATGTGTCAGGCAAGCTGAGAGGAGACGAGGAGACGAGGTGTGGGCTCTGCACCTCATCCCTCCCCAGAGGTGCAATGGCACCAGAAAGGGCCTTGGCACTACTTTAAAGCGTACTCCAAGAGAATGAGCCGACTGCTCTCCCTCTACTTCCCTCTTCTCTCTCCAGTGTGCTTTGGCGCTTCTCCATCCTTTTGTTTTACGCGAGCAAAATGTTTTTGTACTTGGTACTGTGGCATTTCATTTGATAAAAGTGCCAGCTACTGGTATTGGTTTATCGTTCTGCAGAAACGGATCTTGCATAACTGACCCAGACCTCAAATGGAAGCATTGGGTTACATTATCCAACCAACTAAAGGCCTTTTGTGTAGTTTCAATCATCAGCGTGATGGGAATACTTTAGTGATGATAATTAATGTCGACGTGTGTGCTGCAGCAAAAAAATATGGAAATTATAAACTTTGGACGAACAAACACCATGGAAGGGCTGAATGATTAGCCTCCATCGGGACATCGCCAGGTATTGGAGACGACGCGCACAAGCTTCGACTGGTGGATTCTCGGAGGCCACTCTGCATCACCGTAAATCATTCAGCTTGGACATACCCGAGGTCTTTATTTTTATTAGGCGACATATGCTGCGCTTGTTCCCACTGCCTCTCCACACCCCCGGCCATCAGCCCTGCCCAGGCCCAGTGTAGCTCTGGTTCACATGGCCAAGTCACACCGGGGGTAATAAGTCCTTAATTTAGGAGCGGGGAGGCGGGCCGTGGTTGGCGTTTATTGGTGTTGATGCCGAGCAGACTTCAAAAAGCCAGTCGGCCCATAAATTATCTCTCTCAACGGACCCAGAGTGTTTCAGGAACAGAGCAAGACAGAGAGAGTCAATGAGTGTGAAAGCGAGGAAGAGAGAGAGGGAGAGAGAGAGAGTGTGTCTGTCGTTCAGTGGGTGTTTAGTTCTGCTTGGCTGTTGACTTTGGTGTACTTATTCTTTGATGTCAGCAACACCATCAACAAGAACCTTTTCCCAAACCCCCCGCAGTAGTTGTGCGCCGCTCATTCCCGCCTCACAAACTCATCCAAGTTGAACTCGGCTGTCCAAATCATCTGCCACTGGGAGCGCTCACACGGGATACCCAGGCTGAAAGTGTACACTTGAAGAAAAGAAAAAAGATCATTTGGAATAAACAATAAATAATTCAGAAGAGTAGTTAAATAAGTAATAGTGTGATATCTATTTCTTTGGTGGCGCTATTGCCTTTCTTTATTTATTCATGGCCTAAATAGACACCGTGTCTTGCGATGAAGAGCCGTCTCTTGAACTGAATCCTGAAGGGAAAGAGAAAGTTAGCGCTTCGTTTATCTTGCCTCTCACTCCGTACGCCTTTCTGTCCATCTCTGTGAGGCGGCGAGACGCGGGGCACAGTCTAGACTTTTTATTTTGTGGGGGATATGTAGGGGAAAGGGTCAAGGAGTGACATGGGCCAGCTGCGTAATCCTGATCATACCGGCTGCCCCAAATCTTCCCCTCCTACACCACACACACACACACACACACACACACACACACGTGTCTCCTGTAATACCCATTAGATGCTCCAAAAATACCCTCCCCCACCACATCCAGAGGATGATATCCAGCCCTCTCTAGGGAGATAGAATGTCTCTCTCCATATCTTGCAACCATGACCACAAATTAAGTGAGGGCTTCTGTGAAATATTCCCTTTTGTGTGGCTACGGGTTTAAAAGTGCCCAGAAGGATACAGAAACTGCTCAGTCAAGAAACGAACATATGTGTGAACACTTGAACATCAATTCACAATTAAGTGACGCAACCGCCTTCTCAAGCCCTCGAACTAGAGGGCTCATTGTCTCTGAGTCACAAAGTTGGGATACTTTAAAACACAGCTCTGAGTCGAGCGTCTGACAGTAAAACTACCTTTACTGTAGGTGGATTCATGACTTTGAATGATCAGATGAGAAAACAAACTCGTTAGAAGTGAACCACATAATTGAACACGTGATGGGGGTAACAGTGTGCTTCCTTTACATTCTTAAGGCAATAAAGATGGAAGGATGCCAGTGGCAGTGAACTCAGGTGGGTGGGCTGATGGGCTTTTGTTCAAGTGTTGACACCTTCTTATATGTTGACGGATGAGTGCTTCAGGAGCCAGTCAACAACTTGCTAATATACGGCCGCAACACGTTTTGCTGCTGAGGAGGACGGAGGCAGTGGAGGCGGTAGAGGCGGTAGAGGCGGTGGAGGAGGACGGAGGCGGTAGAGGCGGTAGAGGCGGTAGAGGCGGTGGAGGCGGTGGAGGCGGTGCGCCGCATGTCTGAGGAGTGTAAGCGTTTTAGCAGATAGGTGTACGGGAACACGCCGTCGTCCTGAAACATGTCCGGCTGCAGACAGAGGTCGTAAATCTAGCAGCGCCAGAATTTCAGCACCGGCTCCAGCGTGACCACGCACCTGCATTTTACAGTCTGCAATGTGGATATACACACACACACTTCGGACGACTACGTACAGTTCTCTTTCTGCCAAACTATTAGGCCCAGCTTTTGCAGGATTTTGTAGTCATCGTTTGAAAAACAGAAAAGGGTATTATATTCACAGACACACATCTGCACACGGTCGCAGGCGCATCCCTCACCGTCGGAGATTTCCTGGGGTGGAGAAAGGACAAGAAAACATAGCCAGGTCTGCCCCCTCTGGCCTGTGGCTGTTGGGAGGAGATGCCTCTCGCATCCCATTTCTCCCGGTCCACAGGAGGCCCATCTCCACACAGCCACTGACCCATCTGTCCCGCATGGCTAACTGGGCTCCTGTGTATTCAACACAGGAGAGCAACTCTGGAGGGAAAGGAGGGGGGGGGGGGGGGCTACAACATCTGGGAACCATCAAGCCAAGAGAGCCTTAGATCCTGAGATTCCAGTCTCCGACCCCTCTCCTCGCCTCCCCCTCTTGCCTCTACTCAACCCCTCCACCACCACTTTTCCTCTCCATCTGTCTCCCTCCCTCTCTCCTGTCCTCCTCCCCCTCTCTTTTTACTCTCCTCCCCTCGTCCCGGCTGCCCATCATTTCCATGTCTCTTCGGCAGTGGGCCTAATCCAAACAGATTGTCTAACTGTTTCAAAAACATACTCCCTTTCCCAGCCCCCTCTCTGTCCCGTGTTCATCCCGGGGAACAGACACTCTCTTTCATAGTGGAGGAGGTGCTGGTGTCAGTCTGGCTTGGGTTAGCAGGTTACTGCTGCACAGAACCATTTCGGAATGAGCCTGCTAGGCCCCAAAGCACTTTGGCAGATCCCCATTTAATACTCACTCCTAACGCATTACACGCCTTCCAACCCGCTCCTCTCCCTCTTCCTCCACACCCCTACTAGGTCTGTATAGGAATGGCCACAGCTGGCAACATAGGCCGACTATGTGTGTGGTTCAAAGCCCATTGTCTCAGGCATATTGTCCGGCCCTGCCACCCTATCCCGCAGGCTAGTGCTGGGCCAGGGATAGCCTTGGGGGGCAGGGGGCAGTAGGGGGCTCCGGAGCTGGGAGGTATCCCAGGAGACCACCAGGCCTCCCACTGGGTAGCCTGCCTCCATCTGAAGCTCCCCCCGCCACTGCCTGCTGAACTCCTGCATGCTGTGTTTTGTTTAGGAGGAAGCTCTGTCCCTATTTACCATAATTGAATTAAAAGGATTAACATGGTTCCAGTGTTGCTCACATCTGTGTTCTCTATGATTCCACCTCTCTCTAAGATGCTTGAGGATTCTTTTAGATGCACGATTTTACATAATTAAAGCCTGTTTGACAGAAAGGTAAACATGTTTTATTAAAAAGTCCATTAGAATGTACTTTGTTAAAATCTAAAAACATTGAATAAATGTTTGTTAAAGGCTTTTGAAGTGAAATGTTTCTGTATGTTGACATTTGAAACTAAATAAAGTAATCACACAATATGGCGCTGAAAAAAAATCCATTGGAACCAGCAGGAGGATTCTCCGTGTGGATTTGAGCCTTTTTGTGATGCTGCTGTCCCGATTGGATTGACTGAGGGTCAAGAAAGCCGTGGCCTGCAGATCAGAGGCTGGATTAATTGTTGACACTCTTCCAGTCCAAACAGAACCCGTACTACCCCAATTACACACACACACACACACACCCTCCCAACTACATCAAGGTCCTGACAGACACTTTGATTTATGTCTAGCCACCAACAAAAAAAGAGAACAAAATCAATTGGCTATTACCGCACTTAGCACCGGGCTGTCACCACCTGGGAGCAGGGTGTTGAAAATATAAGACAGAGCCCATACGACTCTTCCATACCACGACATAGACTCATTCCTGCTGGGGAGACACAGATCAGGACTCAATCTCCATAGACACAGCTAGTCTCCAAACTGAGTGTCTGTAACACTTGTGCTCAGGGGACGGTGGTAGCCCAGAGGTCAGAGAAGCCGGCCGGTGACTGAAGTGTCGCTGGTTAGAATACTGTGTGTGGAGAAAGCAACAACCACTGCCACGGCACCCATGAGCAAGGCTCGGACTTCCATCTGGCCAAGAGAAGAGTACTGCGGTTGTACTCGGTGGCTTACAGGCGCTTTGTAACTGCATGTATATGAAGCACAGTGTTGATTAAACAGATCAGATATTTAACATTAAATAAATGCAATAACTGAAAAAAACTTGGGCTGATACGCGAGTGATTACTAGCCGAGTAAACGTGATCAATAAAGTTAAAGCAGATTTAATCGCTCTCCACACTTTGACCCGACCGACCTCTTCTGTTGGTCAGAGGTCACTATCACATTTCCTCTTCTTTTTCTCAAATTGTGGGTCACTCTTTCTGATCCGATTGAGATCAGATATTCAATGCCGGGGGCACGAAATGTGCATCAACCCTTTTGCACAGCGGTCCTCTCCCCTGACATATTAGAATACAGTCGGCTACGGTTTTTACACCATCACTGCACCCCTTCACCTTCCCCTGACCCCGGGGTCCCGCACTCTAAATTGTCCCTGCTGCATTTAGGTCTTTATATTCCCAATGGAAACTATTCCTGGCATGCGTCATGCAAGCAACACGGGGATACTGTGATGGTTGGGGGGTAAGAAAAGGGGAAAGGCAGGAATGCGTGGATTTAGGGAACCGTGCACTGGGGCAAACTTTACTCAGATGCAGTGTGGGAAACAGAGTTCACACATTACTGTGCAACACCTTTTCACTTACCCCTTATATGGGCGTGCAGCTATATAATGCCTCCGCCCCCCCTCCTCTCCTCTGTCATATTGTCCCTTGCCAGCCCAGTCACCATGGCTGACCCAACAACTGTGTGTCTGCCAACTGGAATGCGGGCCAGGGTCAGTGGCGAGGGCCTCATGGCCTCCGAGGGACTATTCTGAGAGCAGGAGCTCATCTCTGTTCTAACCCTACACTGGCGTCTTGTGACCGTGTTAAAAATGGCCCGATGTGCTCACCGACTCGAAAACACAATCGCTCTCTCCCTCTATCTCGCTCTCCTGTGCTCTCACACACACACACACAAGGACTCGCTGGGGAGACGTGGGGATGTGCACCCGCAGACGCCTCATGTGGTCCCGTGTTCAGCTGATTTCACATTGCTGTATTTGTTTATTTGTTTATTTATTGGATCCCCATTAACTGACGCCTTAGCGACCGCTAATCTTCCTGGGGTCCACAGAAAGGACAAAATACAATACATACAAAAACATACAAAACATATCGTGAAACCAACAGTTAAAAATAGTACAACAAAGTAAAAAATAGTGCAGTCAGATGCACAGTACAGTCGAAGGATAAGATATATTTTATGCAATTCAACTTAATTCATACAAAGAAAAAGAAAATCAGATGACTAAAAAGCAATAGAATACGTCAAGTGGTGATTGTTCTTAGGTGCGCCTTTAATTGTTTTTTGAATGACAAATTATGACTCAATATTCCTCCTACTCCTGTAGTGTTAGTCACAGGCATCAATCAAATGTTCACCGGGTGAAACAGTGATATGATCATGGAGGTCAGTCAGCATATGTTTAGAAGTGTAAAGAAAGTACCGCATCAGATACATGTGGATTCACCCCGACTTGAACACCGTCAGTCTCCAAACATTACGCTCATACATGTTGCACAGCGACAACCTGCAAATCATCTTTGTGTCCGTCTGCAGTTTCAAGGTCCGACCCGCTGACCATACACTGTAATCACTGTGTATTTAGCGTTATCTTTAGAGAGCTGGCCCGTGTGAGACCTTTTTACGACACTGTAAACTTTAACTGCCTGGGTCTTACTGCTTTAACTCCAGTCCAGCAACCCAAGGGAACCAGGGAGATTACAGAAGGAGCTTATGGGATCGAAAGGGAGAAAGCCACTGTTGTCCATCTCAGCAGCAGCATGACAGCCCACGCGGCCAGCTGTTCTGACACCAACATGTAGAGAGGCAGAATTTTGCAAGTTATGTTCATAAGGTACCCGTCTACACGCAATGGGGCGTCTCACTCGTGAAGATATACAATACGGCCACATGCATTAAGGTCCAAACCAGCACTTAGCCTGTTTCTAATCTAATCTTTGTGATATCAATTCCATAACGTTTACTTTACTTCAGACACGATCAAACAATCACAAACTATAATTTGTATATTTTACTTTATTTATGGTTAAAGGATATGGATTAAACCGATCTCAATCTCCAAGACTGATATCTTACTGCCTTCTCCAGCTTGAATGGGCTTTTATCTCCAACTCTGCATGTGATGGAGAGGCTTCTTGCTGTTAAATCATCTATTTCATGAGTTGCTGGCAATCTAAGGGAACATCCTAAAGGAGGCTATTAGAGCCCAGCTTTGTTAATGCAGCCACCCATTAAAAAAATCCCCATGGAGCGAAGGAAAGTGGACTCTTTAAGTGTCTGAACACACACCAACGGGCTTGCACAAAGAAAGAAATATGCATACACACACACACACAATAATAAATAGACAAAATAATAGACATGTGCCACACAGCATCACAGGCATCCACTGCTTCTTGATGTAAACATTACACAATATTGTTAAAAATAAAACATTTCGTTCGACACAATCAGATGCTTGGGCATGAACACAATCCAGAACAATGATACAGCACATACGCACAGTACATATGCACAGACGTTGTGCAACACATACCCACAGAGACACCTGTTGCGACACTCGGATTGCCACGGCCCCGAGATAGTCGGTCATCTCTGAATGCGTGTGCACGTGAGCTCCTGGGGGCTGGGACAGCGCTGCCTTCTGGGTGCAACACAAACAGGACTTTTATAGGCATGTTTATGAGCGGTTGGTCGTAGTCCCCCGTTTTGGGACAGGCTGGGCTGTGCTAAGCTAAACCGAGCTGGGGGGGGGCGGTAAGGATTGATGTCAGGCAGGACAGTACAACCCTGTCTGGGCGTCTGGGTCATATACCACGACCTCTGCTCTCTCTGGTTCCAGCTCAAGTTGCTGTTTCATGTGGGCTCTCCTGCAGGGGGACACTAACTGTCAACATAGCTCCTCTGTGAATGGCTTAGGTCAGTGCACACATGTGGTTGTAGGGCGGCTAGTTGGAGCTCACAATAGATCACGTAGAGAAAGCACGGCACTGTGAAAAACGGACCCTATAAATAGGAGCTAAACATGCTATCGCAGTCAAACATGGTTATATTACTTTGGGTTGATGCATCGATGTTCCAACCACATCTGAGTTTACATTTAAGCACAAGGCGAACTATTAACCAAGGCATGGTTGCTTTCTAAGTTTTGTTAGGTTGTAATAGTTTATTTTGATAACATCTGCAGAGGGCTTATGTTTTAAATTAATACATATAGAAAGATATTATAATAGAAAATATTAGGGAGAATATTGATATTGTTATTAATGTATTATAGGGGTAATGTTTACTCTATGCAAATGTAAATGGCAAGAATTAATGTATGTTACATGAGAGTGACTGTATGTTAGTATTATAGATTGACGAGGCCGGTTGAATTCCGTGAAGTGACTCACAATAATAAGATGGGACTTTTATTGTGAAAGTGACTTTAATGCGGACAATAACAAGACGGGACTCTTATTGTGTAAATACTTGTTGAGCGACTTGACCGGAAGTGACGTTTTGACCGGGCCGGTGACATTGAGTATAAAACTCCGTGGATTAGAGAAATCGGGTCTCTTCCACAGGTATTCTTGACGCCGGAAGGAGGGCGGAGGAGCCGAAGAAGAGCACGATCGTGAGCCTTGAATGTTTGTTCTACACGTCCTGCCATTAAATATTGATAACTTAATTCACGCGCGTCCGGAAGCCTGTTTTCCATCATTTGCGAAGTGCCCAGTTTCAGAACTACTTTACAGTTTCTATGCTGTGTAGTTTTACCACAGCTGTGCTAAAGGCCAGATGAGGCCCTGACTCTGGGCTGAGGAATCATTACGGGCTCGTAAAGCGCCCTGCGCCAAGCCTCCACTCGATAAACCGGGATCCACATGGAGCCAATGCAGCTGATTAATTAGTCAAGCAATCAATGGGCTGTGCCTTTCATCCACTGATTTCCTCTTGTATTTTGCCCAGGTACTGCAGCAATTACTACACATGTTCAAATGCATGTGAGCAAGTACCCAACACACACATTCACGCAAGAAACCATACATAAAGACTCATACATTCACACACGTTTCTCTCACATACACTTGTCTACGAAATGATAATGAGGTACAAAAACAAAGAAAAACACTTCGAATTGGGGATGAGAGGCGACGGAGGGAGGGAGAAAAAAAAAGCTGAGGGAATAAGTAAGAAAGTTCTCACCTTCAAAGCGGTGGGAGCAGGCTGGCTGTCAGTCAGGAGAGGGAGGTGCCATTTGAAGGATCAGTCATCCCTGACAGTGCTGTCATGGAGAGCCTTAATTAGCCAGGATTACTTCCTCACTTAATGAAGCATGCGCTCCTTCGTCTCGGCCCGAATACCACTCTCCCCTCTCCCTATTTTCCCTCCCTCAGGTTTTCTCCTCCGTCTATCTCCCTCACTCATTCTCTGTCGCTCCTTCCTGTTCTGTGCCCTTCTCTCCAGGCAGGCGGCTCAGATCGCTCTTCATATTGGAGACTTCTCACATCCCCTATCACAGACACTCTGTCACTTTCACTAACCAAGGTGTGTGTGTGTGTGTGTTTACTCTCCTCTCTTTCATCCCAATGCACCCTCAATTCTTTCTCAATTGCTGTTAAAAGTGCAGCAGTTTTACTCGAGCACCGTACTTGGACAAGGCCTGTTGATTTCTCTATTTGAATGGCAGCCCGACGTGCAGTCTGAGTAACAAACTTTAAGAACAATTAACTTTGTGGTCCTTTTAAAGCGGCGCTGCAATGATGCCCCACATCTGAGCAAATTAAACCGATTGGCTCGTTTCGGATTTTTCTGCAGGAGAGGGCAATGTTGGTTACCTTAGTGAAAGTGTTGCTTATTAATGAGACATCTCCCTTTTCATTGAATTCTGACCAGAAAATGCAAACGCGTTGCAATTTGTTGAAGACATTTAAACCTGTTCAAGGATTGCAGACAAAGATGAAATAGTTAAGTAAGACACAGAGGATGAGCTGAGAAGGGGAAAAAAGAGTGGTGAAAGAGAGGGCTGACTAATAAAGTCGTGAAAGGATGGGCAGAGTATTAAGAGAAGAGGAGGAAGAAGAGGAGGAGGAGAGAAGTGAAGGAGAGGTATGGGGCTCGGAGGAGCAAGGAGAGCAATTTGCCGCCACAGCGCACACAATGTCCCCTCCATGCCTGTGGGCCATGTGAAGACTGCTCCTTCAATTACACTTCACACTGGTCAGGGAGACAGACAGACAGAAAGACAGAGAGAGAGAGACGGATATAGATAGAGGCACAAAGATCTCAATGTAGATAGACAGAAATCTGGAAGAAAGAGTGGAGCGGACAGTCAATGGGTAATGTTCAAAGCTGTTCTGTGTATTTGTTGACTAGTTCTGGGTCTGAACGATGAAGCCAATGTAGTAGTTAATGCCTTTAATGAAGAAGACGAAGTTAAATTGTACAGAAGTCTATGAGAATATAGAGTAAACATGAGTTTATGGTCTCAATCAATAGTGTGAAGTCTTCGTCAATACAGCATGGTGTTCCTTTTGTAAATGATGGTCCCGTTCAGAGAAAATGGAGGATGAAGCAGGGCTTTAGAGCGGAGCTACCTTGGGATTGACAGGTTGCAACCACAGCAGTATCTGGTCCGGGAGGAAACCTTTCAGTGGGTTTCCAAATCATGATAGTTTATTCGAACATTTTGGTCGCCTAAAAATGTATTATTTAGTGTTTAGTTAGCTCCACTCTCTCATGTCACTTCTGGTTGCAAGAAAAACTAAATGGCTTTAAAATGTCAGTCCACAGTGACGTTTCTTGCTAGAACTATAAATGCCCAGAAACTCAGCAAATTACTGGCTCCTCAGTCAGCGAGATTCTGACAACAAAAATAACATCCTCATTCGATTAAATGTCTATAATTATCTATATTTCTATCTACCTGACAAGGACCTCTAGTCGCCATGCAAAGTATCAATAGTGTCAGAAAAGTTGCACAACCTTTCTATAAAGCCAAAAAACACCTTGTAGTGGGGAGGTATAATATGTAACTGTGGCTGTGATGTTTCCCAACCTTAAATCTAACCAGAGCAGTGAAAGATCAGAAAGCAGATATATTTGCTCATATTTGTTGTTTTGGGAGCGTAAACCTCGGAGGTGGTGTTTATTCGCTCGACTTTTCAGGATATTACATTTCATGTCATTTAGCAGACGCTTTTATCCAAAGCGACTTACAATAAGTGCATCAACCATGAGAACAAGAATAAAGAAAGTAACATTTCTTCAAGAAAGCCAAACTACAAAAATATCATAAGTAAGAGCCATTTAAGTGCCACTGAAGTGCTAATCTGTTTTTATTCAAGATATAGTCGGAAAAGATGTGTTTTTAGTTTCCGGCGGAAGATGTAGAGACTTCCTGCTGTCCTGGATATCATCCAAGAAAGATACACTCGCACAAAGCAGTGGCACTATCTATAGTCATGTAATTCCTGAACGTAAAGGGAAGCTCTGGTGATATAATATTACACTGCCTTAACAGATTTAAGAAAGAATGGTGAAAATGTATGAAGTAGAGATTGAAATATCCAGATTATTTCTGACGGGTCAGTTTCCAAAAACAGCAAATCCTACATTTCCCACACTTAAAAAAAACCGAAGAAGACATTGATCAACTGTTTAGAAGTTAACCGATATCCACCAGTAAAACTATTCCAGTACCCCTTTAACCCTCCTGTTACCTTTTGGGTCAATTTGACCCCATTCAATGTTTAATGTCGGTGTTCTTTGGGGTCAATTTGACCCCAGGCTGTTTTTCACTGTGTCAAACATATAAGAAATATCAACTTTTTTATATATTTAAAGGGCTATTTAGGTAGTCAACAAACAAACATAAAGTACCTCACACTTAAACTTGGGAAACAATATTAATTCTAATAATTTTCTGGAGGTTTTAATTGCTGGGCTCAAATTGACCCCGAGGGTAAAATATGTTAGTAAATGTAAAGGTAACAGGAGGGTTAAAACAGTATCTTGGATATTCTACACAAATGTATTCTATAACTTCACTGATGAGGCCACACATAGTCCAGTATGTTTGTAAAGCAGCATCTACATGAGAATAAAAATACTGGAGAAGAGTAAGACATCCAGTCCACATGGGACAGGACAACAGGCCACAGGGACCTCCAGCTGGACAGATGCATTGGTAGAAGGACCGCAGCCTAGGAGCCAACATGGCGAACAGATAAGCAGCCAACAGAGGGGCTGATTGAGGGTGACAGGAGGGCATGCTCCAATACAGGCCGCAGTCGAGGTGGAGGCTGGCTCCCTCTTCCAGCCCTTCCTCAGTAGGTCTCTCAAACATGCCCACCGGTCCGGCTGCTGACGACGAGGAGGGAGGTAGGGGGCTGGAGGAATTGAGGGATGGAGGTTTGGGAGTGTCGGGGGGGGCGGAGGGGTTTGGGGGGTGTCTGTATCAATCCGTCACAGGCTGACAGCTGACTCCTGCGCCGGCCGCGGCCACGGGCAACTGACCAGAACCAGGCCGGAGCTGGCCAGCTGTATGTGTGCGTCTGTGTGCGTCTGTGTGCGTCTGTGTGCGTGTCTTTCAGCTGCGCAACCATTCGACACAGGCACATATACGTCTCATCTTCCATCCGACGGTAGCCGTATCCTGCTCGCCATCTCCCTGCCTCTCGCTCTCCCCCCGCCTCCCCGCCCTGTCCGTGACATCTTACAAGTCAATCCATCAGTTTCGGCGAGCTGGCATGAGCGCTGCATTTATCCAGAGCACACCCTGCCTGTCATACTTGCTGAAGTATTTTTTATTTAGCTTGACCTTCAAACCAATCCACTTTTCTCCTCCTGTAGTGCCTCAGGTATGTGCAGCGACATAAGAGAGCCCTGGGAGAGAACGGGAAGGCAGAGAACAACATCTGGTGTCTTTCAGTTCCACCCTCCGCAGCTTTTACCTGGGATCCTGGAATGTGAAAACCTCCGTCTCTGGTATGCCCTCACAAATAAAGAGATCGTTTCATCTGCATCCATCTGTGTGTGTGTCGGCTCTTGTGTGTGTGTGTGTGCACTCGGGTTGACTCAAATGTTCGCTTGTTGTTGGTAATTGAATGTGTTGATTCATTGCGACTGAATTTAAAGTCATTACATGTCCTCAAAATCATGGACATTGTGTGCGACTAAAAGGATGTTACTTATTTGTTTGTTAGTATTGTACAATGCAAAATCATATTACGAATACATTTTCTGTAACTACCAGCATAAACAGTGGCAGTTTAATTAATCATAACATTTCTGCTGTCTACAGCAATTTGTTGGGAGTTGTCTCCCTTACTCTCACTTCCATTGAGATGATCGTGCTCCATATGTTTTAGTGTTTAACACACACACACACACACACACACACACACACAGCTCCAATTTGAATTCAGGAGGACCCTGTGTTCCTCATGTCTGTTTTTTCAACCTGATTTCCCCCCCCCCCCCCCCATCCCCATTCTTCAACAAACCTCAATCCCCACGGCCCCTCCCCATCGTGCCTCCCGCAAGCCTCCCCTCCACCACCACCCCCTCCGGCTTCTGACAGTACCTCAGCGGGGGAGCACAGCCCTGATGGATGCCACAGATGGGCCTTTCCCTTGGAGCTCCCAGCCATGGCGCAGTGTGTGCTCAGCAGGGTCAGAAGCCAGGCCTTCCCATGAAATGCATGTTGTAACAGGAAACAAAAGAAGGGCCCCCATCCCCACCAAAAGCCAGAGCACCCCCTTTAGCCTCTTCTCCGAGCCCAAGAACAGGGGGGATGGGAGGGTCGTGGAGCTAGCCAGGGAGGCTGAGCGAGTGTGAGGGGGCCCGGAGGGTTAAAAGTCGGAGGGGGCGATGAGTCACAGAGAAGGGGGAGCAGTACTTAAAAGAAAAATGAGAAAAAGATGTGAGGGGACATTTTCAGCTGGAGTGTCAGATGGACAACTCTGCTCTCTCACACAGGGCTTTGTCTTGTCCCCTTTGTTCTATGCAACAGAGTCCCTGCCACTACTGCCTGAGTGCATGGCTTTCACGCTAATTCACATGAGTGCGTTTATAATTGAGTGGCTCAGAAAGTGTACACGTGCGCTTGCTGTTTGTTGCATTGTGATTGTGACATACAGTTGTTGTCCAGTTAGAAATCCACCCACATCCCACCCAGTCCTCAGCGGACTGCACGGCACCTCAGTCACCTCAGCTTGGACTGTTGGACAGACCCTAAAGGGTGTGACTAATTATATCATAGCTCTATACAAAATAATGTAATACAATTTATTACAGCGCAGAGAGAAAGAGATGTAGATGTGTATATATATATATATATATTATATATATAAATATATATATTCAGATATAGATATAAAAAGATTTATAACAGCTGAGTGTTTGTCAAGGCTCAGGAAACCCTTGCAGGTGTTTGAGTTAATTAGACAATTCAAGTGATTTTTTTTTAATTACTACATACTTTTTTTTTCATGATATTCTAATATTTAGAGGATATTTGAGTTTCTTTTCTTAAGCTGTAATCCATCTATATTAAAAAATAAAAAAAATGCAATATTTCAGTTGATTTGTAATGATGAAGAATAGATGACATTTTTTTTTTTTTTTTGCATTACAGAAAGAAAATTATCTTATCACAATATTCTAATTTTCTGAGACAGTCCTGTATAGGTAGATAGATAGATAGAGATACAAAGATAGAAAGACAAATGTGATTTTTAAAGTGCTGATAGATATTCAGACATATGCATAAATGGACCTTCCTTCTTCTCTCCATCTCTCACCGGGTGGGTGCAGTGCGGTGTGTGTGTGTGTGTGTGTGTGTGTGTGTGTGTGTGTGTATCTGCATTCAGTTGAGCCAAGCTGATCCTAGTTAGATTCCAGCATGTTGGAGCTGAGAGTCACACCAGGCAGCATCGCCAGCCTCTGGCTATCCACTAAATTAAAGGCCTAATGCACAATCCTTCGCGCAGGCTGACAAACTAATGAAATGGAGAAGTAGGGGCCCCCGGGAGGATATAGGCGGCAGATGAAGATGCCTCCAATGAGGGATTCAACCCAGGAGCAACCTCGCCACCTTGTCTTTTCCATCCACGTCTCCCTATCTCTCTCTTGCTTTCTTGCTCCCTCTCTCCATTATTCTCTTCCCATCGCTCACTTTCTCTTTCTCTGCACAAAGCCAATGGTGCCAACAGAATGTCTAAGTGCATTGGGAAGATGCTATACAGTTCTGCAGTTCTATGTGTGCGTGTCTGTGTGTGTCTGTGTGTGTGCGTCAATGGGTTTTTAAATGGACGTACGGTTTTAGGCAGCGGCCTGTTTGTTGCCTCCAAACATGACCGTCCCCACAGAGGACTGAACAGACTTAACCCACTAACCTTGGAAGAGGTGCTTTGTCTATAAATAACTTCCACCAATTAAAGCTGTTTTTCTGAGTCCTCCCCAGTGAGCCCGGCACCTCGGAGTCCCCGACGACTCGTCTCTTGAGCAGAACCACAACCCTGCTAATTAGAGTTGCTATCATTCACCTGCCCCCGCCTAGCCGCCTGGCCCCACTGTCACACACACGTAAACACACACAGGCACAACTGCGTGCACATATAAATACAAAAAATACCTACATTCATCCACAAAAAGATACCACTATATTAATACAATCCAAGCAGACAATTAGGCCCGAGGAGATGGCCCAGTCATTTAGTTATTTGGCCACTTGTTCCACATGGGTGTTTTATCAGAAGTGCCAACAGAGTACAGGAAGAAATGGATGAAAAAGAAGAGGAGGATGCATCACAACCCCGCAGTGCTTTTGGCGAGTGAGAAAAGGCAATTGGAGGCGAGGGAGAGTGAACGCTATGGAAGGGAATGGGCTGAATCACATTTTAATTGCCATCGCTATTAATTAGAAGTCTTGGAAATGGGTTGCGGTTTGGGTCTTTCCCCCCCATCCCTCCCTCTGGTTTGTTGTCCTGATGAAGCTATCTATTAACAACTTAATTGCCGCCTGGTCGGCGGTGGTGTGCCGTGGCAGCCACAGCGAGTTAAACAGCCTCCCTGACACGCAGTTCTGGAGGCTGACTCGTTAGCTGGATGGCTGGCTGAGGGAACACTTTTTGGTTGAATCACTAAGACAAACGACAAAACACACAATCAGTGTGCCTGAACGCCGCAATGACAATCGCAATGAGACTTATCTTCTCGGTTAAAACGCCTCTTGCGTCTCTTATCCCTGCGCTCGTGTGTTTGTCATTGTCATGGGTGTGAAATTGGTCAGTCAGATGCTGATGATGAAGAGGGTGAAATGTAATGAATTCTCTCTCGCCCCATAAGTGGTTGACCTAGGGTTGATCGTGGGTTAACACCACTTCACCCTGAAGACAGGTTTCATTAGCAATTATATTGTGCATTAACACTCACAACGTGTGGGTAAATGTTCAGAGTTTGTGCACTGCCTTACATGGGTGTGTGTGTGTGTGTGTGTGTGTTGGTGTGTCGTTTAGTGGGTATCACTGCTATTCCACAAGTAGAAAGCTGGCTTTATGACTGAGCCGAAGCATGAAGAATGGTGTGTGTGTCATTGACACCCACAGCCGGGGACTGTCAGTCAACCCCTATCCGTCTATCAGCGTCTGCTTACCAGCCTGCAGTCGGATGTGCCGTGCTAAATGGCATTTTTACACATTAATGCATTCGATTGCACCGAGGGATGGATGGAAGGCTGTGGTAGCTACACAAGACATCGACACCCCCCTCCCCTCCCCCCGCCAACACCACGAACAACCCCTGAACACATAGGCGCTAATAACCCCGACTTTGACATTTGAAGTCACGTTATCAGAGGGCTCATTTGGAGCACAGAAGCCCCAGGCGGGAGGCTCTGTTCATCAGGTAGGCCAGGGCTGCTGAAGACTGGAGGGTCAGGTCGGGTAGGGAGCGTAAAGAGGGCGGGTTGGAAGGGCAGTGGGTGTCAGAGCCTCTGGGTTTGACATTCGCAGCACAACCAGACAGCAGAGAAGGATGCTGGGTTGCATTCCTGCTCTGCACGCATGACAGAGCCCCTCTCTGCACACAGCCCCACAATCCCACACACGACCTTTCAAGAAAACAGTCAACTTCGGGGTTTTTTTTCTTCTTCTCTTGCAGCGTTACTGACTCCGAAGGTGAGACAACAATATCAAAACACATTGTTGATTAATATAGTCTGTACTCCATTCAATTCCTTTTTTTCTCCTCTGGCTCCATCCTTGACACGTGTTGAGAG
The DNA here is from genome assembly GCF_029220125.1 of Pseudoliparis swirei. Classification (NCBI taxonomy): domain Eukaryota; kingdom Metazoa; phylum Chordata; class Actinopteri; order Perciformes; family Liparidae; genus Pseudoliparis; species Pseudoliparis swirei. Next base: position 5,724,248 of record NC_079394.1, read on the forward strand.
AAGTTAGCGGCAGGCGTGCGATCTGGATTAGTGCCAAGCTGCACACCATAATTCTCAAATCTAAAAACTGGCAGCAGGCTGGACTGCGTGGATCAGGATCATCTTCTCGCTCTGCCTCCTTGTCTTTGTGCACATACCTTTATGCTTCTTTTTCTCCGTAGCTATGTTTATACAAATGTGTGTGTGTGTGTGTGTACGTGTATGCGTGTGCAGGTTAGATGGCGCTCACAGGGTCAGGAGAAGCTGCAGGGCTCTGCTGACGGCTGCAGGAAACCAATCAACCTTGTCTGTGTATTCCCCGACCTGTCGTTTTCTTAATGACCTGCCCTGACAGGCCTGCTGCAGCCACGGCCGAACCTCCCTGCACCACTCAATGGATGACCGGCCCCCATCAGCAACATGCTAATGACCCAAAGAGAGGGAGAGGGAAGGGGTTGGATAAGAGAAATGGGTGGAGGCATGAAGGAAGAGAGGAAGAAGAATACCGAAAGAAAAATAAGGGTAGGGTGACCGAAAAGACGAGTTCTCAGTTTACAAACGATCGAGGCCATCAAGGCACGGCGAGCCGCCTGAAATGCATCTCTGCGTGACCTTTATGAAGTCGATACACAATACCTGCAGCATTTTGGATAATTGCAAAATATTTAAAAAATGTGAGGTCCAAGTAATATTATGTTGTATACCGTGTGTGAGAGTATATGTGTGTGTGTGTGTGAGAGAATGGGTGAAAATTGATTGATCTCATAAGGCAGCAATGATCCACTCCTCCCGCTACCTGCAGTGATAATTTCCTTTTTGACTCGATGTTTTGCTTTTCCTCCATAAGTGTTGCAATACAACAACAACAACAACGCTCTGCGTCGCTGCTGTCGGTTCACAGCACTACAGTACACACCTAAAAAAAATGCCAAAACAGCCATAATTCATGGAGACTACAGGTATGACAGTGGCACAGCAAAATAATGTTTAACACTCATCAGCATGTCATGTTTTATTAGGTGATAACTAATAAAAATGTGGGTTTAGTCGAAATAATCGGACAAAACGGAAATGATTCTGGAAAACATCTCGTAATTCGGGACAATCAAAAATAATTTGGAATGACTGATCGCTATAATGGTGACAGTTGGCAAGCAAATGCATCCTAGTTCAACGGTCAACTGGTGTGGTGATATGCTAAACTACAAATGTAATATTTTTATTTGGCTTTAGTTCACATGTTTTCCACATGCCTCCTTCCTTTCCACCTATCATTTGAATCTTCATCTTTTTTTGATCTTCCTTTCAGTCTACGCTGATACAAATCCGTCGTCTCTATCGTTCAAACCGGGCGCGTGTTCAACAGCGTCTAGTCGCTCGATGTTTTTAGAGTGGATTCGAGGGATTATCAAACATATCAAGCCAATGTTAGAGCAGGAACGTGGTCTGTTTTTGTGTTTGCCCGGAGACTCACATCCCTACAACGCACAAGACGGCAAACTAGAAGACATGCTTCGAATGCTTTTTGTCATCCAATGTTTGGCTGAGTATGAAGCAAATCAATTAAATGTCAGATATTTACTTTTTGTTCCCTATGTCATTTCAGTGAAGTCAAGACACTTCCAATAGTTGTGAAGAAAACAGTAACGCCGGTGTCATAACTTCTCATTGTTAAGGAACCAACAATCTTTGTCATCCAGTCCTGTCGTCAAATCCATAATTACCACAAATTTGCTTTGCTTTAATTTACAGTCATCTTCTGCCATATTGTGTTTGTGTTCACCTCACCATTGCCAGGATGTCGTACACAGCGTCGGTCAACATGAGGAGCAATTTCAGAAAAGCACCTTCTCTGCGTTCTCGTTTCATCACTGAGATCAGCACGTCTACAAAGAGCAACGTAGGTGAACCTTGTCCCACTCCTATTCTAGATGTAATTATAGCGGCAGTATAATGGTACCACATATGCTTTTTGAATTTTTTTACATTTTACATCGTGGCACACAATTATATGCTTTCGAAAAGTCGATGTGTGCAATAATCTAAATGTCAGGAAGTGTTCACTGCAATCTCTGGACTCCTGCCTGCTCTCAGAAAGTCTTTACCCGGATGAAAGTCTGATATTTTCTTTAAGAAATGCAATTATATCACTTTTCTATACTTTTAATCACACATGACATAATAGTTGCTGCCGTAAGAAACACCTTTGTTAAAACACGTTATCTATCTGGCGAAGAAGCTGCGAAATGAGTAACTAGACACAAAAGACGCAGCGAATCGTATTCCATCCAGCGGAGCTCCTTTCAAAAACTTTATTTGGTGAATAGCATGATACATCTCTTCTGACATGACCGAGTCATCTACTCACAGTCATGCTATACTTCTTTTAAACGCAGTGAGTTTTCTCTCTGATCAGCTGGAAGGTTGAACTACCCCCATATGAAGTTCTCTCAGCCTTTGCATCCTCACAGTCCATCATATTCTGCCATTAAGTTTTTTTTCCAAAAAGAAGGCAGAGCTTTTTGTGAACATTTCAGCAAATGTGTTTCCACGAGTTCAGGGTTTCAATCCGGGTTCTCACCAACCCTGATGACTTTTAAAGCAATTAAGTCTGTGTACATGTATTTCCCTTATACAATATAAGTGCAATAAAGAAAACTAATGTTTTCTGCATTTGATCCTGCATTGTTTTGCCAGAGTCCTGTATTGCCACCTGATGGAGTGGCACCATCAAATAAACTAGGGGTGTTTTTTCAAGCAGTCTATTTGAACAAATCCTAACGAAGATGAGTTATGAGTAAAAGCCCATTTACTTTACAAGTATTTACAACTACTACATTTGTTTTTGCGTCTACACATTTTAATTAAATTGTTGCCATTTCAGTCTTATCAACCATTTCATTGGAATTCTGAAGGTGTGCAGTTATTTATCAGAGAGGGCGAAGTCGCCACTCCCACGCAAAGTATTCTGGTCCATAGCCAACACGGCTCCTCAGCAAGAGATCAGCTTTCTTTTTAGAATATAGCACCCACTGGGGAATTTATGTTTTCAGTGGACTACAATGACCATCAGCCCCAATTTTCTTTTTTTGCGATTTCGTCCGATAATTGTTTAACTTTAAGTAACGTTACAGTGAAAACTGCCCGCACAGCAGATAGATATCCCTTCATCTCTCCATACTGATATTCACACATCGATCCAGCCAACTAACAAACCAACCGTGCTGGTGTCCATTTCTCCACTTTCCATCGCTGCTCTGTGCTATTGTCTGGTCATTTAGGTCATTGACCTGTAATCTGATAGCAGTCAATACATTAACCAAATGAGCTTCCTAATATCTGAATCTTGCTGCAAGCATACGCACTCTCAATAATCTTGTGTACAATAACAGCATTAACACAGAAAGGAGGAGTTAGGGTGATTGGAGGGAGTTTGTGTGTGTGTGTGGGGGGGGGGGGGAACACTGAGGATGAAAGAAAATAAGAAAACCCGTATCTATCATTGAACACTGAGCTTTTTTTTCTTCCTGTTGTACGAGACATGGCTGTGTGTGCAATTCATCATCTTTTATTTAGAAGATGTACGGAGACCCATAAAGCCAAGTAAGATGAAATATGTCTCTTGAATAAATTGTGAATATTCTGTGTTTTCTTTCTGTGATGGAACAGTAGTTCAATCCGCGTCATTGTGATGCTGCCAGAATCCCCTGGCAGGCACAAGGAGGTTTGGGACTTTTAAGCCGTTTGTTTCATCTCAGGTATTAACCCCAATTTTATACCTACGCAGTGAGATAATCATGGTTTCAAGCTGTTAGTATTTTCTTCACTTACCAAATCTGCAGACTTTTAATCCCTGGAAACTAATTAAGATTTATATAATTATCATTTTCACCAGTTTAGTTCAGTCAGTTTGGGTGTGTGTGTGCCTCAGCGTGTGCGTGCGTGTGTGTGTGTGTGTGTGTGTAAAGATTGAAGGAGTGGGGAAAAAAGACAAACCATAGAAGAAGAAATTGGAGAAAAGCACGTGGACACCCGACGTCTCTGAGAGTAACGTGAATGACGGTAGAGTGTGAGACAAGGCTTCCTTTATGTGTGTTAGGAGGCATCATGCTGCTGCAGTGCTTTGGGTGGGCACTGACTGACCACCCTTCTGACCCCCCCCACACACACACACACACACACCCTTGTCAGACTCTGAAAATACCTCACATTCCTTCTACAGCCGAGGAGAGATAACAAAGGAATGGCCGGGCATTGCATACCTGCCTGCGCTGTGGACTCAGAAACCGCTTCTTTCCTGCTTCTTAAAACCACTGGACACCACACCTTATCTCGGCCATCCCGCACAGCGATGTCACAGGCTGTTTGCTAATGAGATAGAGTGGACTGTACAGCTAAGTGAGCCACCGACGTGGCTCACCTGGTAATCCCATTGAAGTGAAACCTCATCCTACTGTCTGAGCAGTGTGTTGGCTCCACCTTGTACCTGGGCCCCCGACTCATACCCTTGCCGACTCCAGCTCCATCACTCTCCCCCGGGATGAGGTTCTCTCTTTCTCCTGGGCTCAAGTTGCAAGCTCAGGTGTCCTGGATTTCCTGGGTCTCTCTCCTCCGGTTTCACCTCTTGTAACATGCCTCCTTTCCTTTTGCCATCCTCAGGTCACCGACCCTATTCACCCATGGGTCTTCATCAGGATGACAAAGGGGGATGGCTGCCAGATGCAGTGCTCCTCATTCACGTGTTGGTGTTGGTCCACCGATGCACAATCAAGATCAAATAGATGATATTGCTTGAATGGGAGAAAGCAGATATATTTCCAGGGCCAGTTCATTGTAGTGTAATGGGAGAGCTTCACAGTCAGGTGATGTTTCTCCGGATGACGTCTCTCAAAACCTCTGCTGTACGTTGGCCACTACAGCACCGACAGTGGAAGAGGGCTTCCCAAAGAGACATGCAGGTGGAAATATACTGTGATTCAACCATCACTATAGCAAACGGTCTCTCATTCTCACTTCACGCTCTTACCTCTCAAACCATTGTGAAGCCTACCTGGTCACCAATGAAACTGAAGAAAAGAGCGTGGAGTATTTTTATCTTTGTTCATCAGAGATTATAGGTATTCTTTTTTTAATATGGTAATTCTATTGAATGAATATAGATTAAGAAATCAGTAATATAACAATTTTGAGTACATACTGTAAACTCCTGCAGGGTCAGCTGCCCTATCATGTATGTTACAAAGAGTGGGGAGGCTAAGCTGCTGATCCTTTGTTTAGTATTTCAGATATCAATATGTGATGTTCTCTGAAATATCTTAAGACTCAGGATGTTACAGTTCCATTTGGTAACACGTGACTTGGTACTCTAGCATCCTCACCACAGAAAAAACACAACCACTGACTTTGAAAAGCAGTAATACAATATATATAAAAAGGTCTTATAACACTGTAATAACAATTATATTGTTGGCAAGTGACAACAGCAAGTGAAAAAAGTTGCTGCAAATGGTAGACACACATGTGGTTGTATTGTAACGGAAACACACAAAACAATGCCAGGGATACCAGAGAGCCCAGGGAGTGAACTCGCTTGGCTCCGAGTTGACACGCATTTGTAAAGCAGCCGTCACCACTACAATCTACACAAACCACTGCGTGCACTACTGTCCAAAAACTTTGTGATGCCCACCCACAGGTGAGCATTGTCCCTTCAATCTCCGTGCACCCAAAATACAGCGAGAGAGGATGCTGGAGCAAAATTTTGCTTCTGGCACGGTGGAATAAAAATGCACCTGTCCTGAGTCAAACCTTGAACACTACGACAACAATTGCACAATGAATGGCAATATCCAGACAAATGTCCTGACAGCGTGCTTTCCACTGCGTCTGTGTCGTAGAAAAATATATATTGCTTCAAAATATAGTTTGTTTTCTTCAATTCTATGGAAATAACATATTTAGTGTGGTTGCTGTTCATTTATTTTATGAAACATTGCCAGTATATGTCGTAAACTAACCATTTTTAGGAGCAATAAGCCACTTGAGGCCATGATTTACACAGATTTTACAAAGCTAAGGCGCGTTATTAGACACGACATGGCTTATTTGTTAATTTTACACACAAATCTAGCAATTATATTTACCAAGATTGCAGCCTACCGCCCCACTTGAATGGCTGAAGATCCAGATACAGCAAGAAGAAGGGGTCCACCAGCAGTGATGATGATCCAGAGAGCAAAGGAAGCAGCTCCATCCCTCATGTAAAAAACAGCCTGCACAAAAAGTGTAGAACAGTTATCATTCAGTCATCATCCATATACTTAGAATTTACATAACGCTGACAATAATTAGAATAAACAGTTCTTATTTTAATTTGTCTCGTTCTGTTATTTTAATTTTAACATAAAAGGTCATCTCTGGCCTTTTTGCGTTTTTTATTCAGTGTATTCACATTAGCTTTAACCACAATTAGAATACACATGTATTGTGTTTTACTAGAGCTACAGCGATAGCCTACACCCTACATCAGGGAATATATGTTGCTCTTATCTTAGCTTCTAGGCCTCACTTTACACGCAGGCAGATGGATAAACAGCTCATTACAAAGAACCATGTTTACTTCCAATCACACAAAACGTTATCACCTGGTTGGATTAGCGTCACATTATTGGAATCGTCAAATAACGCACAATTCAACTCTTTTGGAACGAAATTTCAACGCTAACCAGCTAACTTTGTGGAATTAACTCACATAATTGGAGGGGAACGCCAGACGGAGTTTCTCACAGCAACAACTTTGCAGTTAAGCACTTTTCTCCTTCTCGTTCAGGCATGTCTGGAGTTGTTTTTAACAAGAACTGGCCAACTCGACTGGATGTGACTGGATAAAACGATATGACCTGAACGCATCATCAGGAGGAGTTGTTGCCTGTGAGGCGTTTAGATAACATCTGTGAATTGAAATGCAACAAAAAAAAGGACGTCGGTTACTCTGATGTATCTGCAGTAAATTGAAGTTAAACGGAAATCTAAAAGCACTCATTTAAAAATGGAAATGTTACAGCACATGACACACCAGGAACAGAACAAAGTAAACGAATTAAAAAACATGATAAAACGTGTTACTTTGTAATTTATAGTGGGCAGTGGAGAGATGTATGTTTTTGTTATTGTATAACGGAGGTTCCCAAATGTAAGGGCAAGATAAGTCTGGAGGATTGAGTGGTAATAGACATGATAAAAAGCTGGAAAGAAATCAATTCGAAAAAATATTTCATTGTATTCAATATTTCTTTCATCTTTGCTTTTTTATGAACAACTGAATAATTTAACTCCTTGAGTTCTCTCAAAAGTATTTGCTTGAAACACTGTGAAAAGTCACTCTTATAGGTCCCCAAAGTCAAAACTGATAATTACATAGAACTGATGATGAGGGGTTGCAAGTATTGCTTTATTCTAAGGAGTCACAAGCCAATAAGTTTGAGAACCACTGCTCTGCAATATACAATGCTATCACACCTATAACAAGCCAAATAAATTTAATTTGATCAATTTAAATACTATAGAATGACAAAAATAGTTTCCAACCAAGGCAATAAAATACCACAAAGTGTATTTCTGTGCATACAAATGTCAATTCTCAGCATTATTTATGACCTAAAAAGATTTGAGGGGACAGACGGAAAGGAGTCACTTAGATTTGGGTGAATTTTGGAAGCGTATTAAAAAAATGGGAGGGGGGGGGGGGTAGCACATCGAGGGCTGAGCTGTGAGCACAGCAGGAGGCCATGTCCCCTCAGGCAGGGGTGTCCGAGCATGGCACCCCCCAGGGGCAGAACAGACAGACAGAGCCACGTAGGGTTAACATGATGGTAACAGCGGTGGGCATCAGCCTCGCCGCCTCTCATTGGCTCGTCCTTGTAGAAATGCCAGGCCCTTGGGTGTGGTGGGGGTGTTTTTTGTTTAAAAGACAGTGGGTGTGTCGTGTGGCGCTAACGTGGTCCAGTGGTAATCCCACATGGCACAGGCAAAGCCCCAGGTAGTGTTTTAGGAGAACAGTGGCAGCTTTGTGTCATAGCTAGCCAGGCCCAATGTGTCAGCTGGGTGTTTCCCCAAATCAGCCTCGTCCTCCACCAGGACAGGCCTCAGCCACAATGGGCTGCTGAAGATGACATATGCTGAAGGCAGAGACTGACTCTGTGTGTGTGTGTGTGTGTAATGTGTAATTTGACACTGACACACACACACACATACATGCATGCCTGTATGACTTTTTTTCTTCTCATAAGCAAACGCATGTATTCATGGAGGTGTGTGTCAGTGTTTAAACGTCTGCCTGCCAGCCTGCCAGTACATGTGTAAGTGTATACAGTGCACATAGACGTGGGTGTGCGTGTGTGTGCGTGCGTGTGTGTGCGTGCGTGTGTGTACTCAGACCGACAGTGGCGGGGGTCTTATTGATGTTGATGCAGTCCAAACATCTTTATTTAAAGCTGATGTGGTTAAAGTAGCCTCTTAAGCCGCCCTCTCCACGCCTCTGTGGTCTAAGCCGGCGTGAAGAGGTGTGCTAATCGCTCTGCCGTGTCTGCCGTGCGTGACCGGCGGGAAAGTTCCCTGTAGCCCAACAATTTGATCACAGCTGATTGGCGACGCACCCGTTGCACACAAGGCAAACAGGGCAGAGAATGAGACTAGAGCGTTACTTGTTTGCTCAAAGGTGACAATCTGAGCAATCTTTGAGCACCCCGTTTGGATCCACGAGTACAGCGTCGAGTCTGTGGAGGGTTGAGCAGCAGCAGCAGAACCTTCCCCTGCTCCTCTGCTGATCTCGCCGCCTCAGGCCTGTTGTGACTGGATGCTGCCGTCCAAGCCGACATGTCAGTGTGAGACGGGCTCTCCCTGACCTCTCGGGCGCTAGGGGCCTCCCAGCCCCGAGGAGGGGCCCCCCTGCTCCATCACATCCCTTCCAATTACTGACATCCTGCCGCCTTTGAACACACAGGAATCATCGTGAAGAATAGCAGAGGTCAGACTGCAGATGGAGAGGGGTGGAAACGGCAGAGTCTAAGTAAGAGGGGAAGAAAGAGAAAAGAGGGAAGAAGAGTGAAAAGCTATTTGTGTCATTGATGCCTCTGTAGCCCCTCCACCAACCCGACATCCTTTTCAAGGCTTCTGACTGAACCCTAATCAGGAGCAACTGTTTCAACAGCATAGACTGAGGGGCAGTGAGGGCCTTCCAGTGGGTTTAAACAGAGAGAGAAAACACACATATTCCATTTTCCTCCTCAAAGAAAGACTAGTTTGGGTCAGTAAAACAACTGCCATGTTAGATCAAATAAATGAAAGGGGAATGTGTAGAGCGTCATTGTGTTCTCTGAATGTACAATGTAGAACAACATCCTCTAATCCAATCACGAGGCCTCCCTCGGAGAGCATTACTTTTCAAAAGTGATTTACATGAAATGACATTTTACACAGTAATTGTTGAACATGGACTTTTTGAGAGGGAGACGTATAAAGTGAACGAGCAGCTCGGTTGTGGGATTGAGACACACAAGCTGGGACTGGTTTCAACGCACACAATGTATTTTTCGGTTAAACTCATTGATGAATGAATAACTGGGCTCAGGGAAAGGAATGGGGGGTGGGGGATGGGGGACGGGGGAGGGGGGGGCGGTGTTTACGCAGGCTGTGGCTGTCCCGTAACAAATGACATATAATATTGGTTGGTGCGCCTGGCAAAGGCCCAGTGCCCTTAAACCCAAATTAACCTTTCCAAACCCATATCCCCTTGGCACAATGAAAAATCTCGCACGTATACGTATGAGTCCACACTTTTACAAATACAAACACACACATACATACACACTCGCAAAGAAAACAACACTGAAGGAACTCTTCCAAACTGTGGTGAACCGCCAGGCCAGAAATGCCTCTAAGGCCTCCCTTTCAGCCTGCACTGTACTGCTGAGTAGCCATATCAAGGGTCATTAAAGGGTCAGAATGGGCTGATATTAGACTCAAGCAATTCCCTTCCAGCATATATAACGTGCATCACATTGGTAGTTTGGACGTGTTCACTGTAGTGTGGAAAGCATAAAAATTGTTTCTCCTCAACTATATGATTCATGCTTTTTTGTATTTCAGTTGAAGCAAATTAGTTTTTGTGCTGTCTACATTTCAACAAAATACACTGTGTGTGTGTGTGTATGTGTGAAAGTAGAGTTTAAAGGGTGTTGAAAACTATTAGCCTGCTGCAGAGAGGCGCTGTGCAGAGAATGAGTGATGAATTATTGAAGTGGCTCTTTGGTGTGAATGAAGTGTTGAAAATGTCTCTAGTCACGTAGCGCTCTGACGCTCCTGCACGAGGCTTTCAACAGCATGTGTTCAAATTCATGTGTTGGTTCAGAAAACTACTGGTGCGCGCCTCTTTTTTCAGAACCGCGAACAAAATGCAGAAAAGTGGGTGCCTACAGTTCCCCTCTTTTATTAATCTGCACTTCATTCTCTTTCCGTCGAAACATTTCACTTACTGCTATAACAGCTTCTTCTTCTTTTTTTTATTACTTTTCTACCTTTTCCTCTCCTCTCCTGTTCTCATACAACAGGGGCCTCCGACTGTCCTCTTGTTCCGGCACATCCAGTGATCAGTCACTGGGATTCCACTCTTTCAAGTCTTCCCGGTTTCAAAGAGCCATTGCCTTTGGGGGGAGAGTGAACAGGAATCTGAACCAATGCGTTTGGACAGCGAGGCCGCCCGCTCCCGCACGTTACACCCCAACAGCACCGGCGGAGGAGGGGGGGAGCGAAAGAGAAAGAGGAGGAGAAGGGCTCTCAAATACGCATCACACATGAAAGTCCCCTCACTCCGACTGGGAGAAATCACGGGCCCTGACGGAAAGGTAACAGCCGGCCGCAGGCACCGGGCGAGTTGCTAGGAGACAGGGAAGCACTGTATGGTCGACGGGATGAGCGGATGGCTGGTTGTATTCGCTCAAACGGAGCTCACTGACACGTACAGACACGCTGACAACGTACAGCGAAACGTAAACACACCGAGACATGAAGGGAAGAGACGTAACAGAAATAAATAATATGACATGACTGCATGAAAAAAAGTATTTTTAAGACAGAGTTGACAACTGCCGTATGTTCCCGAATTTACTTTTTTTTGTTGCACGATAACAATAACAATCAATTTATCCTGCTCTTCATCTTATGCATTAGGAATAATCACAGCTATATGAAAGGGGGACACAAGGTGTCGGTCCCCGTGCAGCAGGGATGTGAGTTCTCTTTCCAGTGGTAAGGTGCTTTATGGTCGAGGTAGTAATAAGATGGCTGCTTGCCTCCTATCCTTGACCCGCTGCTGAACCTCCCATCGTTGACACGGCTGCACAAGAGGGATGGGAAATGGCAAGAGCCAAGCAACTATACCTGACTGTGTTCGGTCAACAGGAGAGCTACAGCTCCTGACTCATTCAACCTCTTAATTTCAATCTCTCCTCCTGACCCAGAATTCCTTCCCCTCGATCTGACACGTTAGTTCCTGTGAGGAGAGCATCCTGGGGATTAGGCATGACGTGATGTGTTTCCAATGATTTCGCTCCCTCACTATGTGGTGAGCGATGCTCTGTGGAATGAACCAGCATGCCCACAGATAGGGGTTTGGGATGAGAGCAGGGGGAGGCTAACTCGCCTTATCTTAAGTATTTGGAGGGGAGGACAGAGACGCCTTCTCTTCCATTATATCATTATGTAAACACCGGGCTGTGCCGCAGGTTGACAGGCTGTATTTCATAAATTGGTACAGAACAAGCCTGTCTGTATTAAGGTGTGCTTACATCACACTGAGAAATCAATCTGTTTAATTGGTCTGCTTTTGTCAAATGTATTAGTTTAAGACCTGTAGGAGACCATTATATTGACGAGTGTAAATGAATATGCTTTCAGCCCTTAAGATTTGTTGTTATGATTTATTGTGCTGACTAAACATGTTTTCCCTCACTTGACCAGACCCACTGACGGAGGGGAGAAGATATGACGAGAAGAAAGGTGTGAGGACCGGCACAACTCATCTTCAAAGTGGTTAATTTCATGATTGCAGTCATAATGATGCAACATTGGATGAGCTGCATACAAAGGCAAGTTCAATGAGTCTATTGTATAATGCTGCAAGAGACCATCACCTGTGTCTGAAGCATATATCTACCAGACCTGTTTTGCATATGATGGTTTTTTTCTTCAACCAAGCTGACTGAGTTTATCTCCCCTTACACTGTTTTTAAGTCACGTCAACCATTTTAGCATTCACGGCGAGCCACGGCAAGGCACAATAACAAGTGGTCTATTCAAATTAAATCAGTAATGGCATTGTCCATATTTCAGGCAGGTCATGCGTTTTTATTTATTCAAAGAATAAAGACAGGTCGGTTCCTCTCACAATTATCTCTTTTCATTTAAAGAATGAATGTGCATGTCAGGGCTTCTTTGACTCTCTTTCTTTCTATTCTAAGTCCCCCCCCCCCCCCCCATCCTCGCTGCCCCCGCCATCACTGGTCGACAGTAGAGGTCGTTAGTGGAAGAGGGATGATGCCAAACTTGACTGGAGTCGAGCCTTATCTCTATTCTTTACACTCTCGCTTTTATTTCAAGGGCTTTGTTTACACACGCCCCATTAATCACCTTCTGCCTTCCCACAATCCCACAGCATTTAAATGGGGTGCTCGTCCGGGGGACACTGCGCAGGCACAGGTGCGAGTGTAAATCTCTCTTTCTTCACCTCTTAAGAAGGAAACGAAGACTCCCAGACCTCTGGTCACCTTCTCCTCTCAGGTTCCCCTATTATCTCTTCTTTACTCTGCCCTTGGCCTTGATCGCGATCTCGACCATCACTCCAACATGTGCGCCCCGGAGCGGTGCGGTTACCAGACATTCACGCAACGCCTCACCTGAGCACCCGTCTGCCTGGCCCACCAACACCACATTATGCAGACACCCGACTGACACCGCCTCATGTCCTGACAGCCGTAGTGTAAGGGTATGCAGACAGGATGTTGTTGAGCAAACATTAATCACACCACAGGAACCCACAGGCAGAGAGGAAGACAGAGGACAAAGGAGAAACCGCCCGCCAATGGCTCCAAGGACTGCGGGGTCACCTCTAGCAGGACATCTCTCCGTAAAGTGCCGTAAACCTCAAATGGTTTGCAGACGGTCCTCCATCGGCCTCACTGAGGGATGGAAGCCACAATGTTGTCGTCCATGTTCCAAAGTGTCCACATTTTCCCTTGTTTTTTCAGGTGTGGAATAAGAAATAATCAGCCCGCTGCATTCAGTCCTGTATTATTGATATCAATTAATGTGTGAAAATAGGTGAAAACGGGAGGCAATGTTTTGCCATGATTACCGCACATGAGAAAATGTGTGAAGTAATTGTCTGTGCTTCTCTGCAGATACATAGCTGTCGAGGAAATGTGCAGTCCATGGGAGCTTACTGGGAGTGCTTTAATGCATAGCCCTGCTTAATTGCCTAGTCAATGCATTCATCATTCAGAATGCAGAGCCCGGGTAAAATGAATTGAATTATCTAGCGGGGAGAACAAAGAGATGTACAATGAGTTTGTGCGTAATTTATTGTTGCAGAGTGAAGCAAGTGGGGAGCAAGAGAGGCTGGGAGAATAAGAAGCAGCGAGGGAAGATAGAGAGACCTGGAGGACAGGAGAGAGGGGGAAAGAGAGAGAGAGGGAGAGTGAGTGAGGCAGACACAAAAAGATGAGGGAGGAGAGGGAAGATAGAGAGGTCTGGGGGAAGAGAGGAGAGAGGTGGGGAATGAGAGAGAGAGTGAGAGAAATGAGTAGGAGAGAGGAGATAGGGAGGCCAACAGAAGTGTGTGTGGGGGGGGGAGGGGGAGGAGGAGAGGAAGACAGGCAGGATGTGGAAGGAGAGAGATAATAGTGAAGCCTGGAGGAGGAAGAAGAGGAGAGATGGAGGGAAAGAGAGGAACAGAGAGGGAGGAGAGGGCAGCGTGTGTGCAGAGCCAGAGATAGACCAGAGACAGACCTGACACCTTCCTCCAGATTCCTGAGGGGATACAACACAAGCTGTGTGTGTGTGTGTGCGTGTGTGGGTGTGTGTGTGAGTGTACGTAGGTGTGTGTGGGGGGGGGATGGGGTACGTGGAGGTATGTCTGTGCGTGTGTGTGTGGGGGGTACGTAGAAGTGTGTGCCTGTGAGTGTAGGTAGGTGTGTGTGTGTCTGCGTGTGTGGGGGGTACGTGGAGGTGTGTGTGTGTGTGTGTACGTAGGTGTGTGTCTGAGTGTGGGGGGGGGGGGGGTGTGAGTGTATGTAGGTGTGTGTGTGTGTGTGTGTGTGTGGGGGGGGGGTACGTGGAGGTGTGTGTACGTAGGTGTGTGTGTGTGTGTGTGTGTCTACATGCCTGCACAAGTATGGAATTTCCCGGAGATTTCTTGCATTGTCGTCCGTGTAAATGTTGAATGAGCGGTCCTCACCTTTCCCAGGTTGAACTCCTTCACAGCGTCCTCCGTGAAGCCAGCCCTCGTCCACGGTCCCTCTCACTCAGACACAGACACACATTTACTCCACCAAGTCTCCATCTCCCTCCGTTGACTGTGAAGTAATTGCGGTCAGTATGGAAGAGAAAGCTTGTGGAGCTCGTGGTGGTGGAGAAAGGGGGGGGGGGGGGCGGACTGAGGAAAATCTATTTCCCAATACTATCTAACTGCAGCCTTCCTTCCAATGGACTTGCATTCCTGGTACTGGCTGTGTCCCATTGATTCCTTTCCAACATCATCTGAAAATCTATGAGCATAAAGGGCAGCTCTGCAAAGTACAAAACACATCAAGTGCACATCATGTTCTATACGGTGACTGTAGGAGGAAACTCTCCATCTCGCCTTGCTCGTTCTCTTGCTCTTGTGTTCTTCCTAATACCTCTTCCCATTATTCTCACCCCCATCCTCAAACAGTGGGAAGTGGGAAGGATAGATCCAGACAGAAGAGGGGAAGAGAAGTGGAGGTGAATAAGAGGGAGAGGAGCAGAGGAGAGGCATCGGAGAAAAGGCCGTATGGATTATTCTGAGCGGCTTGTGACAGCCCCTGATAGTGCATTATACAGAAGGGAGCTAAGCAATGCACGTCCACACGCTGTTTCTGTGGAATAACTCAAACCTGGCAACCTAGCGCAGGCTTTAAATCAGATGTGCGGCTCGTTATTCTGTATTTTACTTCAATAATTGCCATGTATGTCATTGTCGTCTCTTCTGTCCGCACACTGCCTATCAAATGACACCAAACACAACTGGTGTCTCTCAAAGCAGATTTATGTGTGCGCTTCTTTTCTGTGAAGATATAATGTCTAGACCGAAGCCTTTAGAATGTAATCATGGCATCGGTACAACATTCCTCGGAGGGATCCATACTGTCCTTCACACATTCAAGCAGATGGAGTCGGTGCCAAACAGCTCAGTGCTGAGACTGGGAGCAGGCTCCCCAGTTCCTCCTACTCCAAGCGCTTGCCAAGGATTTAAAATTAGACTGAAGAGATACATATTGTACTGTATGGTTTAGAGCTACGGCTGAGCATAACGCCACCTTTCGATAAAATGGAGGCAAATATTCAATATGAAGATAGGGAGAGGGGGGGGGGGGGGTGAGAGTGAGGGGGTGCATTCAACGTTTCGGGAAAATTGTCAAAGCTGTAAAAGTGTTTCAAGGGACTTCAAAAATATGTGTCAATAAGAGGCACAGATATTGATTGCCTTTACCATTAGCCATCTAATGATAATTATTTTCTGACTGCGGGCTCCCTCGAAGGCATTATCGGGGGAAATGTAAGAAGATCTAAATATGTATTAGTTGGCCTGGAAGAGATGGAATATCAAGGTGGTCAGCTGGTCAGCACACTTTGTACACCAGGGGTCACCGACCTCTTTGAGACGGATACCCGAAAGGTAGCGAGCAATATGAAGGCCTTTTTTAATTAATTATCTTTCCTTGGTTTGCCTTTAAATAATGAATATGATGCTTTTATTTGTCTACATATATTTGGAGACTGTCTGACAATTTGTTTACTGATTACTCTTATTGATTCCTCATAATCATTATTAATATTCTCACCAAGTGATCAAAGGAAACCAGAGAAATTATTCACTCATATTTATACATGCAAGTGTAATCATTTCTCTGTTTATCTGTCAAATGTGTCCATTTAACATTTAAAAGTCAGCATCATACTTTTCACATTTTTGCACAAAGAAGTTGTGTGTCCACCAACGCCTTCTTGTGCCAGCCTAAAACAGCATGTGTTCTTCTGAACGGGCCCAGCTGGGAGTGCTTGAGTGGGTTCGGGTGTTTTCAACTGAAAGAGTTGCTATGATACGGAATATCTACGGATGTAAAAATGTCACGCACTAGGTATAGAGTGCTTGAAGGCACTGGGAGAGAGGACGGGCCTGCGGCTCTCTGCGTGTTCATGACATTTTGAGGGCGAGGAAATATCTCACCGAGTACCATCGTTGGGTTCAAGAGGTACTTTTGTGTTTTTTGCCCGGCCCCTCCTTCCCTGTGACTAGACGGCCTGGTCAGAAGTGGCAGTGAGAAACAAAGTGTTTTACTGAAGGTTGAAAAGTGCGCAGCACAGAATAGATGCTCAGCACATGTTTACGTGCCCAGAGGCAGTTGCTCATGGGCACCGTGCGGGCAACCCCTGGTGTACACCATGCAACTGTCATGTGTTGTCGTAGCGAGAGAGGACCCAAATGCCGACACTACTTCCAAACCTATATTTAATTCTGAATTACAACTAGACAGGTAACACAGGCCGACAAACACGATCCAAACGGTACGAAGCCACACTGGGAATGAGACGAACAGGGTCTAAATACACAGGCAAGGTGAAGGTGATTGGACACTGGGGAACGAGACACAGGTGGACACAATGAGGGCGGGGCTAGCAATCACACAGGAGGAAACTATCAGGACCAGGGCAGACAATCACAGGGAGACAGGTGACACGAGGACTTCAAAACAAGACAAAAAAACGAGACAGAAACTCCGGGTCATGACAGCAACAAGGTCAGTTGCGAAATGTAACATTTAAATGTGACTTAAATTGGCAAGTAACAAGGGGCTTCAGTTTAGTTTGGGCAATCGTCGGTAAAGTCTGTGTTTTTTGTGATTACTTACAATTTCTGTTTGGTCAATCTATGTCTGTCGCTCTTCAATGTCTTTGACGGTTCCTGTGACAGTGTCTCGAGACACTCTGCGTTGATAGTTTGAAGCAGTCCCGGTGATTGGCGGCGCCGCAGCGCCATGGTGGAATATTCGACGAGTTAATTCTCCAGGTGTGATCACCGCTTGAGGGCTCGCCACCAACAGGAAGAGATCAACAAAAGTGGTCCTCCCACACAACTGCCCCTCTTAGGCACACACACACACACACACACACACTTACTGTAAATATTGTGTTGTTTTTTATTGTAAATAGTGTGTACTTGTTGCCCTTGCACATTCCTGCTGAGCATTGCCACTTTCATTTCACTGCACACCCTGTGTGTGTATGTGACAAATAAAACATCTTGAATCTCTTGAATCTCTGTTCATAAGACCCGACTAGGACTTTGGCAAATATTTTGGTTTATCTATTTGTTGCACAACGATCATACGAAAGCATAACAACGTCACACAAAGAACCACATCAATAATATGCAGGCTGCATCACCCTGATGACAGATGTTCAGTTCCTGTTGCTTCTTCTTGGGTTGGTGTTGATTCGTGAGCTTGTCGTAACATTTGGTTTTACTAACTCTGTTAACTTTTTAACTGTTTAAATCTTCTAATTCAACTTATTTGATCCGGTCACCATCACAGAAGCATGTTTCCCTTCGGTCCTTCCTCATACACTGTGACGAGCGCCCGATCACGCAGGTGCGATTTGATCTGCCAATCACGAAGCTGGACCTGACCAAACTACCTTTGCTAAATGGCTGATAGAGTTGACTTTAACTTGAATTACGTACGACTCGCATCACTGTCGTATGATTTATGGGACTCGAGTGACTGAGGACACTATTATGACTAAACTCATGTGACAATGTTGACGTTTAGGTTCTAATGGGTCAGAATTAGTCAGCAATGCAAGTGTCCATGAGTCATTGGAGTTAAGTGCAGCAGTACAGGTGAGGTTACATTTCCTTCCAACACATGGGTAAATGAATGGGTTAAAGTGTAACTAAACCGTGTGTCTTTATACCATGTAGTATTCATGTTCTAATAATAATAATAATAATCCATACAATTTCTATAGCGCTTTTCAGAATACTCAAAGACGCTTTACAACACATAGTTAAAATATCCTAAAAGCTATGCATTAAAAATAACTAAAATTACAATAAAAACAAACGATAAAAGCAAATAAGAACGTAGAGAGCACACAATCCCACATTAAAAGCAGTTTTGAACAGGTGGGTTTTGATTTGTGATTTGAACAATGAAAGTTCGGTGCAGACTCGGATGATTTTGGGGAGAGAGGGATCCATTTGTATACGCCTCCAGTCAGAAATGTCTGAGTTAAAGAGTTTTGACACAACCAACATGCCTACAAAATAACTATTATGCCGGATTGAATATTTACATTGTACTCAGCCTCACACATCGGGACAATGTGCGACACGACCAAACTGCCCTGTGGTGAACAAGCACCGACACACAGCTATGTCCCACGCCGGCATGTTGACGAGAGGCCTCGGAGACAACATGTCTATGTCAAAAAAATGACAAAGCAGTGTCATATATGGCTACAAGCTGGAGTGATGTTAAAGTGACTGAAAGCTGGAAGGAAGAGAGAGGAAGAGAGGGCTCTAAATAGAGAGAAGAGGTCAGTGGAGGACTTCACAACCACCGGCCCTATCGTAAGAGTTTAGTCAGAAGATGGACATCACAGTGTTCACGTTAGCTGGATTTGGCTCTCTGCTTGTGCCACAGATACAACTATTCTGCAGGTTTTGCTCACTGAACGCCGGTGTTTTCAGAGAGGCTTAGCTGAGAAGATGAATAGAGAGACAAAGGGGCCAGAGAGGATCTTGGACCCAGAGGAGGAATGCAGAGAAAGGATGAGCCCTTTCTAAGACGATGGGGGACAGCCAGAGCCCAAAAGAAGATCCTGTTTGCTGTCCCTTGATACAGTATACACACTAAATAGTCTTTGCAGCCGATTTCAGAGACAGACCCTTGTCTTTGTTCAGCTAATAGGCAGACTACTCTAAACGGGCTGTTTTTCAACCCTCTGACACAAAGACACTTTTTCATGACTCCTCATGTCATCGTTTTCCTGCTCCTCTTCTTCAGATATCCGGAACAGAGCGCTCTCTGTCTTGATGTGTCGCTCCCACAGCACAGGAGCTCTGAGCTAACTCTCACACTGCTCCCCATTGCCTGCCTCGACAACCCAGTGAAACTACACTGCATAGCAGACAAAAGACAGGAGTAAGTCCCATAGAGGAGCTATGTGAGCCGTTAAATGGCCAAAATGGTCAGTCATAATACCCAACGGCTGAAATCAACATTTTACTGCTGCCCATTAAGATTTTGCTCATAAAGACAGAATCAATAGTTGAAGATGATATTCCTATGCCAGCTATACAGATTTGTACCATTAACAGAGCAGTCCCTTGGCTAAGTCCGTACAAACATGATATACATTTTAATGAGGTATGTTGCCCTATTCTAAGATGGTCTGTACTTGTTGTCAGCTGCACTGTATACCCAGGAGCTGTTGTTACCTGACTGCTCTGAACCCTCAGGCGGTTTCGCACCTACTGGAGGGGAACAGAGTTCATTATCTAAGAGCAATTTCCACTGGTGGTTCTCAGCCTGAACTCCTGCACGCAAACCGTAAACAGACAAGCTTCCAACGAATACAGGCCCAGAAAAAACACACACATTACCTACATCTATATAGATATGTTTGTATCTCCTCTCAAACTAGGTATGTCAGTTATACGAATTGTCAATTTATGTGTTGTTGTTTTTTCAATTCCAACTTTGGATTTTAGTGGATTTTAGTCATGACACGTTGCATGTATAATGAACTGTGTAAATATTCAGCACGAGTAAAAACTCACCAAAAGCCAAGTTACAGGGGACCTCCCTGGCAGCAGCTTCTTCTTCACAACGTTCCATTAAATTGACTAAACTTGCTTGATGAACAAAAAACTTCCTTTTTCCCTTTAAAAATTCTTATTTCTGATATTATTAAAACCAGGGTTATCCAATTGATTTTAATTTAATTAAAATTAGTTTGTAAAGTTTGAATCTCTCACCATGGCAAAAACATTGCGGTCTAAATGTCTGAAGATGTATTTTAAGTGCTGCTTTTCACCTGTTGCTTTATACATTCTTTAACCATTAATGTGCTGTTTTCATGAGAGTGCCATCAAATGTCACAACAGCTGTCTGTAGACTTTGATGGATCAATCTCTCTCCCACCAGCCATCCCCAGGGCTTTCATCTGCTTATCTCTGACCACTGTCTGTCTGACTGACCGCCTCACTGCTCATTCACACTCTGAGGCTTCCACATAATCCTGCAGCTCTCAAAAAAAAACTCCACAGCTACTCAATGAGCACAACCATTAGTTGAGGCAGGTTTGCGAGTGAAGAATTTCCCTCATTTTACACTTTTTTTGCGTGCAAACGTGGTATGCAAACAGATACGGAAGCATTCCCCGTTTACTGACAACTCGCTGCTTGTGTTGGGCCTCCCTCAAGCCCATTCATGTTCTGAACTAGAGTCATACGTGTAGAAGCAATTTGTCATCCTCCTGCGGATATTAGGCAGATGCCATGCTCCCGGAGGCCTTCCGGGCACATGGGCGCACACACATTATTTGTGGCATCTTTATGACTTTAATCTGTACTTATGAATTTTAAGCATTTTGATTTTATCTCTAATTTGTTTCTCAAAGTTTGTTCATGACATCTTGTTCCTGCTCCTTCCACAATCCGCTTATAGACAACCCTCTGTCGCTCTCACACACGCACACACACTCACTCTTCCTTGTTTTTATTAGAAGTATACAGACATATTTACATATTCTACAGAGGCATATTCTCAATGTGACTGCTGCTGGAGGCTTTCCCGCCCTCTCCAGAGGGTCTTTTCAGCCCCGGGGCTGCTGTAGTGATGGGATTAGGGGAGGCCTGGAGCGTGTCCAAGTCTGGAGCCGAGCAGGACCGTGCTCCGCCGACCCACCAACCTCAATGCTATTGTCCTGCTTCCCAGCGACTCACTCCAGGTGCCGGGCAATAGAGAAGATGCTCCAGACTTTCCCAGGAATGAGACAAACTGACTAAAATAATTCCTTTAGCGGCACAGAACTTCGCTGCTACCGCCACCGGCAACTCACAGAGAACCTGAAAAGGAGACTATCATCAAAATAAAGGCAGAGGGGATGTCTTTCTTGCTCTTTCTCTCTCTTCTCTTGCTCCCTCACTCTCACTCATTTAAACTTAAATTCCCCTTTTTTGGGGGGAGGGTGTGGGGGGCAGTGGGAGGACAGTTGTTTTGTCTCCCTCCATTGGCTGATTTACATCTCCACAGCTTCTCTATCAAAGTGCCCATTGTCGGTTCTGACCTATGAAAATTACAGAGGACATTGGGGGCCTTTCTCCTTTGACAGGTTTGCTAGCACACAGACAAGTGAGTGGACACACACACACACGTGCACACACACACACAGTATAAACACATTACCTCAGGATACACCCTACACTATTTTATTTATTCAGATTTTACACAGATGCTCATAGTGTAGCCCACTGTGGCCCTTTTTCTAAACACTCAAAGACGACAGAAAGGATGCATGGAGGGGGGACGAGGGGGGACGGAGGGAGGGAGGGGTCATCCAGGAATAAGGGAGAGGCATCCATTTGCACACCAATTGTTTTTCCTTCTCTCTGAGCCAGGAGAAGAGAAAGACCACGTTTCTCCCTCTGAGACCACCGTCCCCCTCCCCCTCCCTCCTTCCCTCCCTCCTCTGTGAAAACAGCGTGAATGGAGAGTCACATTCAGTGGGGATGAATGGGATGGAGTGGAAATGGGTAGGGGGTCATTCTGACCACCGCAGCCCTCCAATGCCAGAGCCACATGTGCAGCATATTAACATATGAAGCCTTGTCACTGCTGTGTCCACCCTTCCAACTGACCTCATTCATATTCAATCTCTCTCTCACACACACACACACAAAAACACACATGGAGACTTTGGGTCAGGTGTGATGCCATTTTATCACTAGAAATCGCTGGGCGGCTTATGGGGATTGCGGGGTGAATTTATGGGCAAAAAGGACACCATAATTGCAGAGGGGGAGAGGGGCCAGTAGCAGGCAAGTGGGACTGATGCCAAAACCCTAGATTTTTTTTAAAAAGAAGGAGAAAAACAGAATGCGCCCCACAATAGCAATAAAAGGCAAAGCTCCCGCCACCGGAATTAAAAGAGGAACTGTGCAGCAATCTGCAAATGCAAAAACCATTGAACTGTAGTTAAGCAAATTGGAAAAACAAGTGCAAAAAATGTGAGGAGAGGGCCAAAGAAAACGTACCTTGGGCCCTCGCTGCACAGGGACCTTTTTGAGTCTGCCTTTCCTGTTAGACTTTCCGTCATCGAGACAGTGCGTCACACGCAGGGAGTCTGCAAGCCCAACGTATGTTAACCCTTTGCAAGCTAAACGGCAGCTTTCCTGAGCAGTGCTCCACGGGGCCTGTTCGCACACTGTCTGCTCGCTCCGGTATGTTTGGACTGAGCCTCTTACTACTCCACCGAGGCTCTAATCTGTTTTACAGCACAGAGGATTAATGATCATGTTACAGCATCTACCTCTCTGGAGGCCTTGTCTACTGTTTTTAAAAAAAAGGTTTGGTTTGCGGCCAACTGGCACATGTTACGTCGTGGCAGCCTCAAACAATTGCGTGGTAATATCATAATATGAAACAAGCAGCACCTCTCACCTCGGTGCTGCCTGCCTGCATGTTGTGTGTGTCTGTGTGTGTGTTCTGGTCGGGGGGCCTATATTAATCACTGCCTGAGAGCTGACATCAGGCAGCCAGTAAACGTTAATTAGGACCAGCCAATGGCCAGGCCAGTGTCATTAGCTAATTGAGTTTGTTTATGTGTTAGTGTTTGTGGGGACTGAATGAAAAAGAAAAGAAAAAAGAGAGAGGAAGTTGGGAGGCAGGGGGGGGGGGGGGGGGGGGCTTGTCTTATCCAGTGCCCTGTTGTGGTGACATGTCCTTCAGCTCAATCCAGAGGGAGAAAGAGGGTGAGAAGGATGGAGCAATGGAGAAGGAGCGAGGATAGAAATCCAGCCCCCAACCAGCGTCTCAGGAGCCCGAGGCCTCAGCGACAGCCAGAAACTTTCTCCGCAGGCGAGTCGTGGAAAGCTTTCCCCCAACCTAGAATATACATATTTTTTCAGATCCCACCACAAGCATGTGCCTTTTGGGAAACACATTCACGCACGTGCACATGCATCCAGTTGAAGCACGCAAACATCCACGCATTAACACACACACATGCTGTATGTGAGCTCGTGCTCCCTCCGGTCTCTGCCTGGTGTGTGTTTCACACGCCGCCTCTGCTGCCTCCCTGGGGTGTTTCAAGAGATGCTGTGTGCAGAGAGCGACCATGCCTCAGCGCAGCATGGTCTCAGATGGCCTGGTGTGGCTGGCTGTGGTCATGACTGTTGAGTCCGCCTGACCACCGCATGATGAATCACATCCCTGCGATGTCCAACATGACACACACACACACACACACTCTCTCTCTCTCTCTCTAACCCACCAGTTCTCAGCACAGCTCAGAGAGGTCCTCGCAGGAGAAACAACTGTCCTCTTCTCTCGTCGTGCATGGAGATTATGTTTAACAAGCCAACAGAGCTCTCAGCAGCAGTACAGAGAGCAGGAAAAGCATAAAATCCACCAAAGAGCAAAGGGGAGGAGGGAGTAAGCTGAGCCGCAGCCCTGTGCTGTCAGGGTCTCTCTTCTTCTCTCTCTGTGATTTGTGCCCTTGGCCAGGTCTGATTCCTGTCCCACAGATAGCTCAGCTCATGCCCCAGTAGGCTTGTTAGAGCAGTTGAATGAACGCCTACATGTAAGGATTTCGCCCCAAAAGCTTGGACAAAAACAACAACAAGAAAGCAAATCCGGGCAGACAGACGACAAAGTGAGACATTGCCCAGTTTGTTTTGTAACTTTCTGCGGCTGCTTTTTACAGGCAGCACAGCGGTCATTGAGATCATTGCAGTCTGCCGTTTGAAACACTTCCAATTTCAGTCTGTGGTACGAAAGAGGAAGAAATCCAATTGGAGTAAAGCCTCAAATGTACTCGTCCCATTTTTCCTCTCTGTTTGAGGGGCATAGCCTTTTTGTGTTACATCAAACAGAAAACAACAAACTCACAATGGAACTGCAAAATGCCTTTGTTTATCATTTGTATAGAAATATATTTGTCCATGTGTTTTACAGTCAAAAATAAAGTGAAAAATCTGCACCGAGTATTGTTTTTCATCCAACGAAATCTTGAAAAAGTTAAATTCGTCACTGCGGTCCAAATTTATAACTCTGCAATGTAACTATTTAAGCAGAAGCTGCTTTTGTAAATCAATCTCACCCAATGCAGCAATTAGGTACATTGACTCATCTCTTGTTCAGTCTAAATTAAGCAGAGATTTTGTTTGGCAAAGTCTATTCTATTCATTGACAACTGATGGTTCGGGCTAGAAATTGTAATCTCAAGAAAACCCCAGAGCTCTGTTCCCCCGGAGTATTAATTCTCCATAAATAGTGATTAAAACAGATTACAGCACAGTGAAACTACCCGGGTTAGGACAGGTGTAATGCTGACACCAATTCATGTGTGTAAATTGTGTTCTGAGTGCGTGCTTGTGCAGCTGTGTGTCCCATTTCAATTCATCCGACATAAATATGCCTCTAAATATGTTCACCACACTATTTGGTGTACTTTCTAACTGCTAATAGACCACCAGGGACTCTGCTTAGCCAATCACCTGCAAGCGTGCACTCCTGAGTGGAGAACAGCACTCTTCCAGTGAATAGGGTGAATCGTGGTGAGGATTAAGAAAAAGAATGAGAAAAGCACCCATCAGAGAGGTATACTACTGTTACCATGGCACCTTGGTATGGTTAAAGAGCAGAGAGCTCCAAGCTAACCTGCCTCCCCACCCCACCTGCCCCAATGCTCCACCTTCCCTCTCCCCCAGCACACCTTGTACATGCCCTGGAGGAGTATCGGAGCGCTTGGTGGAGCACATCCATGAGAGATGCTCTAAGCAGGGGTGGAGGGACACTTCCAGCTGGATGCCGGGATCCGGGGAAGAAACTCTAAAATTAGCCCCAGCATGGGGTGCAGAACCAGGGGAGCGGGGGTGGGGTGGAGGGTGGAAGGCGAGTAAAGAGAATGAGGGTGAGAGCCGTGTGGGGGAGGAGGAATGCAGGGAAGCAGAGGTGGGCGGAGAGGGTGGTGACAGCACACGTCTCCTGAGACGCCTCTCTGCACATTCACTCGGCTGTGGCAAATTAAATGTCTGAATTAGCACTTCATAAACACACAGGCATACATACACCTCTCCACACACAATAACACCAGCTCTCACACATCCGCACCTTCACTCCCAATCACAAGTACAAAACGCATACAGTACACACACACACATGAGCAAAGCACACAAATACCACATCATTAAATAATGTACTCATTGTGAGATCGCTGGGTGGCTATGCTGGGGCTTAAACTCCATGAATGGTGCAGTGTCAATGGGCATCTGTGTCCCCGTGTCCCACTTAGTCCCCTGCCGAGGAGCCCAACCTGCTGCTCAGTGTGGGAGAGCAGAGGGCAGATGGGTAGAGTCCGATTATAGAGTTGTCTGACCTCTCACAGGCAGCGCACTGTGCTCCGTGCCCAGGGCCAGCACAGAAAGAGTGTTTGTTGTTGGTATTAGGAGCTAAACAGCTTACCGGTTAGCAGACGTGCTCCTCGAGGGCCGAGCACATAGTTTTGACTTGCTGCCAGGCTCTGAGAACCACGGCCATTCAGGGCCGCTGCACCGGGCTGAAAGGGGAAAGGGAAAGGAGAGGTGGGTGGATACAAGACGTAACTAGAATTAAGCATCGCAGGTTTGCATAAATTGGATGCTGCGAGCGAGGGAGAAGATATACTTTTACAATTTATGACCAAGTAAGACAACTTGTGATCACGTGTGTGTCACTCCAGCAGCGTGTGCAAAGTTCTATAAAAATGAAATTGAACACTCGGTGCGAAGTTTGAAGCTGGGCCGAGCCACGTCTCTAGTCCTATGCCCCTCGATTGACTTACTTCCTGTTGGGGCTGTCCACTTCCTGTCTGGGTTTGATGTCTCTACAGGGACACTGCACATCAGAGACGGCCTCTGACGTTGACAGAAGGTAGCGTATGCGTGTCAACATGTCCGTCGGCTAAATGTGTGCTGCGTGTGGCCGTGCGTGTTTATTAATATAAGTGGTGTGCATGGATAGGACATGCCTGAAGAACACGCAACTGACAGCTTCTGTCATTTCTGTGGTTTTTGCTTGCAATTAATTATATGTACAAACCACGGCGAACATAAGTACACAAGCTAAAAAGCAAACTGCACACAGATTAAGTTGAAGTACTACTAACAGACTGTGTCAACTGTGAGCGCAGGCCGAGATGAAAAAGGCTACAGTAATCCCCTCCAGCCTGTCGATTTCCCTAATCTCCTCCTTTTGTTGTTGCTGGAGCCCAGAGGAGGGTGTGACAGGGTCAGGGGTGAAAGCTAAGAGCCGAGATGGATGGAGGAGGAGCGGACAGATGAGGTTTCATGCCCTGAGAAGTCTCCGTGCCTTTGGCTGAAACCCCCCGATTCCACCGCAGCCCTCCTTCCCCCCCGCCATGCAGGAGATAAGAGTAAAAGAGGAGGGACCTTTTGGAAACACAAACAGGTTTTGGACTCGCAAGGGTCAAGGGTCAATAACAACCTCCAGCGGTGAACTCCTATCCATATTGTACATCTCATCACACATGATCTCACACACGTACACATCCTCTGGCTAAAGTGGGCTTTCTTCATTTGTTGGTCTGCAGAACATAGATAGATATATACTTTATTAATCCCCAAGGGGAAATTTGTCGTCACAGTAGCAGCACCAATAAACTAAACGCAAAAGAATAAAAAAGAAAATATAAAAAAGAAGAAAAAAAACAGGGATGAAAGATATAGGAGTATACAAAGTAAAATATAAAATAAAATATATATGTATATATATAACATATATGCATACACAATACACAATACTAATGACAAATTAAATTAAATATTAAAATATTAAATATAGACAGTGTGCAAATGCAAAGTATGTGTGTAGTGTAAATGAAATATGTGTGTAGTGTAAATAAATGAAATGTGTGAAGTGCAGATCAACATCTATGAATTCCTTCACAGAGGAATTCCTTGAATTAGATGTTTTGCTCTTCTTTTATTTTGTCTCATTAGTTTCAAACTTGTTTCGGCAACTGCAGGGACAGCATAGTCGCAAGGCAAAGTCCGAGAAGGACCGAGACTCAGAAATATCTCCTGAATGCAGACTGACCGGACACAAGATGACTCCAGGTGAGAGGCAGAGAGCGTGACGTCTTGGCGTGCATATACGCCCGCAAGAATGCCCATACTTTTCTTGCCCTCCTCCATTTTTGAGGTGTAAAGTTCTCTCCCTCCAGCCAAATACCTTTGGGATTATTACCGCGCAGTCTGAAACACGCCTGGCCAAAAGACCTACCCGTAAACTGTGTAAAAACAACATCCGAGCCGGGGCGCTGGAGAAATCCCGGGCCTTTATGTGAGAGGTGACTGGAGGAGATGAGGTTGCACTAGCATGTCTTCTCCTCTGTGACCCTGGGGGTTGATGGGTTGAGAACAGTGGCTGGCATTGTTTGCCTGTAATACACCCCCACCCCCCTCCACCCTGTACCCCACCCAGCTGAAGATCGAGTTAACTCTTGCCTGCGGTCACTCCACCTCGCAGGAACTCTATCCTGCTCCGCTCTGTGTTTCTCTCCTGGGCCGGCCGGCGAGAGGTTAAACCTTCAGCCCCTTTTCTCGAACGATTCATTACCACGAGAGTCCGGCTGAGGATGAATAAAGGCCAAAAGAGAGAGCTGCTGCCCCATTGCAGGCAGATATCAGTCAGCCAGCGTGCTAAAAGTGTGCGCTTTCGTACTCCTTTGAGAATTAATGTGCAAATGTATTCCTTTGGCCTTTTATAATTATCAGTTTTGTGCGTCAACGCTTGAGAGTTTGTGATAATGTGCACGTAATTGTATGTCTGTAATGCAAAAGCGTGTGTTCCAGAATACATGTACAGAGGGGAGAGGTTCCTTTGTCTTGTTCCCAATGCTGAGGGGCAGAACAGGGGAGCAGGGCTGGGCCAGCAACTCATAAATCACAGGAGAGGATAGAGAGTAACAGCTCAAATTAAGATAAAACCCCCTTAATTATCAGCTAAACAGCCTGGTGTCCCCTCTCTCCCTGGGCTATCTGTCACCCAGCAAGCAGGCCCAGTCACCAGAGGACAGGCTTTACTGCTCCTCACACAGAGTGGAGCTGCTGACACACACACACACACACACACACACACACACACTATCTCTCTTACCCTCTTTCAAATGCATGTATTCTTACTTTTTTCATATAAAACAAGCCAAACTTCACCGGGGCATCTTGGTTCACACACACCACCATCCGACATGTGGCTGTCAATCAAATTAACTTGTACATATCACCTCTTTGCATCTGTTAACCACCCTCCACACCCACACACACATGCACATTCTCTCCTCCCCCTTTTCTCTCTTTGCTTATTCACCGTGCCAATTATCATTACCCTAATGACTTCTCAATGGCCCTTAGTCCTCTCCCTCTTCAAAGGCTATCTCTACCACGTCTTCCTCCTCTCTCTCACTTTGCGATCCAATGAGATGTCCTGAAATTCTTGTGTGCCAGCAGTGACACACACACACACACACACACTCACACACAAGAAGCTCCTCTTGCCTTCCCTGGAGGTGCATTTAGAGGCAGTGAGTGGGGAAGTTTGGAGGTTTGATTGTACTCAAAGCTGGAGCACGTGGTTGAAGCACACTGATACAATATGCTTGTCTGTGTGTGTTGGGGGGGAGGGGGACATACTTTACTGAGGAGGGAAAAGAGAGAGATGGTGAAGAGAAAAGGAGAGACCAAAGAACTCTATTTTGGCATTTGTGGTGTTTGAATGTTCTTTTTTTTATTTTTTAACTCTTGTTCTTTTTTCCCCTCTTCAGTACTCTTGGAGGCAGTGTATTGATTTTATATTAGGCCTGAGCTACCATCTGGCTGCTTTCCATTCCTCTGTTTTTATAAAGCATGGGGAACAGAGAGAGAGATCGAGATCGAAAGAGACCGGACTCAGAATTCATTATGCGTTAAATAAAGACAGTGAGAGAAAGGGGAGCATACAGAGTAGTGTGGGTATGTGTGTGACACAGAGAGTCTGTCTGTGTGTGTGTGTGTGTGTATGTTTGTGTGTGTGCTTCAACACATATGTTTATGTTTTATGAGCATTATCTGTGTGTGTTATGTGTTGTAATCAAGGAATAGTGGGCCAACAGACTGCCAAGCTACAAAGTACAAAGAGTTCAATTTGACAGTAGTCCCCTGCATTTTCAGAGAGATCTCTTCATGAACACTCGCACACCCTCAAAGTCCCCCCATCTACAAATAAGTGAAGAAAAAAAATCCACATATCTCCATCTCCCTCCATCTTTCCTTCCCTTTTTCCTCCTCATCCCTTAGGAGCACGGTAAGCAAGCACAGCGCCTTTTGTCATTCAATCCTATCATCCATTGATTTGAGTTATCAATGTGTGATTGTCTGATGACAAATATTTAACATCCTGCCACAGTATTGATCTGAATACTCTGGGTGAAAAGGGAATCGAGGATGTTTTCTCAGGTCAAGCTCGTATTTGTCCTCCGTCTGGCGTACATTCTGCAAGATGCATGCATTGTTTCCATGTCTTCACTGTAAACGATTGTCTAGATGGGATGCATCCGACGCTGTAAAGCGGGTACATTGATCTTTATATACACTACCGTTCAAAAGTTTGGGGTCACTTAGAAATGTCTTTATTTTTCAAAGAAAAGCACTGTTTTTTCAATAAAGATAACATTAATCAAAAATACACACTATACATTGTTAATGTGGTAAATGACTATTCTAGGTGGAAACGTCTGGTTTCTAATGAAATATCTCCAGAGGTGTATAGAGGCCCATTTCCATCAACTATCACTCCAGTGTTCTATTGGTACATTGTGTTTGCTAATCGCCTTAGAAGACTAATATCTGATTAGAAAACCCTTGTGGAATTATGTTAGCACAGCTGAAAACAGTTATGCTGGTGATATAAGCTATACAACTTGGCCTTCCTTTGAGCTTGAAGTTTGAAGAACAAAATTAATACTTCAAATATTAATCATTATTTCTAACCTTGTCAATGTCTTGACTATATTTTCTATTCAATTTTCAATTCATTTGATAAATAAAAGTGAGTTTTCATGGAAGACACGAAATTGTCTGGATGACCCCAAACTTTTGAACGGAAGTGAATGTTTTAGGTAAAATTGCTTTTCCAGTGTTCAATGTTTACGGAGTTAAATGTACAAAAAGAGTGAAGAGTCCAAATAAATAGGCATAAAAAACCTCTTAAAGGTTTAGTTCATGATTAGAGTTTGAAATGTATCAAAGAGTCATCAAAGAGTAAGACAATCCAAATTACAACAATACAGATGTCCGCATTAATAGTTGATTGGCTCATATGGTGCCCCTTCTGGGTACAATTATTTATAAGAATAATACAATATGGAAACGAAAAAAAATAAAACACTGTCTTCCATCGCTGTGTTGAATCTTATATGCACAGCAACGTGCGGACGCTGAGCAAATTGTCAGTGAGTGCGAGCGTCGGGTCCTCACAGCCTGCACTGAGGTCCAGGACTGTTCTGTGATTAATGGTCGGGGACGCGCCCCACTAATTGTGGTTCCTGACACAGGCACACGTCCCCAGACAAAGCAGGACAGGGCTGGAGCAGGGTGCCATGCTCAATCACCTTTCAGCAGAACGCCCGAGTGCTGCTCTGGGGGGTTTCGGAGGAAAGAGAGGTCACAGGATATCTGGCGATGACAGTAGAGGAGAGCTCAGAAGAGACACAAGCATCTAACCAACTGTGGGAAGTAGAGGGAACGTTTGAGGTTTGGGAATACGACTGATGGGGAATATACCAGAGAAGACAGAGTAACAGAAACTAGAGAGTAGATCGTCCTCACGAGGAAGGGAGATATTTCCTAGGGCCTTTTTTTTAATCCTCACTGGTTTATCCTCATTGGATTTGAATGTTAGTCTGCCTCTGGTCTGTGTAACTACATGCACCTGTTGCAGCAATAGTACATCTTTACAAAGGCATTATTTAATTGCTTTTGGAATTATGCAAAGATATATTTAAGGAATTTTCACAACAGAAATAAAAAGTAGGTAAATTAACTCCCAGATCCAATGTCAGGAGTCGTTTTAATATCCTGAAACTACAATTTTAAAACGTGGGTAAACATTTGCATCTACTGAACCATGTTCTCTGTAAAGGCAGAATAATTGGACCCATGATGCAAATGCTTTGTGCCTCTCTTCCACCTGCCGGCATTTTGAGAGGACAGATGGAAGTCATGAATTGGCTGCAGCGAGGGACCCCAGACACTCAGCTCTATCAAGAAATCCCTTTATAGGGGGGAGGGCGGCAGACTGTTTTCATATTGTGTCTGTCAGCAGAGAGGGGACAATGGGATCGCCCTCGGAAAGACAAGTCCACTGCTCCATTGGGGTCTGTCAACATTTACTTCAATAACTTTAGATGGGTGATGAGAGCCCAACACTTCCACATTTGTGAAGTCAGTGTCTCCACTTTAAATTAATATTCATGTTTGTGTTTATGTGTAATTAAGTGCGTACAAGCATTTGTGTAGATGCATGTATGAACATTTCCTAATTGTACCTTCACAGCCCTATCGTCCTGGGTCCAAGTCATTCAGGCAGAGCCCCCTTTGGCCTCCTCGGCCCCCCAGGCCCCTGTGAGCTTCCCACAAAAAGTCCACAATGCTATTCAAACAATAGGCCGAGGGACAAAGAGCACATTTACACAAGTGGAGCCTTCTTTGAAAGCAAAAAGGCACTGTTTGGAAGATTTCCAAACCTTTCTGCCCCCCAAAAAACAGAATCCCTGTTGCCCCTCCACTCCCCACCTCTCGTTTCTTTGGCTTAAAAAAAAGAAGTTCACCATTCCAATGATGGAGACGTGGGAGCCAAATATACTGCACCCAGCCCAATCCCACCCGCCAATCCACAAGCACCCCCCAATTTAGCCAAACCCCCTCTTTACAGGACAAAAGCCCTTTAGAGGCCGAGTGTATGTGAGGGCTCTGGTGGATACCATAGTGGCTTAAAGACCGTGGAGGCCTTTAAGAGACACTTCTTTTACTCCCAGTCTCCCTTCATTTATCCCTCCTTCTCTCTCTCAGGCAGTGAAAGGTTCAGCAAGGGGTAGAAAGAGTTTTGAGAGGGGAGGGGGCAGTAAAATAGGAGTAGGGGGTGCAGAAGGTGCTCTTATGTCAACATTGTGGTATTTTCCCAAAGATGCATATCGCCTCTATACAAATAGGAGATGTATTTATAGGAGTACATAGAGAGCTGCATGAGAGGAGAGTGTTTGGCTGAGCTTTCTGGCCACGGCCCCCATGGCTCCATGGATGGTCTTCATGGCTAGTGAAATTGTTATTCTTTAGATGCGCGTTGGCTGGGAAACACACAAGTTCTCAGGCGACCACACAGTACTCTCCCTCCCAATATGGCTGCCACGCAGAGGAGCCCATTGAAGGAAAAGATCCAGCACCATACATCTCGACCAGAGCCAACACCGTACAGCCTCTTTGTCACCGTGCCCGGCCACACAGCCGTGGCGACGCGGCAAGCATGTTTGGGAAAGCAGGGTAACCTTTCCACTTCTAGCTCACACACACACACACACACACACACACACACACCAGACACGTAATCGTGCTGATTTGGAGCTGAACACATTGTTGCATTTAGATCTACACTACCGTTCAAAAGTTTGGGGTCACCCACCCAGACAATTTCGTGTTTAACATGAAAACTCTCACTTTTATTTATCAAGTGATTTGCAAAATGAATAGAAAATATAGTCAAGACATTGACAAGGTTAGAAATAATGATTTTTATTTGAAATATTAATTTTGTTCTTCAAACGTCAAACTCAAAGGAAGGCTAGTTTTATAGCTTCTCTAACCAGCATAACTGTTTTCAGCTGTGCTAACTTAAAAAGGGGTTTCAAGGGTTTTCTAACCCTCCGTTAGTCTTCTAAGGCGATAACACAATGTACCATAAGAACACCTTTGTAGATATTTCATTAAAAACCAGACATTTCCACCTAGAATAGTCATTTACCACATTAACAATGTATAGAATGTATTTCTGATTAATTTAATGTTATCTTCATTGGATAAAATAGTGCTTTACTTTGACAAATAAGGACATTTCTTCGTGACACCAAACTTTTGAACGGTAGTGTATCTGAAACAAATTCTTACTGAGACAGTTAATGGGACCACATGACCGAAATGTATTCTTGCGTTTTGTCTCCGAGTTGGCGATACGAGTCAACAGATCGACGAGTGCACGACAATAACCTGGTGTTTAACAGCTGCCCACAGCTGAGTGCTCATCACAAACCTGTGAGCACAAGCCCTTATCCTGCCATTATAGAGGGCGGCTATTATCTCACCACAGACGCACACTGGCACATACAGACTGCGGTGTCTCTTCAAGGAAACGTAAAACCTTGGCATGCGCAGAATTCAAAGTACAAAGCTTTTTTTTTTATCCTGAGAAACACATTTTGATCTATTAAACATACGTATGTGTCGATAATTAACTTGTTGTCCCTTTGTACAATGTGTACTCTGTAGAAGAGTGACTGAATGATTGGCACCAAATGCATTACATGTGCGCTGGTATTAAGTGCTTAGAAGTATCTAATTAAGATATTGAAGTGAAAACAATTGTGTAAACAAAAGAATAAATTGCCTTGAGTATTCAGAATTTTTTTTTTACCGATTCAGTGAATAAAACTAACAGAGAACCTCCCGCTTCAAGTTCACAGTGAACGGTGCAATCAGCGTTTATTCCCCAGCCATTCCCCCCCCCCCCCCTTTTCTCCCTCCCTGAACGGGTCCTCCCAGGTGACCCGAGAGGCTCGACCAAAGCCAGCCTCTGCTGTTTGCTAACGTGCTGCTCGCTGAGCTTCACATTCACAACGGGCTCTGCAATACCACACAGCAGGCAGCGGCTACAGCGGCGAGCACATACACACCTGAATCACACAGACAGGGTCCTACAGGGAGCTCCAGTGTGAGCGTGTGTGTGTGTGTGTGTGTGTGTGTGTGTGTGTGTGTGTGTGTGTGTGTGTGTGTGTGTGTGTGTGTGTGTGTGTGTGTGTGTGTGTGTGTGTGTGTGTGTGTGTGTGTGTGTGTGTGTGTGTGTGTGTATGCCAGACAGCAGTGATACAGGTTGATCACTAGCCCTGTTAGTTAGCATTGACGTCTCCACATCAGAGCTGGCACACAGGGGAGTTATTGATTAGCATTAAGCATCCATGCAGATGGCCAATAAAGAGCAGGTGAGCCAAAGAGGGCCCGGGGAGTGGGGAGTGAAAAGGTGTGTGTGCGTACGCGTGTGTGTGTGTAGCTGCAGGGGGAGGAGCTGTGAGTTGACGCTGCAGGATCACTAAAAACAACACGGATGATGAGGAAAACAGGCGAATCAGAGCAGACTTAATATTGGAGAAAATACAATATTGCAGAATGGTTGCAATTTTACATTTTCTTTTGGTTTCATGCATTGTATTGAATTCGGAGTCATATTCTAATGGCCAGTCTGAAGGTAAATGTGTCTCGGCTGTCAGGAAAGACAGAGAAGATGCAATGTGACGGGTTGTGAGCAGGTGAACAGACAATAATCGTCTTGGCTTCCAAATCCACCAGGAAGTGACATGTTCTAATGTTCCGTATGTTGCTGCTTCTGGCTTTGATACGGCGGTATTATGCATCAGTCCAACACTTTCTTGTCACATCTATCTCTTGGGGATATACTGCATGCACCTCTGTAATTCAGAGATGAACCTTAGGGTGCACACACAATATTCTACAGTTTGAACATTCTTCAAACGGAATACTTAACGTGCAATGAATACCAAACCATTGTTTTGGAGACTTCTAAAGAACAACATTAATTGCCAAAGGAAATGCCACCTTTAACGTCATATTTATTGTTATTTAGTTACTCAATAAAACATATACAGATATATACAATATGCAGGAAAACAGACGACTGCACTTTACATATTATTAAAAAAAGAAAACCAAAAACAAATATCAGATCGTAAATTGCCGTCACAGTCCTCCGTCAATCGTTTCAGAAATTCAAATTCAACAGAAGCTTTATTTAAAGATTACAAGATTGCCTAACACACAGCAAATTTTCTCTTATTATACATGTGCAATACCAATAGTATCTTTTTCAATTCCCTTATTAAACAATCCTTTGACTTCCATGTTCAGTTCTCATTGGCTAAATTGTATGCAAGATGAGCTTATAAGGTTGATAGGAGAGGTGAGTACAAGAAGAGAAAAGAATAAAGGAAAGTTATGCTTGCCAATAAAAAGAATAGAGAACCACAACAAATCATAAATGATTAAGAGCAGCAAATGATTAAAGTTAACATTTTCTTTGACAGAGTGGGAAAGTTGTGTTCACAAAAAATGAGTTGAGTTACATTCATGCAAAACCACCTCTTAATTGTCCTCTAGTTTAGCGTCTAGTGTACTGGCCACTTCTAATTAGGCCTCATTTCAGTGTGTGTGTGTGTGTGTGTATTTGTTGGGTAGTCATATCATATCACAAGGCTCAACTGTTATACAATCAAAGCCAATGACAACTGAATATATCTTCTTCTGCTTGTGTAGTCTCCTCCTTTTGACATTTATCTTCTTCAAACAAATAAGAATAAAAATAAAATATTGATTTGAGGTTTACGAGATGTGAGCATCGTTGAGTAGGAGAGCCCGCGCTGTATTGTCCAGGAGAGTGTCCTAATAGGTGACTACATGTATCATGAAAGAAAAAAAGTATTTATGTGTGTGTGTGTGTGTGTGTGCTTGTGTAAGCGAGAGAAATTAGAGAGAGTGTCTGTGGTGTCGTTTTCATTTATGAGCGTAAATGTCTTTCTGTCCCTAAACAGACAGGAGCCGTTCGCAGTTGCCTCATCAACACTTTATCATCATTATCATCGTCATCATCATAATCTTCATCGTCGTTATCAACATTAATTGTCTTTGAAGCTTTTCTTCGTCTTAATGTTCTTTCTTCCTGCTGGGCCTGCTTCTTGTTCAAGTCAGCGCCGCCACGAATGTCCCGAATCGGTTAGAGATGTCGGAGTGGAGGGAGCGCCAGGACGAGACGGGCCCCCCTCGGCCCTTACTGTCCCCCATCTCGTCTGTGCAGTGGACGGACAGGCACTGCAGGTGGTTACCTCCACCGCTCCCTCCTCCTCCTCCTCCGCCACCACCTCCTCCTGAAGCTCCAGCTCCACCAGCTCCACCACCTCCTCCCCCTCCCCCTACTCCGGCTCCTGGGGCACCGGCTCCAGCCTTACTCTGGGACAGCTCTGATTCTGCAGACGAGCACAGAGAGCAGGATTATAATTAAGACCGTGCAAAAATGAAAAACAACTTCAAGCAAATTGTTATTTACTGATACAGATGTAACATTTGATATAAACACTTTTAATTAAACCAGTGTCATTTTCACTTCCCACTCTAAATCTGTACTGTGAAATTAATTCAACACTATTCCACCACGCCGTCAATACCAACCAAAAAGGAGGCTGTAAGCAAAGCTTCCTCTGCTCACACTCCACCTCCTCATGCCTGATTTACACAAGTGAAGAAACACACATGCAAACATACACACATTCATTTGCTCTCAGTCAGGCGTGCAAATGTAGAGCCCTCCTGCATGACCTCCGGTCAGAGGGTCAAAGGGAACTGAGAATAGCGGCCTATAACCCTGCTTGACCCAATTTAGAGGCATAATAACCATGCCACGGTATCGACCCTGTGTCACCAAGGTATGGAGTCTCATATTAAATGGTTGGACCAAGCTAACAGGAAAATCCATACACAGGTTGATTAAGTCAGATAAAAAATAAAAAAAGTAAACTAAACTATACATAAAAGCGCAGCGTCATTTCATCCACTAAGAGACAGACGGCAGCACACTGAGGGAGAAGAGGGCAGGAATGAATACAAGTTTAGGAGAACGAGAAACACAGCATCTAGGAAAGAGGTAAGAAGGGGGCTAGGTGTGAGGGGGCTAGGTGTGAGGGGGCTAGGTGTGATGACGCTGGTGTTGCGTCGTGTGTTTTGAGTTCTGACTCCAAGGAAGCCCAAAGCACGGAGAAAGCGAGCGAGTGTGAAGATGTGAGGGATGTTTTACTGAATCGGTGCGCTTCTTCACCCATCTCCTCACCACGCGGAATATACTAAAAACTGCCTCCCTCCTCGTGGTCGGTGAGCAGGTCAGCGCGCTGCTCACACACTTTGAGGGACAGGGCGTCTGAATGTAGAGACGGGCAGAAAACCGCTCCGACGAGCGGAGTTACACGAGTCAGAGAAGGGAGAGGCTGTGATGGACGACAGTCTGGGCACAAAGGCTGCAGATCACAACACTCCAGTCAGTCCGCTGCTCACCTGAGAGACGAGACAAGGCACAGACCTCCGGATCAACCCTGTCTCACCCCTTTTTTTGTTTTTTTTTGTTACTTCATCGTTTTCTGCTCTTTAAACTATTTTTTTCCCCTTACTGTTTTCACCTCCCTCCCTCTCTGCTTTCACAAGCCCGGCGGCGGCAGTGACACAGTGCTAACAAAACACAGCCAGGGTGGAGAAGGCCGACCCAGGCCAGGCAGCTAGGACAACCAAGAGGAGAAGGCAGGCAGACATGCAGGCAGCGAGGCAGCGAGGCAGGGTCGCCCCCCCGCCCCCCCCCCCCCCCAGCCTGTCTAGGCTGCGACCACTGGAATGGAAAAGTGGGGGGATTTGTTAAAAGGTCAGGCAGCCGAGTCTCCCGTTGTTCCACCGTTTCGTTTTTTTCTCTCTCTGACTGCCAGTCTCTGTGAATTTCTCTCCATCTCCATCTCCCTCCCGAGGACTACAACACGGTTCAAGTGGGGGCTGAGGGTGCAGGGGGTACGGCAGAAATGAGGATTTAAAGCAGCGTTGGTGGCGGTGACAAGATCTAACATTTGCCAGAGGGTCCAGTCACACACCTCAGCATGGCGAATCTCCCTCCCCCGCCCCTCCCCCCACTCACACTCCCTTCCTCTTCCCAGCGCTGTGTGCCCTCCAGCACCCGCCAGCAGCCCATGCTAGCTGGGCACAGCAGGGTCCGCACCGGCCTGAATGGGCAGCCAAGCGTTCCCCTGGCTCACTGCTGACACACAGCAAACTGACAACACGCACAACCAAACACACACAACACGCCAACCGCAGCCATACCCACACCAGCCCTCAGCTGCTGCTCCACATGCGCACACACACACACAGAAAAACACATACAATCCCAGCTAGACACGTCACTCAGCTTCAATGCAAGGACAAGAGTAGAAAATATACGGAGAAAAAAAATTCATTTAGATCAAATTACAAAGATGATAACTCCTAATATTGCACGCATAGACACACACACACACACATACAAATGTATTGCTTATGTAATGCCAGGATTCATGTTCAGGTAAAAACAGGAGTACAAAAAAAATCTAGAAGTACAATTTAAGAAACGGTGTAAAAAGGAAAGAAAATTATTTCGTTTTTGGTTGTTAATTTTTCTTTCATCTCTTTAAATTGAAAAACTGCTGAATGGGCTGATTGTTTTTTGTTACAATACAGTTGTAGTTTAAAGGCATATGCAAAAATACATAACTTGTAAAATAAGACAAACAATTGGATGGAAATCACCCAGTATTATGAAAGCGGATTCGAGGGATGAGATTTTGGTGGGACATTGTAAGCATTATCCATGGCGGCGCATTACTTCACAAATGGGAACGGCAGTGTGAAATTCTACATCACACGAGCCTAAATCCCAAATCACCATGACATTTTACAAGCAGGGAAATCAGTTTTTATATATAATAAGATCTTTCTTGTTATGGCTGTTCATGTGACTAATGTAGAATTCATATCCACGGTAATATCTCTATAATAGCCTATTCATCTGAAGGGAACAAGTGCTTAGCATCAGCAAGCGAGGGGGAAAATACCTAATAAAAAGGGAACAGTAACAGCGCAAGCAGCTGCGCTCGGCCACAAATACACCTAAATATCCGTAACCACATTACAGCGAGGAAAGATTACCACTGTGATGTGTTAAATAAATACTGACTTTAATGTGATGCACTTATATCACTATATCTCTCGCCCCAAGTGCAGTACTTTGTTATTTAGTGCTTTCTCACACACGTGGACACACACACAAACACACACACACACACGCACGCACATTAGTGGGCTTTTGGAGCCGTCTCTCAGACACAGCGAGAGACGATTTACAGAGATGAGTAGAGCTTCGAGTGTCATGAATGCTGGGAGCTCTGGCTGTCTGGATGACACCAATGTGTCTGGGAGCTGACGGCCTGACATGGGTTTACATGTCATATCACACACACACTCAACACACTCCAAGTAACGCAGGGAGGTAAACAATGACTGCTTGAAGACAGTGTTTATAGCAATGTAATAATAAGTGTGAGTGTTTCAGTAATTTTTGTATTTATCCGAAAAACAAAAGGAACATTTTACATAATGACACATGAAGCCGACACAGATATTGGGACTATTTGTAAGTAAATAAGTAGGGCAGAAAAGAATCGGAAAGAAATGGATTTATTTAAGAAAAGCTTCTCCTCGGTGCAAGATCCTCAGAACTGTCAAATTGATTTCACAGGCCGCAGAATCCCATGCGGCAGGCCTCTGCCCTTTCTCTCCCAAGCTCTCCTTCCATGACGACACTTCACCTTTAACCTTGTGCTCCGAGAGGGCGCGACCCCACCCTCTCTGAACACAAACCAGCCCAATCAGAACGCTCCGCTCGCTGACAAAAACACCCGAAGGCCTCTGCTCCTATGACAGTGTGTGACATCAGGTCAGATTCCTTTAGCATAACAACTACCACTATGGCCTAGTGAGAGGATTCTGTCTTTGTCAGCACAAAACACCCGTCACAATCCGCAGAGAAAAAGTCTGGTTTTTTGTTTTTTTTAAAGGGGGGGGGGGGGGGAGGGAGAGAAAAGGTCTCATTTCAACCAAGAGGGCCTCAGAGGCAAAGAGAAAGTCTTCTATACTCTTCTGGAAATATAAAAATGTAAGGTCCTCCCTCAGGCATCTCACCGCTGTCTCACATGTGACAGCACATGTTGATTGTTGCCGAATTATTAAACCACCCAGAAAAATATTCCTTATGTACAGTCATGTTGAGGGTAGTCTTAATGATGTATAAGAGGGCTAACAGAGGTTTTATTCCAAGTATCCCCTGCCCCGGGGATGGGTAGGGGGCACGTTGGGCACGTCGGGCACGTCGGGCAAGTCGGGCTCCCTGCAACCTCATCCCAACTGGCAACATGTGGCCGGTCCCTCAGAGTGAGGAGGATTTCTGGAGGGATCAGGGGGACATTTCTCACACAAGTTATTTTGGTTTGAATTACCTCTCTGTCCTCTGGCCTGCAACATAAAGTGGAAAAAACTTGCCCAAGCAGGCACTGCCCCGAGCATTTGTTACCTTCTCTCCAACAATACTCCTATTCCCATCCCCTCGAACTCATCTCATCCCCCCCCCCCCCCCCCCCGACCACAAGAAGTGCTTCGGAAACCAGACACAAATCAGAACATGGGGAGTGATTTAGTGCCTCCTTCATAACTCACAACCATGTCCAGGGCCTGTCCAGCGTGTCGTCCAACTCGGTGACATATTGATCTACTTCGCTGTCTCTATTTTGTTTCAGCACAGTGCTGCAACACTTTGCTTTCTCTGTCTTCACCTTTTTCGAAAAAAGGTCAACCACATATGAAAACAGTGGCAATTTTGAGGTTAGAAGCACATGCATGCAAGAGGCTTTAATTTTTTTTTTAAATAATAGAAGTTATCAATTCTGTGCCACGTACTGCAAACGTTTAAACAGATAAGGGATGGGTCGGGATAAGGTTTCATCGCAGATCCCACGATAAAAAAAAACTCTCAATGCATTGATCTTGGTGGGTTTGCATTGTCCAAATAATCTGGAATAAAGGGGACTTGAAAAAGATGATTAGCTCGCTATCATGGTAGAGACGTGAAGAATATGACAAAATACAGGAATTATCATGTGAGAAAATATGATTATGATTTTCTGGTTCGTTTGTTTTCCAGTAATAAGGATGTGCCCTAAAGATGCGTGTCCGATCTGTGATGCAATACACAATATTCTTTTTAACCAAAATGTAAGATAAGGTGATTCGAGGAAGTCTCGTGCCATTTTAAAAGTGTTATACATATATGTTTTTATGATTATTTTGAATAATATTATGAATCGCAATCATTTTGGCCTGGATAATTCTGACATTAAATGTTTAACCCTCCTGTTACCTTTAGGGTCAATTTGATCCCATTCAATGTTTAACGTCGGTGTTCTCTGTTTTTCACTGTGTCAAACATATAAGAAATATCAACTTTTTTATATATTTAAAGGGCTATTTAGGTAGTCAACAAACAAACAAAGTACCTCACACTTAAACTTGGGAAACAACATTAATTCTAATAATTTTC
Organism: Pseudoliparis swirei; assembly: GCF_029220125.1. NCBI lineage: Eukaryota > Metazoa > Chordata > Actinopteri > Perciformes > Liparidae > Pseudoliparis > Pseudoliparis swirei. Next base: position 5,766,334 of record NC_079394.1, read on the forward strand.
TGGAGGTTTTAATTGCTGGGGTCAAAATTGACCCCGAGGGTAAAATATATTCGTAAATGTGAAGGTAACAGAAGGGTTAAACCGTCCCATGCCAAAAAAAATATTATTTGAATCCAAGCAATTAATACAATTTATACATTTTATTTTCTATTTTGTTTTTGTGCTGTTCTGTGTACAACTAGCATGGAGCATGAAACTGATGGAAAAACATGTTTGAATTAAATTATTTCTCCTCCCTAAATGGAAAGCTCTTACCCAGTCGCCTTATGAACGGAACTACAGATGTTCTCTGAATAAAACAGCACCTCTTTTGCTTTCTCTTTCCCTCCATCAGCCTCTACTTCTGTCCCCCAGGAGCGACAGCACCGGTGTCATAACCCATTTGTCAACTGCTCAATACAAATTAAAGGCGCCTGTACGGCTAATCACATAACTGCTGCTGGCAGAGTGACACCATTTAAACCTCTGAAAAAAAACACATTTTAAAAGCTGTACTTGCATCCCAGGCAACATATGAACCCAAGAAACCTTTTTGTTGTTGTTTTGGCAGTCACTCAACAAGACAGTGGACATTTGGAGGCACGTCACATACATCCACGATCGAAGGTTTGAGACTCCTCGTTCTGTGCATCTCCCAGATAAACTCACTTTTCCATTCCCGGCTGCATCCAAGGAGAATATTTACCACGTGCTGAGACAAGTTTTATTTTATTCTAACACCCTTCCTCGGGGAAAACAAAACACCGGATGAGCTGCGATTTTGAAGAGTTGAAAATCCAGCAAGGCATGACACCTTTGTTCATCTTTCTCTCTCTTCATCAGTCACAAACATGCGTCTTTAATAGGCTTCCTTTGACTGTCACTAGTGCTCAATGTCTTGCAAATATCCAGACAACATAGAGCGCACACACACACACGCGCGCTTTAAATGCACGAGCGGTGCTTTTCGGTCGTGTGCTATTTACAAGTCAAGTAAATACTCTTAAATATTTTCAACACATTAGTATTAAGTGTGCGTCTTCCACCGAGCGAGGCACCTGACATCGGGGGCTGAAGCCGAGAGTCTGACATCACACGTTCTAAATGAATCAAACTTTATGTCTACACCTGACAAATCCACACGATCCAGTTGCAGCGTCTACAAACTCGGCCTTCGTCACACACTCTGGTGAATACCAGCACACACGTGCATAAAATCACAAACATACGCTGGGAACAGAAATATAACATCACAGGGAAATTATTTCTGTGTCCACACCAGGAATGAGTTTGTTCAGGGGGACGTGAGCTTCTCAGCTAAACATTTGAATGATGTCTTTATGTTGCTGTTCTTTGTAGAACCGTCAATAACCGAGTTAACTTAAAGGACTTGAATGAGGATGAATTATGACTTTAGGAAACAATATTACCGCGGCTAATTTCCATGATTATCATACTAATTATCATTACCGCAGTAGAGCAGTGTGCTTAGTGGACGTGTGTTGTTGTAAAAAGTCAATATGAAACACCTTGTGATGACAGGTAAAGAACATAGACGGCCCCGAGCCATTTTCCACATTCAAGCATGTGCCAATCACTTTCTCCTTTTTTTAGAAACAGGAAACAGAAATTACTGGTGTGATTTGTGGGGTTGTTGTCGTACTGAAATGTCAAAGGCAGGTAGTCCCACAGGATTGTTCTCCGTGGTGGAATATCAATACGGCTCTTTCAGTGGATTTAAGTGCTTTCTAGTAGGTGTGATAAGATGCAAGTTCCCTCTTTTCAAACCTGTCAAAGTCAGAGCAAAAGAGATTTGATCATGATTAGAGCGGTTTCTATTGAGAGTGAAGCGTGAATCTATTCCACAGGGTCAACTATGACATGTTTAACTGGGCTGACTAAAAAAGAAAGTAAGTGTGTGTGGCAAAAAAAGTTAAAATAAAAATAACTGAATCACTTCCTATGCTTGCTGGTTGCCTGTTATCAAGGCCGCACATGAGTTTCCAAATAAACGGCCGCCTTCTGGCTGAGATATCCTGAAGAGAAGGGAAGAGGAAGAGCGCAGAAGAAATATGAGAAAAGGGGAAATGGTATTAACTGACACCGTACAAGGAAAAGTTGCTCTACTCTTTGCCTCCGTGGGAGCAGAAGAAGCAGACTCGCACAGAAGACTCTGCAGGCCGTGAGCTGACAGTGGCAGGTACGACCGCCACTTGAGCTGCATGCTGTCACAAAGAGAGGAGGCCAAATATGGGGTCCAAAGGGGGTTCTTACTGCAGCCCTTTGAACAAGCATAGAGCACAGAGAGGTGGGTAGACAGACATCAGCTCTGAGAGCAAAGTTCCTCGATAAATAAGCTCAGTTTCACTTTTATACGTTCAAACATTCAGAGGAAAGCTAAATATGAAACGTCTTCTCCGAATCATGGAAAGCCGCGTGTCTCCTGTAGTCTCTCGAGCTTATAGCGCTGACACAAACACACCTGGCAACAAAAGGATCTGCGGTCCCTCTGAAGTTTTCCACAACGTCACCTTGAGCACTTATCGCGAAGAAGGAACAGAGCGGTGGGAACATTAACCTAATACTACTAAGCTGACCCTTGACCTTCCAGTTTTTTTACTTTACCTGCAATCAACTCATCTGAAGCAAACTCCTCTGCATCGGAAAAGTAAACACGACACCGTAAGGCATGTGTTTAAATTCTCTAGCAGTAAAAGTTAGTGTCCTATGCAACAGCATTTTAAAAAAATAAAAAATGCCAATACATAAGAAATCCGCATAATGTATGTGTTCTCGGGTCAAAACTCTTAACTCATCAGAAACAGATATTCTCGTGTTTTTAGTAACATTCTTAAATGAGAAAGCACATTTTTGCTTATGATTACAACACATTTAATTAAAATGCATTTTCAATTACATTTCAATTTTTAATTGTGTATTCAAAATGCCTTTTGTGAATAAATACCCTGATATCATGCTAATTGTTAAGGAATTTAAATCATGTATGCATAGTTCAACAACATGAGAGCAAAATAATGCAAATGGCAAAAAAAGGAGTTGGACAGGTATGTTTCATATCAACTTTATAAAACTAATCTTTCAATATTTCATATAACTATTAAGAAAACTTTCAATGCAAAATAATATCTTAAGTTGTAAAAGTGTGGCAAACAAATATGTGCACTGTCAATGGAATTACATTACATTACCTTATTAAAATTATAATCTTAAGCATTTTCTTGTCCAAGTTACTTTTAGTTAAACTAATGGTCTTATGAATCGGCGTGATATATTTCAAATGAGTACCATGACATTATTTCCCAAAATGCATTGCGTTCACAACACTGAGGTCGAGGCTGTTTGTCAGAGGAGGAGACTCTTTAATGTGAAAAGCATGTGGGATGCTGGCTCTTATGGAACTACTCTGTGGGCTATGACTTATCTTAAATTATTATGTTATTTTGCTCCCTTCTGTGTAGCCTAAGCATCAGATTCAATCTTGAAATCCCCCTCCCTTCACAAATACACCTCCACCCTTTTTTTCATCTTTGCTGTCTGAAGCACTCAAATGAGAAACTGTCAGGAGCCGTGATTTGTGCTAACTAGCTATCGATCGCTCCAGAGCTGCATGCCTCCTGTCCATGCAGGGAGGGCTGCAAGAGGAGAGCAGAGAAGGAGACGGAGGGAGATGGAAAGAGAAAGGGCTGAGGAAATGAGAGCAGAAAGGAGACTATTCTGCCTTTGAATACCTGCAGATGTGTCTGAAGTTATTGAATTTAATGTGCTATCAGCCCCAGATAAATGAAAACAGAGAGAGCAACAGGGTGACTGGCTGACTGCTTATCAGTGTTGGGTTTCCGACTCAAAATAATACTCATTAATCAATATCCAAAGTGATTACATTAGGCTACTTATCATCTCCTGGCATCAGTAGGCTTCTTTCACTTTTGACACCTTGTATGCTCCGTTGTATTCTGTTTCTGTGTGTTGAGCACACACACGCGCGCGCGCACGCACACACGCCCACACACACACCCACACACACCTAATCATGGGAAGAAATAATAAGTCATTTGTCTTCTAATTTAGCTGAGGACTGTGAGCACCATTTATGAGGAAAACCCGCCTTAAGTGAAATGTGCTTGTTTTTATAATTCTGGCAATTTCTTTTTGAAGACTTGTAATTTTTCTGTTGATTTATAATTGGGGTGAACGTGATATTAGTCACATGTAAACGGCCGGTTACAGTGGTGCCCCGACGTAAAGCATCGGTGTTAGTACCGGCATCCTGCTCAGTCTCGGATAAGCGACGTGCATGGACTCCGCGATGCGCGCGGTGCGCGCCCCCGCCACTCTGCACCCGCAATGATCAGAACAAAGAGGCGCTCGAGACGCGCGAGGCGATATCCACATTTATATACACACATATTATTATATATCCACAACCCTTTCTGTAGGTTCTGTACATCTGCCAGTTCTTCCACATTTTCTTATGCAGCGACATCAACCATTTCTGTCTGCTGCTTAAATGTGAAATTATTTGCAAATATCCAACGTAAAACAAGTAAGAAAAAGAAAAAGAAAACATTAAATAATAAATAATCAGGCACAATAGATGACCCCAACATATTTTTATAAATGCAACTTGCCTAATTCTGCAATTGTAATGTACCATATTTTATCAAAATGGTTTTCTATTACGATTAATGCATACAACATATAAATAAATCGACAATATAACAAAGTGTTATAATTAACAATAACAACATTAATACAATTATTATTATTATTATAGGAACAATATTTTTAAAAGTGTAAAATTATACATCTGCATTTTAAATTTAAGAGCCAACATGAAAACCATATAATAAAGCAACATGAAACCATGAACTCTACGACTGTAATATCTCCGTCTTGTTAAAAGAACTAACTGCCTGTTACTATTTGACATTTTCTTTGAGAAACGTTGTATTGTAAAGCCTCTTAAATTACTGCCAACATATTTGCACACTATGCCGATAAATAAACTGCTTATCAACAATCAAACTACAATTTAAAAATAGATGCTAAAAAGTATATTGAATTCCCACGGAAAATAAAATTGGAATTGAATGGCTGTATTCATTTCAACACGATATCTAATCCTTGAAATCCTGTCCTGCCAATCTAAAGTCAATCCACTTTCACCAGCTCTGTATTATCCCATGATAATAACAAAAACAAACACGCAACAAGGCAAGGGGAACCCCGCTGCGCAAACGCATATCCTCAAAAAGCTATTAATCTTCTCAATGTAGTTGTTCACCCTGAAAACCGAGATAAAGAGCCTCAGGAAATGTTTACTTATACTTGAGCTGCTCTTTTCAAGAGACTATACAATGAAGACACGTACAAAAAAACACATTGTCGGTATACGTGGTTTACTTTGCTCAGCCAGATGGCATTTTAAATGACTATACGCTGAATATATATATATATATATATATTTTTTCCATTCTTCAAAACGGACCCAATTTAACAAGAGAAATACTGCAAAAAATATCTTCTTTTTTTATTTTTTTGTAAAGACTTCAACAGCGTGACCATTTAATGAATTCCTTCTAAAGCTCTAAAATGCAAAGAGTTCAGAGCCGGCTGCTTTCTGGCGGCACAATATAATATACACAATAGAATATACTATTATCATCATTACCACAGCATTTTCCATATTACGTATGTGATGTTACACTGCAGTTCAAATAAAAAGAATAGCATTTTAAAAAGAAAATGTTAAATGTAAACTAATCTATTGAGCAACATGGATCAGTGAGTGTGTGAGTGTGAGGCACAGAAGGTGAGAGAAAGAAAGAAGGAAACGTGGTTAAAATATGAGAAAAGAAACTAAACTGTTTGATTTACCTTCTTTGCTGTTGTTTTGGACCTTATTCTTTTCCCATGGTCCCATGGCCTTGTCATCCTCTGACCCGTCCATCATGGCCTTGTCACTGGGCACGTACCAGGTGGCGTGCTGCTCTGCCATAAGGGTGTCAAGGTCAATAGTGCCCATTGAGCCCTTCCCAGCATCAGGACTGCAGCTCGCCAGCTCATTGTCTCCGTTCTGTGAGGGACAGTCGCCATTCTTTTTGCCAATTTTCATGGCCAGGGGCTGGTCCTCGGAGATACTGAATTGCTGCCGCTGTAGCTGGATCTGGGCCTGTAGAATCTCCAGAGGATGCATTTCATCCTGGCCAGAGGTGCTGGATGGGGTGCGTACCTGCTCCACCCCAGGAGTGACCGGGTGGCTCACCCCACTGGCCCCCGTGACCATAGCCGAGGTAGTGTGATTGTTGAGGCCCATGCCGAGGGGCTTCTGTCCGTTCATTAACCCATGGTCACTCCTCTGCATTTTGGGAGAGCCGGTGGTCATCGGGCTGCGATTCGGCTTGGCGACAGAGGGGCCTCCTGCATCGGAGCTGGAGGACACCTCATCCTCGTTGCCGTAGTGGGTGCTGACGTCGTCAGGAAAGTCCACTCGTGGTGAGCTGCTGTCGGACTTGGCGACACTCTGAATGCCGCTGTCCAGGGAAGACATCAAATCGGCCTGGTCCCCCAACATCAGGTCGCCTCCTTTTCCCCAAGCGGGTGATTGGAGGTGTTTTTCATGGGGCGTACCCCCACCCCTCTCCCCAACACCAGCAGCGGGGGTCTGCTGGCCTGGACTTACAACAGGGTTACCATTCTCAGCGGGGAAAAAAATTCCAGGGCTCACATGTCCACTGTCTCTTTTTCTCCTGCCTCTCCCTCTCCCACTCCCTGTTGTTGCCTTCCCCTCACTGCATGGGGTAGCGTCCATGTTGTAATTTGGGGAGAGGGCACTGGCTTCCCCCTGCATCGTCTGGCTTTGACTCGCAGGCTTAGAGTTGCTATTCCCAGTGCCAGGCATCTGGCCGTTCTGGGAAGTGCTGCCCTGAAAATATTCAGGTCCAGCACTGCCAGTCCCATTCGATGTGTTGCTATTAATGTCCTGCTCCGTCTGACTCAGTTTTCGCTTGCCCTCATTTTGGTTCTTCTTGTTGAATGTTACGTTAAGATTGGGGGCCCCAAGGCTCGCGATCATGTTCTGGCAGGCCGTGGAAAGGGCCGCCAGGCAGCTCTGGCCAAAAACACTGTCTTTAGCGCTGGTTTTGGTGAAGTTCCCGAGAGACAGAGCTCCAAGCTTACTAACTGACGACCGCTGGCCTGGGGGGAACTCTGACTGAGGAGGGTAGCTCCCTGGTGAGGTGTTCACCCCCTGGGGAGCACTGTGGGCAGGCCCCTGACGGTTAGCCCCCCCATAGGGAAATGTTGGCTGTGCTCCCATTGGAGGGGCAGGGAAGTCAGCTGGCCGCCTCTCTGCCGGGGCGTTCGGATGGCCTGTGCCGGCTCCTGGAGACTGCATTTGTGAAAGGTTGCCCATGTTGCCGCTGAATTGTGAATTCATGCCTGGAGAATGGAGGGCCTGTCCATGCCCATCTCCTGGTATTCTCATAGGCTCCTGCATGCCCATGCCTGGCCTAAAAATCATTCCAGCTCCGTTTTGCTGGAGCCCTATGTCATGGGGCCCCGATTCATTACCCGCTCCACCCATACGCCGTGACATCATCTCCCCTGGTGGGTGGGACCCTTGAAACCAGGAGTTCTCCTGAGTTACATGAGGGTTTTGTCCATCAATGTTGGGCATCCTGCCAGCATTCTCCCTGTCAAAGTTGGGCTGAGGCATGTTCCCGACCGGGCCTCCCTGAGTCATTGGGCCGGGAGCGACGTCGCCGTGGTGACCCAGCTGCTGCAGGCTGGGCTGCCTCATCCTCTGCTGCTGGTTGCGCGACGCCATTTGTTTGATCATCACGGCCGCATTCTGCCGCTGCTGAAGAGACTGCTGCTCGGGCCCCGGGTGCTGCAGGGGACCCGGTGGGAAACCTTCACTCACAGGTGGGGTGAACTCCCCCGGCAGGCCGGCGTAGGCAGAGGGAGAGAGGTGGTTATCCATTCCACCGCACCAGCCTTCACCGCCATGTGCGTTCGGAAAGTCAAATCTCGGCCTTTTCGCCATGTTCATATAAGGAGAGTCAAAGTGTTGCAGCCTCTGATTTGGCGGTTGTTGGGAGGGAGGAAGAGCTGGCTGTTGCATATTAAACATGGGGTCCCCATAGGGGTGCAGACCCCTATTTTCCAGTCTGTGAATGGGATATTCAAACTGGTTGTGTTGGCCAGGCATCATGACCCCTCCGTCCAGTATGTTAGGGTTAGTGGAGCCGGGCTCAGCCTGTGGGGGTCGGGGGAGGCCAGGGGGGCATGAATTTGGTTGGGCTATCAAGCCAGCCTGTTGTTGCTGCTGCATGAGAGGATGTCTCGCGTTGACCCCCGGCTCCATTCCCACGGGTACTTTCCGGCCATTTCCAAAACGCTCAAAAAACCCTCCATGCTGAGGCTGCTGGGGCTGAGGCTGCTGGGGCTGAGGCTGCTGGGGCTGAGGCTGAGGCTGGGGCTGAGGCTGAGGCTGGGGCTGAGGCTGAGGCTGGGGCGGCGGCGGGTGTCCCTTAGAGCTGCCCGGCATACCTGGTGTCCGTGGCATGCCAGGGTTTCCGGGGAAACCAGCACTGGGAACTGGCCTTCCTGGCCCAAAATGGGGTAACTGAGATTCGGATTCTGATGGGGAAAATACATTGACATCAAAATGTCCAGATGGAGGCTCACTGGGGAAGTTATACTCTAATCCCTCTACAGCTCCCTGGTTGGGCATCCGTCGAGACTCTAGGCCATGAGACTCAGAGGAGGAGGATGAGGAGGATGGGAGACCATGGAAGGATGCCGCTCTGTTGGGCGATTGGTCCAGGGGTAGACAGGGAGCAGGGACAGCATGGCTGGCACTGGGAGGACCGTGATGTTGAAAGTCAGGCATGTTACCGGGCCGCTGCTGCTGCTGCTGCTGCTGCTGCTGCTGCTGCTGGGGAAAGCCATCCCCTGCCTGTCCCTCAGCGAGAGGATCAAATCCTTCTCCAAAGCCCTGCTGTGGTCCCATGCCATTGTTGTTGTAGCCCATTAGCCTGCCACCATGCAGGCATGACGACCCAGGCTCTGGGCCTCCAAAACTTCCACTGAAATGAGGATGAGGTTGGTGGGGGTGAGGTTGGTGGCCGTGAGGATGCCCTTGATGAGGTTGTTGGTTGTTAAAAAATCCATGCATGGGTCCTTGCTGCTGCTGAAGTCCGCCACCTGCATGCATGTCCGAGTGGCCCCGGTGGAAGCCCCCGTACTGCTCTCCGTTCATGTTCATATTGAGCCCGAGCATTTGCGGCTCACTCAGGGGTCCCATGCCGGGTTCCACAGCTCCCGGCGGGCCTCCGGCTTGAAAACCAGGGCTTTTATAATGGGAGCCCATGTTCAGTCTCGGTTGGCTTATGTTTCTCTCTGACTGGCCAGAGTTTCTGCTATTAATCTGAGAAGCAAACTGCTCCAGCCCAAACATACTCCCCGGCAATCAATCCCACATGACGGCCAGTTTGCCAGACATCAGCACACTGTCTGTTTTTTACCGTCTGACCCCAAAAGTAGAAAGTAAAAAAAAGATATACAAGAAATTGTTCGAATGTTGGTATTACTCTAAGGATTAAACTGCGTTGTATTCTTTAAATGTTAAAACTCACCAAATAAGTTATCAATATGGTGAATCAATTGTTTTTGTTTTTCAACTTCTCCAAGGACGCGGACGAGAGAGGGAATAGACCGTGTCCAAATACGCACGTAAACTGTGTCCCCGCTCCCGTGTTTATGCGTGCATTTGACTGCTCTTCCTTTTGGAGTTGATTAATCAAACGCATAAAAAGCACCGTTATTTAACTCGCTGCATGAGGGACCTACCATATTCCAAAGTTTTTCTGTGCGCATTTCTTCGGTGCGAACATGACACAAAAACATCTCCGTGACCAACTAAACGAAGAGGAGCGATCGAAAAGGTAATATGACCATTGATGTCAGATAATTCTTTATTCCAGTCCAATGTAAAAAGTCCCTGAGCGACTTTTTGGATAAGGTCCCATACTGGAAACAAGAAGAAAAAAGTCCAATTTGAGCCGTATAGTTAAAACTACCCCTGTAGCTTAGAGGAAAAAAATATTTCTTTCAATAATACTGCTCACTGATGTATTTTAAAAAAAAAACACGTTTAACTGCCGAGCAGGCACGTAGCCAAAAGTCCAGAGTGATTGAAAGTCCACAAACAAGGATCTCCAACCCGGGAACCGGAGAACCGGAGCGTCCGTAAACGCGACCTGGACCCGGAGCAGCGCGGCATGCACTACCCGCACTCCACAACGACGGAGCGGCTGGACAGCATCCTTCACCCGCTGCCGGTCATGCGCCGTGCAGAGCAGCGCCTTCGCCGTAAGTCCCTTCAGTGCGCGTCGCTCCGTACGTGTGCGTCCCTTCGCGCGCCGAGTCTGGTCTGGTGTGGTCTGAGTGCACTTTGGAGCGATGCACAGATACACTCTCACTCCGCTCTGCCGCTTGGCGCTGTGTGAGCCAGCAACAAGTTTTGCATTTCTGCAGCCGCTTCCATCAGCGAGCTATCAGCCAATCAGAACGGCCAAAGAAAGCTTCCAGGGCGGGACAAACGCTTTTAAGGTGGTCCGTGAGATTGTGTGAAAATCAGATTTTAGGAATGGCTTTTGGCTTTTACACACACATTGGATGTAATGTTTTCACTAAATCAGAGAGTGCATTATTGTCACAATAAAACCCACCATTATATTTGAACTGGTCTTGAAAAAATAATTAGATTTTTTTCTAAACGGATCTTTTTTCCCCACATAATTGTCGTCTACAACGACTGAGGAGTGAATCCACTGCTGCAACTCTCATATTCTCCACTGGAGGATGGATTTAGTGTCAGCACACTGCTGGTAAAGTTGCATGTTGCTCGAGCCTTCCTCACCGATGAGCACACTCGTGTTTAGTCCCTGCGCGCGCACACACACACACACACACACGTACACGCACACACACACAAACACACGCGCATCCATGCGGTGTCCCGCCCTTCGTTTGAGCTGGCTGTAATATTTCCATTACAACATAATGCAATAACGTACACCAATAACAACTCGTTGTGAAGAGACGTCCACAGTTGTTTAGGATTTATTAATTCAATACAGTCGCAGAATCACCAATGCTGAGGATGTTGAACGTGTTCTCTGTCAAATGAAAATATGAGTTGTATGATGAAATAATCAACATTGTCCTCAGTAGATTTACTTACAGTGTGTGCTGACTGAGATATGACCCCCTATCAGAAATGTAGCAGACATATCTGAGCTAATATTGATTCTGGGATAACCAGGTATAACTATAATGATATTTGTCGTGTGCGTGTGTGTGTGTGTGTGTGTGTGTGTGTGTGTGTGTGTGTGTGTGTGTGTGTGTGTGTGTGTGTGTGTGTGTCTGTGTGTGCGTGTGTGTCATTAAACTGAATGAAAATCCCCCTTAAAAGAACATCTGATCTAAATCATGTGGAGGACATTGGGCTTCGGTTCCGATAATCGATAACATTCTCTTAGTATTATAGTCTGTAAAGTGGAACACTTTTAAAAGGCCAAATTAGGATAAATTACTTCAAAGGTGAATTAGCTGTAGGCCGACAATGGCCGAGGTTATCTGTGTAAGGTTAAGTGGGGCAATAACCTGAGATAAGACACAACATATTGCAAATCTTCATGTTCATGTGAGTTTGAAGCAGAACTCCCAATACATGGAAATCAACCATAATCAATTATTTTTTATGCTATTGCTTTTGAGTTTACATAGACATGTTATCTGTTTCGGATGTTTTATTTGTGTTGTGTAATTCAGACTATGTTTCTGTTGTTTTTAGCTTACACGTCTCTTTGTCTTTTAGTGTATTTATCTAGTTCGTGGGGAATTGTGGATCTTGTTCCTCTGTGACATGACCGAATTCACTTTTTTTCATGTCGAATTGATTAATACAATTGTGACTGGTGATATATTTAAAAAATGTTTTGATGTTTGCTAAAATTAATTAGATTGTGTGTATTTTGGAGAGTCTTGCCTCCTAAGATTAACAAAACTCTGTATATATTTGTAAGAAAAGGAACATGTGGGAATATTTAACAACGTATTTCCATTCACAACCATGGATATTTGTTGGGGGTGAAATGAGAACTCCATATTATTATTTCCCCGACATTGGGGACAGTGGGCATTTAGAGAATGTGTTGTCAGACGTCGCTGCACCTTTGGGGGGAATCAAGAGGACTTTTACCAAACGGACACAGTGCCACCTAGCGGCGGCCGACGGTCCTGCTGAAGCATTCAGATACAATTTGGAAATATGAGGCACACGTCTAGCCTGGTACATGAGGAAAATCCTATTTTAAAATCTAAATATTAATCTGTTACAGATATATATATATATATAGATACGATTATTTGGTTTTAAAAATCACATAATACACTTGTGCAAAACAATTTACCACTTATTACTTTGTCAAATCTGTTCTCAGTGCATCATGTAATTATTAAAAAAGATAAAATGTTCAGTCCCACTGAATCTTGTTACTTTACGAGGTATTTGGGAAAAATATCACCACGGTCCACATATGTACTTTTCTTCGAGAACAACTGCAGCCGAGGTAAATAGAAACAAATGTATGTGTATGACATTTCACAATAAATGTCTTAGATTTGCCCATTACAATCAAATGTTTAATAAAGACACTGCATTTAAAAATGATTATTTCAATGTTGTGGATGTTTAAGATAATTGTGGCTATATTGTGTGTAAAGAAACAACCAGCTCTAAAAGGCACAAACAGGCACATCAGCCCTGCACCTCGAGGAGAAGGGCCGAGGGTAGAGACAAGGCATTGGAAGGTGCTAGTAGGAAGTTTGTGTGTATATTTGGAAACCGGGGGGGGGGGTGCACCCCTTGCAGCTGAGAGGACAGCAGCTCAGAGCGAGGAAGCAGTGAGAGACGGCGGTTGTGTTGTGAAGCAGACATGGTGTATAAAGTACCCGTCTTCTCCAGAAGGAAGGAACAGCATGTTGAGCTGTTGGCATGTTCTGAAGGCTGCTGTGCTTGTGTGGCGTGCTGCTAGGAGAAGAAGAAAAAACCCACCTAGTCTCAGTATCACAAGCTATAAAGAGGATCCCTTTCATATCAGAGAGCCAGCTGGATGCAGCATCATTAGAGTTTTACCCAGACAAGCACAAACGTGTGAGTATCAAACTGTTTTAGCCGAGGCAACCATCCCCGCTATGTGGAGCCCCTCAGGAACACCAGGACTCGTGTTCATCTCTCAGCTGAGAAAGGCTAGTAATGCAAAACCCAATTAACACGAGAAAAAAAAAAAGATTTAGTTTCATCGGACTAATACCAAGGCCCGTGTGATACAGTTCCCGGTCGCTCTGACTACACTCTGCTCAGATGGAGACAGACAAGTTAAGTATGACAAACCGATGGCATGGTCTCTTTCACCAAACCCCCCCCCCCCCGTCCCCAGTGATGATAAATGCAACTCAGAGCTGCAGCAGAGGCGACTTCGTGACAATAGTCCGTCTCCAGCCTTTCAAGCGCTGTCACAATACCACTCTTCTCTGAAGTGATTTAGTATTCAATTTGTCTCAATATTCCAGTCAAGAGGACAAGATAGCCGAAGTGGGTGCCCTCCTCTACTCTTAATTCAGGGTGTTCCTCAGACGAACATAGATTACCGTGGGGGTTGCCCAAAGAGACCGTTCCTTCCCTTGTCGGGGGGGCGGGTAGCGTCCTGTGCAGTTGGGCCTATATGTGAAGCAGAGCCCAGGGAGTCCTGTATGGGCCCGTCACTCAGCTGAGCCATCACAACTCCCTGGGTCAGGGAGGGTTAAGCAGCATCTGTCATCCAGAAAACAACATTTGAGGGGACATTGTATTGAGTGGAAGCATTCAACAGAGACCCCCCCCCCCATAACCCTCCTCGTCCGTTGGCTCCACACCTTTTCCACCTCTCCCAGAACAACAGGAAAACTCCGTCGAATCTCTGGAGCTAAACATGACCCAAGCCCAGAGGATGAGGAAACACTCGTGACATCACTGCCAACCCGCCAGAAATAACTCTCCTCTCCAGGAAAACCTGCAGCCTCTGATCAGATGTGGCCGCAGGGGAAGGTCACACACACACAAAGGTCACACACACACAAACATAGACGGGGCGGAGCCGACTTGGAGCTACATCTTCGCTCCGCCCCCAGTGTGTCATCTGGTAGCCCACGCAGCCATGTGGTGCAACAAACAGGAGCAGAGCTTTGGTTTCTTGGTTTCTGGACACATTTAGGAATATGGTTATTTCTGCTTGTGCGTTTAAAGCAATACGCTGGTCGTCCTGGCCATCACAAAGTGTTTTTAACACCGAACATCAAGTCTTTCCTCGGCATCGTGCCTCGATGTCCTGCTGCGTCAAGTCTCGAGCCTCCCTTTGAGATCCGTGTCTCCTCTTCATCTGTTGCCTGGTCTATTTAAACTCGTGACATGTCCCTTCATCCTCTCTGGGAGGAAGACACACGGATGGATGGATACATGCCTCCTGTAAACTACTGAGCTGCCACTTAACAGGAGGCGTGTGGGCGAGCCCGCCCATCTCCGCTTTTAGAAACAGCATCTATTGCTTGTTCGGGATGGGCAGATACGACTGGTTTCCTTGCAGCAGGCCCATGTGACCATTCCTCCGCAAACAATAAAACGTCGGATATCTCAGGCAGCAGACTGTCGGCTCTTCCTGCTCTTTAGCACGGATTCCGCCGTTATTGTGCGACTCTCGTGACCTGCAGGTCACTGGAAGTCAAGTCCATGACGGAGTCACCAGCTTTGTACCGGGGGGGATGTTCACACTATCGGATGTGCAGAACTAAAACTTTGTCCAGGATATTATTTAACTAATAAAGATTAAACTCTTTTTGCATTGTCAATTAAAATGTGTTATTGTGAATTATTACTACGTAAGTGAACAGTTGTATACATTGTGTATGTTGTGAAGCACGTCTAAGGGTTTGCTATTCTGCATCCAACATGTTTATGCAAGGGGAGAAACGTCTCATTCCCATTATGAATGCAAAAGGAAGAGACTCACCACTTCCCTTGAGGCGTCGTCTTTAATCTCCAACAACTTCCTGTATACAATCAGACAACTGAAGCATAATCTGACAGTTTATTTGATATTTAGATACATTGTGAAGATTTAATGGCACACGAGATCTCAGAAAGAAAAGGCACATCGTCTCATACATTTACCACCATGTCCCCTGAATTTCAAAAGCTGATCACAAACATTTAAAAGCAAGTGGTTCAGAAATTAAAGTTGTAAATTCCATAAATTAGGATAAGAGTGTAAAGTTGCTTTGCAAGTACTTTCCCCCCCCACCCACCTTCTGCATCGTCTTTCAGATGGGAGCAGCATTTGATTGCAACCGTTAATTGCGGTTGCTCTCTTTAGCCACCGCTTCCTCTTGTGAACAGAGAGCAGGAATCATTTAGACAGACTAGAAATCATTAGACTGGAAATCATTGATTGAAGATCAATTGAGTCACACTTTCTTCTTTTTTAAGACATATGAACACAATCCCAGTACAGTGTGACTGGCTGGCCGTCTCGTATACTGTGACACAACTAAATAGGATAAATTACCACCACTCCCCATCATATTGACATTGTACCATATTTCCCACAGAAAAGGATATGGTATGGTGTAAAGACGCCAATTATTTGGGACAAGTGATAAAGCAACAATATCAAAATAATAATATTACGCGTGTCGTATCGTTGACCCGAGAAGATTTTCTTGTGAAGAAAAATGTTGCCTTCCCGATCATCCTACACCACCAGCCGACAGACGCTGAATTCATGTAAACATATCAGAAATCCATTCATTCTCTTTGGATAAGCCAATAACCATTTACGGCTATTCACACTCCCACATTTGATTTAGAGACAACTAAAACATTTGGATCTTTGACCCAAGATGATCTCATTATTATACGTGTCTTGAAAGGAAAATATGGAAAATATATCTTAAAATCAAATCCCCAAATTCGACCCAATTTAAGACATTGATACATTAGAAACAAACAAAAACACAAACGACAAGCATGAAATGAGGAAACCACTTGTACTATGTATGTAACACTGGTGATGACCAACACTGTTGGCCAGTGCCACGTGATTGTAAAGCCTTCACTTTGGAGCTGAAGAGTCATTAATATGACACGTCAATCAAATGGCAGAGAAGTAGATCTGCAGCTGGTGGCACCAACAGCAGTCCAAGCTGCTGCGGCTGCTCCTTACAGATTTTTGCCTGCTGAAGGAATTGCACCGGCTCAGTCGCTGTGACATTTATCAGGATACACAAGGAGCCTCATGCAATTCTACAAACCAGAAAGAAAATAGAGTCATCACAAACAACTTTTCTGCCGTGATTTACTCCAGAACACCGAGCAGGCAAATAGCTTGTTCTAACCTTTAGGTGTAAAAAGCAAATTGCCAGCCAGAAACAAGCGAGGTAGCGAGAGCAAGAGCTGACAGCAGAGGTACAGTCGTTATAATAGGTCCAGAGGTCCAGAGTTTAAGGCAAGAAGTGTGTGACGCTGGTGTCGACGGGGCACTGGTCCGGCTTTCTGTAAACACACCTACAATTTAGCAGGAGCAAAAAAAGGCCTTCTGGGACACCGTCTACCTCCGAGAGCCAGAAGAGAGATGGGGGCGGTGGGCGAGCAGCGCGGCGCAGATTGGCTCGTGACAAGAGGCTCGAGGGGTGAAGCACCATCTGTGGCTGTTTTTCAGGGTCTTTTCTCTCTCTCGAGGGACTTCTGTATTGAAGGTGAATGCTGGGTTGTATGTTGTGTGTGAATGTCTTTAGAATCATGCGTGTGTGTGGAGGAGGGAGCGTGCACGTGTGTGTGTGTGGGGTCAGTTGAAGCTGTAAACACTTCCAAAGTAACATCCCTGAGCTGAACAAGCTTGCATAGATCTGCCCTGCTTGAGATTTTCAGACACCAGTCATCACAAAGGCATCCACACCTGTGAGTGTGAGAATTAATTAACATGTTTATCCTTGTGCGAGCGATGTATATGCGTAACGTCAACGTGTGTGTGTGTGTGTGGGGGGGTTTCTATTAAGTCTGTATGTGAGTGGAAGTGAATATCTGTACGGGCATGATCGTCAGCGTTAATAAGATGCAGAGCTTTGGGGAAGGTGGGGTGATGGGGGGGATTACAACAGGCCGAGGCGCCAAGGGTGTTAGTAATCTCTAAACGGAGGCTGTGGCAGGAAGGAACACGAGTACGACAGACTCGTGCCGGGGAATGCAAACCACTGAGCCACAATGTGGACAGTTGTGACCGAGGAGGAGACGCAGAGAGATCGGACAGGGCATCTTCTCAAGAGGAACGTCATGCAGGAAAAAGGACAAATCTAAATACGACGGACGGAATATTGGGTCCACCGCCGGCCACTGTGGAATCAAGTCAATGAATATGTTCTGTAAAAAGATGCCCGTCCTCGTCGCTCTCCAGCAGGCCAGGTCCCGTCAATAACACGATGCTGATCGCTGGCCCTTCTCTGCCCGGGAGATCAAAATGAATCTTATCAGCTGGGATCGTGTTGGTTTCTAGAAATCAATTCCTCAGTGTATAGAATGTCTATGATTGAATGCAAGTCAGGGATCTGCTCTATTGATTGCAGGTAGCAGAGCTCCCCCCCCCCCTCCTCCTCCTCCTCCTCCTCCCCCTCACCGCTGCACAAAATCCATTCTGGTAAAATCGAGGCACCGAAGGAGGCCTCTTCGCTGTCGTTGTGGGCGTTTAAAATTCTTCGCCTTCTCATTTGTCTGCAGCGGTGGTCCCTCGTACTTCTCCCATGTGACCATTCCTCCGCAAACAATAAAACGTCGGATATCTCAGGCAGCAGACTGTCGGCTCTTCCTGCTCTTTAGCACGGATTCCGCCGTTATTGTGCGACTCTCGTGACCTGCAGGTCACTGGAAGTCAAGTCCATGACAGAGTCACCAGCTTTGTACCGGGGGGATGTTCACACTATCGGATGTGCAGAACTAAAACTTTGTCCAGGATATTATTTAACTAATAAAGATCACCCTTTTTGCATTGTCAATTAAAATGTGTTATTGTGAATTATTACTACGTAAGTGAACAGTTGTATACAGTGTGTATGTTGTGAAGAACGTCTATGGGTTTGCTATTCTGCATCCAACATGTTTATGCAAGGGGAGAAACGTCTCATTCCCATTATGAATGCAAAAGGAAGAGACTCACCACTTCCCTTGAGGCGTCGTCTTTAATCTCCAACAACTTCCTGGTTACAATCAGACAACTGAAGCATAATCTGACAGTTTATTTGATATTTAGATACATTGTGAAGATTTAATGGCACACGAGATCTCAGAAAGAAAAGGCACATCGTCTCATACATTTACCACCATGTCCCCTGAATTTCAAAAGCTGATCACAAACATTTAAAAGCAAGTGGTTCAGAAATTAAAGTTGTAAATTCCATAAATTAGGATAAGAGTGTAAAGTTGCTTTGCAAGTACTTTCCCCCCCCACCCACCTTCTGCATCGTCTTTCAGATGGGAGCAGCATTTGATTGCAACCGTTAATTGCGGTTGCTCTCTTTAGCCACCGCTTCCTCTTGTGAACAGAGAGCAGGAATCATTTAGACAGACTAGAAATCATTAGACTGGAAATCATTGATTGAAGATCAATTGAGTCACACTTTCTTCTTTTTTAAGACATATGAACACAATCCCAGTACAGTGTGACTGGCTGGCCGTCTCGTATACTGTGACACAACTAAATAGGATAAATTACCACCACTCCCCATCATATTGACATTGTACCATATTTCCCACAGAAAAGGATATGGTATGGTGTAAAGACGCCAATTATTTGGGACAAGTGATAAAGCAACAATATCAAAATAATAATATTACGCGTGTCGTATCGTTGACCCGAGAAGATTTTCTTGTGAAGAAAAATGTTGCCTTCCCGATCATCCTACACCACCAGCCGACAGACGCTGAATTCATGTAAACATATCAGAAATCCATTCATTCTCTTTGGATAAGCCAATAACCATTTACGGCTATTCACACTCCCACATTTGATTTAGAGACAACTAAAACATTTGGATCTTTGACCCAAGATGATCTCATTATATACGTGTCTTGAAAGGAAAATATATCTTAAAATCAAATCCCCAAATTCGACCCAATTTAAGACTGATACATTAGAAACAAACAAAAACACAAACGACAAGCATGAAATGAGGAAACCACTTGTACTATGTATGTAACACTGGTGATGACCAACACTGTTGGCCAGTGCCACGTGATTGTAAAGCCTTCACTTTGGAGCTGAAGAGTCATTAATATGACACGTCAATCAAATGGCAGAGAAGTAGATCTGCAGCTGGTGGCACCAACAGCAGTCCAAGCTGCTGCGGCTGCTCCTTACAGATTTTGCCTGCTGAAGGAATTGCACCGGCTCAGTCGCTGTGACATTTATCAGGATACACAAGGAGCCTCATGCAATTCTACAAACCAGAAAGAAAATAGAGTCATCACAAACAACTTTTCTGCCGTGATTTACTCCAGAACACCGAGCAGGCAAATAGCTTGTTCTAACCTTTAGGTGTAAAAAGCAAATTGCCAGCCAGAAACAAGCGAGGTAGCGAGAGCAAGAGCTGACAGCAGAGGTACAGTCGTTATAATAGGTCCAGAGGTCCAGAGTTTAAGGCAAGAAGTGTGTGACGCTGGTGTCGACGGGGCACTGGTCCGGCTTTCTGTAAACACACCTACAATTTAGCAGGAGCAAAAAAAGGCCTTCTGGGACACCGTCTACCTCCGAGAGCCAGAAGAGAGAGATGGGGCGAGGTGGGGCGAGCAGCGCGGCGCAGATTGGCTCGTGACAAGAGGCTCGAGGGGTGAAGCACCATCTGTGGCTGTTTTTCAGGGTCTTTTCTCTCTCTCTCTCGAGGGACTTCTGTATTGAAGGTGAATGCTGTGTTGTATGTTGTGTGTGAATGTCTTTAGAATCATGCGTGTGTGTGGAGGGAGCGTGCGCGTGTGTGTGTGTGGGGTCAGTTGAAGCTGTAAACACTTCCAAAGTAACATCCCTGAGCTGAACAAGCTTGCATAGATCTGCCCTGCTTGAGATTTTCAGACACCAGTCATCACAAAGGCATCCACACCTGTGAGTGTGAGAATTAATTAACATGTTTATCCTTGTGCGAGCGATGTATATGCGTAACGTCAACGTGTGTGTGTGTGTGGGGGGGGGTTTCTATTAAGTCTGTATGTGAGTGGAAGTGAATACCTGTACGGGCATGATCGTCAGCGTTAATAAGATGCAGAGCTTTGGGGAAGGTGGGGTGATGGGGGGGATTACAACAGGCCTAGGCGCCAAGGGTGTTAGTAATCTCTAAACGGAGGCTGTGGCAGGAAGGAACACGAGTACGACAGACTCGTGCCGGGGAATGCAAACCACTGAGCCACAATGTGGACAGTTGTGACCGAGGAGGAGACGCAGAGAGAGATCGGACAGGGCATCTTCTCAAGAGGAACGTCATGCAGGAAAAAGGACAAATCTAAATACGACGGACGGAATATTGGGTCCACCGCCGGCCACTGTGGAATCAAGTCAATGAATATGTTCTGTAAAAAGATGCCCGTCCTCGTCGCTCTCCAGCAGGCCAGGTCCCGTCAATAACACGATGCTGATCGCTGGCCCTTCTCTGCCCGGGAGATCAAAATGAATCTTATCAGCTAGGATCGTGTTGGTTTCTAGAAATCAATTCCTCAGTGTATAGAATGTCTATGATTGGATGCAAGTCAGGGATCTGCTCTATTGATTGCAGGTAGCAGAGCTCCCCCCCCCCCTCCTCCTCCTCCTCCTCCTCCCCCTCACTGCTGCACAAAATCCATTCTGGTAAAATCGAGGCACCGAAGGAGGCCTCTTCGCTGTCGTTGTGGGCGTTTAAAATTCTTCGCCTTCTCATTTGTCTGCAGCGGTGGTCCCTCGTACTTCTCCCCGTCTGCGAAGCTGTGGGAAAACAGAAGGAAATAGACACCGCATGAGATTTATGCCGGCCTAACAGGTGAGGGGCAGGTTTACTGGATGCCTGCATTTCAGTGGAACCCTTCATGAATAGTTTCTGGTTACTGCGCACAAGTTTGTGGACTAATTTCTATGCATTATGTATAACTGAGCTTTTTCTTCTTGCATCAAAAAAATCCATTAAAAAAAATAGAACAAATGTCCTTTTTGCAAACTGAAATCTTCGGCCCTTCCTGAGAAATCCGCTCCAGCGGTGCTTATCGAGCTCCTTGTTTGTCTTGTAGGGAGATAAAAGCATCACTTTCAAATTCGCCCACCCTGAGGCTGATGGATTTGGAAAGTCAATTAGTGGTAGAATCTGATAGCCGAACACCTTAATGGAACAGTTCAAACTAACAGGGACTCTAAACAGAGGAGCAGACAGATCTGATGGAATGGCATGAAGATTCACCCTGCAACTTCTTCATCCCTTTTCCTACCCTCCCTCTTCTTCTCAATCATAGCACAGACTCCTTCTCAACTGCAAAATTCCATTTGTATGTTAATGAGGGAAAAGGAGTCATCTTGAGGACCCCCCCGTCTATACCAACAGCCCTCAGCCAGTATACACTAAAAAGGGCAGACATGACTGTTGGTGCATCGTCTCCAGAGCGAGTTTCTCATTTACCCGCTACAGTCTTGTCAAGAACCTGAAGGGCAGCGTCTGCATCTGGGCCTCCGCGTCCCTCCTTGATGGCACCCGCTTGTTTACTTACTCCAGGAGAAAATGAGAAACACATGCTGAATTGGGCAAGATGCGAGTGCAGGGGAGGAGGGGTGTGTTTTCTGGTAGGTCAGGAATGTTTGAGCCTGGCCCACTTTGGCCAGTCCATTCTCAAGTCCTCCCGTTTTCCTTCTTGCACGGCCAGAGCTTCCAGGTTGATATCGAGAGTGGTTCCAAGAGCAAACCAGTGGTACGGGTTTACACACAATGAGATTCACAGAAATTGAAGCTTCGACTGCTTTTAATCTCGACCTAGTATTCCTCTTTGGGGAGGCTCTGGTTTGCAGGTACTGGTCATGAACAGGTCTTCTGTGGATGCGTTTAACTGCTGGCCACCTCTTAAAAACAGCACGGGCGATTCTGAGAAAAGGTCTGTCCAGATGTCACGGCAATGCATACACACGCATGTGCGAGAGACACTGGTGCAAAGGATGGTCGGGTGTTTTCACTGGGTCAGCAACACGCCTAGCAACCAAGCACATATTTATCTGCGATCTGGTGTTATTGATTAACGTATTAGAGTGAGCTATGGAGGAGCAAGTGCAATACATACACGTGGACAGAAATCCCTTCGACAACACCGGAGAGGAGAGAATGAAAGCAGCATCGGCGGGCGGCGACCGGAGCCCCAGAGAAAGCCTCCGAGACCGGCCTCAACCTGCGAGAACGTACACAGCAACACTCGGACCTAAAGCTGGCCCAGCCACTCGTCTGTGTTGGCATATGCAAGGAAGTCATATATCGACTGCAAAATACCAACAGATATTTGCATGCAGCATTTTTGAGTGCTTTCATGAGCCTGGTGCTTATTGAGAACAGGATATGACACAAAAACAACGGGTTGAGCCTCAACATGTTTCAGAAGAAGGCCACCCGATTCATCAAGTACCCGTTTGTTTTTAGCACACTCCTCGTCTATTCAACTTCTCGGATGTGTGTAGAGATTGGGAGACAGAAGCTCCACCCAGACTGGTGCAGCACTGGTTCATTTGAAGATCGGGGCAAGCATCAGACAAAACACTCTTGATATCGGGGGCAGCTGTGGGCACAAAACCATCATGGACCAATAATATGTACTTCGAATGCACAATTAACTCTTAAATGGTTGGTCATTTCTACTCATGTCCTCACCTCTTCCAGCTCCTTCTGTGTCTCCGCCTCCATCTGCCTGATATCCTCCATAGTCAGCTCCACCCACTTATCAATCCAACAAAAGAGCTGGCGGTGGAAGTTATTGAAGATCCTCTTCTCTTGCTGAGGGACACAGGTGGAAGTCTGGGTTAGGGCTGGGTATTAGACACACACGAGAAAAAATATAATAATATATATATATAATATATATTTATAAAAATATATAATAATTAAATATATATATATTTTTCTTTCTTCATATATATATAAAAATAAAATATAATATATATATATTATTAAATAATATATATATATGTATGTGTATGTGTGTCACACACACACGCACGTTTAAATAAATAAAAATAAAATATACACTTTTATTAATCCCCAAGGGGAAATTAGTTCTCTGCATTTAACCCATCCTTAGTTATTAAGGAGCAGTGGGCTGCAGTGATGCGCCTGGGGGTTCAGTGCCTTGCTCAAGGACACTTCGACTTGCAACTAATGGGGAGAGCGGGGATCGAACCCACAACCTTGCGGTTGCAGGACGGCCCTCTTACCCCACTGAGCTACAGCCGCCCCAAACAGTCACTCTAACCTCATGTATGAAGTTCTCCACTTTGGTCTGCAGGCCCCACCACTTGAATTTGACCGTGACCAGTTTGTAGGCACACATCTTTGGGCAGTCCGTCTTACGAAGCAGCTCTTTCTGTCAGGAGAAGAACAGCAAAAGAACGACAAGACTTACAACCCAGCACTTTTTAAAGTGCTGTATCAGAATAAATAAATCAAAACGTGACAGAAACTTTGCAATGAGAGATTGACGCGAAAAACTGAGAGAATAATATTTAAGACTAATCTTGGCTGCATTCAAAGCTTAAAATCATTAATATATAATGCTTTGGGAATGGAGCTTGCTGAAATAATTATCAATATGAAGATGTGCTGTGCAGAGATAAAAGTGCCCTAATCTACAACACACTTTCTAAATCCATCCGCTGCTTGCACTCTGTCTCCCTCTGAAGAAAAGAAGGAGGGGGGGGGGGGTGGAGGCAGACAAAGTGGATAAACTCCAGATGAAGGGACCATTTCTCTGCCTCCGCCCTGACAGCGACACCGTTCCCGACAGGCATGCCTTTGTGGCCATGGAAGGCAGATAAAACGGTGCTCGCGAAGCGATAAGGGCGTCGCGGTGCAAAGCTGGTTACATTATTAACACCGAGGACCTCCTCGCCCCCAGAACACACTCTCTCCCTCCGAGAACACCCGTTTAATTAATCACTTCATTCTGGCTCGGCATTCCAACAGAAAATGCCACAGACCCGCCTCAATCACCATCATCCCACCGTCGTTTGATGCTGCGATCATGGAGGGGGGGCGTGAGAAGGGAAATGAGAAACATTTCTAAATTTGCAGTGGGTTTAGAAAAGTTGTCATCGCTAAAGGAGAACTTCACATGAAACGGCTTCGACTTCAAAACACTTCCGGTGACATTTCTTCTCTCCCTCTCTGTGCCCTACTCAAAGGAGCAGAAGTTTTCAGAAATACAAAGGGTACCGATATGCAAGCATGTGTGCATGCAGATAGACAAGAGTCGTATTGCTTCAAGAAGCTGGCAGAAATTGTGCCTCTGTTGTCACATAACTGCTTTTTTCCCCCCCTCCACCTTTTCAAAAACACTCTTTTTCCATGTCCACAGCGGACGGGAAAGTGATCTAATTAAAAACACAAAATGAGAAAAAAAATAATGTGTGCTTCTTTATTCACACTTTTTAAAGCCGTTTTGGCTGCCTTTGTTCTTGAAAAGCGGAGGAAAGTTTCCCGTGGTGAAATTTGAGGACTCCACTGCAGAGTAGACATTTTCAACGCTCCAACAGTGAGCAGGACCCGTTTGTGAGGCTGCGGGGTGTCGAGCGGAAAGATACACAACTCCCGACAAAGTTTAATGCCGTGGATACGCTGCGTCTCATTGTCTAATTACTCTCCATCAAAAGTATATCTGTCCTACTCCAGAACTGCCGCTTGTCAAATTTACAATCAAATCAGTCTGTTTCTCCCGTTCCATGTCTTTTTCTTCCGTCACACACAAAGTCTGGCAGACGGAGCAACGAGTAACACCTGTATTCGACCTGGTGACGAGAAATATCTATTACATTCAATAAGAGCTGCAAAAGAAGTGATTTGTCTTCATCAAATTGCAGCCGTACAGCTCCGTGCTCTCTTTGTCAGAGCTATCCTGATCATTACGGGCGATAAACGATAAAAACACCAAATATCTGAATGTGTATGTTTGTGCCCCATTCATGTCACATTCAGAAGTGATGTCCACAGTATGCAAATAGCTCTGCATTATTTGTGCACATCTGGACACTGGCATCTTCTCTTCATTCCACTGCTCACACAAAGCACATCCACACGTTGATTGGATTGAGGTCTGGTCTTGGATTATGCAACTAATTATGTAAAGAACATCGTTTCTCTTTAGGCTTTTCCCTCCGGCTTTATTTTATGGGGTCGTTGTTGTTTTGCTGTATCATAAATCATCTTCTTCTCTTGCAGACGGCAGCAGGTTTCCCTCCAGGGTTTCCCTTTTTTTTTTGCTGCATTCATTTGACCCTGTTAAAGTCAAAAGCCTTCCAAGACCTGCTGCAGAGGAGCCTCCCCACAGCATGACGATGCTGCCACTACCAAACAGGGCGCTATTGTTGTTTAGTTGCCAAAATGTGCTTGGTTTTAAACAGAGGGTTTTAGTTGTGTTGTATGCAGAGTCTCACCCATCTCAGCCATCGAAGCCTGTATCTTCTCCAAAGAGGCCCGGGGGAGATGAGTCTGCTCTAAACTGATTTACAGATCATCCATATTCTTTCCAATTTATTAACACCGACAGTACGATATTTAGTGCTTTGGAAAATGCATGCAGATGGATCTGAGTCCCAAGAAACTACAGTTGGAGATCTGGGTCTTGTGTGAATAACAAAGGGACCAGGGACCCTTTCATAATAATCTGGTATAAAGGAGTCCAATGTGGGTTGAGTCTTTGTTTAGTCTCCTGTGACGTTGATTGTCATTTGTGTGTGAATGTCATATCTGTTCATGTCCACAGCTCACAAGAGCTTTACCTTCCAGGTGGGCCCGAGGGGTCCTCGTCCAGTCTTAGCTGACTTGAACTTGGCAGGGTCCTCATTTTGTTTGTAGTCCTAGTGAGAGAAATGTATATAATTAATACAATACATAGCACATCATATATTGCATTATTAATATCATAGTATTCTAAAACAGCACCAATCAAAAAGAAAGTGTTCTCCTATTATGGCATGCAGTAGGTTACTCAATCTGTTTGTCCTCCACTGATGTTCACACACTGTGCTCTAAACTCAGCGGCACAGGAGTCACTGACACTGAAAGGCCAAAGAGGGCTGCACTCGTTCTCCAAAACCTGCCGGCCCCGGAGATAACGTCATGCAGCAAGACCAGAACACCGCTCGACGGTGAAGGGCTGTGGATGAGGCCCTGATGCCACCGCGGACACTGGTGCCGGTTCGTATACAGGAACGTACATGGTTGCATCGACCAGCTTCCCACCCCCCCCACGAGAATCAAAAATATGTTTTATGCCTATAGAAAATATGCAGCACATTTGCTAAGCACATGACAAAGTTGACATCATAGACAAAATAGTAATACCAATAAATGAAATAGCTTTCAAATTATCAACAGCTCAAGGGCCCAGCAATTTTAAATAAATCATGATGCGCCTGCAGCTAAAATCTCTCTCCCTCTCTCTCCTCTCTCTCCCTCTCTCTCTCCCTCTCCCTCTCCCTCTCCCTCTCCCTCTCCAAAAAGGAGCCACTGCACAAGTAAAACAGTGTGCGTTGGAGTGTAACTGTGTTGTGTGTTAGTGCCGGGATACGAAGCACTGTGCGCCTTAATTACACTAACAAACTCATCGGTGCTGGCGGTACACCCGAGGCCCCGCAGCCATGCCCGAGGCTCAGGGCTGATGGGGTCCTCAGACACAACACACTCCTCCAGCAAGGAAAACACCTCAGCCTCGTTAACTAACCACCGCAAACAAACACGTACTCACCGAAACCAATGCTTCTCAGACAAATAGCCTCAGATAGACACACATACACAGAGCCGCGGTGAAATGAGGCAATGTGACGTCAAATAGCAGCAATAATGTGCAACATCTTCAGAAAAAGATTTCAGCGCATCCAAAACTCATGTTTACATTTTTAAATATCATTGAGGCAATCTTAGGATGCTCAAATGGTGTGTACAGTTTTGAAATGATTAAAAAAAGATTTCAAGGCGATGCTTGAAAAGATAATGAAATTATTAAAATCAACGTACTCAAACCATTTAATGTAATTTTCTGCTGCTAGTTCTTGTCATCCACCGTCAGTCACAGGTATGCGTTTCATGGTATTTCACCTTCTGGTAATACATTTTACTAAACTACATTTCCAGCCTTGTCTCCATTAGTTCAACTAAAACAGTTCCACTACTGGATACAACAAATACCTGGAGGTATTTCAACACTGTTCAATCAGGGGAATTAAAAGCTAAATACTAATTATTTTGCTTCACAATAGTGAGTTAGTTTAAGTAGAAAAGTAGTAAGTAGACTAATAAGTCAATTAACACTAAAAATTGAAAAGCAAATACATAAATGCTAACTTGAAGTAGTAATCGGTGAAAAAACATCATCACCAGCTCCTCTAATGTGATGATTTACAGACGTTTCCATTTTGAAATCGTAAGAAATAAAAATAAATGTACATTTAGTTCTGATTTAGTTGCTCTCTGGGGATTTGCAAAAGGATGTTGTACTTTTGCTCCGACAGACAAAAAATACAAATATAACTTAATGCTGATGTGTAAAATACATACAACTGTAAACGCGACAATACTTGTTCAGTAATTATGTTTCTATTTATTTGATTCTCCAAAATGTCTGAAATAAATCAACATAAATTAAGAAGTTCCTGTGTCACTAAAGAAAATTACTTTCAAAAAATCTGCTCAAATGCAAATGAAATGACTCGACTAATGCTGATCAAAAATAAATCAATAACCCCCATTCCACCATTGCAAGTGGCTCGGGCTGTGCAGATGCTGTGGCTTGGTGACGAGGAGGCGCGTCCACATGAAGGCACCCGACTGCATTTCTATCTTACACTGGAAGAGTTTCTACTTACAGCATTGGACACCTGACTTCTGTCTGCAATGTCAATGGGCACAACCGCTACGTTCTTCCACGTGGAACTGTCTAGTTTGTGCACCTGAACAATGACACAAAACATTCATAAGCATCGCGACAAACTCAAATCTGATGTTCGAAATGGATGCTTGCGTGACGCGATGCAGAGGTACTTACATTTTCTTGCGTCCCGAGGTCTGGTTTGTGCCACGTCTCAATCTTAATGAAGAAGTTGTCTTTCATGTAATCATTCTGGAGGGAAGAGTCGGGAACATGACGGGATATTACAGAACTGAATGTGCAGAAAGCACGTTAAACTTAGTTGAAGTAACATTTTGATGATTTAAAAAACAAACAAAAAAACAAGAAAATTAAGGACTTCCTACCGTCACAACTGTGTCAAGGTTAGCCATGAGGAGAAAAGAGGGGGGAAAAACACCATTACATAGAGAAGAAAACAAACACTATGAATTCACACAAACTAAACAGATGATGCAAGAAACACACGTGTATTGAACAAAGGAGAGGGCAAAGGGTGAAGGTAAAGTGGTGTGGGGGACTCACTGGTTCTGCAGTAGGGGTAGGCATTCCAGGCTTTCTCGTGGAATACCAGGGAGCCTTCAGGCGCAAACAGTTTGACAAACGGTGGGACTTTACTGTCGGGTGGGTAAAGAGGATGGGAACAAGTAGACGCAAGTGGAGTAAGAGAGGGAAGACATATCGACACGCCGATGGAAACTGAACAACTTTGAAACTCTTCGCGACGTGAAGAAGCCAGAGGTGAGACGACGCTGCCACCGCCTGGAAGAACGATGCCACTACACTTTAAGACGAGAATTATGGGATCAAATAATCCGATTGAAAAGGGTACAAAAAGACACATACCTCTTAATGTGGTAGATTTTGTGTGTGTATTGTCCTTTCTCCCCGTCTTTTTCATAGGGCTCATTTTTGAGTACCTCAATACCCTCGCCACCACCCGTCTCATTTTTACTTGCTTCAGCCACCGAGAACAGCTGTCCAACTTGATACTTCAAACACAAAAATACATCAGTTGCTTGCAATACATCCAGAAAATAAACTAAAGCTGGACCTGCTGGTTCAATGTGATGTGAAGTGTTTCCTCTTCTTTGTATTCTTTGATCTTTCTTTCCAAAGAAGCAATGTCTGCCTCATCACGGACTATTACTTAGGAACCGTTGTTAGATAAAAGCCGTGTTTGGTATGTTTATGTTGCAATTATAGAGACACAGCACAGCTATCGCTTGATTTGTGTCTTAAAATTAAACACATGGGCCAACACAAAGATGTGTTATTGTCCTGCTGTCACTGAGGTGGATTGCAGATGTATAAAACATGCCAAGGAAAACTACTACACAAACTCAAGACAAATGAGCTCCTCTCCACCCTGTGGCGTCGGAGCAAGGCTCCTTTCTTTCCAATTATACTCGCTCTGCAATGAAGAGCAGCCATAAATTGGACCGTCTTTTGTATTTCAAACTTCAAGTCCACCGTACATTCTGCAGAGTAAGGTAACTAGTGGTGCATGGTATGCTATGAGAACAACACAGTGTGCAACTGAAGGGTGGGGGTTTGCTTATAATTCAACAACCAGAGCTCTTATTACTATTTATCAACTATAAAGATTATTTTTGTATTTTAAATTAATGGAATGAGATTCAAAAAGGATCACTAAATGCCAAGGTGTTAATCACCATATAAGGCAGCAGGGTGAGTCTGGGAATCTTGACATAAACCTAAACACAGAGATGCTTTTTCTGCTGCATGTGACACTAAAATATTGTAAAAAGTATGTATGGTGGAACTTTCTTGAATCAAAAGTGAATGTCAACCAGTTTTAAGTACAAGTAGACCCAGACATTCTAACAGAGATTTAAAACAGCCATTTATAACATTACTCCTTGTGTCAATGTTATAATAAGACGAAAACAGATTACTCACCTCCTCAATACTGCAGGGTAAAACCACACGGCTGCAAGAGAGAGAAAACGGTGGTAACACACACTTAGAATGTAAAAAGTACAGTTACAAGTCATCACTAGTCCAGAGTGGAATAGTTGGAGCTTCGTAGAGCAGAGATTGGATATGGTCAATAGGTGAAGAAAACTCCAATGACAACAGGAGCAAAGGAAAATGTACGGCGTGAGCGATTTTGGACCAGTAACAATGGGTGAGGCCGTTTAAAAATGAAATGATATATACACACACTTATGAGACAAGATATCGACTCGCGAGTGTGGCTCAGCGGGGCGCAGGGTCGACCTTCAATCCCAGGATCGGTGGTTCGATCCCCGGCTCTATTCTCCCATGTTGATGTATGCTTGGGCACGACGGTCAACCCCAGAATTGCACACTGCAACCCAACTCAACTCTTCACATCTAAAAACAGACTTTTTGCAGGTGGTATGCCCCAACCAAATGCATCATTTAACCTTCCGAATATGACGCTTTAGTGAATAACTACGACCCACACAGTGGCAGAGGAAGTGCTCTCAAAGCATTCTACGCTGACATAATGTGTGTGTACGCCGACATAAACTAGAGACAGTATAAGAAGTGGACAAAGTTATCGTGACATCACCATTTCTCATAGAGTTCACGACAATCCGACTTATTGTTGCAACCGGAGCGGTCGCCCCGTGCTGGTCAATCGAGAGAATGCAAGTTAACCCTCCTGTTACCTTCAAATGTACCAACATGTATACCTTTTTTGACCACAGCAGTTAAAACGTCCAGAAAATGATTAGAATTAATATTGTTTCCCAAGTTTAAGTGTCAGGTACTTTATGTGTGTTTGTTGACTACCTAAACAGCCCTTTAAATAAATAAACAAGTTGATATTTACCTTCGCATTGAAAATGCGGAAGGTTATGTTTTGATCGCCGTGTATTTATTTATTTATATGCGTGTTATTCGCATAACAAAAAAAGTTTTAAACCGAATCACATGATATTTGGTGGGATGATTGGTTATTATCCGGGGACCATTTGATTAGATTTTGGGATCAATCGGGTCAAAGGTCAAGATCTTCTTTTTACCATAGCGCGGTCAATTTGTATCCAATTGGCATGCAACTAATGCCAAAATGTTCATAACTCAATGCCAAATCTTGTGATATGCGAAGGTATGCGCTCTACCGAGTGCCCATTCTAGTTTATTTATTTATTTGTATGCGTGTTATTCGCATCACAAAAAAAGTTTTTAACCGAATCGCATGAAATTTGGTGGGATGATTGGTTATTATCCGGGGAGCATTTGATTAGATTTTGGGATCGATCGGGTCAAAGGTCAAGGTCATGAAAAGGTCAACATCCTCTTGAATCGCATGAAATTTGGTGGGATTGGTTATTATCCGGGGACCATTTGCTTAGATTTTGGGATCAATCGGGTCAAAGGTCAAGGTCGTGGATCGGTCAAAAACTTATTTGTACCATAGCACGGTCCATTTCAATCCAATTGGCATGCAACTAATGCCAACATGTTCATAATTCAATGCCCAATCTTGTGATATGTGAAGGTGTGCGCTTTACCGAGTGCCCGTTCTAGTTATTATATGTTTTACACAGTGAAAAACAGCCTGGGGTCAAATTGACCCCAAAGAACACCGATGCGTACAAGTTGTGTACAGGACAGTGAAAACATATCATCATGTGAATGTTATGTTTTCCCAGTTGTCCCCAATAAATTAGGAAAAGTCCTGAAATATGAAGCAAAACAAATGATGTCAATTATTTTTTTAGAGACGTCAAACATTGAATGGGGGTCAAATTGACCCCAAAGGTAACAGGAGGGTTAAGACACTTCCTCATCTGTATCAGGGGGCAGAACCCAAGGTAGCTGGCTGAAGGAGACATGCACATTTGTGTTTGATTGTTTCTGACTGCCCTTTTTCTGGCCCATGTGCTCTTTTGATGATGCTAGTGAAGTGACGCGCTGTGGCAACCCGCGCCGTTGCGATGAAACACTTCTCTAATAACTTGTGTTGAAATTAGGTTCATCTTCACAATGACACCCAGTGACGGATGCTTCATCTTTCCAGGCTGCGGCATTAAGGCCACTGACAACTCTAAAGCACAGCTTAGTGATAAGTAACGTTTACTTTCGAGACAATCAGGGGCACATCATGATACTCGAGATGTAAAAAATAACTTGACAGGATCATGGCGAGTGAGGAAGGGCTGGGTTTTGAAGCACATTTTACAAAGTAATCACACGCCAAAGAAAGTTCACCATAATACTGCGTGAAAGAGATGCATGTAACTCAGGAGATCATTTAAGTCAAGTAGGTCCTAAAAGTTAATGTCAATTGCACTAACAGCACAATCCAGATTTTTCTTCCGCCGGGCTTGAGATTGAGGCGGTTAACGGGGCCGAGCTGACGGCTGGTAGGCGTGGTTATATATAAGAAATGTGTGAAGTGTGCTTATTCTATGGACCCATGGATGTGGAAGATCACCAGAAGATCCAGGTATTTTCAACAGAATGTGATACTTTTTTAGCTTTATGCGTCACTGAGCAACTTATATCCAGTTCTCTACATCCATGGCTGCAGTGTTTTGAAATTGTAACCATTATATCAGGACAACGTTTGATTTGAGAGGGCATGAATGCAGGTTATGCAGATTTTAGAATTGAAATGTATTTTCTGCTTACATCTAGTTTTTTTATTGCCCAAAATCATAAATTTGAGAGCAGTCAAATAAACCACAAGTCACTGGCAAAATAAATGTGAAGCTTACCATTAGAATCTGTGCAGATTTAAAAAGGAACAAATGTTGTTTAAGTGTCAAGTGCATGATAAAGCTGGAATTAACAGGTGTGTTGCTTGAGGAAAGCTATTCCCAAAAAAACTTCCAAAACAGAAACAGATTGTTGGTTTAGGCCTAGACTAACACATTGAAAGAGTATGACTCTAGGGTTAGCAATGTTGGATCTAGATCACAGAAAACAAGCTCAACTTAATATGGGCGGACAAAGCAGGCACATACTGGTTATAATGGTCACCTTGTAGCCACAGTTTCTAATTAAACGAGCTTCCACCCATCCACTCAAATATCCAAATAAACAACAGGAAATACCACATTTAGGTATAAACCACAACCACTGTAATATGCACACGTACACGTTTTTTTTTTAGCTCACATGAATACTAAAAAGCAATTCAAGTAGAGTGACAGGCATGAACACAGTATGGACAGGAATACGTTCCTCAAGAGCCACAATTATCTTTCCATCATTCAAACAATCAGTCAAAACATATGACCTAAACGAGTCGTTTCAGAACTTTGCTCAAATAGTATATAATTAATCAATCCATGTGTCTCGTATATTCTGTAGACTGGTGTCACGTTCATGTGCTGCAGGACTTCCTGTCTGGATCGACCAATTCCGTCACCGATGGAGGCAAAGTTAAAAACTAGCACCCTGACATTTATCCAGCAGGCACACATTTTAAAAAGGTTTGACTGAAGTCGTGACTAACTCAGTTTACTGCTGTGGTTCGAGGTATTATTCCAACAGAAAATAGCTTAAACGTCAACACGAGCATCTTATGGCAACTTCTTAACTTGCACAGCTAACAGCTCGCGTCACCTCAACACTGCACCCGCTAGCAGGCTAACCCCGGTAGATGGCAATAGTTCGGCACGAGAATATTAAAACACAGCGGACCCGCCATTAATCAAAGTCTCTAATCTAAGGGAAGATTAGTTGGCGCCGCCACGAGTGTACGTGTCAAAGCTGCAGAGACAACACCAGCAGGGCTAAAGTGACTTCCATACCGTTAGGTGCAGCGTGAACGGAGCGGTTAGCTAGCTTTAGCTATACCGAGCTAAGTGGGAGCTCAAGTTAATTAAAGTTATAAAGCTTGAAAGCACGAATGCCAGTAGTTTAACCTTTAAAAAAAACACGCAACACAAACCACAGACGGGGATTGTTTTGAAGCCAGCAAACCCTACGTTCCGTGAACGCACGGGACCACCCAGCTTAAACAGCAGCTGTCACACAGTGCCATACCGCTGTCAACGCCGGTAACGGAGGCCACGGCAGCTCTGGAGCAACCCGCCCGTCCCTCGTGTGCACACCGAGACGAGATGAAGATGAACAACTTTTCTTTAGTGTCAAACCACGAAAAAAAGCTCTATCCGAATTCGGTGCCACACGATGCAGTTGTTTCAACATGTTACAAAAAAAGAGTAAAAACAAACTTACTACTCCTTGATGAGAGTCATCGCTGCTTGTTCCTTTAGATACTAACGCTACCCTTAGTGCCCAGGAGCGGCCGCTGATTGCTGTTGACGTCATGAGCCGCGGAGAGCCGGGTCGGCCCCTCCCTCCTGAGCGGTGATTTGCAGCAGGAGGCACGGACAGATAATCTAGTCGTATTAACCAATAGAATATCTCACTGGTGGCTTTTAGCCCGCCCTTTTCACATCTGGATATGTGACGCTGCTTCAGTTCCTCATTCAGTTAATCACACGAACAGCAGGAGCAAAACCACCTTTGTGTGTCACAATATGTTTGTTTTGTAATTGTTATCTTGAGGGAGAACTGCTGTACTATCTACAGTGCAACTGTGATATATATATATATATACACATATACACACATATATATATACATATATTATATATATACAGGACTGTCTCAGAAAATTAGAATATTGTGATGAAGTTCTTTATTTTCTGTAATGCAATTAAAAAAACAAAAATGTCATGCATTCTGGATTCATTACAAATCAACTGAAATATTGCAAGCCTTTTATTCTGATTTATTGCTGATTATGGCTTACAGCTTAAGAAAACTCAAATATCCTATCTCTAAATATTAGAATATCATGAAAAAGTATACTAGTAGGGTATTAAACAAATCACTTGAATTGTCTAATTAACTCGAAACACCTGCAAGGGTTTCCTGAGCCTTGACAAACACTCAGCTGTTATAAATCTTTTTTTACTTGGTCTGAGGAAATATTAAAATTTTATGAGATAGGATTTTAGAGTTTTCTTAAGCTGTAAGCCATAATCAGCAATATTAAAAGAATAAAAGGCTTGCAATATTTCAGTTGATTTGTAATGAATCCAGAATGCATGACATTTTTGTTTTTTTAATTGCATTACAGAAAATAAAGAACTTTATCACAATATTCTAATTTTCTGAGACAGTCCTGTATACATACATACATATAATATATATATATACATACATATACATATATACACACAAACATATAAATATATATATCTTAGACAATGGTCCCATATAACATAACAATTTAAAGCCAGAAATACCAGAATGAAAACATGATGTCTTTTTTTTTTATTGAAACGGTTTACTGATACATGACAGATGGTTGTCATGAAACTTCATGATTAATCTCAAAAATCATCAGCTAAAAAGTCATACATGGTACTTAACATTGAATAGCAAGAGAATCCATGCTTCAGAGCAGACACTCAATTCACAATGAAATCAGGCAAAATGCCCTTTTGATTTCAATAAAAAATATTAAATCTTTTTTTCCCCAGTCTATCCATCTTTACAAGGTACAGGTTTGTTCACTTTTTTAATAATATAAAACGTTTAATACTGATTGTGAAACACTGAAATTAATTTACAAAACAGAATAATTAGAATATTAATAACAATAACAAACAATAATAACAATAATTATTCAATTTAAAAACAAAAGTAGAATGGAGGAAGTCAGTCGTAGCTGTTGCATCTTGGCCCACACAAAATGCAAAGAAAAATACCAAATGGCATTTACATCTACCTGACACACAGTTACACACAAACACAGTATCAGGTCTTTGAGTATTTATCATTGCCATTGACAGTGTTATGGGCACAAAGACAAGACTCTCTCTAAAGCATTCATGTGCCTCTTCAGGATCGCACCCACTGACCAATCACATCCTTCTCATTGTCACTCAAGCTTGGTGGACCAACAGTGGCCCTCAAACAGTGCCCTACTCGCACACAATAGTAAATAATAGATAGATAAAAGTATAGGACTGTTTTAAATGTCTCAGCATTTAGAGGAAGGGAAAAATCTTCCAGGCGACAGGAACTTGTAGCCATTCCCAGCAGGTAGTCGGATAGAACGAGGACCAGGGCTACTCCTTGTGGAAATAGTCGGTGATGGGGCCATTTTTCTAGGGTTGGAGCAGTGGTGTCCATTGTTCTTGCTGCCCCTATCCAGTGATTGCAGCCCCAGCTCTCGCAGCTCCAGGCTGTCTTGGGTATCATTAGGAGAGCAATGGCGTGGAGAGAGGTTCAGAAGGCTCAGTACATCTCTACTGGCAGACGCAAGGGGTCCGGGAGCCCCGTGGATGCCTCGGACAGGACCTAGATGTTGCTGGGCTGCAGCATTAGCCCAAAAGGTCTTCAGATTGTGGATAGCTTGGACTTTTTCATCAATGACTCCTCTTCTTAGCCGGTCCAAGTCTGGGATATCTGCCGATGTAGAGCAGGCAGAGCCTGTAGAGGAGTACGACAGGGCTGGGGATGGAGCGCTACCAGCCGGGGACTGGTGACCAGAACTGGGAGACACATCACTCGGGGAATGAGAGATGTGGCCGCTGTATGGGGAGCTTGGATACTTTAACCTGAACTGTGCATGGCTGTCCAGAGTGGGTGATGGGTGGCTGCCGTCCTTTTGGGAAGACTCCGAGATCGCAGGGCTATTGTAGCCAGAGCTTATTTTCTGCAGCGAAGAGGAACGGGAGGGAGGTTTGGGTCTTGGGGAAGACTGAGCTCTGCCGCTAGCGCTGCTGTTAGGACGGCTGAACGCACTCGTTTCAGAAGAACGGAAGGCGCTGCTCCGTGCCGATGTTCCTCCAGCTGTTGCACCCTCTGGCCCAGCCCGCTGAAGACTACCTACAGCCCGTAGATGGCTCTGAGTCTCCTCCAGAATCTTCTGGGCCAGCTCTTGAGGATCCAAAGGGACAATTTTCTCTTCCTGAGACTTGACAGTGCTGTCCGTTTCGGTACTGGACTGGTCAGATTCACCCGTATCTGAGCTGCTCACCTTACCAACCTTCTGGAATGGGGAGTTTGGGCTGGCCACCAGACATGTTTTAACGGGGGAAGTGGGCGTGCTGACACTGCCCCGAGACGATACTGATACAGTGTAGCCTCTCCCTGCTCCGGTGCTGGACCCACCGACTACCCCCCTGCCTCCTCGGTGGTGGCGCTGGCTGTGGCCCAGTGGCAGGGGCAGGGAGTCACAGTGGCTTCCCAGAGGCTCGCTGCTGATAATGGAAAAGCCCTCATATTCCTCATCGTCTCCGCGGGCACCGGCCACTGCAGCAGCAGCGGCTCCATGAGGAGAGGAGCGACTGCGAGGAACATGAGGGTGTTTGTGGATAGAGTAGTGTGCCGTGACCCCACCGCGCTGCCGATGACCTAAGAAATCACACTCCGACTTGGAAACAAAGCTCATGGAGGAGGCTACAGAACTGAGGCTATAGACAGAGATCGCATCTGATGCCTGACTGTCCAGGCCAGGAGGAGAGAAGGGAAGGCTCGAGTATCCGATGGAAAGGGGGTTGGACACAGACTGGGCTGAAGCCAGCGACTCAAGGGAAGAGGAGCTATCCAGGCTCAGACGCTTGGGCAGTTCTGTGGAGTCTGAACAAAGAAAGGAGATACTTGATGAAAACAACAGGATTGTTTGACCGAAGCTTCAACAAATCAAATTTGAGATAATTACAATGTCCGGTCAGGTGACCGAACAAATAATAAGAACATGTGTAACACAATGAACATTAGCGTATGGGTATATTTACCAAACAGTGCCAGCAGAGACTGGAGAGCAAAGTGCAAGGTGCGGCGGTTGGCTATCTTGCCTGTCTTCAGCACCACTTCTTCTTGGCCAACCTCACATAAGTCAAATCCTTGAATACAAAAGCGCAACAGTTGTAACATGTACAATTACCAATCTGTAGTCCACAGGGAGACATGCAATGCATGATGGTTCGACAGTTTTTTGTCGGAAACAGATGACTCACCAAGCGCAGCCAGAAATTCATGGCATCCTGGCAGTCTCCACAGCTGCACACTGATGGACACCTGGATGGGCAGGAGGGAGAAATCCTGCTCCTTCTCTCCTGTCTGGAGTTGCACCAGCACCTGGTGGAGCTGGAGAAGAAGCAGGGGAAGATACAAAGAGAAAAAATAGCAGAGCAGTGGTTAGAAATGAGTACAAGAATAAAATACACTGGTGAATTCCACTGAAGATTTGATGAATGGGTACAAATAATCTGTGTGATCAAACCATTTAGATTCTATCGTATAGATATAAATCACCCAATTACTAAATTAAATACTTCCATGCTAATGTGGATCTACTGTAAACATATTTTTTGGAGTAAGTATGAATCTGTTTCTCCACATGTTTGAGTCCTATGCGTGAGTACTCGGGGGGGGGGGGGGGGGATTTACAAGGGCCCTGAGATCACGCTTGTATTTTTTGTTTTGGGATTACTTGGCCTGGGACAGAGCCACCTTTGTCAACATGACGTAACTGTGCAGAAAGTAGAACCGTGCCTGCTCACTGCATTCTACATAACTGTGAGAGGTTTGTTTTTACATCATAGCTTTATCCCTTACACCACCCGTAAACATTCTTCTGACCTGCAATGAACCAGTGTTGCAAATCCTTTAATACCCTAAATCCCTTTGATCTGACTGCTAATGAAACCATTATGAACATTGTCAATGATTGCCCGGCTACACTTTATGCTGAACGCCACGAAAACAACAACACTGATGATCAAACTGCCATGCGACCTCTATGCAAGAAGGTGAAATTCACTTTAGCAGGACAGGAAAGAGAATGGGGCAAAAGGGTAGAATGGGATGGAGTGCAGGTAGTGAAGCCACACTTACCATTGCCACCATATTTTTAACAGCCTTCAGACAGCATGTTAGTGGCAGGGGAGAGAGAATAGGCTTTTAATTGCATGCATAACGGACTTATACAAAGCGTACAAGGGATCAGGTCAACAAGAAGAATAACAGCAACAAGTAACAGAGTTGTTTAATCATTGTATGCAATCGGCATACACAGATGAGGTTGAACATGTCCCATGTTTTGTGCATTGAGACCAGAATTTTCAATATGAGGCAACATAAACTAATCACCAACTAACTGGATCGTCTTACACTGTAAGCATGTGATAAACACATGTTACACGTTAAGAGGGATAAAGGTGTAAGATTAATGCTGTGGTGTCACATGCTTGGGTGCAAGAGAACAGGAACTCAGATTGTAGTTAAGACTTTGAACTTGCAGTACTGATAGTTAGGCCTCCATGCTGCATTTCAATGCAGATTAAAGCTGCAGCTCGAGTTTCCGGAGCGTTACGTCTTCACGTAACTCAGTTACACCATGACATACTATATCCCAGATATTCTCAAGAGAACAAGATGGTACAATAAGCATATAAAAGTGTCGGTGAAAGTGAGAGGTACTGTCCCAATAGCGTTTAACACGGAATTTTATCAATAGTGTTTGTTGTTTGGGGCGGCTGTAGCTCAGTGGGGTAAGGGGGTCGTCCTGCAACCCCAAGGTTGTCGGTTCGATCCCTGCTCTCCCCATTAGTTGCAAGTCGAAGTGTCCTTGAGCAAGGCACTGAACCCCCAGTTGCTTCCCGGGCGCATCACTGCAGCCCACTGCTCCTTAATAACTAAGGATGGGTTAAATGCAGAGAACTAATTTCCCCTTGGGGATTAATAAAGTATATATCTATCTATCTTATCTTATCTTGTTTGAGCCCCAAAGAACAATTTCTATCTCGTGCATTAGATTTAAAAATCCAGTAGCACTTGCTCAGAGCTGCGGGGGCCTACCCGATTGATGAGCTGCTCTCCTGCCTCTGAAGCTGTGATGAGTTTGCACAAAGCCTGGAGAGCTGGCGGCGGCAGACCTGAGGGATGGGATCAAAGGAAAATCCTCATTAATTAAACACAAGGCACACTCTTTATACTCCAAACTACAACTAAACAGGTGATCTGTGGATTGAAGTGATATGAAATGTTACAAACACAGCGGCCAGAACGTTGTGGAAAATGTTAAACATAATCGTACAACACACACAACCACCCATTCAGTGAAACACTCCACAGGTGCTTAGGTGCATACCCAGTAGTGATTGTAAAGTGGTGCTGCACTGCTGAAGTCGGTCTCCAGGATCAGCAGTGGGAAAGAAGACTGCAGAAGGCATACCGGTGCCCACAGAGTCCAGACGGAAGCCCACAGCTGTCAACAGGGCCTGCCAGCCAGGGACCCCCCCCACCTTGTTCTCCACACTTTGCTGGGATGTATACATGGAGTTACGCTGGCCGTTCTGTATCCTCTGAAGAGACTTCTCCACCTGTAGGTGCGAGTGAAGTCCAGCATAAGTGTTTTTGGTTGAGATATTTTGTTGAGTAAGTTGGTCGTTGTGTGCGAGTGTCCATGTCTCACCAGGTGGAGTAAAACTCTGAGAGCATCCCGCGCTCGATCCGGATACTGTAGAATCTCTGCCAAAGCTTGGCCAACCAGGGAAGATGGGCTGTTAAGCTTCACATCATTCCCAATCAGTATGTATCCTGAAAGGAAGAAAAAAAATGTGATTAATGGAGCTCCATTACAGGATCATCTCTTTGTATTTTGGGAATGTAGAATCAACACAAAAGCGAATATCATCTCTAACCTGCCCAGTTGGAGGGGTGCGAGTACTGCTTGCTGCTCTGGACAGTCTTCATGGCATCTGCCAGTGCTGCGCTAGTCTTGGTTCCGTTGAGCAGGGCAGTGTAGAAGGCATGGATAAACACTTTGGAGGCTGCGACAGGGACAGGCCACAAGGACACAAGAGCACACTGAGCACCAGCAGCCAGGAAGGCCGTGGTCAATCCCACAACACCATCTGCTGTCACTTTGCTGCTGGACTCCTGGTACGACCTGCAGCCAACACGACACACACGCACATCATATCATTTGAAAGCACATCTTTTCAAGCCTTATTTGCCCTTTATTATCTTTCTAAGGCTATGCTATTCCATTCTCATCAGTAACATTAATAACTCTGTTTTAGTACTGTGCTGTCCGTAATGCCTTTCATGTCCGAAAATCAAACCTCAATTCACATCTACAGTGGGATTAATATGATCGTAGGTTTGGACGTAAAATCACATAATTACTGCCATATAACTTAAAAAAGGTAACGTAAAATGTCAGGACATAACCCATCACCAGCCAACCTACCCGAGCACCACCAGCTTGACAGGCAACCTCAGATCCAATATATCTGCAGCTGTGAGCAAGAACTCCTGCAGGGGCGGACTGTCACAGATGCTCTCCATGTCACTGATGTCATCCTGCATGTGGAGAGACTCTGGGATGGTGTAGCCACTT
Organism: Pseudoliparis swirei; assembly: GCF_029220125.1. Lineage (NCBI taxonomy): Eukaryota > Metazoa > Chordata > Actinopteri > Perciformes > Liparidae > Pseudoliparis > Pseudoliparis swirei. The sequence goes on from NC_079394.1 coordinate 5,807,970, forward strand.
CCAGTGGAGCCCTTCATGCCTCGACCACTACTGCCTCGCCTCCCCCCTGCACCTCTCCCCACTGTTCCGACTCCCGCACTGGCACTAGCCCTACCAGGCACACTTTCAGGGTTTGGGGTGAGCACCAGAGCTGCCAATTTCCAGGAAATGTGTGTGGCAAAGTGGGCACACTCGGCCTGTGTAAGGGCACTTATCACCCTTTCTTTGGTGGCATCAGGGCCGGCCAGGGGTTGACAGCCCAGCAGCTCAGCCACCATTAGAGCCTCCTCCTCTGCAGAGGGCATGGGTCCCCACAGCCAGCGGTCCATCACAGGCGAGGGCAGTCGGGGGTTCCCCACCACTGCTGCCATTGAGACACCGCCACATGGAGCTAGACCGGTGCGCCGGGGGTGAGCCTAGGATCACAAAAAACAAAGGTTACATTCTACCTTTGGTAATCTAAGGATAGTAGATCAATACGATGACGTCACAGGATCCTGAACAATTAGAATGTGCGGCCAAGTCATCATCGGTTGTATATAAGAGTTTCAAATGAAAGCATTGCAACATTATTCAATCATCTGAAAGAGAAGGTCAACCTTTGCACTGGATCCAAGGCCGTGGATGGAGGGGACAGCAATGAGGCTGAAGCGCTCATACAGGTATTCATTAGAAGAGCTTCCTTTCAGCAGGGCGAAGGGAATGAGGTACAGTTCTCCCTCCAGCACCATCACCAGCTGTCTGTGTCTGCCAACTGGCCCACTCGAGTGCATCAAGCCCTGTCAGATAAAAGGATTAGCGTGAAAATACTCGGATTTATCAGAATTACTAGTCTCTCGACCATAAACTACATCAATAGGCAGTCATTGAACCATATAATGATCACTCACCCCCTCCATAGGCGCAATGAGCAAATCATAAAGTGCCCGAAGTGGAGGCTTTCCGAGGTTGCTGGAGCGGCGAGGCATGGAAGAGTTACCGTCTTTGGCAGGTGACATGGTGTTACTAAACAGGCTGGTCATACTCTGGCAACTCCTGCACAAACAAATACAAAGTAATGCTGTTTTAATTGAGGACCTCTTACTTTTATGCTGCAGACCCAAGGCAGTTCGCCACACCATGCATTTACCGTAAGCTCCAGTGAGTGCACAGTTAGTCCTACAAACTAAAACAGCTTCTGTAGTATTAAGGTCAACAGAAGATTTGTAATCGAAAATGCTGTGTGATATTTTAAATATATAGTGTGTGATGAGACTATACCATTTTAAAAAATCTATGTAAAGGCTCTGCATGTCGACAAGGGTTTCACATCAAAAGCATCCTGCTGCAGTCTCAGTGCTCTGCGTATGAGTTGGAAACGTGGCTGACGAGCTCCATGTCCAACTTGCTGCATATTGTTACATCAGACACGACTCAGGCGAGACGCAAACTCAGCCACGGCAGTTTCTGTGAGTCGGAGCGGTCGCACTACAAAGCTGCAGCGGAAGAGAGTGATCCAATATTCTCGATGTGAGAGGCCCATCTTGCCTTTTCTAACATGCTCACTGTCAGATCTAAATCCGAGAGAGTATCGTGCAGATGAAGGGAGGCAATGAACGGTTCCACTAGATGGCAGTAGTGTGCTGTGTTTACGGAAGTGCCTTACAGCAATACAAGTCGCAATCAGTTTGCCAGAATCCCCACTGGAGGAGGCGGAGAGAGGGGCTCATTTCATCTTTACTCTACATACAATCAAAACTCAAGTGGGTTGTTGTAAAATGAGATTTGAGTGTCTTCAATCCACTGCCAATGAGTATTGTGCAGTACTGACAGAAGTACGGTAAGGGCCCTGTATGTTTGAGGCATGTCAGCTGTTTGACGGGGGTGGCAGCTCCCTCCTCAGTCAGAGACACACAACATACTGAGAACTGTGCTAATGGTGGCCGTGGGGTTAAAAGCCGTTTGGTGCTGTAGGCACACAGGGTCGAGCTTTATGGCCACACTTGTCACTCCTCTCCATCTGTTCCACCAGCCACAATTTCCTCCAGGCCCCAGCCAACAGACATCTATCCTGCCCTTCTGTTAGCCCCTGGCCACTGGCTCCCCTCCAGCCTCCCAACACTCTGTCTCTCTCCTCGGCCTTGGCATGAGCCTCCACGGGAAAGCAAACAATCGTTTGTTAACCTGGCAGGAAGAATGAGAGAGGAAGCAAAGGAAAAAGCCAAGAGAAGGCGAGTTTCAAGAGGAAAACAACGTAAAGAAAAGACCAAGAGAGGCTAGAATCGCATTCAGCCGTGGTCTATTTTGGGCTCCAGCTGAAAGACATGCCTTCAAGTGTGATCTGAGTGGTGATACAAGGCTGGACAATTTAGCCAATATTACACAAACGTTAAGCTTTTTATACTGAAATAATTTTGGAATTATTGCAAGTGGCCACTCATCTCTTTTGATGCAGACATCCTGTTTCTGCTTCTTTACTGACAACTTCATCAAGATCTTCAAACAATCTCTTTCTGCTATCCTTGAGCATAAAACGTATTCAATCACACGCTGAGGGGATTAAACACAAGGAGACTTTTATTCTCTCCTTCCCATGGTAATAATTCCAAGCTCCCTGGTAAAGATTAGATCTCCGCATTAAAGTAGGCCAATCAATGACAATACCATGAAAATATCACATCAAGAAGCACTGATCTTTTAATATGACTATGTTGTTCATGTGTTTTGATTTAAATGTTATTTAATAGAGTTCATTATATTTTTCTCCTTTCTCTTGAGAGTAATTGTGGAAATACTGAGATTTTCATACCAGTAATAGCAACTTAAATCTTAACATTAGGGAAAATTGTCAGGGGAAGTGAAGTCAAAGAGAACCCTTGAAAAGCACATACATGGACAATATCTGACATCAAACCCCAGGATAGAGGACTTGAAATGACAATGAGGTCTTCTTAATTTCCTCTTGCTTTAACATTGTGATAGCAATAGGCTCCTAAGGATGAGGAGCTTTATAATTCGACGACATTGGCACAAAAGTCTTCATACTTTTTAATGAACTGTATTATGTATGTTGTATCTTCTTGTTTTCTCTCTTTTTTATAGTTGTATGTCTGTTATTTTATATGGAACTTGGCGTCTGAAATAAATAATAAATACAAAATTCAGTTTTTGAGGGCCAAAAGAATGAGCGAATTATTACCGGCAGCCCATTAAAGGGGCTTAATGAGCACAGAGACTCAATTAAAGCTGGAATTACCCTCTCCTCAAAGAGCAGCTCAACTGTGGAAGAAGACAAGGAAATATGACCAGGCACACACATATATATGCGCACACGCTATTGATATATATAATCAATCAGCACAAAGGAAACAAATACTTTGCTGCATATCATTAAATAATATTCTCAACAACCCACTGGCAGACTTACTGAAATATCCAGTCACAAATGTGCACAACAAACAAACAGAGACAGGGCAAACATCTTAAAACCACATCGGTGTCTGGAGCCTGCAGGCAGGCACGCACACGCACACACGCACACGCACACGCACAACAAGGCCCCATCGGAGCAGGCAGATGATAAGGGCTTTAGCAGCTTGGCTCTGCTCTACTCGTCATTTTAATAAGGAGGATTGCTGCCTGTGTGCTGGCTGAACAATGGAGAGAAAAGACTCCTTTCTCAGATGAGCCACAATACCCATGAATCTCCTTATCCAGGCAGATTTTTGGTGGAAAAGTGAGTCTTAAGTAGCGCTTGTTGATTAAGCCCGTCTCACAGTCGGGGTGTAGGAACGTCCAGGTTATTTGTCAAAACCTCCTACCTGTTGAACAGGTTGTTTCTGGACACCATGCGAAGGAAGCCGGTTGGATCAGTGACGGAGTTAAGCTTGTTGTTGAGCTCCTCAAATTGTTGGTCCAACAAATCTCCGGCCTCACTCTCTGTCTCGCTGCTCGAACATCCTCTGAAAGAGAAAGAGAGAGAGAGTGAGAGACATGTACGGCTGCTGAAATGTTGGCAGGAAAAGGCACTTGAGCAAAGTAGACAATACCCAGACTTACATCGTTTCTCAGCGGATAAGTCAACTACACACACTCCTGATTTGCCAGAAACACACATTGTTCATCCCACACACACTTGGCCTAATTTCCCAGGCTCGGTCCAACACTCTGACGGTAAGCAGAGTTAAATCCTTTCATTATAATGCTGGTGATGCTGATCTAGTCAGAGGGGAGTCACCCACCATCCTCACACCACAATCACTCCCTCTGCAACCCCCCCCCCCCCCATCTCTCCCTTCATGCCTGAACCTCTCCTCTGATGCACCTCCATCATGTAACTCCCATGTCAGCTTCTTGTTCTTATGGTAGCTGAGACTGAACTTGCACCATGGGATGTCTCATCATCTTGTGCTCCCACTACCACCACCACCACGTTGTGAAATCCTTGCAGCATGCGTCTCATTTGAGATTCAATCACCCGGGGTGTACACACTGACAGACCTTTGTGGACTGAAGAAATGTTGGATGGAGAATACACATGCAGTTTTGAAAGATGAGAGTACAAAAGTATCCATTTGCTAAAACATGTATTTCTGCTGTCATCAGGGCTGCATCCTTCCTTCCTCTCTGCATTACCCTTTCTTTCGAAAGCATATGCTCTCCCTCATTCATTTCCCCTCTTCACTCATTTCAGAGTTATTTTTTTCACTCTGGAGAATAAATGGGCTGGTAAGTGGTGTCATATTGTGCCCATCCAGGCGCAGTGGTGTGTGTGCAGCTTCCCATTGGGTAGTAAATGAGCTGGTAATAGGGCATGAGGGCCAGGCTGCTGGGGTGGCGGAGGCTGGCACTGGGCAGACCAGCTGGCCTCTATGGATCAAACCCCAACGAGAGAACGAAGCCACAGTCAAATGTGGTGGAGACACACTGAAGTCAATGGGTGGCGAGTCCCTCTGGCTGCAGTCCTTGTTACCTGTTCTGGTCTTCAACCACCAGGTTCTCATTCTTTGAGGTTTACAACATCGATTTCATCACTGCATCTTAACTTTCTTCTCATTCTTTCTTAGATTCTCAGGAAACCTCATTTTCTATTCCTTTCCTTGCCAGGTTTGTTAGGTTCAATAGGCCGGCCACAGAGCCATTATTCCATCTCAGTTATTCCCACTGGAGAGAGAGAGTGGAGTACTTTCGGGAAGGTCGTGGCGGCCTCTCATCAAAGGGTGCAATGGGGCAGACTAACACTGTTTTTACACGCACACACACACACACACACACTGTCTCCTTAATTATTTTGTCAACAAAGTGTATGTGTGTGGGTTTTCTTCGTTGTGTGCTGAGCCATAAGTGCTACCCTTACTCAGGAAAACAACAACAACAACAACAAAGAACAGGTTGGGTACAGATTTATGGTCTACGGAGTTATTTACATCGGCGATGGCAGCAAATTTGAATTTTTTTAAAATTTAGATTAGATATCAGCAACAGTGTATCAAATACTCCCACATGAGTATGTCTTGTTATTAGTATAATCTGGATGATGAGCTAACAAACTGACAAGATTAATTTTCATTTCATTTTGACTGCTGCGAACATCTCACCTGCTGTAATACGACTCGACTCCCAGAGCCTCACGGGCGCTGGCAATGTGCTGCTCCAATGACGAGCCGCCGGCCATCCCGCTGACACTTCCCTCCTGGAAATCTGACCCTCCTTCTGACATGCCCTCGCCTAGGTACACCTCATGAAACTTCAGGATGCCTGTTGAGAAAGGAGAGAAGGCAAACGTGAATGGCTGCTTTGAGGTTTTCACAAAGTGAAAAGTAAAAAAAGAAAAACAGAAAACAAATCAAACGCCTCTTTTATTTACTTATACGTGTGCATTACTTGCTCATGACAGGAGGGAATATTGGATGGTTTCAACTGAAAGCTGTGAGTGAGGCCACGTGCAGTAGTGCATCTGTTGAGCAAAATAAATAAAACAAATAATGTTCAATAAAAGATAGGAGTAGGCTGCCTGTGCCATCTGCCGCCCGCCATGAGAGCTCAGAGTTCCAAGCATCAGAATGAGGCGGGGAAGAGCACACTGGGAGCTGTGTGTGGTGTGTGTGTGCATGTGTGTGTGATAAGTGGATGTGCCTGCATGTATATTTTGTATAAAATGCGTCAAATGCATTGAATGGATAGTATATGTGATTCAGGTCTATAAAATGTGACAGCATGTTCTCTACTGGAGTAATTAGAACCATACTAGCCCTTTGTATTGACTGCAGACTCTTTAGAGGAGGCCATGTTTGTGTGCCAGCTGGATGGCGGGGAATGCCAGGAAGTGACAGACAGGCGATTAGTGAGAAAGTGGTTCCCTCTTAGCCTCGGGTAATATTCAACACTTTGAAGATCTTTACTGGTCCCTGTAGTGTTCCTCCTCTCCCTATGACTAGTGCTGGGGGTCAAGTTCACCTGGGAGCTGGATTCCATCACATGTTCAGGCTGGTGACATGGGACATGGGTCATGACTCATTTACACTCTTTACAGCAGAGAGCGGATGAGAGCCAACGGACAGCTAACCGTGTGGTAGCTAGAGGAGTTGTGTGACATGCAGCGTAGTTCACCGGTAGCGTTGCCTGTTCTCTTTGAAACCTGAATTTCACAAGTCATATCAACAAGCTGCATCTTAATCCCTCTGCCTGTGTTGTTACTCAGTGTGTCAACACAAGAGATAGAAATTGAGAAGTATACAAAGAAGTGCAAAAGCACAGCAATACCACGGGAAAATCAGAATACAAGAAACAAAAACAGAAGAGACAGGATGAACATAGAGAGATATACGATGTTTTTGAAGTGCCTTCCTGTTGGCATGTGCGAAGATGTTTCCGATGTTGTTTGGCTGTGTCGCTTTTAATAAGCACGGTTCATTGGCAGATGCCTTCTGGGGTGAGAAGCATAGCAGGGGGCACATCCTCACACCAAGTGGCAGGTGGCACTGCCACTTGGTGTTATAGCTTGCCTTCTTACCCCTGCAGCTGAAAACAAGCTACAGCCACAAGGCTTTCTTTCCACTTTGATTAGAACAAGTGTGTGCGTTTATTTTTGTGTACATGTATTTACCTGGATAGCTGTTATATATTTAAACTATGGACAAGAGAGCTGCTCCAATACAGACAGACTAGATCTGAGCTTTTTATGTCTATATATTTACAGTATGTTACAATGTGTTAATATGTTGGTCCATCCTTAAAATTACATGGCATGTGATGGCTTTAGCATCTAGCATTCATCAAATAACTATTATTTATATTGATATATATACATATACATATATATATATATACATATATACATACATATATATATATATATACATATACATACATATATATATACATACATATACATACATATATATACATACATATATATATATACATACATATATACACACATATATATATATATACACACATACATACAATTCTTTTCTTTCTTTAAAACAAAAAAAATCTCTGCATATATTACAAGAGTAGATGCTAGGTATAATATTTCACAGAAACAACTTTGGAGGTGAAATACGAACAAAATTGCAGAAAACCTTGTTGCTTAAAAGTGCTGAAAAAAGGACCGTGAGAAAAACAAGAACAACACGAGTTATTGGCTAAAGTGTAAAGTTTTCCATCATAGTGTCACCAAACGGCACAATTTATTTTACCTAAGTAAAAAGTAAAAACTGGAAACCTACTCAGGAATGCGATACAGAGTTTATATGGTGCCTGACACCAGAAAAAATAACCGAAAAGAAGAAGAAGAAGAAGAAGACATGATAGTATTTCAATTTTCAATGAGAGCAGTCGCCCAAGCAGAAAGTCAGTCTTTACCTGCTCCTGGAGCCAGCAGCCAGCTGTACAGGTAGCCAGCAGCCATGGAGAAATAAAGCACCAAGGCTCTCTGGCTGTTGACCGTGTCCAAGATGTGCTCCACCGTAACCGGGGTGTAGGGGTCCGAGTCCTGCTGGCCCGTCTGCCGCTCCACCAGGAGGTCAGCGAAGGCTCGCGTACGACCCCGCTCTGCCACAGCCAGAGCCTCGTCATGGTGGCCTGTAATGACGGTTAATCAGTACATGCTGCAACAAAGTCAAGTGGTGACGCGATGAGAAGTGTCTGAGGACATACCGAGGCTGACGAGGACCCTTTGGAGAGCCTGGTAGCAGGAGGTTTGCAGATCAAACAGGGAGAGTTTATAGTCTGTGCTGTGCTGGGCTTCATGGCGGATGGTCTCAAACAGTGCAGACGCCCGGTAGAGCTGAGGATGAACAGCGAGGGGTTTTCAAACAGTCTCGGCTTATTTCCTTAAAAAGTGTAATAATATGATCACTCTTTATGTCTGACTATTGAGGGCTGTTATAGGTTTGATTCCTACTGTGTTGACCCGCGCTATCATTTAGTCATGCTACACTAAGACACTATGGATAAAAATGTCCAACAAATAATCTGCTTCGTGCGTGTTTGATTGGAAGAGAAGATTGATTGGTGAGAGAATAATTGTGGCCGCTAGATGGCACCATCCCACCTCAACCGGTCACCACTAATGAGACCTTCTCAACTCCAGAAGGCTCTGTAATGTAGCTTGATAAATCACCAATGAACAAAAGTAAACCTCTCTTCAGCTCTTATTTGTCTGGACATGGGAAAGGGCAATGAGAAGCTAAACCATGACCGGGGTATCTCGGACGGACAGAAGGCCCGTCGGTGTTATTAGAGCTCTCCATCCAGTGCCAGACATCGGATGGAGCCGAGGAGAGACAATAGAGATGGGGCGACAGAGTATTGCACAATATCCAAGTGGAGCTAGCCAGGAGTGCTGATTCATGGCAGTCGTTATTGATTTCCTATGTCTGTGCCTATGGCCGCCCTGTAAGGTGAGTGGGACTGCTACAGAGCCGCTCTCTGGGAGTCCTGGGCCAGCAGAGAGGGTAAAGCACTCGGCGCACACTGCTTGACCACAGCTCATAACAAAAGGCTGTGTGTGAGATGAAATGGATTCCATCAGCACTGCGGGGTCGGGTAAGAGAAAGAAAGAGAAAAAACGCGTGCGATTCTCGTGCGCACGCGGTTGCTAGTCTGGCATATCCCAAGGTCATGCAGGAAAAGTGTGTCAGAGGGAGTGGATGGCGAGAGTTGGGATCAGCGTTGAATCAGAGCGCTCTGCTGCATAAGTGCTCGTAGACGGAGCTGCGAGTCTCCAGCTGATAGGACTGAGGACGGATTTCTGCAGTGCTAGTTTAATCTGTGAGGCTTGCAGACATCCCTTTAAGAGTTAAACTCATTTCTCCCAGCGCCTTTCCCCTGGCCTGACCCCTCCTGGCACAGATGTAAGGGGAAAAAAATCCCAAATGTGCTTCGTCTGCAGTGACTTGGCTCGGCCGCCGTACAGGTAAAACCTGCTACATTCTTCAGCTGCATATGTATTCATAACACTTGCATGTTTTTTCCATCACTGACATTAACATGGCTTTTATCTGACATGTTAAGTGAATGTCAATGTCACACGGAGCTTGATACAGACGTACCGTAAACTCTCATTCCGTCAGATTATCTCAACTGTAAATAAAAAAGGAGATCTACAGAAGGCCACTGCACGATGTAATAATTAATTCCTCCATAGATATGAATGTGAGCATTTCTCAGAGGGAGCATGTGCTGTTGAAACGGCTGATTAGAATCAGAACAAGTCAAGGTGAACGCCGAGATCACAGCTACGCTGTTGAACGACAATTGGGTTTAAATATATAGAGAATGAGGAACATGAGGTCAAGTTCCCTGATTCATCAGCAATGGATGCTCTATGAATTTCAAGACAAGCCTCCACAAATGAGGTTTGAAGTGGGTCAGGGTATTTACTAAGGTCATGTGTCGCAACAGGCTGGCTCATGAATAATCATTTGAAGTGTACTCTGAGGACAACATTGTTCTTTCCCACCACAAATTCACCCCGGGGGCTCCAAGCTGACATGAGGGGGGGGGGGGGGGGACGTGTAAGCATTGCTGAAGTACATGTGGGCAAAGCACTGGATCTCTGTATGTCGCAACAAAGACAACACAATGTTATTATGCACTTGTAAGGCCTTAAGGTCAAGCATTAAACTGGATAGGAAAAATGCAGTGGAAAATATTTTGCATGGGCTTGGGAGAATAATATTCAGCTTTAATTGAACATAAATTCCTCAACATGACTCACGAGCCTCTGCTCTAGTTACCACCTTGGTCCAGTCCTTCTTTTCCAACTCTTGTTGCAGATAATTGCAAGCAGACAAAGTTACGTTTTGAAAGGGAAAAAAAAGCTATCTGGCTCACATGGATGCACGTCGTCTGCGTGTATCATAACACAAATGTTTTGGACTAGATTTTCAAAATGAAAGCAGCTGAAAAACATCCCTACAGACACACGTGACAGCCAGTGCTGTTGGCTGACCGTTTACAGACTCATATGTGGACACACAAGGTGAGACCCAAAAACTCTTGAGCTGGGGTGTGTGGATAGACTGTAAAGAGAGAAGTTAAGGGGATATTCCATGCTTGCCAGATGGGCAGTGAGTGTGTATCTGATGCAGAGGTTTGGGACTCCTGAGACCATGCACATAAATACAACACAAATCTTCAGTCATCTGTCGCCTGTCTGCTCAGATGACAGCATTGACCAGCTCAACACAGGCCCCGACATATTGCCAATAGCCAACCCTTCTTTTTCTTCTCTTTTTTTTCATTCGTGAAAACGTATATTTCACCAGGTCTTTGGGCACTTCCCTCTTTCGTTTGTATAATTTCCCGACCAACAGATGTGTGCTTCTTGAAAGGTCAGTTTTCTCGACAAGGGGTACTGGATTGTCTGGAAGGAGGCCAGATGGAGGAGAGGAGACGAGGAAGGCGATGCTTTACCTGATGTTGGGCCTCCTCCAGATTCCCACTGGCCCACAGAGAGAGCCCAAGACGATGGCAGATCTTTGCCTCGTCCTCACGCCGAGCCAGCTGCTCTGCAAGCCGCAGGCCTGTCAGAAGGGGAGGAACATGGGAGCAGATGAGAGAGAGGAGAGTCAACATTATTCAAAGCAGGCAGACTTTTAGGCATCTCTCAGAGGAACACATGTAAGCGTAGCGTGGTGCTGATGTTCGGATAGCAAACAGGTTTGGATATTTGGCCTCAGTTGTAAGATAATGCTCACAGACACATGCTCTGCCAGAGAGGAATAACGCTAGAGAACTAATCGCACCGCATAGTAATCAATGCTAGTCATCGACTGGCTGAGCAAACACACGTTTAATGCTTGCATAAAAGAAGCCACACAACATCAATAAGACGTCGCCAAATATTTGCAAACGCATTGATGAGCTAATAATAGACTATGTGCAAACTTAGAGAGCAAAGACTATTTAACTGTGATACACTCAGAGTTGTTTGGAAGTCGGAGGATAATGTGCATGTATGTGTGTGTGTGTGTGTGTGTGTGTGTGTGGCTCTTGGTGTGTGTGTTCAGTGTCAGATCACCTGGCAAGCATGCAGTTTGTTTTTCACTTCAAATCCCTCAAGCAGTGAGGCGTATGTCACATCTTTGCATGCGTCCTCAGTCTACCTGCCCAGTGCTTGGTTCTGCCCAATTACTGAGATGAAAATGCCACTCCACAGAGGACAATGATGACAAAAAAAAAACGACAGCTGCTGGGCCACATATCAACCACAAGGTGCTAAATGCACAGCAAGCAGTATGCAATAAGGCTATGGCTCATGCACAGTCTCACTTAACACGGCTCTGTGTTTCCCTCTCCTCGGTGGTGCCATGGAGGGGTCTAAACATGCTTTTGGTCAAAAAGAGAAGAAAATGGGCCACGCCACCCTCATCCGAGTCTGCTTTCCTCTGCATTCCTGGAAAACAGTCTGTGGCTAGACCAGATAAGCCAGGAAGAGAGAGCGTGACCTGAAACCGCCAGCCTATTCCTCCCGCAACCATAGACTTCACGACTCCTCCACGGCCACGTTGGTCGGCAGGCTTTGAAGCCTGAAACGGTCTCCTCTCTCGCCTTATCTCTCCACACACCCTCGCTCTGCCTGCCTGGCCTCTTCCCCCATGCATCTGCTGTGCTCCTCTCTCCCTCGCTCGTATTCATTTTCTCATCTCTGGCCCCCCCTGTGCTCTCTCTACCCGTTTCATCTTGAATGTGGAGGCAGTGCTTGCGGGAACTCGGCACTGCTTAGGGCTCATTAGGCGCTGGAGCAAGTGAGAGGAAACGGATCTAAATGATCCTTTTCATTCTCTGACAGTCTCACCCCTCACTCATCTCAACGCTATCTCTGATCCTTTCATCTGCACGCATACACACACACACACACACACACACACACACACACACAAACACCTTTTTTTCCTCGGAGCCGCACTGTGATCGTTTTTTACGATCAAGCTGAAATGTCAACCAACTCTATGTTTTCTTTATTCTCCAGTTGACAGTGAAATTAAACATCTGAATTATGACCGATCTCTGTCTTTCTCTCCATTTTTCCATAACTATCTTATTCCCTCTGTTCCTCCTCCCTGTATCTTTCGGTGTCTGTCACTGTCACCGCGCGTGCCTTTGGTGCGCCCCGCAGGCACAGTCACGTAGCAGCGGCTGACACGAGGATGAGGCCGTGGCTGGCTGCACCCTGAAGAGCAACTAGAGAACACTTTAAAGGCGGCTTGACAGCCGGGTGAGAGATTTTCTGCAGGCCCCGAGGCCCACGCACCTCGGGCTTGAGACACAAGCTCTATGTGCAGACGCCACATGCATGCGCGTTGGGAGAAGGGGACAACATCTCATGCGCGGTAGAACCGAAACAGAAACTACCCCGCCAGTCGCGTACTCATGACAACTCAGTACTCTTTCATCATGACCACATGTGAAAAAGAACTGCATGTCATTTACAGTACGCGTAGTATACCTTAAACAATGTTTCTTGCGACACTTTGAGAATACGAACTCTCACTAGTGTGACTCCCTCGTTTCCACAAAAATCCCACAGACCTCTGACATGTAGAATAAATATGAAGCAAGTTGGGGACTGTGACCCCCCCCCCCCACCAAATTCATCTTACATAAAATAATGGATACAACATAACATAATGCAGGGTCAGGTCAATCATTTCTTCCCTTTTTCAGATGTTGAATTGAAAGATTTTTTTTCTTTCAAGCCAAAGAAATAGGGAATAAAACGAGAAATACAAAAGCCACAAAGAGCTACACATGATGAAAGCACAAACGTATAGCAGCAGCTCAGTATGCCACCAGTCAAACCCCTACTGTCATTTGAACAGCAACCAACATTCAAGATTTATAACATAACAATTTAAATTGAAAACGGATAGGGGTCCACAATATGATGATAAGAGGTTCAGACATTTCACACCGTGACACTAACCATCCTACTCCCTTTTGTTTGATATGCCTCCTGATATGCTGTTCAAAAGCCTACCTACTCAAATGTGTTTTCTTACAACTGTTAGTGTTTATAACACTTCATAAAATACTCTATTGAAAATGCACCACTTGCATACCGTTTACGAACCTGCAATGTTGGTCTAATTGGTCTGACACATGATTAAGAGTTTATGACCCCTTTCTTACAGATCATGCAAATTTCATACAAGCGTATGCTTAATTCCCATCTCATACATGTATTATACATTCAAGATACAAAAACATGGTCTGTTCCAATAAAAATGATATAAAGTCTACATTTTAAACTGATACAATTAAATTGGATTTTCTCCATGAGGCTATATTTAGCATATTCCACATTTGTTATTTTATTTCCAATCTGCATTTATCAATATACCACCTTATTTTTATAGGTTAAAATAGTAAGCATCAGGTACATTGTGGCTGTGAAGGTACATTTAGTCATTCCATTAGTTGGGGTTCCATAAATGAAGCGTAGAGAAACTTAAACACCTCCATTAGTCGCTACAATGACGGCATTGATTTAATGACAGCGTCATGTTAATCGTTGGAAAGTGCATCTTGGTGTGAAATGCCTCCTTTGTTAAAGATGTGCAATGTCTTTTAATATAAAATTACGGAAAGATAACTTGTGGAGCAGTGTGAAGAACACTTGAAGTGACAGAAATTATCAGCAAATTAATTGCTATCTTCATGCGTCTTCCACCAAAGCCGTGTCATTCTGTATTACTGTGCAACACAGAATAACACACACACAGAGACACACACACAGACACACTAATCTTTTCCGATAAACACAAAGCAAGCAGTGCTGCATGAAGTACAACACTTTTTTTTTTTTTTTTAATCACTACATGCCAGAGGAGTAGAAAAGCTGAAGGGGAAAAAAAACGTGCCAACTTTTTGGTCTGGGTAGGTTGGCCAGGAATAATTGGCTGTCGAGGATAGTGGATGCACTGTTCTTTTTCACAGCCAGACCGAGGAACAATACAAGGACAGTGCGGGGGACAACGGGAGGACAGGGTGGAGACGGAATGGCCTGCCACCTTCGTTTCCATTAAAGCTCAACAAGAAGGCCTGCTGAGGGTGTATGGGTCAGTCACTGCAGGCCTGGCTAACTCTAATCGAACGCACGGAGCAGCGATAGAGAAGTTATATTCCTGTTCTCTAGCGTTCACTCCCTGCAGTGTGAAAAATACAACTGTCCTCTTATATGAGCTGCAATTTTCCTGGATTCAAACAGGGTTTGGGTCGTAACACAGTGGGTGTTCCTGACAATGAGGCGTGTCCATGGGCACGGGTGAGGCTGGTGGTTTGGACAATCAGCTCACATCTATGGACGCTTCTACTTATCGCATCCTCGTGACAAACCCGACCTGCACTTTCACTGACATCATTCATTTTTGAGAGGCAAAGCTGCAGGTTTTCAGTTCACCATAATCAGTTGGGGACAATGAAGCTTGTGAAGCAGGAGTTTGTCACCCAGTGTGTGAAAGGATCCTTTGGCACCTCGCTGCAAAGAACCCTCTGAGATAAGTAGATATAGAAGGTGTGAAGAACAGCGAGCAATAAACAGGAGAAAGCCTCAGCGTGCAGTTATACACACACAAATGCTGGTATAGCTATACAGCACAGAAGACAGCACAGACACACACACTAATACAAATGTGGCACAGACTTAGGAAACCACTAGGCTCAGAATTTCATATTCATGAATTCACAAACTCTAAGCCTATCAGCTCAGGCAACAATGGAAATCCTCTCTCCCTGACTCACTCACCTTCCTGCAGGTACATGACAGCCTGGGAGTAGTTCTGCAGTGCGTGGTGTGTTCTCCCCAGGCTGCCATAGGCCAGCGTCTTGGCAGCCAAGTCATTAGTCTGAGCTGCGACACTTAGGTGCTGTTCCTGGAACACCACTGCCCGCTCGTAGTTTCCAAGCGACTCGTAGGTCAGGCCCAAGTTCCCATAGGCGCGCGCCTGGCGTGCGGCGCTGCCCGCTTCCTCTGCGATCTCCAGGTCACTTTGGTGGCATCGCAGGGCCGTCTCATACTCTCCCATGGATTGATATACGACGCCCAAACCGCAGCTGGCATCCCCCTCCAGAAGTCTATCCTGGGTGTCACGGGCAATGACCAGCTGACGCTCCAGACAGGAGATAGCCTGCTCATAATTTCCCAGCTGGCTGTGCAGTGCGCCCAGTTCACCATAGG
This sequence comes from Pseudoliparis swirei, assembly GCF_029220125.1. Lineage (NCBI taxonomy): Eukaryota > Metazoa > Chordata > Actinopteri > Perciformes > Liparidae > Pseudoliparis > Pseudoliparis swirei. The sequence goes on from NC_079394.1 coordinate 5,823,619, forward strand.
CCTGAGCTTTGCCTCCGCAGTCCCCCAGCTCATGAGCCACGACGAGCCGCTTCTCGAAACACACCAGCGACTGCAGCAGGTTTCCCATGGCCCTGCAGGTAAGGACAGAAACACAATGAGATTAGGAGTGAGATATGTGAGATAAGAAACCAACAAGACAACCTCAGAGAAAATCTGCCATTGGCTTTTTCCAGCCAAATTTGACAAAAACTAACACCCACAAGCTTCAAAATAAATCTTTCGCTCTCGGCTTATCTCAAATCTATGGGAAACTATGTTCCCGATTCAAACAGATATATTCTCCTAGAAAAGAGCAGCATTAAATTTCATACATATTGCAGGAACACTCATTTGCAAAGCACCAGACAATTTCAGTTTTGGTTTAAATGAAATATAGATTTAGATGTCCAACACACTGCTGATAGCTGTTGATATGGACAGACTAGTGTGTGGAAGGCTATATGAGAATTGTGTGAGCACTGATATGAAATTCAAAATTCAAAAGGCTGTGTTTGAAGAGTAATATCGTCTCTAATAAGAGACGGTATTAGAGACCGGATCTGTCAAAGGATCTGCGCTTCCATCCCCTTGTGTCGGTGTTGACGGAGAGCCATTCATCCCCTCTCTGTATTTTATTTGCTTTCACAGCCTTCAAATATACTTTATTCACATGCTCAGGCACACCAACAATTGCCGGATGTCGGTTCAAATGGAGCATTAAAAAGAATAAAAGCCATAAGCTTAATTAATGTTGTGTGATAATATAAGTACTTGACTAAGAGCTGTTAGAAGACGAGAAGGGTTTGAGTGTGATGTCTTTTATTCCCCTCTGAACTCATCCGTGGCTAATACTGCCATGTGTGACTGCTGTGGTGCCATGCTGATGACGCACAATAAGAAGAAAATCATCTGCGAAATGAGGGTTTCAGCAAGTCTTTCGTGTTTTATTTTGCACTATTGTCTCCTAGGATGCTATCGGCTCTTTGAAGCATCGGGAGAAATAGAAGGGAGACGAGACAAGATGTAAGAGGTTGCTTGGAAATAACTGCTTTCCTCAGTTTCAGACGTCTGTGTGCCAAAGCCTCTTTGCACACAGATAAGGCCGGGGCCACCAGGCTGCTGCTGAGACAGCGAGCACAGGCTCACATCCAAGCTCCAAAGTGTCTTTAAACTACGGTGGTCCTTTATCGAGAGCGTCAAGAGAAAAATAATATGCAAAGTGGGATTACTGTGAATATTAGTAATACCCAGTCAATGCAATTATCCCCTAGCTGTGGTCTCTAAAACGACAACAGCTTGGGGATATTGATTCTAGTGTGTTTTTTTCTCGCCGTGTGAAATAGTCAATTTGAAACGTAAAGCCTTTCATTGGAAGTAAACTCACCTGTGTCCATTGCCGAGGCCTCTGTAGGCCTTCTCCTGGTCCTGCATGCGGTCGAGGCTCTGGGCCACCGACAGATACTGGTCATAGTACTTGATGGCTTCCTCAAAGTCCCCCAGAGCCTCGTAACAGTCTCCCAGGTTCCCATAGGCCCTGCCCCTGTCCATCAAGGCCTCGTTGCCACTCAGCTGCTGCAGAGTGGCCAGCTGCTGCTCCAGGTAGCCAATAGCTTCCTCCATCACGCCGACATTCATTTTAGTGATGCCCATATTTCCGTACACCTGAGCCTCCACGACAGGATCCTTCAGCCGCCGCCCGAGCTCCAATTGCTCTTCGTAGCTCTTAAAGGCCATCGCGTACTTTCCCAGGGCCATGTAGACCGCTGCCAGGTGACCATGGGCTTTGCACTCTCCTGACACGTCGCCCAGCTCTTGGTACACCTCCAGCTCCTGGGTGTGGTAG